>NC_045128.1:37134678-37790284 GCF_007655135.1 Punica granatum | reverse complement strand
TTCTGACTAAATATACGTCAAGGTTTCCAAAGTTCAGATATAAAGACCTTGTACTTCTGACAGAAAATCTCTTCTCCACATCGGCATCTGGAAAGGGGCAACTCTTGTCCTTGCTCGTGCTCAAAGGGGAACAGAAATCGAGAGCGATAAATTCATTGCAGGTTGAGTAGCCCAAGAGATCATCCTCGGCATGAAAAGGGAAACATAATAATACCCTTCCATGGGGGACAGATATAGTACCTCGTAGTCTTTCCTCGGAAGATAAGGCCATAAAACGAGTTTCAGAATTGCCTCTTTGGGGGCGAGCAGGAACTCTTTTAGCATTCTCATGTGATGGTTGCTTCACTTTGCATAAACTTCTAACCCCTGCATCACTTGATTCAGCAAAACCCTGAACTTTCTCCATGAAAGTGAACAATTTGATCATCAAACTGAAGTCAACCCAGAAAACAAATGGTGGAAGTTTCACTGAGAATGAGATTGCTCCATCTGACATATCATTCTGCAAGCCAGATTTTACAGTAAATTGGCAATTGAGGCCACCTGACGTTTTCAGCAACGCAATTCTGATTATATCAACCTTATTTCTGATAGGACCTTTTTGGGAAGACGTAGAAGTGGGTCTATGGTCAGGGATCCCAAAAAATGTGGCACGCTGAGGAAGAGCCCTTTGAACTTCATCTTGCAATTGCTTGATAGCAGCAGTTTGACCTGAAGATTCGTGAAAGCCATGCTGATGAACAAAGTCCGAGCCATTTTCTCTAAGGCTTATGCAGTGCTCTAATTCAATGCACTTTACTGTTCCCTCAAACTTCAACTCTCGAGGGCATACCTGTTCATCTTTCAAATAGATTAAATTAGTCTACATACATCAAACAGGATTAACAAGTACATTAAGTAGAATTCTACAGCAGAACCAACATGGTTTCAACAATCCAGATTTTTACCTGCAACGCAAGATGGATATCCGAGCTGTCTAGAACAATATAATGAAGATAGGAGTCAATTTTCTCCTGGTAACAATGCAAACCAGAGGTATGCAGCTCGTCTTCATCGTGGAAGGAGAAGATCAAAGATATCCCCGCAACGGCAGTATTAAGGTTGGTCTCAACATGCTGTTGTTCTGTATATTGAAAACAACAGGATCAATTTTTCAGCCATTTTCATAAATAAAGTCACATACGATCTTAAGTGTGTTCAAAAGATAAACTATCACCAATTAGTGGAATACTACTGACAGACTCAACTATTGAGATGTTACACTATCGTATGCAAAGAAGCACAAATTATTAATAAGGCATTTATTTCATAACTTTATTAAGTTTATACAGCATGTAACAGTAGCTATTCAAGAAAAAGAAAGAAGAAACTCAAAGAATGTACGTTAAAGGGATTTCATCATGGATTTACATCCTGATCCTGATTGTGACCAGTCTTAAAATTTGATTTTGATGCTTCATTAAAACATGCAATGCGCATTAATATGCTGATTAATATCTTACAGAAAATGGAGTGAAGGATCTTGTTGCCATGCATCTCCATTGAAAAATAAGGTAAGACCACATGATGCTTGTTTTAGATATTGACGATACTTCCAAATTTGCAACCGACATGACATGGAACTTCCTATTAGTCTTGTCCACTGATAATATATGTATTGACCACCTTGATAGGTTATGCCATCACCCCATTTCACTTAACAGAGAACACAGTGACTCATGCTAGTTATATTCTACTGATATAGCTTTCCTCCTATTTCTAATTTCACCAAATTCTATCACTATCAAGAAACGGCTATACTCTACCAAAAGTATTGTTCAAGTGACTTTCTGACCTATATATGCTGGCCATGTACAAATCATGATCCATAATATTGTTACATTGCAAAAGAAAGTGCCTCCCCTGTCTATCAGAAAATATATAAAATAATTAATCTAATCAATAATTAATCTTTTTGCAAACAAAAATTTTTGACCCAACTCAATTACTCAAACAAAAATGGCATCTGATATAACAGCAGTCCCAAGATAGGAATACATCCTTACCAGAAGAGATATGTAATGATCCAGAAGCTAGGCTGGATGCAGCAGTTATAGCACTAAAAACAGAACATGTCCAGTTCCACATCCCACTAGCACCTATAGCTGACTGAGAATTCCTCATCACGTCAAAACATTCGAAAAATTGGTCCACGCTGCAATAACCAACTCAATATCAATATCAATATTAACTATTAAGAGAAGGGAAGAAAAGAGTTTCCCCATCCCAATCAAGGAAAAGAAAGAGGAAGACATAATTGCTCTGTCACACAATCTTTTGCTTGATATACGTCATTTACATTCCCAGATATGTCTAAGTCCACCAAAAAATAAAATAAAATAAAATCTAATCTAATAGATTATTTAAACCTTTAAAAAGAAAAGATTATCCCAAAAATAAGGAAAAGGAAAAACTTTCATGATAGCGCTTCATGCTTTGAACAGTTTTCAAGGCAAAGTAATAGCCTGAAGTAAGAATAAAATCGGCACCGGAAGAGTCTTGGATTCATCAGAGGTAAACGTAAATAATAAATAAATAAATAAAATCAATAATAGATGAAATAACAACAGGAGCTGTCAGGTTCAGATAATGTAGAACTTAACCAGAACTCTTCCTACAACATAAAGGTTGCTAGCAAGATGACAGGATGTTTGCAACCAGAAAGCACATGCCATATAAATCATTTATAAGGAAAAGACCATATCACTTTCACTTGATGGAGTTATGGACTACATAGAGTACTTTTTAAGCAGCAAAAGAAGGGACTAACCTTGCCCCAAAGTCTGGTTCATCCTTATTCACAGTAGCTGGCACCCAGTCTGATATAACACAAGGTAACTTCATGTCATAAGCTGATTCTTGGCCCATCAATGAAGAAGGCTCAGCAGGCAAGCCACCATGCATTAATACTATGTCATCCCCAGAATCTTCAGGAGACACTGATGTTGGTGAAGAGCGATGCGAGCTCGAAGTAGATGGAACATTGTCACTTGACTTCATATGCAAATGGGACTTTTCATCCTTACCAAGATTCTTCAGAGTTTCCCATAAACATAAGAGCCATTTAATCGTGCTGGGTTGGAATCTCAACTCTATGGGATCAATAGAAACCTCTGCATCCACCTTTCTAATGTCCAAAGAACCATTTTTCCAAGGAATACTTAATTTAAGATTCCCTGAAAATCCACCTCTATTTCCAGTCATTATGCGGCTCCCAGCAGAAGCAGGAAAGAGATTTAAAGGTGCTTCAAAAGAATCAGCTCCTGTCATATTGAGAGCCGTTTGCCTAGAAACATCATCCACTTGAATTAGCTCAAGAACTGCTCCCTGAAACGTTACATAGCTTGTCAATCTACTTATTCCAAGAAAGCTATCACCTCCTTCAGCACCTCCTAAATTACCATTTTCAGAACCACAAGTTCCACATTCTATTTCTGTGATCCGAAGAACCAGAGTCTTGTGATTCAAAAATCCATTTGTGCTTGTCTGTGAATCTGGATCAAATGCAACAATCAATTTCTTAATCTTCACATTGAAACTCGTCAGCAGCCACTTCACCATCTTCGCAATTATCTTCACTCCTTCATGTAGGTCTCCAGGAGATGTAGATACATTCTCAAACATCTCTTTCTCATGCTCCCCGTGGCCTTGGTTGATACTCTGATTAGCAGCTGCGGAGAAATTCCCTGTTTTATCTCTATTAGAAGAAGAGGATTGTACACAAGGGGCAAGAACGACTTCAAATTCGTCCAGCTCCACCTGACAGCCTTTACCTTTCCAGGGCATTCTAACTAACAGCGAGCCAATAGATCCTTCTTTTATATACAAAGAAGCTGCCTCGCTAAGCTGAAAAACATGGGCGCTTGGAAACGTCAAAAGATGTGGAAGTCAAAAGAATAAATAAAAAGGCAGCAAGATGCATTATATTCCGGTCAAGAGCCTAGCCAGGCAAAAGAAAAGGATCCTGTGCCATGAGATCGCACATTTACTCCCGAATGAGGAATCGCGTTCAATGCATATATAACGTTAAGGAAATGTACATTGGGACAGGTTCCAACAGCCCAAGGCATTTTAACTTAGCACTTCAAAAGTAGTAAGGCGTCATTCTAATATTACAAGTCAATTTGTGGCACCATCCGATGACCCATCATACTGACAGCAAACTGGGAGGGACATGGGGTGCGAAGCCATAACCATCCCCATGTATGACTCAGGAAACCTTAGAAAGCATTAGAGGGTCTGTATGACAAGAGAAGCACCAAGACCAGATAATTAACAATCTTGCAACTTCTAAATATAGAGATTCTAGTCCAACCTCCATCATATAGACAAATGACAAGCTCAACTACCCAAACTTGGCTTCAAAAGACACAAGTAGAAGAGATCCTCTACTCAACGCAGAGATAGCTCAAGTTACTAGGCAACTCAGAATTGCTCATATGGAAACTCTTCCGTAACTGCTTTCGCGATTTCAAAGCGGCACTTAAATAAACCAACAAGAGGAGCTCCAGCAGTCAAATAAAAAAAAAAAAGGAGCCTCATTCTTCTTCAGCTCTCATCTGGACATGAAATCACACGTACCTTATCGTTAAGGAAATCGACATTGAGGGCGAGATCAGTGAGCTGAATTGTGCCCTCAGTGAGCTGCACATCGAGCTGGTCCAAATCAATATCCCCAAGGATGAACTGCCCCAGTTTCTTCTTCAGCAAGAACTTGCAGACCCTCTTCACGGCCCACCGCGAGAACATGGCCTCGGCCGATTTCGCTATGCTCCACGGGAACATCCTCGCTCTCCCCAGTCAACCAAGCACCCAATCCCAGCACCCGGCGCGGCGGACGAAGGGAGGGGCTCTAGGGTTCCTGAGAATGAAGGTTTAGGGTTTGGGGCATGCAGGGGAGGAGGCTCGCAGTGGAAGGCAAGCCTTCATGAAGGAGAAGGAGACGATTGCTGGATTTGGCGACGGATTCCGTTTGGAAGAAACAACGGATGTTCGATGCTCTGCTTTCTGATATGATCAGATGATCGTGTTCGGTCGTTTGACGAAAGATTCCTTTTTTTTTCTTTCTTTTTTGTTTTTGGAGGTGCCGTGTCGGAAAAAAAAAAAAACTTTTCTGCGGGCTTTTTTGGATTCCTCCCGGCAAAAGATTATTTATAGTTTAGGCTTGTGCTTCAAAATTTAAACGAGTTCATTAATTATGGGATTAAGAGATAATCTGTTGGGGATAATTTTCAATTTTGCCCCCTATAGTTCGTGTGCTGTGCTGTCTAGAAATGCTCCCTCCATTACAGAGTTTCTCCGGATGCTCCTCAGCATTTTCAATTTTGTGCAATTTCACCCTTTCCATGGAGCTTTCCTGGGTAGATCACAACGTCGTTTCTCAACAAGCAACGATGATTTTTCACATCTCAATGGTATTATCCTCGGAACTAGTTTAGACACTGGTATGGGTGTAAATGGGCGGTTTGATTCGTATTTTCCATAAAAAAAAAAAGGAGGGTCTTTTTTTATCAGACTTTCTGTAAGTTTGAAACGCACTGGAAAACCGACCACTACAGGGTCGAGTTCTCAGGGTAACACAAGATTATAGATTACAAAAATTCCTAATATGAACACATCTTATTCCAATTTTTCTAACAACAATAAAAATTTAAAGTACTCGATGAATAATATTAAGAAAACATTTCACCATAATATATACTTGGAGGTGGCGTGATATATGATAGAAACAAAATTAAAATTTTTATCTCATGATCTTAAGCGGAGACTGTAAAGTATGGACTGTATTATTTATCTTTCATTTTATTTAATTGGTATAAATTGTAATAATATAACATGAATATTGTCACTGCTAGTATCAATTACATATAAATTCGGGTTGGTTCCCGTCGGCTATTTTCATGAAACCCAAGAATCGAATACGAATAATTTTTTTTTTTTAAAAGACCAAATTCAGTAACAGTTTTTTGGTTTTCGACTGTTCCGGTTTGGTTTTTTTTTTTCCTTTTTTTGGGGGGGTTTTCAGCCAAAAAGTTTTCCCTTGCACCCCTAGACACTAGCTTTTCCCATTAGCAAGCTAACGAAATCCGAGCAAAAGAATTGGTGTTCAATTACTTTTCCTAAGGCGATGAGGTATAACATCATGTCTTGCTAATAGTTGGACGGATCAAATTGACCATAATTACGTGAATTTAGGTACAAATTGATCATTATCTTACCAATACTGATTTTATTTTTATTTTTTATAATATATATCCAGATCTTGATGACCAAAAGAAGTAATAAGATCTCTCTAATTTAGTTAAGACATCTTTTCAAATTTAATTTATTTTTTTCCAATGGTATTCATAGATAGAAATCATTGTCCCTTGCAAGACAAGGGTCTCTCCGACCAAACAATATTTCACCAGTAAAAAGGACAAGAGAAAAAATCGAAAAAGGGTATCTTTTCTAGTAAGGTGACAAATTAATCAGAAATATATATTTAATCAGACTGCCTAATTGTCATGTTGTATTCACAGTAGACTTGCAGTGGACTAAAAGCCTAAATAAAGTATCAAAGTAGATACTTGCACCTGAAGGATTCTCTGAAGCTTATCAAATCAAACCCGAACATGAACGTCACTGCATCTGCTTTCATGCTCGAACTCCAATTGTCTTCGAGCTGAGCGTATCAGCTGGATTTGCCAAATGATAAACTGAGTCAGGGTGCGAGTACTGAATGTGTTCGGTATTTGAGTTGAGTTGAGTTGAGTTGAGTTTTAATTTTAATTAGTTTGTAATGATTGTATCGTTAAATTATGAGAAAAAGTATAAAAAAGTAATGAATAGTTGAGAAAAAGTGATGATTAAGTAACGATTGTGTTGTTGAATTATGTAAAAAGTAGTGAATAGTTGAAAGAATTTAATATTAAAAATTGAATTGAATAGTTAAATTTTTTTTTAAAAAAAAGTAATAATTGTGTTTTGAAGATAAGTGAGTTGAGTTGAGTTAAAAAAAAAATTTTAAGCGAAATAGGGATAGGTCCCCCACCCGAGACTCGCAGACACGAGCGAAGCAGCAAGAGATTTTGCTGCCGAGACAGAGGGGATAATTCCACTGGCAACGCCTCCACACAGCAAGAGATACAGATAGATAGACCATTTATGATACCTGCGGTCCTGAATGGCTTGCTTCTCTATCGATTCCGACCTACGTCCATGAATTCGGGATACGGAGTTGCAAAAGCCAGTGCCGGTGAGACAAAGTACACGATGAATTGAATGAATTGAGATTGTTGGAACTCGTCCAAATGGACGTGTAGGAAGTGATCATTAGTCTCTCATTTGCACTAGCTGGCTTAAGCATAGGAAGGTTGTTCCCGGGAAACAAGCATAACCACTCCCTAGCCACACCTCTTTTCCTAGGCGAGAGCTTCATGGACTGAATTTCATGCAATTCCGAATGGCCGATAAAAGGCATGCCATTCCTGGCAAGAAAAATTTCATGCACCAGAATATACAGCTGAGCTCTTATCCGATGCAAAACTTAATTCGGATTTGACATTTCAAAACTTAGATTTGGAAACAATAATTCTGATGCAGTGCGACTTTTTACTTCCGGAAGAACATTGCAGCAAGCAGCATGTCGATAGACTCAACAGTTATCGCTTACCAGGATACGGAGGCAGCTTATAGCTGCGCATGGATACAAGACAGAGTCCTATTCTCCCAAATTACAGAGCACCATCCCTTTCACAAGATCATACAATGAACAGTCCCTAGAACTTCTAACTACCAGAGATTAGAAAAGAAAAAAGAAGTAACAGCCAATTCCCCGAGACGGTACAAATACGAATTCCTAATTCACCATGCGGCACTGGCCTCCTGTTGGAAGATATGTTCATGCCTCTCAACACTCGCCTTCAGAGCCTCAATCTCGGAGTCGAGTCTACTCCTCAGCTCCTTCAGTTGGGAAAGCTCCTCTCTAATAGCCCTCAGTTCCTGCTCTGCAATTTCTCTTTGGGTTTCGACATTTTTATACTTCTGAAACTCCGAAGCGAGTTCCCTCAGCCGGCCCAGACGGGTTCTCAGGAACCCAACTCTCATGCCCAACATCTCGAACCCTTCCAGGGTCTTGTCCCATACAGAATATTCTTCCTCTGAGGTGGAAATATCGCAAGCTCTGATCAAGCCTGCAATATTCACTGTTTCGGATATTATTTCCGCTGCCAATTTAGGGCTAATGCTCTTGAGAAGATTTCCATGGAGATACGAGTTCTGGGTCATGCACAGCTCATAATACTTTGTCCTCTGAGTTTCAGAAAGCTCTGAGTCAATAGCCGTGCTATTCACAAGAATGGTGAAGTTGCCTGTGGATTTTGCTTCTTCGAAATCAGGACTGCAATTTGCTAAAATTCTAGTCCCTTCATTAGTGACTAGACTGGGATCCTCACTGACCTCCTTGGACTCATTATCTTGTGCAGAAGTAATCTGAGTTTCTGCCACGACCAGACTTCTGTTTCTTGAAGGTTTCGATTTCCTCCTCCGAACTCTGTGCTGCACAACTTTCCTTTTGGCGTCGTTTGCTATAGGAATTTCCAGGAATCAAAATGATCGACCAACTTAGAAAGTTAAATAGGTCACTCAAAGACAGTTGACAGAGTCAAAATTCAAAAAATAGGTAACCTGAAAAGACATACCAGGAGCAATTTGTCCAGCGCTTGCATCTAGTTCCGGCATCCCATCTGCTACTGATTTTTCATCTGCTCTAACAATGTACACCTATATGGGGGAAAGCGAGGCAAGCGGATCGTTGAGTGCACAATGAAGGAAAATCTTTAGCATATCACAGAAGAATATAACATTCAATTTTAATCGCTCCAGTAAAATGGTTCTTTTGATTCCTTAACTCACTTTTGATGTAAGTTTTAACTTGTAGCAGAATAATGTTATTCCCATATAAGCAGGTAACACAGCAAGAGCAATCAAACTTATAAATTTAAGCACTATCAGTTCGTTAAACGTAACCTTTTTCCAGCAATTCTGTCACTGTTATCAGCAAATCATTCCCAACTTGTCAGTTGCTTTTCACTTATGCCCAGTTTCCACCTAATGGCAATCTTTGTATGTCTCATAGCTTTGACTAGTCTATCTACCTACTGAAACAAAACTAATAAAAAGTCAACTCATTCTGCTGCTGATATTAAAGGGTTGGTCATTTCCATTCTGTTGATTCTATTGAAAGGAACATCTTGTCTGAAATGTCGCATGAAAAAGACGGACTGAATTGAGATGCAGGGAGATCTAGTCCATTAACTCAATAAACATAATACTTACCCCCCATTTAATGACTTCCTAAGAAACAAGACTTATACATGAGGAGATATTGTTCTACATACCAAACCCCAGCAACAATCATTATTTTTCCACGGGGGAGGAAGATCACCTTAAACCTGCATGGTTCAACAAGCTGGAAGATAACTACATCGCCCTCCACCAATTTCCGAGCAGTCGTGAACAGTTTCCATCCAGCACTTAACGCTGTCTTGTCCATGATATAATGCACTTCGTATTTTTCCCCATTCTCGTCTTCCAAAATAACAGTTGAATTATGCCGAGGCATGTGGGCTTTGCAGAAACCCATTGGAAGATGCTGTTCCACCAACAAGTAAATATATCTCATAAAAGGGTCTTTTCTAGCAATTCAAGACATTTTAGTTGATAGGCACTTTTTGAAGCACAGAGAGCCATTCAGTTACCAGCCAAAATCCAGTTGCAACATTAGACCGGACCATAGTCTTCAGAAAAGTCTGCAAACCAGGAGGAGTGAGACTTCTCGTGAACTCCTCTGCTCGCTCCATGGTGGAAGATTTGACTCCAACATGGTCATAGTGATATAGATCATCGACCATGAGTCTCTTTTGCCTGTAAAGACCAAGGCATGCAGGTGCAATGAGACAGGATATAACTGAATCAAATAAGCATGGCAATGAGAGAGAGTGAAATGAATGCTAACCTTTTAGACTCCCGTGGAGTAGGAGATGACACAGGCTCAAGAATTGACGAGAAGTCCTTGCCAATCAACGAAACAGATCAATACGATAGATTAAAGATAAATAGGCAGATGCAACAACCAAAGAAAGACCAGAAATCTGATGGCAGTTCATTTCCTCAGAAGATAAAAGCCTGTTGGCTTTCCAAATGAATCAACAAAAGGTCAGAATTGGTTCTGATTTCACTCGAGAAGACAATATATCTTGGGCTAAACTGCTCCAGCATTTGACCTGTCATTTTAGAAATCATGTGACAAGCAGACAAAGAAAGCACCTATCCACCATGGAGGACAGAAAAAGATGAGGATGCTACCAACCTCGGATTTCAGAGTATACATTAAAGCCTAAGTATGGGTGGGTGGGTTTACTGCTCAACTAGGAAGAACGACTACATTGTAGTTAACCTGGTATGCAACAAAGCAGCAGAGGAGCAAACTGATCAACGAAACCAGTCCCCTGAATTCCAATCTTACAGTTTTTGGGTTGAATTGCAAACCGAATTAAGCTCAGCTCTGACGAAGGGCGACTTCCCGGATAAAAGATTGCCACCGTAGTAGCCTTCCTGGGACAAGGGTCTCTCCGACCATACAATATTTCACCAGTAAAAAGGACAAGAGAAAAAATCGAAAAAGGGTATCTTTTCTAGTAAGGTGACAAATTGATCAGAAATATATATTTAATCAGACTGCCTAATTGTCATGTTGTATTCACAGTAGACTTGCAGTGGACTAAAAGCCTAAATAAAGTATCAAAGTAGATACTTGCACCTGAAGGATTCTCTAAAGCTTATCAAATCAAACCCGAACATGAACGTCACTGCATCTGCTTTCATGCTCGAACTCCAATTGTCTTCGAGCTGAGCGTATCAGCTGGATTTGCCAAATGATAAACTGAGTCAGGGTGCGAGTACTGAATGTGTTCGGTATTTGAGTTGAGTTGAGTTGAGTTGAGTTTTAATTTTAATTAGTTTGTAATGATTGTATCGTTAAATTATGAGAAAAAAGTATAAAAAAGTAATGAATAGTTGAGAAAAAGTGATGATTAAGTAACGATTGTGTTGTTGAATTATGTAAAAAGTAGTGAATAGTTGAAAGAATTTAATATTAAAAATTGAATTGAATAGTTAAATTTTTTTTAAAAAAAAGTAATAATTGTGTTTTGAAGATAAGTGAGTTGAGTTGAGTTAAAAAAAAATTTTAAGCGAAATAGGGATAGGTCCCCCACCCGAGACTCGCAGACACGAGCGAAGCAGCAAGAGATTTTGCTGCCGAGACAGAGGGGATAATTCCACTGGCAACGCCTCCACACAGCAAGAGATACAGATAGATAGACCATTTATGATACCTGCGGTCCTGAATGGCTTGCTTCTCTATCGATTCCGACCTACGTCCATGAATTCGGGATACGGAGTTGCAAAAGCCAGTGCCGGTGAGACAAAGTACACGATGAATTGAATGAATTGAGATTGTTGGAACTCGTCCAAATGGACGTGTAGGAAGTGATCATTAGTCTCTCATTTGCACTAGCTGGCTTAAGCATAGGAAGGTTGTTCCCGGGAAACAAGCATAACCACTCCCTAGCCACACCTCTTTTCCTAGGCGAGAGCTTCATGGACTGAATTTCATGCAATTCCGAATGGCCGATAAAAGGCATGCCATTCCTGGCAAGAAAAATTTCATGCACCAGAATATACAGCTGAGCTCTTATCCGATGCAAAACTTAATTCGGATTTGACATTTCAAAACTTAGATTTGGAAACAATAATTCTGATGCAGTGCGACTTTTTACTTCCGGAAGAACATTGCAGCAAGCAGCATGTCGATAGACTCAACAGTTATCGCTTACCAGGATACGGAGGCAGCTTATAGCTGCGCATGGATACAAGACAGAGTCCTATTCTCCCAAATTACAGAGCACCATCCCTTTCACAAGATCATACAATGAACAGTCCCTAGAACTTCTAACTACCAGAGATTAGAAAAGAAAAAAGAAGTAACAGCCAATTCCCCGAGACGGTACAAATACGAATTCCTAATTCACCATGCGGCACTGGCCTCCTGTTGGAAGATATGTTCATGCCTCTCAACACTCGCCTTCAGAGCCTCAATCTCGGAGTCGAGTCTACTCCTCAGCTCCTTCAGTTGGGAAAGCTCCTCTCTAATAGCCCTCAGTTCCTGCTCTGCAATTTCTCTTTGGGTTTCGACATTTTTATACTTCTGAAACTCCGAAGCGAGTTCCCTCAGCCGGCCCAGACGGGTTCTCAGGAACCCAACTCTCATGCCCAACATCTCGAACCCTTCCAGGGTCTTGTCCCATACAGAATATTCTTCCTCTGAGGTGGAAATATCGCAAGCTCTGATCAAGCCTGCAATATTCACTGTTTCGGATATTATTTCCGCTGCCAATTTAGGGCTAATGCTCTTGAGAAGATTTCCATGGAGATACGAGTTCTGGGTCATGCACAGCTCATAATACTTTGTCCTCTGAGTTTCAGAAAGCTCTGAGTCAATAGCCGTGCTATTCACAAGAATGGTGAAGTTGCCTGTGGATTTTGCTTCTTCGAAATCAGGACTGCAATTTGCTAAAATTCTAGTCCCTTCATTAGTGACTAGACTGGGATCCTCACTGACCTCCTTGGACTCATTATCTTGTGCAGAAGTAATCTGAGTTTCTGCCACGACCAGACTTCTGTTTCTTGAAGGTTTCGATTTCCTCCTCCGAACTCTGTGCTGCACAACTTTCCTTTTGGCGTCGTTTGCTATAGGAATTTCCAGGAATCAAAATGATCGACCAACTTAGAAAGTTAAATAGGTCACTCAAAGACAGTTGACAGAGTCAAAATTCAAAAAATAGGTAACCTGAAAAGACATACCAGGAGCAATTTGTCCAGCGCTTGCATCTAGTTCCGGCATCCCATCTGCTACTGATTTTTCATCTGCTCTAACAATGTACACCTATATGGGGGAAAGCGAGGCAAGCGGATCGTTGAGTGCACAATGAAGGAAAATCTTTAGCATATCACAGAAGAATATAACATTCAATTTTAATCGCTCCAGTAAAATGGTTCTTTTGATTCCTTAACTCACTTTTGATGTAAGTTTTAACTTGTAGCAGAATAATGTTATTCCCATATAAGCAGGTAACACAGCAAGAGCAATCAAACTTATAAATTTAAGCACTATCAGTTCGTTAAACGTAACCTTTTTCCAGCAATTCTGTCACTGTTATCAGCAAATCATTCCCAACTTGTCAGTTGCTTTTCACTTATGCCCAGTTTCCACCTAATGGCAATCTTTGTATGTCTCATAGCTTTGACTAGTCTATCTACCTACTGAAACAAAACTAATAAAAAGTCAACTCATTCTGCTGCTGATATTAAAGGGTTGGTCATTTCCATTCTGTTGATTCTATTGAAAGGAACATCTTGTCTGAAATGTCGCATGAAAAAGACGGACTGAATTGAGATGCAGGGAGATCTAGTCCATTAACTCAATAAACATAATACTTACCCCCCATTTAATGACTTCCTAAGAAACAAGACTTATACATGAGGAGATATTGTTCTACATACCAAACCCCAGCAACAATCATTATTTTTCCACGGGGGAGGAAGATCACCTTAAACCTGCATGGTTCAACAAGCTGGAAGATAACTACATCGCCCTCCACCAATTTCCGAGCAGTCGTGAACAGTTTCCATCCAGCACTTAACGCTGTCTTGTCCATGATATAATGCACTTCGTATTTTTCCCCATTCTCGTCTTCCAAAATAACAGTTGAATTATGCCGAGGCATGTGGGCTTTGCAGAAACCCATTGGAAGATGCTGTTCCACCAACAAGTAAATATATCTCATAAAAGGGTCTTTTCTAGCAATTCAAGACATTTTAGTTGATAGGCACTTTTTGAAGCACAGAGAGCCATTCAGTTACCAGCCAAAATCCAGTTGCAACATTAGACCGGACCATAGTCTTCAGAAAAGTCTGCAAACCAGGAGGAGTGAGACTTCTCGTGAACTCCTCTGCTCGCTCCATGGTGGAAGATTTGACTCCAACATGGTCATAGTGATATAGATCATCGACCATGAGTCTCTTTTGCCTGTAAAGACCAAGGCATGCAGGTGCAATGAGACAGGATATAACTGAATCAAATAAGCATGGCAATGAGAGAGTGAAATGAATGCTAACCTTTTAGACTCCCGTGGAGTAGGAGATGACACAGGCTCAAGAATTGACGAGAAGTCCTTGCCAATCAACGAAACAGATCAATACGATAGATTAAAGATAAATAGGCAGATGCAACAACCAAAGAAAGACCAGAAATCTGATGGCAGTTCATTTCCTCAGAAGATAAAAGCCTGTTGGCTTTCCAAATGAATCAACAAAAGGTCAGAATTGGTTCTGATTTCACTCGAGAAGACAATATATCTTGGGCTAAACTGCTCCAGCATTTGACCTGTCATTTTAGAAATCATGTGACAAGCAGACGAAGAAAGCACCTATCCACCATGGAGGACAGAAAAAGATGAGGATGCTACCAACCTCGGATTTCAGAGTATACATTAAAGCCTAAGTATGGGTGGGTGGGTTTACTGCTCAACTAGGAAGAACGACTACATTGTAGTTAACCTGGTATGCAACAAAGCAGCAGAGGAGCAAACTGATCAACGAAACCAGTCCCCTGAATTCCAATCTTACAGTTTTTGGGTTGAATTGCAAACCGAATTAAGCTCAGCTCTGACGAAGGGCGACTTCCCGGATAAAAGATTGCCACCGTAGTAGCCTTCCTGGGACAAGGGTCTCTCCGACCATACAATATTTCACCAGTAAAAAGGACAAGAGAAAAAATCGAAAAAGGGTATCTTTTCTAGTAAGGTGACAAATTGATCAGAAATATATATTTAATCAGACTGCCTAATTGTCATGTTGTATTCACAGTAGACTTGCAGTGGACTAAAAGCCTAAATAAAGTATCAAAGTAGATACTTGCACCTGAAGGATTCTCTAAAGCTTATCAAATCAAACCCGAACATGAACGTCACTGCATCTGCTTTCATGCTCGAACTCCAATTGTCTTCGAGCTGAGCGTATCAGCTGGATTTGCCAAATGATAAACTGAGTCAGGGTGCGAGTACTGAATGTGTTCGGTATTTGAGTTGAGTTGAGTTGAGTTGAGTTTTAATTTTAATTAGTTTGTAATGATTGTATCGTTAAATTATGAGAAAAAAGTATAAAAAAGTAATGAATAGTTGAGAAAAAGTGATGATTAAGTAACGATTGTGTTGTTGAATTATGTAAAAAGTAGTGAATAGTTGAAAGAATTTAATATTAAAAATTGAATTGAATAGTTAAATTTTTTTTTAAAAAAAAGTAATAATTGTGTTTTGAAGATAAGTGAGTTGAGTTGAGTTAAAAAAAAAATTTTAAGCGAAATAGGGATAGGTCCCCCACCCGAGACTCGCAGACACGAGCGAAGCAGCAAGAGATTTTGCTGCCGAGACAGAGGGGATAATTCCACTGGCAACGCCTCCACGCAGCAAGAGATACAGATAGATAGACCATTTATGATACCTGCGGTCCTGAATGGCTTGCTTCTCTATCGATTCCGACCTACGTCCATGAATTCGGGATACGGAGTTGCAAAAGCCAGTGCCGGTGAGACAAAGTACACGATGAAGTGAATGAATTGAGATTGTTGGAACTCGTCCAAATGGACGTGTAGGAAGTGATCATTAGTCTCTCATTTGCACTAGCTGGCTTAAGCATAGGAAGGTTGTTCCCGGGAAACAAGCATAACCACTCCCTAGCCACACCTCTTTTCCTAGGCGAGAGCTTCATGGACTGAATTTCATGCAATTCCGAATGGCCGATAAAAGGCATGCCATTCCTGGCAAGAAAAATTTCATGCACCAGAATATACAGCTGAGCTCTTATCCGATGCAAAACTTAATTCGGATTTGACATTTCAAAACTTAGATTTGGAAACAATAATTCTGATGCAGTGCGACTTTTTACTTCCGGAAGAACATTGCAGCAAGCAGCATGTCGATAGACTCAACAGTTATCGCTTACCAGGATACGGAGGCAGCTTATAGCTGCGCATGGATACAAGACAGAGTCCTATTCTCCCAAATTACAGAGCACCATCCCTTTCACAAGATCATACAATGAACAGTCCCTAGAACTTCTAACTACCAGAGATTAGAAAAGAAAAAAGAAGTAACAGCCAATTCCCCGAGACGGTACAAATACGAATTCCTAATTCACCATGCGGCACTGGCCTCCTGTTGGAAGATATGTTCATGCCTCTCAACACTCGCCTTCAGAGCCTCAATCTCGGAGTCGAGTCTACTCCTCAGCTCCTTCAGTTGGGAAAGCTCCTCTCTAATAGCCCTCAGTTCCTGCTCTGCAATTTCTCTTTGGGTTTCGACATTTTTATACTTCTGAAACTCCGAAGCGAGTTCCCTCAGCCGGCCCAGACGGGTTCTCAGGAACCCAACTCTCATGCCCAACATCTCGAACCCTTCCAGGGTCTTGTCCCATACAGAATATTCTTCCTCTGAGGTGGAAATATCGCAAGCTCTGATCAAGCCTGCAATATTCACTGTTTCGGATATTATTTCCGCTGCCAATTTAGGGCTAATGCTCTTGAGAAGATTTCCATGGAGATACGAGTTCTGGGTCATGCACAGCTCATAATACTTTGTCCTCTGAGTTTCAGAAAGCTCTGAGTCAATAGCCGTGCTATTCACAAGAATGGTGAAGTTGCCTGTGGATTTTGCTTCTTCGAAATCAGGACTGCAATTTGCTAAAATTCTAGTCCCTTCATTAGTGACTAGACTGGGATCCTCACTGACCTCCTTGGACTCATTATCTTGTGCAGAAGTAATCTGAGTTTCTGCCACGACCAGACTTCTGTTTCTTGAAGGTTTCGATTTCCTCCTCCGAACTCTGTGCTGCACAACTTTCCTTTTGGCGTCGTTTGCTATAGGAATTTCCAGGAATCAAAATGATCGACCAACTTAGAAAGTTAAATAGGTCACTCAAAGACAGTTGACAGAGTCAAAATTCAAAAAATAGGTAACCTGAAAAGACATACCAGGAGCAATTTGTCCAGCGCTTGCATCTAGTTCCGGCATCCCATCTGCTACTGATTTTTCATCTGCTCTAACAATGTACACCTATATGGGGGAAAGCGAGGCAAGCGGATCGTTGAGTGCACAATGAAGGAAAATCTTTAGCATATCACAGAAGAATATAACATTCAATTTTAATCGCTCCAGTAAAATGGTTCTTTTGATTCCTTAACTCACTTTTGATGTAAGTTTTAACTTGTAGCAGAATAATGTTATTCCCATATAAGCAGGTAACACAGCAAGAGCAATCAAACTTATAAATTTAAGCACTATCAGTTCGTTAAACGTAACCTTTTTCCAGCAATTCTGTCACTGTTATCAGCAAATCATTCCCAACTTGTCAGTTGCTTTTCACTTATGCCCAGTTTCCACCTAATGGCAATCTTTGTATGTCTCATAGCTTTGACTAGTCTATCTACCTACTGAAACAAAACTAATAAAAAGTCAACTCATTCTGCTGCTGATATTAAAGGGTTGGTCATTTCCATTCTGTTGATTCTATTGAAAGGAACATCTTGTCTGAAATGTCGCATGAAAAAGACGGACTGAATTGAGATGCAGGGAGATCTAGTCCATTAACTCAATAAACATAATACTTACCCCCCATTTAATGACTTCCTAAGAAACAAGACTTATACATGAGGAGATATTGTTCTACATACCAAACCCCAGCAACAATCATTATTTTTCCACGGGGGAGGAAGATCACCTTAAACCTGCATGGTTCAACAAGCTGGAAGATAACTACATCGCCCTCCACCAATTTCCGAGCAGTCGTGAACAGTTTCCATCCAGCACTTAACGCTGTCTTGTCCATGATATAATGCACTTCGTATTTTTCCCCATTCTCGTCTTCCAAAATAACAGTTGAATTATGCCGAGGCATGTGGGCTTTGCAGAAACCCATTGGAAGATGCTGTTCCACCAACAAGTAAATATATCTCATAAAAGGGTCTTTTCTAGCAATTCAAGACATTTTAGTTGATAGGCACATTTTGAAGCACAGAGAGCCATTCAGTTACCAGCCAAAATCCAGTTGCAACATTAGACCGGACCATAGTCTTCAGAAAAGTCGGCAAACCAGGAGGAGTGAGACTTCTCGTGAACTCCTCTGCTCGCTCCATGGTGGAAGATTTGACTCCAACATGGTCATAGTGATATAGATCATCGACCATGAGTCTCTTTTGCCTGTAAAGACCAAGGCATGCAGGTGCAATGAGACAGGATATAACTGAATCAAATAAGCATGGCAATGAGAGAGAGTGAAATGAATGCTAACCTTTTAGACTCCCGTGGAGTAGGAGATGACACAGGCTCAAGAATTGACGAGAAGTCCTTGCCAATCAACGAAACAGATCAATACGATAGATTAAAGATAAATAGGCAGATGCAACAACCAAAGAAAGACCAGAAATCTGATGGCAGTTCATTTCCTCAGAAGATAAAAGCCTGTTGGCTTTCCAAATGAATCAACAAAAGGTCAGAATTGGTTCTGATTTCACTCGAGAAGACAATATATCTTGGGCTAAACTGCTCCAGCATTTGACCTGTCATTTTAGAAATCATGTGACAAGCAGACAAAGAAAGCACCTATCCACCATGGAGGACAGAAAAAGATGAGGATGCTACCAACCTCGGATTTCAGAGTATACATTAAAGCCTAAGTATGGGTGGGTGGGTTTACTGCTCAACTAGGAAGAACGACTACATTGTAGTTAACCTGGTATGCAACAAAGCAGCAGAGGAGCAAACTGATCAACGAAACCAGTCCCCTGAATTCCAATCTTACAGTTTTTGGGTTGAATTGCAAACCGAATTAAGCTCAGCTCTGACGAAGGGCGACTTCCCGGATAAAAGATTGCCACCGTAGTAGCCTTCCTGGGACAGTTGCTCAGTAAAACGTGAGCTGTCCTGGAACAGCAATTAGGGCTTCCAGGACTAGGAGAGGAAGACAGCAGCGTCCTAGAAGCTACCTCGCGTTCAGAATTCAAGAATGCTGCAACCTAAACCTAGGCCCCGAAATGGGGCCATTTCCTAGAACTCCTAAAGGGCATCAACGAGCTCAACCCCACAAGTTCGATCAGTCCTAGAAGAGCTCCGACCAAGACGAGCTCGATGGGCAGTGCACGGAAGGCAAGAAACACAGATGGGGCCCTCACCTGTTCAGCCTGAGGAGGTTCGGCGTTCTCCGTGACGACCAGCGCCATGTTCAGGTTGGGGTCCGGAAGGGAATCCATCAATCAGCCCCACCAGCGGAAAGATTCAATCTTGGAACAGCCCCCCGAAGAGAAGAGACCAGAAGAGACGAGGGAGAGGGGTGAATGAAAAATCCTAATCTTTCTGTGAAGGGTTTAAATGCTCTGCGTGAGGTTTACTTCCCTTAAGGGCACCAACCAATCCTAGTCGCAGGTCGCTCAAGCAAAGTCTTGTGCTTTGTCCTCCCCCCATTTTCACAGAGGTCGACAGCACTTTTCCTAGGAGACGTCGATTGACCTTTCTTTTTCAGGTTATTCTTTTTTACTTCCAAGAGGGCAAAAAAAAAAAAAAAAAAAAGAATCTCACTGGTATGGTAGTCCAGTTGAATGTTATGCTTTTAGAAAAGTCGGAGGAAACTCGGCATATTTTCCACCCGTGAAAGTGGAGAGCTATGAATAACTGCTCGCCTCTAGAGAGCGAAAACAATGTTAGTCGGGATGGGCATGTTAATTAATTTTGCTTGTAAGCTGGACCAATGGCAGTGGGAGGATTTGATAATGATAATCCTAGTAGAAAAAATAATGGCGCGTCACCAGTAGTTATGAACATTGATTAAGGGTAACGTTGTGATGGTGACTTCAGCACTTACTAAGAGAGACCCTTTCTCCTTCTCATTACTGCCTTCTCTGTGCAGTGGACTTCTACCATTACTTGCTCCCTGAGACGAGCAAGTGGCGACTTAGGGATCTAGGTGCTCGTGGTGTGGTCGTCTTAGTCTGGTCAAGTTAGGTAGCGTCGTGCTGCTTCACTCAGGTATCGCTATCTTCTGGATATAGCATCATCTCATGGCAGCAAAATCAATTGGTTGCATTCCTGCATAGCTCCTGCAGACTACATGCCATCCCCAGTTTCATGCTGGTGTTCTGTTTCCTGGAATTAGGCTTATTCTTATATATTTCCTAGCCTGTTTTAGAGCGAGAAGGTTTTAACGCTATAGGCCGTTTTCAGTTAATGAAATGACTTGATTATTCGAGCATACAAGGTTATTGAGCAATCACGTGGGACGCACAACAACCAAAATTTGTGATTGAGCTGATTAAAACTGATGATGAGGCTTTCATACAAAACGAAGGATCTAAAAAGCAAATAACAGGAGCTGCTTCAAATGATTCAAAATCGTAATCTAATCAATCTCTATCAGAATGGGAATATTCTGAAACGTTTGCAATGTGAAATTATCGTTAGCGCACAAATATGTTGTACGACATTGTTTTTTTGGCCAATATGGTGCGATTGCAGACAACTAAAACAATCTTTTTTTCTCTATCATATGGTATTACCTCTCTTGAACATACATTTCTATCAACAGCAGCAGCAGCACGGACAAAATTTTCCTATTCGCCATGCGGCACTAGCCTCTTTTTGGAACAGATTGTCGTACCTCACAACACTCGGTCAGAGCCTTGATCTCAGAATCGAGCCTTTGCTTCTAGTTCTTCAGCTTCAAAACCTCCACCCCCTCAGCAGTATTCATCCCTCCTTCGTATTAGCTCACAGACACTATGGTTCAGGCGTCCTTAAAGCTCTCAGATCTGAAGTGACATTCATAAGTCTGCCAACATGGGCTTTCTGAAATCTGATTCTCATGCCCAGAAGTTCAGCCACTCCAAAGTCTTCTCCACAATAATATTCTGCCTGTGAGGCCGGAAAATCTTGTAAGCTTTATTTGGGTACAGACTTTATCTGTCTGGGAGACAATCTTGGCATCCATTGGGCACTTTAGTGCTGCTTCTTCTCAGAAGATTTTAATGGAGGAATGGGCTCTGGGTTTCGCATAGCTTGAATTTTTCAATCGCTGGGCCTTGGAACCAATAGCTGTGCCATTCACAAAGGTAGTGAAGTTACCAGAAGTCTTCACTACTTCAAAGTCACTCTGGAGTTCCTCTCGAGTCTCCTTCCTGTGTCTAGATTGGGATTGTTTATGACTTTGTTGGACTGATGATCTTGTACAGTTGTAACCTCAGCTTTTAGCACCCTCCAAGCTCCTATTTTTGGGGACAAGTTTTGAGGTCTACCTCGGGGTTTTACATGGAATGACTTTCCTTGTGTCGTTTTCCGTAGGCATCTCTGGAAAAGTCAATATGGATGTACAGCACAGTCTGAGAACTAGGATTAAGCTATGTCACGGTTTACAAGAAGCAATTTGTGTAGTGCATGCACGGGGTCTCATCTACTATGGATGATTCATATTCTCTAATGTCGCACACCTACTTATCAATGCGAATGCAAACAGTTCAAGTTAGGAAGTGTCTAAGAAGGGAAAGTCTGAGGAAAGATCAAATGCACATGCAAGCCCCTCCGTGTATAATGTAAATAAAAGAAATTTTTAACATCAACACCAATACCTTAAGGCAGATAGGACGTTAGGGAAGCACATGTGCTCTAGCACTTTATGGACATACCTTTTCTATAAAACCTTGATCGCAATTGTTTCAGTGAACTGGTTGTATTTACTTCCTGTATTTTCTAACAGTGTAAATTGTAACTGGATATACATTTCATGTCCAAGATGGTCTCTTAGAATTCGATTTCTAAAAACTAAATGAACCTACTTATAAAATTTAACTACGAAACCAGAGTTTTACAGTGACAGTTTTTTCGGGCTTCACCAAAGAAAATTCTTACACAACATTTTCTCTCCTGTTTTGGTAATTGTTCTTTTAATTGTTTGCTTAGGTAAGCAGTTATCAGAGCTCAACTAAGAATGGATCACTCCATTTTATCAGTGACAGTAGAAGGTCCTTCAGTTATTGTTTATGGAAATGTAACATTAAATGCATGAATCACATAGAAAAGTAACCCAACAAAACACTACCTGATTAGTGAAGTAAAAGGAAAAGGATCATTTCTCGGAAAATGATAACTTAACATAGCAATGGAATTAAGTCAAGACTTGATTGATTATATAAGGGAAGCAGAGAGGAAGATTACCTTAAACATCGGAGGTTCTAACCAGTTGGAAGACTATTGCAGTTGCCTTTGATCAATTCCCACTTAGTCATAAACTTTTCCTGTGCCGTGCTGTCTTGTCTACTATAATTGGCTTCTTGTTTTCACCGTAATCATCTGCTAAAGAAAAAGACGCTTTACACTGACGCATGTTGAGTTTAAATGTTTCACGAAGAAATAATAAGAGGTCATTCTAGAAACTGAAATAGAATGGGTTTAAAATAATTTCATTGTTGAAGGCAAATGAATTATCAGCCAACAGTTTCTGTGCAACTAGATAACTGGGGGAACTCTGAGGCTAAACTTGTTTGGAACTCCTCTGCCCTCTCCACTGCTGATGATTTTAACACATAAACATCCTTAAGTCTGTGCTGTCAGTACCATGTGGGGCCATGTTAGGGCACTAAGATCGAAAATAACTGGATCAGGTGATGTGCCATAATTGGAGAATATGAGATTATGGACTGAACTTTCAGCCTCCTGTGGAGTTGACGAAAAAAGCTGCTGAGGATTTGATGCAAAATTTCTAAGAGGCAAGCATAGATGGCAACATATGCAGGAAAAAGTATGAAGTTGATGGCTGAAGCGACAGAAATTCACAAGATGAACGGTTTCGAGCTCCAAATTTAAGCCGATACTTTAGTGTACATAATATCTATACAGAAACTGGCAATTTCATTTGATAGACAAAGTTGAACCACGACTAATCACACAAGGACAGCAAAGAACCAACTTCACCCTCGCCATCATCGAACTCAAAGAATTTAGAGAAGCAAATCACGGCTTATGCATGTTTAACCTCTCATTTCACGGTTTGATAGTGACTAGTCATTTTTGAGGATACAACGATTCTTTGATAATATAGAGGTTGCCATATCAGGTCATTTCTGGAATTTTAGAGAAGGACGTCTTCTACATGAAACATTGCTGTGAAGTGTGTACCAACCTTTGTGTACCGACCTTGAGGATCTTCCTACAGTAGTCGATAAGTAGTCGATAAGGAAGAGATATCATGGCTAGGAGCATTCCGAAGCTGTCCTGGAATTCTAGGTCTAATAGAGCACCGGTTGATAGCATTAATCCAAACCTAGCTGCCAAACCGCAAGTAATTCTTACCTGGATCAGGTCTTCTTAGACTACCTTGGGCGTGTTTGTTTTTTAAAAAATTTTTAACTCAACTCAACTCTACTCTACTTATCTTCAATTCAACATCACAATCATTACTTTTTTTCATTTTTAAAATTTTTTTAACCATTCAATTCAATTTTTAATATTAGATTCTCTCAACTATTCATTACTTTTTCACAATTCATCAATACAATCATTACTTTTTCTCTATTATTTATTACTTTTTCACACTTTTTCTTATATTTCAACAATACAATCATTACAAACAAATTAAAACTAAAACTCAACTCAACTCTAAATCCAAACGCACTCTTAACATCTGCAGGATCTGCGACATCCAGTGTTCGAAATTCAGGCGATCCGCTGACCTGGACAAGAGGGGCTTTCAGTAAATCTTGACCCAATAAATCTCCCCGCACTTCCTCCAACAATTGTGTTCGTTCCGAATCCTAGAATAAGAACCTACCTCGAAATTGGATGCTATTGTGCTTCCAGAAATCCGGGAACTGAAGGCTTCCAGTTCTACATGTCCCACCAGAACAGAGCTTCTTCCTGTTCAACACACCTGCAGCCTGCACTCATCACGATCAAATTCCCTAAAACCAGATAAAGAGCCCTGAGTGCTGAAAGCGAAATCCGAACATACGAAACAATACCAGTGCATTATACGAGCTGAAATTTCAGGGGGCAGCGACTACCAAATCATGCAATCGTCGCTTAGAGAAATCATGGGTGAACTTATGAACAAAGTGAAAAGTAGCACTCACTTGCTCAGTCTGGGGATATCCTAGCGTCTCCATGTGCGTCAGACACGTACGAATACCGGGTCTGCTCCTCTCCGGTTCCTTCCTGATCAGGGTATTCAGGAACTGGACAAGCAGGGAAGAATGAATCCTGGGGGAATCAATTGTTTGTGGAATCAATGGGAAGCAAGAACAGTCAATCAATCTGCGAACGGGGGAGAGAGTTGAACGAATACTACACAGTGCAGTGGCTACTTCAGAGTGAAACTCTGCCTCCTGAACACAGAGATCGAAGTGGTAAACTTTGTCTTGCTCATTTTCAGAGACAGCAATTGTGTTGAGACTCAATGGAACTGTCTGCATGACAGTTTGAGTCTAACCGTTGCAAATTTAGTCAGCATGCCCTGCTTATGCTGCTCGGAAGTTGTACCGCAGCTGGGCATTATGAAATCTTGCCTATTAGAAATTGTAAATTTTCAACTTGGGCCTACCCAAACTTGAGCTCATCTAAAACAAAAAGCTTAAGCTGATAAGTTACTAGACACAAACCTCATATAAGCTTGTGGTTATTTTCTTAATTTTTCCATGTGAGATAACGTATCTCAACACCCGCCCTCACAACCTCAACACCTGCCCTCACATGGCAACATGTGGTCAACACGTGCCGCATGCCCTTAAACACCCGCCCTTAATAATTGACCACAAGCCAGGCATCCTCTTTCGTGCTCGTGCAAGGGGGGCAAAAGAGCTCATACAAAGGGGGACAAATATCAAACTAGCATCGAGCTCCACACTCGGGCCTAACTAGAGGTACACCTTTAGCTACCTCGAAACTGGATCATGCCACTCTTGGGCCCAATTAACATGAGGCGCACTTTTTGCTATCTCGAAACTGAATATAGTGTGGTGTGAACCCACACGAGCACGCGGAAGCATAACCCGCTTTGATACCATGTAAAATTTATATTTGGGCCTACACAGACTTGAGCTCATCTGCAATCCAAAAACTTAAACTGATAGGTTACTGGACCCAAGCCTCATATAAGCTCGTGGTTTCTTTCTTAATTTTTTCATGTGGGATAACGTATCTCAACAGAAATTATAATGCAGCACAAAATTCTAAGTTGAACCGAGTATCTGTAGAATAAGGCATATATCGTAGTAATTGAAAGTTATGCAACTCCGTTGGACTTGCACAGTCTCCGCAACTGAAATTCACCGGCTTAAATCAACTACGTTTAGGCTAAGAACTCTTTATCTGATGCCAATAGCATTGATCAGTGGAAATGTTTTCGAGAAACAGGTCCAATGAATCTATTTCATAGGACAAACAGGTCGAACTTTGTTGCCTCACGCTACACCTATGTGAAGAAAAACAAATTGAATTTTCTCAGCGCAGTGGAATGATGAGAATCAAAAGTATCTGATCAACTTCTGTAGAAAGGAAAGGTCGCATTAATTCATTCAGTTTTATCTTCCTAAGCTTGTATTCGGTGTGATCTGTTCTTTCAGTTTTTTACGGAGGTGATCATGTCCTAGAGGACAACTAGAAGGAGAGCAAGATGTCAACATGGGTAAATAAAATCCAGCTTGACCGCTCGCATATTAGGAAAAAGATGCTGATCAAGCTCAAATTTGCATTTCACCTTCTACGAGTTGAGTTTCCTCAGTTGAAATGGCATCATATCCTGGATGTACACTAAGTGCATTTTAACAAAAAGCTCAAGTTGTAGTAATTTTAGCAGTTATCTGATAGCCCGGGAACCTTCAATTAGCTTTGTGAATTTCATGACTGCAGATACAATACTAGCAGAGCTGGCATGCGTTCTTTCTCTCATGGCTAGAATTGCTTGTAAAATATATACATGCTTGCATGTTCCTTGATGAATCTGTATATCCTAGCCATCGGGCATCTTATTCATTGGAAATCCATGTTCAGTTTTTAAAAGAAGCTTAATTCGCTATCGTCCTTTCTATTGAGAACCATTTTTTATGAGTAATTGCTGCATGTAATTCCGTTGAGCTGTAGAAACAACGAGTAGGTTGAGATGATCATCAAGATTTTGTTGCTGATTAGACAATAGATATGATCATCAGGATTACCCATGGAGGTAATCAGGACTTGCATGTGGGAACCGCAGACGAAGAAAAGTTTAATAAAATAGGCAAAAGAAAGCTTCTCTACTAGATATGTTCTCACAAAACGAAGTAATGAGAAGAGATGGACCAGTCCCTGATTGCCTGGGTTGTTATAGTCATGCTGGTCGGATCGTTTTTAAACTTGTCTCGGGCACAGTTCTGGGGCTAAAGTTTATGGTATATAATATCAAGGAATGGTAAAAAAAAATTGAAAAGGCAGATAAAAAAAAATTGAAAAGGCAGATGATAAAGTAATACATCCCTTACTAATGAATATATACTCGTCGAGTTTCGTTCTATTCCAACTCTAGCAATTTGATAGAAGGGTTATTGGAGGATAAGAGTTCAGTGTGGACTCCAATTGAATTGAGATATGTACTGCTACTTCCATGGAACCCAATTATCTTCCCAATGTTGGAGGAGAACGAAAAGTGTTTTCCTTCTCTGATACCAAAGGGTCCATGTGTCTTCTTATTGCTTTGAAATGTGAGTGATCTGATGGTAATCTCGTCAAGGAATTTTCCAGCATAACCAGATATGGAGGTCAGGTATTCATCAGGATGATCCAATATGATCTGCAAATTCATGAAAGAGACGTTAAGTGACAAATGGACACATATATACGATTTGCATTTTCCATAATACAACAGCAGAAGCCTGTCTGTGGAGGTTCTCGATTCTTTTAGATTGAATCAAAGACAAACGACAGAAAGTTTGGAGTAACAAATTAACCTGGTTGGGCTCCCCCCTGTCTCCTCCGTGTGTTGATGCCTGTACGGAGTTCCCATTATCATCATATATGCAACAAATGGAATCAATGATAGTTGCACATCTGATATTAATCTGTCTCAAACCACTGTGATTTCCAACATCCCATGAATCATTCCAAGGATGTCCGCTGTCATCTCCGAAAGGCCCGAGAGTCTTCAGGGGGTGCAGATGATAAACCGGTCCAAAGTGCGCTCCAATTGATTCCAAATAATTACTGCTTCTTCCATGAAATCCAATCACCTTTCCAACATTCCAAGGAGTCCTAAAATATGTTCGCCTTTCAGTTGTTCACCGCCAAATGGTCCATAGGTTCGTCTGTTACTTTGAAATGTGAGTGATCTGACAACAATGTGCCCATCGAATTCCACGTAGTATCCGGCCATTGAAGCCATATACTCGTCGGGATAATCCAATTCAACCTGTCAAATGATTAGAATCAAAAGTAGAACATATAAATCATACTGAATCGTTATGCTAACTGCTGTTCGACATTCTTTCTAGTCCTGGATATTATGTGTAAGTACTGCATATCTTAGTTGTGAAATCTTGCGGACCAACAGCAACCGATCTAAAACTTTAAACTTGTTAGATGAGAATGAGGACTGTTATTCACTATTTAAGATAGACGAGTTCAAATGACACTAACAGCCCCAAAATTCGATCCACCAGTTCCACCATGTCTTGTTTCAGCCGCTGTGATCCCATCATTGTCATATAGAAAACTGACGGAATCAATAACCCATCCCCAAGTAATCACAATCCGCTTCAAACCATTGAATTTTCCATCATCCCAACAATCGCTGTCTTCACCTCCAAAAGGTCCAATGTTCGTGAAGGGATGTACATGAGAGACTGGCTCAAGATGTGCTCCAATTAACCGAAGAGAAGCATGGCCTTTCCCATAGAACCCCACAATCTTTCCACCACTTAGCTGCATTGAAAACCGCTTTCCCAGTCCTACACCAAATGGTCCATATGTTTCTTATTACTCTGAAACGTCAATGACCGGATCAGGACTTTTTCAGGAATCTCTCCTTTATAGCCTGATATCGAAGTTGAGTACTCATATGGATAGTCCAGCTCAACCTAACAACTGAAGAAAATTGAAATGAGAACTGCAATGACAGAACCTTTGTTTGTCTACACCAAGAAGTCCATTAGGAATGAATGGAACTTACGGCGTATTTTTTTTCCAATAACACCTTTTACCGTGTATGAAGGGGCCAATAGGATGCCTGTAATTGTCACATGTAATACGGATTGACTCAACTACAGAATCGATCAACAAATCAATTCGCCTTATGTCTGTATGTTTTCCGTCATTCCAAGGTTCACCTTCAGTGTTACCAAAGGATCCAATGGTGCTGAATGGATATGGACGTGAAACTGGTCCGAAGTACGCTCCAATGGAACCGAGGTGATATGGGTCGCATTTTCCCAAAAAAACTGCTAATCTTTCCATCTTCAACTTGTGGAAAAGTGAAAGATGTCCCTCTCTCTTCACCAAATGGTCTGTATTTCCTTTTCTTGCTTTTGAATACAAGGGATCGAATAACGTCGAGATCATAGAACTCAGTAATATTCCCTGAGACTGAAGTTAAGAACTCATTTGGATAATCAAATACCACCTACATGCTTAAGGGCATACTTTTTCGTGTATTAGAGACTAAGGAGTCTGAACTGTTAGCAGGACATTGGATTATGATAACAGACCCAATACAGTAGATTATCCCGATAGAGTGGAAAAGCAGTTCATGGACTAACCGCGTAAGCTTTCCCTTGTTCATCAGCAAGAGTTCCACCATATGTAGATGAACGAACCAAAGAGCCATTGTGTTCATAGCCGATTGTGATGGACTGAATCGCTGATGCAACGACAACCACAATTTTCCTCACTGTAGTTCGTATCCCATCGTCAAAAGAATAACCAACTTGACCACCATATGGACCGACAGGCCGATAGTGATAGAGAGACGAAACTGATCCCATATAAATCCCAATTGAGTCGAGGCGGGGGCTTCCCACCAACTTCTCAAGTATTTGACACCACTCATCTATAATCTTCTCGGAAAGAAAAGGACCCCAAAGCCTTGAGGGCCAGAGGAATCCCCCCTGCGTAATGAAAAAGATTCTTCGACAACTCCTCGTATCCCTCTTTAGGACTACCTTCGCTAAATGCATGATGATTAAAAAGTTGAGGTGAATCTTTAGGGCTTAATCCTGAGATCATGTATTTCTCGTCCACCTTAAGATCATCGAGCAATCGCTCATCCCTTGATGTTACTAAGATTCTACTTGCTGGACCAAGAAACTTTCCCTCTCCAATAAAAGTGTTGACTTGCTCCTTCCTATCCACATTGACAGGAACGAGGAGTATCTTCTTCTGGCGCAGTCAGGTCCTGATCTCGCTGGTATTGATGTTTCTGTCGTGTTCAGACTGCATGACGCGTTTTGCTTTTAAGATGTCCTGGAGAAGCTTCTTCTGTAAATGCACGAGACCCTGCTCGTTCGCATCTCGGACATTCTCGGAGATCGTGAGTAGAAAACTTGATTGACAAGTTCGTCAACTACTTGCTCAATCAACTCAGCTTCATCCCTGCAGGAAGAGTAAATGGATGTACATCAGCTTTTGTTTTTTTAGAAGAGAAAAGGAAATTATGTACTTATCTTTACAAGCTTAGTCCAAAAAATCGAAACAGTTTGTCTGGAACATCTTGAACAATACTTCAGCACGATATCGATTTAGCTAATGAGCAAGTCCTGTCCATATCCCTAACACTAGGCCTGTCATTGATCACTAACAACACTCTACTAATTGCATTACCCTGCTTCAGCCAAAACCTTGAAAAACGATTGCTTAAGGCGCGTCTTAAAGGATCAATCACCTAAAATTGAAGAGTCTAAGGTAGAGGAATACAACTAGTTACTATGTACGCGTTGGCATCATTTTCCAGGTGCCACACTGATAAGGTCCCGGCCTCTACAAGCGCCACCTTCCAAGGCTCCTTCTCCTCCTTGTCCCTGGCTTTGCTCCTCCTGAACCCTTTTCCAAACGCCCCACTCTTACTCCGGAATTCGCTTGGTTCCACATCGTAGAAAGTGGGAATGACCTCATGCCCGTGGCCCCGGAGCTCCCTGTTGCACTTCAGGATTTCAAGCAGCTCCTGCAGGCACCACCTTGAGTCCGCATAACACTTGGAGAATAGGACTATGGCGATCCTCGACTGCCGGATGGCATCCATTAGCATGGGCCCAACCACCCCCCCTCCCCTCTCGTCCCTGTCTTCATCCCGATAGCAGTGGATGTCCGCCTGCTTTAAAACTCGAAAGAGGTGGGATGCGAAGCCCTTCCTCGTGTCCTCTCCTTGGAAGCTGACAAACACATCGTACTTCCACTGAGGAGAGGAAGAGGAAGGCACTGGAGGTGGCAGCCTCGGCATTGGTTTATGGTGGTTATTAGTTTGGCGAAACGCCCCGAGAGAGGCTACGTCCTTGTGGAAGAGGGGGCAGATATCTCTGAGGTAGTCCATATCGTACGAAGAACAAAGGTTGACGACCCGTCAATTTTTGTGCAACAATGGAAGACTTATGGAGGACTATAAGCTAACGGTGATTGATTTTTCGCATTTCTCCACATGCACGCAAAGCCATCCGATGCTATATGGCCACCTCGTTCAAAGTGTAACCGAGGTGAAACTTCAGGGTGCGAAAAAGAAATTATTATTATTTTCAATTTTGCATGCCCTTTCTTATAGTACGATCGAAAATCATGTTAAAACACAATTAAACTAATGTTCCACGACGTGAACGACACAGTTGGATATATGTACACGTGGTACAACTGACTAATAGCGGAACGCACCTATTTGATATTTTACAGCCGTCGACGTTTTTCGGTTGATCTGTTGAACTGTCACGTGCTGAAGTCGAATACGAGCTACTTCTCATGCAGTCGCCATCTCAAATATTAAAGGACAAATGTACTTGGCATTTTCAACCTCAATTAAGATTATCAATACAGATATGAGGTCAAATATTGCAATAGCAAACAGTCGGTTCAATCCAAAGCCGCCATTGAATTGAAAAATCAGGGATTCTGCCTCAGTTTTCACGGCTGAATTACATCAAATTGATGTGCGTGATTAAGTGGTCCAAAGGTCATTACGTAATTAAAATTTATAATTTAGATCAAGTCAATCGAGCTTACACCACATACATAATAGACACGAGCCTTTTGGCCTTTCCACTTAGTTTCTTTTTTTTTTTCCCAACTAATTATTTAAAGAATTATTTTCACTCATTGCCATTTGCTTGCTCATATAATAGTTTATATTCCTCGCGTTACATCAAATAAGACATGTTTTCACGAAGTCAGATCTCTACCTCTGACAAAGTCAGATTTAATGGTCGGGAAATCTCAGCAATTTCGACAGCTTAACATTTTCTTTATTTTCTTAATGTTGCAAATTCAATATAGAAGAAAGAAAATTAAATCCGACTTTTGTTTGTCTACAATAAAACTAAGTGCATGCTCGTTCATTACTTGGTGTGCATAAAAATTATTAACATTTAATTTGTTTCGATTTTATTAAGGATGTTTTAATTTATCTGAAATTTTCTCTTCAAATTATTCATAATATTTTTATTTGCAATGGATAATTTTTTAAAATTTTATAAAGAAAATATTCAATATCTTCTTGATATACTACATATATCGAGTGTAGAAAATGCATTTCCAATATTATACATAGAATGTGGAAAATGTGAAGAGACAATGATAGAAAAATGACAAATGCACAAACCTCCGATCAAGAATTAAATTATTCAAGCAATCGAAAAAATATTAACCATGAGTTGAGGATTTTGTAAAAGTGAACCATTCTCGTATTGCGGCTCGACTTTTATATATTATAATTAATAAATAAATTGAAACTGATTCTAGTACAACTAAATGAAAGGGCCGCGCGTTGCTAAAGATAACAAAAGGTTCAATAACCGCTATTTGGAAATGTGTAATGCTAAAATTGCTTGAAATAACGAAATAATTAATAGTTATTAAAAATGCATATATTCGATGGGATCAAGATAGCTTATATGTGAAATGAAATCCATTCTCGCCGCTAGTCCCATCTTGTGGGCAATCTAACATGCAAGGAGAAATAAGACGTTCTTGTTCATCAGTTGTCGCTTCCAGACAAATCATCATTCACCGATTTGAATATTTTAAAAAAGGCAAGCTGGGTAGAAAGCAAAAGACACAGCTAAACGGACGAATTTTCCATATTCAGTGGCGCTCATACGAATGCTTTTTACTCGAAAAATAATGTTTGGTTCTCGTACGAAACAAAAGCGCCGATTGTATGAACAATACAATCGACAGTCATGTCGAGACTTCATTTTCATACAAATGCCAAACATGCAGTCGACTGTCTCGTCACTTTTATTTCGTATAAGTACAAAACGTTATTCTTCGAATACGAAAACATTTCATACGGGCACGCGTGACTGAATATTCAACCGTTGAACCCAAAAAATTCCACTATATGGATATATATAGTCTATACATGATCGAAGCCGCTCTTCTGGGCGTATCTCTCATTCGTATTTTTAGTAGGAATATATACCCGTATCCTTCCAACCGCTGGACAGCAATCGGTAATAAGATGGGAACAGGTGCGGCAGCCAGAGAGTATCGACATATTGAAGTCAGAAGTGTCCATTCTTATAATATAATGCAAACAATTGTGCCCCCTTTATGTCGTTGACAATTACTGGCCAGATAAGAGTGTGGGGGCTGAAAATGGTTAATTAATTAACGTGACGTCCTTTTTATATATCTTTTTTGCTAGAACTAATCATGCATGCTACGTCTCGATTAATCCAATAATAAGGAAAAGAAAATAAAAATAAAAAAGAGATTAGAGACAATGATGTTACTTCTCAAATAAAGCTTGTCCCTAGAAATATAGAATTGATGAGCTGTTTGCATTCTACGAATTTATTTAACTTTCTTTAAAATTTCCATTTATGTGTGCATCGTCAAAAATTTTAGCCCCTGATTATGCACACCCACCACGCGAGCCGATCTCAATAATAAGGAAAACCGAGGATCTTCATTCGTATAAGACATGATTCTTTGATTAGGGTAAAACCTGATGTTGATCGTGAGCACTTTTTCTTTTAACATTATCTATATATAATTTTACGTTAAATTGCGAATCGTTTTTTTAAGGCTGCGTTTGTTTTCATAGTCTGATTTTAGAATCATGATTTTGATTTTAACTCTACCCACTACACAACAAAAATACACATTTCCCAAGTCAAATTTATAATACCATTTTATTTGTCCTTTTCCACAATCAAAATCAAAATCAAAATCAAAGTTACTTTAACTTTGAAACCAAACGGGCCCAACTCAACTCAACTCCACTTATTTTTAATTCAACAACACAATTATTAATTTTTTCCCTTTTTTAAAATTTTTTTAATCATTCAATTCAATTTTTAATATTAAATTTACTCAACTATTCATTACTTTTTCACAATTTAACAACACAATCATTACTTTCTCTCCATTATTCATTACTTTTTTACACTTTTTCTTATAATTTAAAAATACAATCATTACAAATTAATTAAAACCAAAACTCAACTCAACTCTAAAACCAAACACATTCTTAATTTTTTTAATCTATGAGAATGATTTCCACGTAAAATACGTGTTTATTATGTGATATGTAAAGCATAAAGTCCCTTTCTTGTTTCTAACATCATCAAATCTGAAAATTTTTTCAACTGAACTTTTCGAAATGCTTATACCAGAGCCTTAAACAATGGATCCGAGCGATATCATTTATATATTTTATGATGAATTATCTCTTATCTAGAATCTTATTTGGTTTAAGATTTCAAAATTTTCAGAAACCAACTTTAAAAATAAAAAAAATCTGCTAAAGGAAGAGCTAGGGATAATCATGGGATGGATTCCAAATCCAGATTCTAAGAAGGATTGGTTTTCAAACTCTTCTCAAATCTATTAAGATTTTGAAGAAAAATTTACAGATCCATTCCACTAAGTTAACGAGTTAGTATTGAGAATTTTATTTATTAATGAACTTTTAAACTTTAATAAAAATCTAAAAAATTGACAAAAATAAAATTGGTATTTCATCATATGAGTTTCAGAAATAACAACACCAACTAATTTAATTCGAGTCCAAAAAATATTTTATCATACCGAGTTTCACCAATAATATAAAATTCGAATCAGACACTCCTTAGTCCAAGAAAACAATAACAAAAAATTTGATCTTCAACGCAAAAAATTTGATCTTCAACGCAACACTCACCAAGTTAAAACAATTAAGTTCCAAAATAAAATAACTAGAGAATGGAAGAAGATTTTCTTACGAGAGGTTGTTAGGTTAAGTTAAACCTAATTGAAAAGGTTATCTAGTAATTTATACTAATATATAAAATGCGAGGTAAGACTTTCCGTCTCACTTTTATTTTCTTAAAAAACTCACAACATATAATTTTTTTATTTATAAAAATCATTAGATAACTCTTAGAAAATAAAAATCATAAATAATAGTCATGTATTTTCTCACTCACTCTTCTCGTGTATCTTCCCCTCTCCTCTATTTCTCTATTCTTTTCTCTCTCATGAGCCCTAATATCACGAAAAATATTTTCTTTTCTAAACTCTCATTCAATTTTATGATTTTCTCTCTTTATATCGTTACTTATTAATTAATAGTTTTAATACGAGGTTTTTCATTCTTAATAAATATAAATCTATTATCTTTTTTCATATTTAGCAACTCTGCACGTAGGATGGGTGGTTTTCTAGTAATACTAATAAATGCCCGAGGATCATTTGGTAAAATAGAGGAGATCTTTGAAGATCTTTGAAGCAAAATATCTCACCCTTTCTAAATTTTTCTATACAGAGTTTTGACAAAAAAATAATTATTCCCGACACCATTCATAATCCAGTGGAAAATATCTTTTAACAGTTTATTATGATGCGTTTGGTTTCAGAGTTAATGTAATTTTGATTTTGATTGTGAAAAATGATAAATGATTGTGTAGTTTGTTGAGTTAAAATTAAAATTAAAATTTTTAACTTGAAAAATATGTATTTTTATTATATAGTGTATTGAATTAAAATTAAAATTATAATTTTTATAATTTTAACTGCGAAATCAAACGGATCATTAGATTTTAGGACATGAAAATCATGTTTATCATCCCTAAAGGGCAAAAAAAAGGGGGGAAAGTAAAAAGCAAGAACAATTAAAGCAATTTTTTAATGTTACAAAGCAGTCGGTAGATAGATAAAGGCGGCTCCCCTGAGCAAAGACCGTTCCCTTTCCTAAGGCATCTCCAGTCAAATTTTCAACTCCCCCTTCTCCTTCCTTTCTCTTTCTCCCCTTTTCTCTCTCCTCTTTTTCTCCCCGATTTTCTTGGTTAATTCTAATTTGCCCCCTGAAGGTTCACCTTTTACCTCGATTTGCTCCCTATAGTCTCAGTTTTGTCTTAATACCAGACCAACTCCAAACACCAACAGAAACGATTCGAAAATATAAATCAAGTGATCTGTACAATGGATGGAGTAACAACGGTAAGTCCGGCTCAATACTACCATCAAACCTGAAGAATAAATCAGTAAAGGTTCTTAATTCACGTAATTTTTAGAATTTTTGAATATGCAACACAGACGAAACAATATATGGGAATATTAACGAGTCCGATTAAGAAAGTTACCCCTTATTCTTACGTTGATTAATAATAATCATGCCAAGTTTCTTTTCTCACCTTGTGTGTGAACGACCGACGGATCTGATTTTCATAAATGATTTGTATGGTGCATTAGCAATCCTAATAGTACCAAAACGGGCTGCGCAGGCATAAAGTACGGGAAGCAAATTGAGGTAGGACTCGAATCACCAGAGGGGCAACATGAAATTAACCCTTGTCAAATTTTTAATTTCATGTCCTTTTTATTTTCCAACTACTCCCTACGTCTCCTCTCTCTCTTCAATTTCCCCTATAAGATGATCCATATATCAACTGATCCCCATTCCAGACCGTTCGGCACATAGCAGGAAAGCTGAGCTGACTGCTGAGAGCTCCTCTCAAGCTCCATAGCCATGGAGATCCTCCCTGGCCCTCCCTTGGACTTCAACTTCCATAGCACAGCCTCCTCTCCGTACACCACAGCCCCTTCCAGCCCTCAGCCATTTGGCCACAACCACCGTTTCTACGACAACCTCAGTGCCCCCACTAGCCCCACCCAATCCTCTCCTATCAACAACTTCTTCCGCCAGATCAACCGGTCGAGGAAGTCTCTCTCCGCGGTTCCGTTCGACTGGGAGGAGAAGCCTGGGGTCCCTAAGCATAGAGGTAGAACAACAAGTACCGAAGATGGTGAGGTGGATGACGATTTCGAGTTCGATTTTAGCGGGCAACTGGATGCCAGAGCGTCTGCTTCTGCTGATGAGCTGTTCGACGGTGGCAAAATCCGGCCCCTGAAGCTGCCACCTCGGTTGCAGGTCGGGTCAGGAGATAACGAGTCGGCGTCCTTGACCACGTCCCCGAGGACGCCCAGGTCTCGGTTTTCCCCGAAGAAGAAACCGGTCCAGACGGAAGATTTCGATCCGTTCGCTAAGGCATTGGAAGAAACCCGGAAAACAGAGCCGCCATTTCAGCAGAGAGTATGTTATGATGTTTCTGCTCCTATTTGTTCCATACTTAATCGTATGTTACCGATTTTGCATCTCCGTCGGTTTTTGATCATGTCGTCCAATTGCAGGAACAACGGTACACCCGAGGAAGAGACCGGAACCTCCGACCATCATCGTCATCAACTTCATCAAACTATTTCCGGCGAGGAACGCGGTCTCTATCCCCCCTGAGAGTGTCAGACATAGTTCTTGATGAGGAGGCCAACAAAGGCCCTTCGTCTTGTGCTGCTGCATCAACACAAGCGGCAAACTCTGTCAACCCGAAACCTGACTCGTCGGCTGCCTCCTACTTCTCCTCCCTCCTCTCATCAATCTCGTTCACGAAAGGTTACCGCAAATGGAGCTTCCGGGACTTTTTGCTCTTCCGTAGCGCGTCTGAGGGCAGAGGGACGAGCCGGGATCCGCTGAGGAAGTACACAGCCCTGTCTAGGAAGGCAGCCATCATTGCGGAGGATGCAAAGAGCTGCAGCTTCCGGTCGACCGATAGCGCCGGATCCTCTATCTCGAGATCGAGCCGGAGATCGAGGTCAAACTTGTCTGCCCACGAGATTCACTACACGGAGAACAGAGCGGTCTCAGAGGAGATGAGGAAGAAGACCTTCTTGCCGTACAAGCAAGGGTTGTTGGGTTGCTTGGGGTTCAATCCTGGCGTTAATGAACTGGCCAGGGGCATCGGGTCTATGGCGTCGCGCAGTTGATCGTCTTTGAAGGGGATATGTCTATGCTCGGACGGTGCCAATCACGCTATAGGAGGCTTGTTGGGATCATAGTACTTCACGCTTGCTTAATCGGCGAAATATACAATCACCTAGATGCAACCAGTAGTACTAATCAATATTTGTAAGCAAGTCCATTCGTAGTCTAGATTTCTATATATAATTCATTTACTTACTAGACATAAAATTTTGTTTATAAACAACTACCAAAATATTTAGACATTATATATGATCTCAAATTTATTTTTTAAACTTTCGATGAAAAATAATGAGATGTCCCGACTCTATTAACTGAGACTAATTGTCACTCAGACATCGACTTACTCTAACTACGAACAACTACATAGATGACCCGCACATGCGGATGTTGGAGATTGATGGAATTATAGAAAAGATGACGACTCGTCACACATAGCAAAGTGAGGGAATGGTTGAGGGAAAGAAGTGAGCCCACACAGACATGTGAATCGAATATGATCCTTATACCCCCTAGATTGTGACAATGATGGTAGGCCATACGAAGCCATAAAGGCAAGATGGATCCGAAGAAGTTGAGGTATTGAATATGCGATAGAATGCATGACGTGGTCCATCGAGTCGATAATAGCATGACGTGGTCCGTCGAGTCGATAATAGCAGAGAATCGAAAGTTTCTCACCTCAATTTCTGAATGGAATGATCTTGTGTTTGGATTGAGAGTTATAAAGGATTATGAATAGGAGGATTACAATAGATTATTTATTTAGAAACTCTAATAACCCTCCATAACTCATCCTTAAGGGTGCATTTATTTTTCAAGTTAGATAGTGATTCAACTCAACTCTATTTTTTGTAATGATTGCAAGTGTTGATGAATATATTGATGTGTGAGAGAATATATATAGATGTTTATATAAATGTGAAAATAAATAAGAAGTTTATTATTAAAAACTTAATTATAAAAATAATTATAAAAAAATATGAGAGTGAAATTATTATTAAATAATAAAAAGATAAAATATTAATAATTATATTGTTGAATTTAAAAAAGAATATAGTTTAATTGGTTAGAGCAGTGATCCAACTTGAAAAACAAACGCATTATCCATCTTCGGATTATGCATAAATTTTCCAGGTTGTTTCGTGATGTGTGCACGTTTAATTTGCATTATTGTTGGCTAGAACAGTTCCTAATAATTAATCTAATGCATCAAAAAAGGAGAAAGATCGAAAGAATCATTGAAAAGATGAAAGGTTTAATTTCAATCTCCCACACCCCAGAGATTAAACCCATCTTTACTTGGTGAGCTTCGAGATAATATTCGTCCATTAGCATTACAAAATTGTAATGATGGCGGGTGTTGAAAGATTTCTTTTTTTCTTTTTAACTTTAATTACAAAAAGTCCAATCCGTGTCGCACGTGCTGTCTCCTTAAAGACCGAACAGCTCGTGACCATGAACAAGTACACTGTTGTGAAGATTTGCTTAATTTCAGCATCCTTCCTTACAGATCCATCTCACGGACCCGAGATGTGTTTGATTCTCTACTATGCTGGATGATAAATCATAAGTTCGACCCGGAATTTTTCGATATTCTGTATCATAATTATTTAAGCAGCAGCTGGAGGACATAAATGCGTTTACATCGTAATATGACCATGAGCTACTCATATCCCGTAAAAGATTTGACCATGTGCTTATGAGTATATATATACTAAGAGGAAAGGCGTTGTAAAATAGGATTGATTGATGGCAAAATATATATCTCGTAGATAATTTATTACGTTTTGTGGCGAGGTAGGACCATGACTCGGTTATGAGAATAATACATGTTTTATCCGATGAGGTGTTCGGTTTCAACTAATTGATTTTAGCGGAAATTATCCCATGAATTCCTGATGTAAAATAAATTCATTGACCCTTTCGATCGGGGTACATTCTCGCAGCATGGCCCAGCTAAAATGAATCACGACGACCAAAATCTAGAATGAAGGCCCTACCAGCGTTGACCATGTGGCAACGCTGAATACTGTCCACACATGATCCCCTCCCACAGCCGCGAACTTTGACTCATGCGGTCAACTAAAGCGGATCGCTCAGTCAAACTTCAGATTACAAAAGGCACGTGTCTTCCTCCATGCAAAAATTAATTTTTTGGAGCAATTTTGCAATAACTAAAAACTGGAGGCCGTATACCAACGGTGGGTTGGACCTGCTAGTAAGTTGACAATAAACAGTAAGTCAAGTCTAGAAATCGATTGTTTCGAGGATCGGTATCTAGGGTTTAATGGTGGATCTCAAGCCGTACAATACACCGCCCGATGAACTAGTCAGTTGTTACAACGCCGAACACAATTGACAGAAAAAAAAAAAAAAAAAAAAAAACTCGTGGCCGCATAATGCATAAGTACGTTTTATGTTGTCTCAATTGATCTCCCCCTCTAACAATTAAGCCCGGCCCAAGCCAGCCCACGATCCTCTTTTAGCATACCGATCTAAGAATTGGGCTCCTGTCCATCTAGATCATGCCGATACGTGCTTTCGAATTCAACGGGTGCCCTCGATGCGCTAAAGAGTTCGTTCGGAAGTCATTACCTTTTGTGCCAGGTCATGCGGTCTGTAGTAGTACTTGATTTAACACTTTGGCAAAAGATTAGATTAATCCTTTGTGTTACGGAATTTCTAACGTCCCGCGACTGAACCGTCGGTGGATTGCTTATTTTCGTACGTTGGGCCAAATTAGAACATGGCCCAGATCGGGGGAAACAATCAAAACCGAAAATCTGAAGCCCATCACGGGAAAAGAAATTATAAAAGGAAAGACATATATATAGTCAACAAAGTAGAGCATAGCCCGGGTGTTCGATCTTAATGACCCGACCTTTACGGTCATACCAGATATTCTGAAAAAAAAAAAAATTATTTTCTTTTCCCAAGTTTTACTAGAATAATTAATCAGAAGAAATTTGTATTCAAAATGCAAGATGTGGATAGGTACTTGCGTTTTTTTTTTTTTTAAAACCAGCCTAGGCTTTCTTTTCTTTTTTCACTTCTAAAGTATTGTTATTGTTGTTTGTGGGTGGGGAAAGGAGAGTTGCTTCATCTACGTAACTTGCCAGTTTGAATGCTGCTGGGGTTAGGAGTGTAAATGGTTCGGGTTGGCTCGGGTTTTGCAATTTCGAATCATGTTGGCCTGAGGAAAATTCCCGTCCAAAAGAGCCAAATGCACCCTGGAATTGCCCAACACCAAAATCCATATGCATATGGATTTCATCGATCCAGATGATCTACGCCGTACCTCTTTTATAACATGCATAATAGATCTGGCCTACACCTTAAACTTTCTCTACCTTATGGATTATGGGATTCGGGCCTTATGTTGCACCTTTTAGCATGGCTAGACCTTCATACATTCGTCACGGTTTATCAATAACAAATGAATACAAGTTATCTCAATCCTCGAGTCAAAAGAATAACAGTAAACTAGACATGGATTTAACAATAAGTAAACCACGTGTAGAAAAAGGAACCAAGTTGGAATAACACATCGACCAACAATTAGACAACCTCCATTAGGGGTCGACATAAAATTTGAATGGGGCGAATAACAATAATAATATTATAAAAATTTAAAGAATAACAGGTAAATTTTCTGAAAATTTATGGAGAGCGACTGCCGCCTCAGTCTTCCCTCTCGGCCGATTCCTGACCTTCATGAAATTTTCACAAGAGGCTACCTTTGCTTAAATATTCAAAAGTACATGCAGTTCTCGGGAAAAGAAATAAAATGCGGGACATATTTGAAGCAAACGTAAAGTATGTGCACTTTTCTGGAAATTAACTTTTCCTTTTTTTCATATTATTTGGGTTCCTCTCTCTCCTCCTCCTCTCTCTCTGCTCGGCGATAGGATTGGGTTTCCTGTCGCGGCCGGCTATCCTCCTCCGTCCCCTCCCTCTCTCTCTCTCTCTCTAAAACCCTCGTCCCTCTCTCTCTCTCTCTACACTCTTCATCGCCATGAAAATTATCCAATTCTGCTAAGCAGCTGCCTATCCCACAGAAACTGTCACCGGAATGGCACACGCCGTCTTCCAAACGGCCCAAATCATGCCCATAAACACCCAGACTAAAATCCCCATTTCCCTCTCGCCCCTGCCGCCCCCGTCCCTCAGACCGCAGCTGCCGCCCCCCGGGAAGCTGCACCGGAGGGGCTATGCGGCGGCTGTGAGGTGCTCGGCCTCCCCGTCCGCCCCTGTCCCTCTCGTGGATGACGGCGGGGGCGGCGGAGGGGGAGAGGATTGCGTGAGGATGCTGGAGAGGTGCTTCCAGGCTCCCTGCAGTTCCTCCGGCTCGGGGGAGGTGGGACCGGTCATGAAGGGGCAGTACGGTGCATTTGGCGCGGTCACTCTGGAGAAGTCCAAGCTCGATATGTCGCAGAAGCAAACCAAGTCCAGTCCCGAGGTTAGTGGTTGAAGTTGCATATGTTGATGAATTTGAAAATTCCTGATTCTCTGATCATCTCTTTCCTCTAGGAAAAGAGAAAAATTGAAACTTGAAAGTAGTTATGGAAACTTCTGTTTATCGCAAGAACTTCATTTTCAATGAGTTGAGTGCAGAGGAAAGAGTTGAAGAAGTAAGATTGAAGCTCCCATGTAGCCTCTTCTTTTTGCGATGAATGAATTGGTGGATTTTCTTCGGTTGCTTTGAAGTCATTCATGATTCTCTGATCATCTCTTTCCTCTAGGAAAAGAGAAAAATTGAAACTTGAAAGTAGTTATGGAAACTTCTGTTTATCGCAAGAACTTCATTTTCAATGAGTTGAGTGCAGAGGAAAGAGTTGAAGAAGTAAGATTGAAGCTCCCATGTAGCCTCTTCTTTTTGCGATGAATGAATTGGTGGATTTTCTTCGGTTGCTTTGAAGTCATTCATGATTCTAGTTAGGAGTAGGCAGTTAATTTCTTCTTGTACAGCTTGCGACTGGGGGAGGTGGTGGTGATATCGGAAAGAAGATCAGTCATGGTGGAGGTGATGGAGGAGATGATGATGGCGACGATGATGATTATTTCGACGACTTCGATGATGGCGATGAAGGAGATGAGGGTGGACTATTTAGGAGGAGGATGTTCCTCGAAGAGGTATGAAGACAGTTAGGAGTGGTTATTCCTAGACTGGAAGATCCAATGTTCTTGCAGTTAGTAGCAGCAGTATCGATTCATCTATCTTGTGAATTTTCCAGCTTTTCGACCGGAAGTTTGTAGATGCCGTGCTGAATGAATGGCAAAGGACTATGATGGATTTGCCTGCTGGGTTTCGACAAGCCTGTGAACTGGTTGGGTATTTCTGTCTTCTGTTTTTGTCATTTTCTTCCTTTTAGGTCAATTCCATTTCCTCAAGTGGGAAGAGTTATGTTTGTCTTATAGGGCTTGGTTAGCTCTGCTCAAATGGTAAAATTTTTAGCAATCAATGCAAGACCAACGACTGCAAGGTTTATTTCCCGATCACTTCCTGAAGCAATGTCTAGGGCGTTCATTGGCAGGTAAATGCTGAACAGGCATCCGCAATTCCATTATAATTCTGTCCATATTCAGTGACTGCTTGATTACAAGTTTGGACCATTCAATATAAAAAAGCTCGGTACAAGTCTTGAGGCCATATGTCTTATTGCATTGCAGGATGATAGCAGATCCTGCCTTCATGTATCGGCTTCTTCTAGAGCAAGCTGCGACTATTGGTTTTTCTGTATCGTGGGAGTTGAAAAATCGCAAGGAAAGGTGAATGCTGACTGTTTATAGTACTTAGAGATTACTTGATTTTTATTTTTTTTTTCCGTATGTTGAGTTAAATGACTCATATGGTGTTCCATTCTCTTCCACTACAGGATAAAGAAAGAGTGGGATCTTGCACTTATCAATGTGCTCACTGCATCTGCTTGCAATGCCATAGTTGTTTGGTCGCTTGCTCCTTGTCGTTCATACGGCGATACCTTCCGGTTCGATTTGCAAAATACTTTGCAGAAACTACCGAACAATATATTCGAAAAGAGCTACCCACTCAGAGAGTTTGATCTGCAAAAGAGGATCCAGTCATTATGTTACAAGGCTGCAGAGCTTTGCATGGTTGGATTAACTGCTGGAGCTGTGCAGGGTTCTCTGTCTAATTTCCTGGCCGGTAAAAAGAACGACAGGTTTGGGACTTTCTGAATATATTGACGTAATACATCCTATAAATATATGTATGACTTGCCATAGTTTTCAATCGTTTTTCGATATCCTCTCAGGTTATCTGTGACACTACCAAGTACAAGTACAAATGCACTTGGATATGGTGCTTTTCTTGGAATATATGCAAACTTGAGCTATCAGCTGTTATGTGGATCCGATCGTCTCATGACAAACCACTTTGATGTCATTGGAGTGGCACTCTTTTTTGGCACAGCTCTGAGGTCCGTTACTTATTAAAACACCGAGTCAGACTGAACTTTTCATGATGAGGGAAAATTAGTTTAAGACTTCCATTCTATATTTCAGTCTCCGAGGCTGTCTGTCATTTAACATTTGGTCATAATATTATTGCAGGGTCATGAATGTTAATATGGGAGAAAAGCTAAGGCGGGCTTGGCTTGGAATTGAGGCTGACCCACTCGTCCATTCTGACGACATCCTAAAGGCCTACAACAGACCAGAATCTGAGATTGGTACTAAGTCCTCAGCTTCCAAATGGTTTATATCAAAGAATCCCATTGTTTCAGGGCTTGGGCTGCTTGGGATCAAACAGGGAAATCCCGACACAGAAGCACCGACCCCAAAGGCAAAGAGGAAGAGGATAGTTCGGAAGAAAGCAACAGCAAGCTCAGTTTGATTTTGTTGTACCCTGCATTTTGCCCCCGACAGTTTCTCCAATTTTGCTCTCTACTCAACTATTTTTGCCTGCTTAACTCAAAGGTTACGGTCCCCTGTATTCTGAGGGAGGGATTGGGACTTTTGCTTGAACACCTGCTGATAAAGAAGACTTCGCATCTTAAGAATTTGATTCGTGTAGCTGGAAAGTGTAGTTTGTTGGGTAGATGATTCTTTTGTCTATTCGTGGTTGACTTGGGATATTACCGCTCCGTGCTCTGAGCTCGTATGTTCACATGGCATGGTTCAGTACTCACTGATGATGAATAAGAGGTCCGGTATTCTGTTACCATTGTTTGCGTCTCATTCAAGCTCCATTAGACACCATGCACTGAACTTTGGTGTCCTTGTGCACAATTTTAATGATGAGATTAAAATCAACTCTAGTCCATTCAATCTGAATTTTCAAGCAAAAATTTCAATTTCTAGCACTTGACTGGTCAAGTGATTGTTTCTAATGACCAAACCATCAATTCCAAGAAAAGACAGATTGGTGGCAAAGGCACCAACCAACATTACTTCAACATGACACATTCTGCAAATAAAGAGCAATGCTATTTGTGCTGACCAAATCCGCCGAATATTAGTGCTACAATGCACGGTGGCATGGCTGTAATTTTCTAACAAATGATGGGCAATCCATATTGATCAGGGATTCGGCATCCTGCGAAACAGAGGAAAAGTATTTTCCCATAAATAAAATGAAGAGAAAATAGAATGACATGGTGATGCCAAATGGTAACGGCACAATAGCATCCAGCGACCTTGCAATTCTTTTTCTTGGAAAGGAACCTGATAATACAGTATACCACGATGAAAACCAAACTTTGAGGACGAGAAATAAAAGAACTCCAATTTCATTAAGCACTTACATTAAGTCCCCTTCCTTCCATATCTAATGAGAACAATCTTTTCTCCAAACCACGGCGTTTATCAGATCACGAAGTGAAATTGAAAATCCACAATTTAATTGGAAAACTATCACAGCTTTTCCAGTACAACAGCCGGCGGAAATTGAAAACTCAGGTCAAAGGTCAACACGCAGAAGGAGTACCTGCTCCATGGCGAAAGTGAGTCAGCCCTGATTCATTTCAACCTCCTAATCAGCGAGATCCGTAAAGACCGAGATATGGCTTCTCTCTCTCTTCAACCCTCTTTTTTGCAGCCTCCCTTGCCTTCAGGGCCGCCGCCTCTTCTTTAGATATGGCCTTCGGCTTCCCATCTTGTCTCTTCCTTTTGACAGCTAGAGAAGAAGGGGCAGCGCCTTTGGATGATCTCATGGGATTCAATGAGCTAGAAACAACAGGCCCAGGCGGAGGACCCTTCTGCAACTTAGAGTTATCATCTTTCTCTGTAGCTTTACTTTCCTTTGATACTGAGGCTGGCTTTCCAACAATGGGTGCCTTAATTTTACTGTCAGCTGAAGCTGGGATTGAAGCATAAGCCTCTTCCTGTGTCACCCACTTTCCTGTTAAATCAAAGCAGAGACCGAGCATGAGATAATCTGCCTAAACGAATTTCCAGAGAGGGGAATAAAAAGAGAGCATATCAGTCCTGCTCACACCTATGGCTTCAGAATAGTAGAAGCCTGATTTTGGATCATAGTAAAGCCCAGTGCCCTGATTGTAGTAATAGCCAGAAGTGCTATCAAATTTCCATCCTGTCAAAAGTTAGAGGAGTACTTGATTAGAGCTTAACAGATGGCTACACGTCTTCTAATAAAAAATTCGCTGTCCAAAACCATGGCATCAAGTAAAGCTCTCAAACAACCATTGATTATGCAACCTGAATATATGAAGAAGGAAAAACTCCACCGAAGTAGTGTTTCTATGCTATATCAATATGAGAAGTATCATGTCTTCAGGACTTACTCTCTTCGCCATCTACTCCAACCTCTAATGCTTGTACATTGGTATCTCTCGTTTCCTGGAAAGTTGCTACGTCCTTCTGGTAGCTTCGTTTAGCTTTCTGGCAAAGAAATCAAATGAATGAAAAGAATATAATCTAAGATTAGGAATATGGCGAAAAGTGTTTTATGTGCTAAATAACTCCATACAAGCTAAGTTGCTTCTCCACAATTTGAGCCATGAACTGGCAGCACATTCAACCTGAACTTTTAAGCTACACCACTCTATTGAACTTAGCTAACATCCCAATGGCCCTTAGTAAACTCAACTAGAGTCCATGCATGAAACAAGTGTAATTGGGATAAACATGCCCCATGACCATAAACAGATACCTACATACAAAATCTATAGGTACACTCACTTCATTATGTTAGTACAATGTGGATACAATGGTCTAATGCAATCGGAAGAGAAATGGAACCAACCTCTAGTTACAAGAGTCAATCTATGGCACTGGTAGTGATGGTAGTGCTATTGGAACTCTAACATAAAGGAGTTCAAATGTTTTCTCTGATCGTCCGATCTATGGTAAGAATATGTCTACAAATTATGGAGAAGAACCCAATCTCTCCACAATCTACCGCTCCTCATAAAAGAGAGCTCTAAAGGTAAATATTATAGAAAGACGAGAAGGGCTGGAAAGTGTGAACTTAAGTTGTCAATAAAAGAAGTCTTACCAACTGATACTTACAGCTTCAATTTGCTGGATGGCACGAGCCGCTTCTTGCTGTTGTTTCTCTTTTGCAGCCTTATCTTTTCTCATATCATCGAGCTTCTTAGCGACATTATCCTTGTGCCGCTGACCAAGTTCATGGTTTCTGATGGAGGCCGGATTGTTTGATATGAAGATCTTGCAGAAGTCGCACCATTTATTGCCTTGACTCACCCAATACTGTACGATCGAAACATACACCAATCAATCAATTAACGAGCAAGACATTGATAAGCAATTAATCTGCATATAAGCTGAAATTTCCAGAATTGACGGCTGCAACAATACTGAACCGTCCGACAGATTCTCGATGCTGAAAGAGAAACCATTCAATTCAACATAAGCTTTACCCAGATGTTCAGTAAGCATAAAATTCCTACACAGGTGAAATTCATTATCTCACTGAGATCAAACACAATGAATCTGAATATTTTTCGTATCCGTTCTTCAATCAAAACCTTACTCCAGCTTCATCACATCACGCCCGCAAAGATAACCCAATTGAAAAAAAAAAATTCATTTCGCAAATCGTTTGGGATCAGTTCTTATGCGAACTGATTAGAATTCAATTCATTTCAGTTTGGTTCAATCAAGACTTTGAGTTGCGATCTTTTGAAAGGAAAAGAGAGTCAGGGTAGGGACGAAGATTTACCTCAGTCATGACTGCAGTTTCTTACAATCTTCGAATTCGAAGAAGAAGAAGAGGGAAAATTTGCTAACGAAATGGTTCAATTCTCTCACTTGAAGTAGGGATTTCAGTGATTTGATTTAGAAGAGGGACAATTTAACCCTAATTGCACGCTCCTCCGCCAGGTTCGACCTCGTGCCACCTCCTCACTGACTCACTGATCTGCGGCGATCGTGGGGCCTCCTTGCCGACGACGTCCTCCCAGCCCTGACGATTGCAGCTCGCAGATGTCTACCGTCCTCCACCGCTCTTTATTTTATTTTAGAATAATTATCACGAAGTTGAACCGTTTTTCCGAATATAGCATTAACTCTTAAATTTCATAAATATAACAGGACATTATCCCGTCAAACCAAAAATATTATCCATTAATAATTTCATCACTGTTCATAATGTGACAATAAACGATAGTCTAATGATTTTTAACCTCCAATAAAATAACAAGTGACCCTTTTCACTTAGGCGGTGTTTCAAAAAAATCTATATTTTTTCTTTTTTGAAATTTTGATCCAAAACTTTTTTAGAAAAACCGAGAAAGGGGGAAGGGATGCAAGGAAGGAATGGGCAGGGGCCCGACTTGACTGAGGGCCCGACTCGACTGAGGGCTCCCCATTGGCCCACGACCCCCCAGGCAAGGTGACCTGAGTCCGGCCACCTCGCCGGATGGTTCGAGGGCCAATGGGGGAGCCCCCAGCCGGGTCGGGACCCCCTCCCCTCTTCCCCTGTTTTTCTATCAGAAAATCAGGGGAAGACGGGAGGGGGCCCTAACCCGTCTAGGGGCTTCCCCTCACCTCTTCCCCCATTTTTCATTTTTTTTAGAAAAACAGGGAACAGGAGAGGGGGCCCTGATCAGGCCTGGGCCTCCCCCGTCGGCCCTTGATCCCTCCGGCGAGGTGGCCGAACTTAGGCCACCTTGCCTAGGGGCTCGAGGGTCGGCATGGAGCCCATAGTCGGGGTCAGGAGCTTACCCACACCTCCAAGAAAGTTTTGGGCCAAAATTTCAAAAAAGAAAAAGTATGGATTTTTATAAAAAAATTAGCTAGGTGAAGAGAGGACCACGTTGATTGCCGTTTATTGCCACGTCATGAACCGTGACGGAATTATTGACGAGTGACATTTTTTGTCTAACGGGAGTAACGTCCTGCTATATATGGGAAATTTAGAGTTAATGCTATATTTAGAAAAATGGTGCAAGTTCATGATATTTGGTGTGATTATCCCTTTATTTTATTTTTTAATTTCCAAATAGGCTAAATGACGTCGTTTGGTTTTTTGGAGGGGAAGGGATGACGAGAACGACGTCGTTCTCACTGAGGGGAGGGGGGTGTTTAAAATATATTTGTGACTCCGTTACGTCAATGTCAGAGGCGTAAGATTTCCGTCAGGTTTTTACGTGCTCACGGTTGGACTAGAACATTAGATGGAATGGAGATTCATGACGAATTCGTTGGCAATTTTTTTTAAGGGCCAAAACATTGACAAAATTGATGGGAGCAAATTGTTAGTGGACACTAAAATTGAGTTAAGCGCAATAAATGTAATTAAATATAACTAAATTTTGTAATAATTATAATTAAAAGAAAATTCAATTAAAACAAAGGGTATTAAAAGTATTTTAACAAAATAAGTTGAATGAGAATTGGTTCCCAATTGTAATTAAATTTTTTACAATTGAATATTTCAAATTACAATTGAAATAAAAAGATTAAGAGAATAAGTCATTGCAAGAAAAATGATCATAAGATATACTTTAAAAGTTAAATAAATAAAAATCCGGTTCATATAATTAGCCGCATATGCATTGAAAATGTTATGAAATGACAAAAAGATACAACGGAACGAAAGTAATAGCCAACAAAATATAAAATTTGTGAAAAAATGCATAATTCATGAAATTTTTTTATTTAATACTATGTATTTTAATTTCTCTAAAAATGTAGAGCTATATAGCCTCCGTCGGACTCTACACAATTGTTGGAATTGCAAGTTATGGCGGGTTATAAAGGGATAAATTATAGATGATTATGGAGAGTTTCATACCCATAAGTAAGACCCAACCCTACATAGCTTGCAAATCCAAACAAGCTAACCATGTTTGATTCGACCATCCACATAATACGGCTTTTTCCGAACCGATAAGGAGTTCTTTGAAATATTTTCCGAAGCACAAGGAGAGAATTGAAACCAACAGAAAGTATTTGCTGTTGAAAGGAAAAAGCACGGGCCGGGACATAAGTAACACCCTACCCGTCATAACCCGCAATCCAAACAAGCTAACCATGTTTGCTTCGACCGACCGCATGTTACGGCTTTTCCTGAACTGATAAGGAGTTCTTTGAAATACTTTCCGAACTACAGGGAGAGAATTGAAATCAACAGAAAGTATTTGCTGTTGAAAGGAAAAAAGCACCGGGGCCGCGACGGGACCTTCCCGGTGGGAGACAGAAAGCAAAGTGAAAGGGACAGTGTCTCCCCCAAATACGGCCGGCCGCCCAGAGCCGCCTGCCCCGCCACCGCTCCTCCGTCGTCTCTTCTCTTTCCCTTTCCCTTCAAAGCTCCTCTTCTTCTTCTTCGTCACTTTCCTCAGAAACCCTAATCGTCCAATCCCTCGATCCGAATCCGAAATGGACGATTCGTTGATGTTGATGCTGTCGAACCTCCTCCACCTCCACACACACCTCGACCCCACCACCAACCTCCTCTTTGCCCCTTCCTCCGCCGCTTCCGCCGCCGCCTCCTGCTCCCCCACCTCCCCCCTCTCCTCCTCCTCCACCGCCGCGCCCCTACTGTTCCTCACCCTCGCCTCCCTCCTCTCCCTCTCCTCCCCCAAACCCTCCAAGCCATCTAAACCCTCCAAGCGCAAGTCCCCTCCGGCATCCCCTTCCCCGGACTTCTCCATCTCCGCCTTCCGCGCCCTCTCCACCGAGCACATCTGGTCCCTCGAGCCTCCCCTCCGCGACGCCCAGTGGCGGTCCCTCTACGGCCTCTCCTACCCTGTCTTCACCACCGTCGTCGACAAGCTCCGCCCTTTCATCGCCGCTTCCAACCTCTCCCTCCCCTCCGACTATGCCGTGGCCATGGTCCTCTCCCGCCTCTCCCACGGCTACTCGGCTAAAACCCTAGCTGCCCGCTATTCTCTTGACTCCTTTCTTGTCTCCAAGATCACCAACATGGTCACCCGCCTCCTATCCACCAAGCTCTACCCTGAGTTCATCAAGATCCCCGTGTCCCGCCGCCGCCTGATCGAGGCCACTCAGGCCTTCGAGGAGCTCACTTCCCTCCCCAATGTCTGCGGGGCCATTGACGGGAGCCCCGTCAAAATCGGTCGCGTCTCCTCGAATGCCTATCGATGCCGATATGGGTATGACTCCGTTCTGCTCCAGGTTGTTTCCGATCACAAGAAAATGTTCTGGGATGTCTGTGTTAAGGCCCCAGGGGGCACCGATGATGCCACCCATTTTCGGGATAGTCTGTTCTACAATAGGCTGGTTTCGGGTGATATTGTGTGGGACAAGGCCATCAATGTCCGGGGTCAGCATATTCGACCTTACATAGTCGGGGATTGGTGCTATCCCTTAATGCCATTCTTGATGACGCCCTTCAACTCGAAAGGGACTGGGACTCCTGCCCAGAACCTCTTCGACGGTATGCTAATGAAAGGCAGGTCCGTTGTGGTGGAAGCTATTGAACTTCTAAAAGGGCGGTGGAAGATCCTGCAGGACTTGAATGTCGGCCTTAATCACGTGCCGCAGACGATTGTTGCATGCTGCGTTCTGCATAATTTGTGCCAGATTGCGAGAGAACCCGAGCCCGAACTGTGGAGGGAGCCCGATGAGAGTGGGGCCCCTACTAGACTGCTCGAGAATGAGAAGTCCTTTTACTATCATGGCCAGAACTTGCGACAGGCATTGGCTGATGACTTGCACCACCGGCTCTCGGCAAGGTAGTAGATTTGACGGTTTGTCATCAAGCTATGTAAGGAATAAGGTTCTGTCTGGTCCTGACTGACCCGTTCACGATATGTTGGTGCTCTGTTTCTTGTCTTTGTTGAGTTTCCTGATGTTTGAAGTAGATGCGTTATTAGGTAGTGTAAGTTGTGACTCTGTACGCTAACTTGGGGATGGAGATTCATTAAAAGAAATCTGTAATGGTAGTTGCCTCGACTCGATTGTTGCGTATCACGTTGAGAGTCGCGTTTGCTGATTGGTATGCTCTATTTTTCCTTAGTAGCGTAGCGTAGCAAGCTTTCCTCGTTGGATTGGTTGGGGAGTTTTCAGGTTGGCATAGCATAAACAGCAGGCAGGGATCGTTGGGGAGGCCGCTTATGCAGGAATATAAAAGAATGAACGTCTTTTCTAGATGGATTCTTGTTCGTGAATTGTATTCTGTGTTATGGCCTTTAGTTTCACATGTATGGAGAGAGAGATCAAAGGTTATCTTTGGTTTGCAGAGGCCCGTATCTTGAGTCGTCAGTTTCCGGATTCGGAAGATGGTTGGTTAGGAATTGAAAATTGGTTGTTCGCTCCAATTATCTGACTATTACGCTGTAGCCTCCATTCGAATTGCCTTTGCAGTCTGCCCTGTTCAGTGCTAGTTGGAGGAAACAAAGAATTCTCTGTTCTATATAGTGGTGAAACTTCCAACAGGTATGCCATGAAGCCTTATATATCAACTGGAAAGACAGTTCTGTCTGAGATCATACTTTCATTCATCTCGACCAGTGTTCTCTAACGATAATACTCTGCTATGAGAATGATGGTGAGCCGCCACCCTTACATCAAAGCCTATCAGAAACCAACCAGAGCCCAAAGAAGAAAACCTATACACAACAAAGGACCTGCAAATTCAGAGGTTTCTACCCCCGTTTGTAATCCCTTCTAGAAATGCAATAAGACCCAGATATTGATCCCAAGCCTTTTTGCAGTCGTCATAAGACTCCGTCGGCAATTCCAGTAAGGATTCTGTAACAAGAAGAATTCCAATGATCTTACAGACAAGTAAGAATTATCGATGCACAGCATTATACAGGGGACGAAGCATTTACGCCCACTCATTTGCACAGAGCCTGCAATATACATACTGAAGCGCCTCCATCCGCGGTTTACTCCAGTCAAGCGGCACAACTCGGTCAATGAGTATACCTAAGCCAAAAGCAACTGAAATTTAGAAATCCCACACACGAAAAGCATAACTTGCTTGTCTTTGAAGAAAATCTAACAGAGAAAAGGATTGTAATCATCTTTCTTACCAATCAGTCTGTTTGACACTTTGAATGTTTCAGAAGCAATGTATGAGAAGAATTTTCACATGAAGTCCAAATGGCTATCGGCATAGTAAAGGTGCTCCCTTGCAATGATGATAACATTTTTCTGGGGGTTCTGATCGTAGTAAAGGTGCTCCCTTGCAATGATGATAACAGTTTTCTGGGGGTTCTGTCGAAACCCGATCGTGAAACCACATAAACCATTTCAAGCGCACCTTTATCTTCACGATCCTATCATCCCTAAGGTATATCATTTTGATTTATCTCCAAACCATCACCCAGCATAAGCGGTTCTTCCACTGTTCGGAAGGAGCCCGTTCCTTGCCATCTCGGATAGCACATTGAACAAGGCATCCATATTTCCTTCCTTATGGTTGATCTCAACAAGGACCTTAGCAAGTTCAGCATCAGCAAGCTTACAGCTTCTCATTGTGTTCCCGATAACTTTGGTCAACTCATCATTCATCTCCTTCCCATGCAGTGCTTTAATTAGTGCCATAACGGTAACAGTATGAGGGACAAGACCTTCACGAACCATTTCCTTGTACAAACTAAATGCCTTCTGAACGCTTCCTCCCCTGCAATGACCGTGTATGATGATATTATAAACTGCTTCATTAGGTTTATAATTCCTCTGAAGCATTGAATTGAAAACTCTATCTGCTTCGTTCATCAGACCCTTCATACAGAACCCTTTCAGCAGAGCTACCACACTTTCGAATTCCACACCTGCGCAATTTTCTATCAGCGTATCATATGTGACATCATCTGGAACGGATTCATCATAGAACAATTTAAGCAGAAGCCTCTTGGCTTCTCTTGTCCGGGCTTTTTTATTGAGTCCATTGATCAGGACACTGTAGGTTACCACATCGGGAAGGAAACCTTTCCTGATCATCTCATTGTGCAAGACCATAGCCTCACTCAGATTCCCTTCTGCACAATACGCATTTATTAGGGTTGTGTAAGCATATTCATCAGGAAATAGTCCAACCCGGAACATTTCTTGAAAGAGGTCACAAGCTTCGGCAAGTCTTCTCATTCCACAAAGCCCTTGAATTAGAGATGAATAAGTGATGGCATCAGCTGCGATGCCCTTATCGGACATCTCCCTTTTCATTTCAAATGCCTTATCCAAATCCCGGTGCTTGCAGAATCCAGCTATAACCGTACAGTAGCTGACAACATCAGGAGCAATCCCATCTTTCTCCATATCACGAATAACTCCAATAGCTTCCTCCATTCTTCCCAACACGCAATGTCCGTTAATCAGAGCATTGTATGTAACAATGGTAGGTGAGAATCCATTCTCCCTCATTTCCTCCACCACCCGGTACGCCTCTTTCAAAAACCCCTGTTGTGAGAAACCATCGATCAATGTCGTGTAGGTCATCTGATTAGGATGCAGCCCCCGGTTACGCATCTGATCAAGAAACTCCATTGCCCTGTTTAGATTCCTAGCCTTACACATGCTATTAATCAAGGAAGTGTAAGTAATCACATTGGGCGATAGCCCATTTCTTAGCATCTCGGCATGCAACATAAGCGCTTCATGAAAGTTACCCTCCTTACAATACCCGTTCACAAGGGTATTATATGTAACCTCGTCGGGAACCAAACCATACCGGCTCATTCTGCTGAGAACCTCACTGGTCTCCTTCATCCTCCCTCCTCGACACAGCCCGTTGATGATCATGTTATATGAAATCAAATTCGGCTCCAAGTTCTTCGACTCCATTGATCTCAACAATTCATTCGCAGCACCAATCTTCCCTGATTTGCAATACGCATCAATCAAGGTATTGTAAGTGACCACATTCGGCAAACAACCCTTATTCTCCATTTCCCTGAAAATACTCAAACCCATTTCCATGTTCCCCGCTCCGCAGAAACCCCTCATCAGAATGTTGTAGGTAAACACATTCGGCGAAATCCCAGTCTTAGTCATGTCCCCATATACCTCTTCAACGGACTTAACCGACTTCCTAGATCTAATCATGGCATCCAAAATCGCATTATACGAGAGGACACCGGGCATAAACCCGTGAGACTTCACTCGGCCGACGAAGTCCCGAGCTCTGTCGACCATATGCAAGTGAGAATAGGACTTCACGACCAGATCAAACACGGAGGAGCTGGAACTGCACAGGTCATGGGAATCTCTAAGATGCGAAAATACCGGGTCCTCGGGCTCGCCCTGCGTCTCGAGCGCGAGGGCCTCCGCGAGTGACTGGGCGGTCTTGTAGAGCTTGAAGCGGGTGAGGACGTGGAGCGCGAGGCACTTGCAGTAGGGGTTGAAGAACCGATGGGGCCTGGCCCAGCCGACGAACTTCAGTGTCAGGGACTGGTCGTTCTGGGATTTGAGGAGCAAAGCGGAGGCGGCCTCAGGGGTGAAGATGCGGGAGAGGTAGCTGAGGCAGTGGGGGTGGCGCCTGAGGTACGTGATTGCCTTGTCGGCGAGGAGAGCGTCGGGCGGGGAGAAGAGGGGAGAAGGTGGACGCCGGTGAATTCGGGGCATGGGGAGTGGCATTTGTGTAATTTCCGGAGACAGGGCTCGTCGGACATTCGCTGGCGGGAGGAGGGAGGAAGACGACGGAAGCGGAAACCCTTCGTTCAGGTCACGGTTGTCGGTTGCTCATGAACCGCAGGCGCGAGGGAACAAAAAAGAAAAAACTCCTCATATAGATGTTTTTTTCTTGGCATGCTCTTGATTAGTTAGTCGGGTTGAATTGAATTTCCGGATACCGAACGCATCGAAAGAAAAGTTGTCTTTTCTTCCCTTTCCTTCATATTACAAACTCAGGAAAATTCTATCATCCCTTTCCCCGATGATTTCCCTCTCTAGATCATCAGATAAGCACCCGATCACATTCCAAGATTCGAATAAGATAGATCGACCCTACCAAATCTCGAGCTATACCCCTTTGTTTGGCTGTTGGGGCAGGTTTTCTCTCAGGTCCATCTCTGAAGACAGACACCGGAACTTAAATCCGAACTTAACAAAAACCTGAAGATAAAGTCGAGGTAAAGAAAATGCAGGTGGGATTTCATCCATGTAACGTTTACACACAAACCCAAATGTTGCTGATCTTCAGTATCAACCGATTAATATGCACTAAAGCCCCTCCCGAGCAGCTTGTTTGAGGTGCCGAGTCGGTCTTAAGATCTCCGATAAAGGATCCCAACCTATAACATTCATCCAAATAATTGCAAGAAACTGTGGAAAGTCAAAACGTCTGAGGAAATACATTGCAATGTCAAACCTTAGCGCTACTTCAACAGTTCTAATAACTCACAAATTCCTTTTCTTTGCACATCTGTTGTCAGTACAATCATAGGACGAAAGAATCAATTGAATGGTGGAAGAAGTCATTTTCAGAGAAGAGTCTAAATGCGTAGCAAAACTGCAGCAGCTGCAACGGCCAAAACTTTTCGAGGGTTGACAACCTCAGCTGGCACCTGCTTGGGGAACTAACAGGTCGAAATAATCGTCGGGAAAATTTTGGAAAAGTTAATTTAAGAGCAGAGGATATACAAAAAATCTTGAAGCTTCACTTCCGATAATCTGCGTGGAGAAAGCTCTCATACTCCGTTCCTTTAAGGGTCTTCTGGACATCATCCCAGTTCTGGACCTGACTGGACAAGGAACCTTTATGTATCTTCACCTGCCGGCTCTTTAGCTCCCGATAGGGAACCTTGAGGAACTCTAGCACATCTACCAATTTCTGCAAGATGTAAAAGCAAATAAGAAAGAAAATTAACCCAAAATCAGCTAAGTAAGCAGAGAATGAGTGTTTGATCAAGGTCGTTTTTCTTACTGTGCGGTTTTTCACTATGTCCTCATAGTACAGCACAATATGCCGAGTGCTCTTGAAGTACTCCAGAGCTTTAGCAGTTGTATCTTGTACTTGCTTCAAGTCTTTTATCAGTAATGTAGCATTCAATGTAGGTTTGTAGCTTGCAAGGATCTCTGCCTGGAATCATATTCAGCAAGTCATTAAGTGAATACAACTAGGTTGTGCATTATATTAGATAAAGCTCCGTTGACAAAGAATACACAGAGAGAGAGAGACGGGGAGAGAGAGAGAGAGAGAGGACAAGACCTCATGGGGTGAATGCACGTGAGACTTGTGAGTGCCGTTCAGTAATTTGTTATCACGATCATAAGAATTTGCAAGAACTGATATCATCCTCCGCAACAGATTTCTTCTGAAGAGAAATATTGCTGAGACACCATTGGTCTTAAAGTAGTCTACTATCTCTTTGTGGTGCTGCATGAGCCCCTGCAGTAACCAACACACAAAGGGAAAAGAGAAAATAGACTGTTTATGCTACCGTTTCATAATAGGAAAGGGAAAATAAAAACACTATTCTGCCTCAGAGATATTGCTTGCTTAATTCATGATCCATTTTACGACTTAAAATCTTGACAATGATACGAAGAATTAATTACTTGAGTAGTTCATGCGCGAAATATATAAACATAAGCATAGTGGGGGCAAAAAATAAAAAGCACCCTAACAGCTGAATAAAGGCGTGAAAGATGCAGAAATCACAGGATGCAATTTGCTTAACTAAATTTCCAACAAGTTCATATAACAGATAAGAACAAAATAATAATAATAATAATAATAATAATAAAGAGAGAGAAGGAAAAAAAGGCAGTAAGGAAAAAAGGGACTGTATAACTAAGCTGAAGAATTCATGCTCGGTTAGTAGCAGATCCTCTAGCGGATCTAAGCAAACAGAAACCTCAAACCCCAATATATGACAACCTCATTGGAGGTTGACAAAACATGTATCATAGATATGTACGGTGGTCATGCTTGAAGCTTTAGATCAACATCTGTTGATAATAACGTTAACAAGAACTAAACTAGGGACAGCAGATAGCACTTAGTGCTTATCTATGGGTTTCCAACACTAAAAGGAAATCTATAAGTATACAGTCGCATCTTAACAGCGGTTATTGGGCCAGTTAGATCTACAGAACACGGAGCAACAATGTTTCATATTCAGATAGTAAACAAGCAATGCAAATATACACCAAAAATTGAAGCAGCCCCATAGTCTACAACAAAATATTAAAGTCCATCTCAGATTAGGCAAGCTTTACATGTCATAATAATAAATTAATTGACGCCAAAAGAATTAAAGAACAAACAGTGAGGCTATCCATTCAAATGTAGTGAACAACTCATAGTATTAAGGTTATGTTTTTGCTCGGCCAAAATTTATTTCAAGACAAAGAGAAGGAACTCAGAATTATAAGATGCATAAACATCCAAACCAACAGATGACCGAAATTTGGTCTTTTTACTCATTATCTCACAGCCAGAACCTGATGAGAATTTATTAATCCCCGTTAAATTAATGCATCCTGGGTTAATAATGTGAGAGTGCCTATTGGGTACCTCGAATATCTATTATATGCCAGTACAGTAATCAGAAAAGGCAGCAGATTCATTAAACTATTCCCAAGCGAGACTTCATTAAACTATTCCCATAGTCTGCAACAAAATATTAAAATTCATCTCAGATTAGGCGAGCTTTACATGTCATAATAATAAATTAATTGACGCCAAAAGAATTAAAGAACAAACAGTGAGGCTATCCACTCAAATGTAATAAACAACTCATACCATTAAGGTTATGTTTTTGCTCGGCCAAAATTTTATTTTAAGACAAAAAGAAGGAACTCAGAATTCTAAGAAGACCGAAATTTGGTCTTTTTACTCATTATTTCACAGCCTGAACCTGATGGAGAATTTATTAATCCCGTTAAATTAATGCATCCTGGGTTACTAATGTGAGAGTGCCTACGGGGTACCTTGAATATCTATTATATGCCAGTACAGTAATCAGAAAAGGCAGCAGATTCATTAAACTATTCCCAAGCGAGACTTCAAAGTCAATCATTAACTTAACAAATTATAAGAAACAACTGAGGCATACTCACCTGATTGAGCATCCACTTCAGGCCAACAGCAGCTGTGCACTCATTCTTTGAGGCACTACTGAGCCAGTCGAGGTTATAGATTTTATCCAAAGTCTCGAAAATTGTAGAGACATTTCTCCTCCTAATTTTAACGGAGAAAATTTCCCCATTTGAGCTAATATTGGTATGATTATTGAGCAAGGTTTCGAACCATCCACTTCCAGACCTCTGCATCGACAGAATGGCGAAGTTCCGGACAGGATTGCATGCACATTCCGTCCTATATTCAGACATCAAATGAAATTCGTTCGATATAACAGCCGAAGAGCTTAACCTCCAAAGTGTAGTATACAATGTCATACCTGCTAAAAGTTTTCGGTTTTGGGTAGTGCAGATAGGGAATTTCCCATGGCTCAACGGCAGGTTCAGCGCACGGCCTATTAACCACTTGCACATTCAAAAACCCAGCCGTGGTTTGGGTGCCGATTTGCTTTAGACAAATGGAGCAAATATAAACGCCACATACCATGGCAAACACCAAAACGATCATACGAAGCACCAAGGGCGACTTCTTGACAGACTTTAGGTTAAAACAGTCCTGCATTTTGGAGCAACAAGCTACGGTTATACTGTCCCCTGGAAACACGTGATCGAGCCGATGCAAACATAACACAATTTCAACCTTACCCTGTCCCCATACTGAAAATCATACATCAAACAGAAGCATCAGAGACTTCTACAGTTCTACTGTTCATTCGCAAGCACAACTACTAATCATTAATATCAGACAGGGGGAAGGGGAAGTATTTATCGAGCAGAGCGGATCGGACCGGACGGCTGATACAAACAACAATTCGACGAGCGACGAAATCGACCGAGCCTCCGATTCAGCTTAGCAGTAGTCAGGCTTTGCTAATAAGGGCAAGGGAATCTGAGACTTCCTACTTAAATAAATCGCGCGAATGCAGGGGGGACAGATATATATGTTAAATTATTGAATGCGCAGATCTTCAAAAATGTTGACCGGGAGGAAGGAAGGAAGGAAGGAATCAAATCACACGGGAGCTCAAAGCTGGATTATGCAATTATAGTTATAATTATCAATAAATATATAGTTTGCAGAATCACATGCCGGAGCTCATTACATTCACGCAAGCTGAATCCTCAAACCGAAGTGACGGAAGAAGAGGGATGAGTACATTACCTTGGTGAAGGAGGAGCAGAGATCGTCGGCCATGTCGGGGCGGAGGAGGGAGGCGGAGGGGAGGAGATCGGGAAGAGCATTTGGCAGCTCAGGAGGAACTTTCTCTCGCCATTGATGAAATCAGAGGGAGAGAGAGAGTGTCGGAGGGGGAGAGAGCTGCTTTTCTCGTGAGTGGGGAGGTGTATGATTGATGATGAATGATGATTGATTTAGTGGGTTGGGGGCGTCGGCTCTGTTCTGGCTTTTTCTCCTCGGTCTACGTATGGATCGACCGTTGCACGCTCGCTCCGCTTTTTCTTCCTGCTGTTGCTTTTCTTCGTTCGTTCGTCTACCTTCGCCTCGGCATCATCGACATCATCATCATCCCCATAATTCCGACCATAATTCCGCCATTTTCTTTTTAAATTAATTTATAATTTATTCTTTTCTGTGGAATATAATAAATAATACTCCGGTTTTTTTTATAATAACTAATTAATTAATTTTTTCGATGGAATAATTATTCAATTAATTAGTTAATTAAACTAACATAAGCACCTCTCTCTTTCTCTCTCTCTCTCTAGCGTTAGTAGGTTAGTTCAGGTAATTCGACGCATGTTCCGCTTAAACAAAATCTCAAATTCGAATACTTATAAAGGCAGGACAAGAGGACGAGGCAGATGGAGGTCCGAGGATGAGGAGCAAACTCAGCACAAATTGAGTGCTCGTCTCGCCCTTCTCAAGTCGGTCTTATGCAGTATCCCTCTATATTACCTTTCGTTGTGTGCTATCCCAAAAATCTGTCGCTCATAATCTCGAGAAAATCTTTAGGGCTTTCCAGGGTGGTTGCACAGATAACAAAAAAATGCATTAGCAAATTGGGAAATGATATGCATGCCCAAATAGAGGGGGTGGGGCTGGTGTTGTCTCAGTTTTAAATAAGAATAGAGCCCTTATAGCTAAGTGGTTTTAGAGGTTCGAGTTAAGGTGAGATGCTCTATGGGAAAAAGTCATATATGTACTATTCACAAATCGGATTCTTCATTGTGGTTTCCTTCTCAGTGTGTATCGTCTTTTCGACGTCCATAGTTTCTCATTTATCGAACTTGTTTAGTTGATCCTCTTGTTCTTCCAGTGCTTTCTCAAAATCTATCCATCTTGGTGGGAAATGGTATCCATAAAAAGTTTGGGCTAGATCCTTGGATTGGTGAGTCAACATTGAAGGCATGCTTCCCTAGATTGTATCCCATTTCCCTAGAGAATGAGGCTTTAATCAGTGATATGGGTTTCCTTGAGGATGCTCGTGGGGGTAGATGTTTTCGCTGGAGACGGGATCCTTTTCAGTACGAGTCTAAAATGCCGGAAGAGTTTAACTCAATGCTCATTTCTTGCAAGATATTTCGAGAAGCACCTGACAAGATTAGTTGGAAGAGCGTTGTCGGCAAATTTCAGAGAAAGGTATGGACCGTGCTATCTTTTGCCATTGCTATGTCCATCTGGCTTGCAAGAAAATGAGGCTATTTTCAATGCTAAGGAAGCCACACTCGATGATCTGATCCATATGGTAGTTAATTGACTTGCTATGTGGGTAAAGATAATTTTCCTTATTATGCTGCTGATCTTTATAACTCTTCGGAGGACATTTGTAGTTGGTCCAGTATGAGGAAGAGTCATCCTCAAATCTCCTAGTCAGCCCACCTACTAGCTGGTTCAAGTGGAACACCGACGGATCTGCAATTGGCAAATCTGGTCTTGCGGGTAAAAGAGATTCAAAAGGACTTATTGTCTATTTATTCTTATCTTCTTCTGGCATTATAGATTCAAATCTTGCTAAGTTGCTTGCAATTGGACGTGCTTTGCAAATCTCTGCTTTGAACTTCATTTTCCTGGGTTCCTCTCTCATCATTGTGTCGGATTCCAAGATTGCTTTCTCCCGGCTCACTAAAGCGACCAGCTTACTATGGAAATATCGTAGCATACTCTTGGACATTCAGTTATGTGCTATGCACTTCACTTTGATTTAATACCAACACTCTCCAAGATAATCCAATGGTTTTTGCGAACTATTTAGCCAAATCGGGTGTTGATAGGATTTCGGATTTTATTGTCTAGTTGTAGGGGTTTTCTTGTATCTTTTTTGTAATTATCTCCTCGTGCTTATCCTTGTTTTTTGTTGTAGGGGTTGTTTCTGATCCTTTTGTAAACCTCTTGTGATCTTCGCCTCATGAGATCACTTCTATTAATGAAATTTGAATGAGTTATTAAAAAAAAAAGGACTGAGGACGAGTGAAGTGTGTGAATTAGAGTTTGCTTTGTTCTCGTGTCTATGTAAAACCCTTGTTCCTTTTCTTTTTAACCTTAATTTCGGGTTGATTCAATGATTGGCCGAGAACCAATAACAGGGGTTCGAACCGGCCGAATTTGAAACCAGGTTTTGGATCTTTGGGGTCGAATTGAGTTGTTTTTTGAGTTGGGCGGGCTTTGCTTACACCCCTAATGCTCTTACCTCTTTCTCACGAGTAAGTATTAAGCGCTTCAGGACGCGCCACGTCGACATGGATCCGCGGGTTAGAATATGACACACAAGATACGTTTAGAGTAAATGACCAAAGCTTGTGAAAAGCCTAATCTCGATGTGATTGTTGATTGTTGTTGGCTTATCGGATGTCACTCGAATCAAGTGATCGGGGTTCATTTGGTTAAACATTAAAATGGAAAAAACCGTATTATTGTGGCTCATTTGCTTACAAATTTTGATTTTTAATAGATTGTAGTTTCTATTCAACTGTATCTATAATTATAATATATAATATGTAAAATGTGTTTTTCTTAATCCTCTATATCTTTTGATTTAGCATTCGTTTAACGTAAATAATTCATTTTGTCACTTTCTTCTCTTGAGGAGAAATATATATATTATATATATATATATATATATATGGTAGACCAATTTGTCATCATGACCATTTCTAACAAGTAGAAGATCAATTATAGAATCCAAAACCCGATCTCGATTTTGAAAGAATAAGAGGAAATCAAATTACATATTCGCAAACTAAGACAAGTCCAGAATTCGACCTACAATACTCGCGGAAGGGCAGAAATGAGTGAGAAGGACGACTATCAAGGCGGTTTAATACCTTCTTCGACTTTATTTCAAAATGAGTGGCTCGTAACAAATCACCTCAATTATTGATTAGAGCTATTACCTTACCTCAGATACAAATTAAACTTTTCCGGACCTATATAAAAAAAATTAAACGTTTTAGGACTTATTTATTCAAGTAGAAGAATTTGATTTCAATACATCGCCTCCATCATATATAAAATAGCAGAAGAAGAGCTCGAAATCGATTTTTTTTTTTAATTTGATAATTTTTTTTCCCAGTTCGAAGTTCCGGAGAGAGAGATGCCACGTTTGAATTTCGGACTGGTGTTGTCGCGGGCCATTCGTTCGTCCGTTTGTTTGACGCCCGACCCGACCGACCGTGCGCATCATAAGAGTCATTTTGACTATTTTTATGTTTTGTCTTTGCCTTTCTGGTTCAGCATTCGAATATTTTGCACGTTTGATTCCCTTCCCCCTCCTTCCTCGGTTGAATATATAAGTTTATTAATGCTCCGTTTGTTTTCAAAGTCGTGATTTAAAATTTTAACTTTAACTTTAACTCAAAACACTACATAACAAAACATACATTTCAAAAGTCAAATTGATGGACCCCATATATTATTAAAATACAATCTCATTATAATTAATTATCTATACCTTCCATTCATTTCATATTTCAAAAGTCAAACTGGTGGGCCCCATATATTTTTGTCTTCTTCTATAATCACAATCACAAATTCATTTCATATTTCAAAAGTCAAATTGATGGACCCCATATATTATTAAAATACAATCTCATTATAATTAATTATCTATACCTTCCATTCATTTCATATTTCAAAAGTCAAACTGGTGGGCCCCATATATTTTTGTCTTCTTCTATAATCACAATCACAAATTCGTGACTTTAACTCCGAAAACAAACACATTGTTATTGTTGGGCCAGCCAGTCATAGATCTTGCTTTGAACGATCCTTTCCATCTTCCTTCCCATGTGGAATTGGATTATTAACAGAAGATTATAAGATATCAATCAATTGGCCAATTTTTATTTTTCTTCTGGCAGAGATCATTATTCTAGTCAATAATTAAGTGGCCTTGAGATAGAAGACGAAGAAAATATGAGATCTTTTTTGAAAATGAAAAGACATTGTTTCGTTGGATCATACTATCCGTGGATATACCTAAACATGAATTGGGATGTGGATAGGCCCAACTCGATGATGAGTAGGATCCGTCGAAGAGTTGGGCCTCATTCGAACTTATACATAAGTGAGATTGGACATGCAGGCCAACCCCGGTCAATTAGTCTAGCATCGAACAAATCGAGTTTTCTCATCTTCTTTCTCGGGTTTATCTATTTGTAGATTTTTCTTTAATTGGATGAGAGACCTATCAAATCGAAGCAGACCCAAGATCACATGATTCGTGGCATAGGCTACACATGAATCGTGAATGTATGATCCTTCCCTAAGTAACATAACTAATTTAATCTATTACGTTTCTAAGCAAAAAGTAAATAAATAAAGGTAAGATAAAGTAATTATATGCAAAAGGGGGGGTAAAACAGTAAATACAGCGATATGCAATCGTCACCAGTCTTGACCAGCGGGTGAAGAGGAGAAAGACAGACGTCCCCTTTATTAAATCAGCCATTTCCTTAATCAGTCGATCATCGGTACTCCCCAACTGACTAGCTACCACATCCGACAGCTTCTCTTGATCAGCTCCGGCAATGGCCTCCGCCGACGGCGAGATCGCCCACAAGTTCCGCTTCTTCCACGTCTACAAGGACGGCAACATCAAGTTCTTCTTCCCTTCCATCGAGAAGATCCCACCATTCGAGGACCCCGCCACCGGGGTCCGTTCCAAGGACGTCACCATCTCCTCCGACCCGCCCGTCTCCGTCCGCCTCTTCCTCCCCAAGGCCGCCGCCGCCCCCGGCGGCAGCAAGCTCCCCCTCCTCTTCTACATCCACGGCGGTGCCTTCCACATGCAGTCCGCCTTCTCCCACCAATACCACAGCTTTGTCGCCGCCGTGGCCGCTCAGGCCAACTGCGTCGCGGTCTCGGTGGAGTACGGGCTCTTCCCGGACCGTCCCATTCCGGCCTGTTACGAAGACTCGTGGGCTGCCCTCCAGTGGGTCGCGACGAGGCAAGACCCTTGGATAGCCGAACACGCCGATCTCAACAGAGTCTTCCTCGCGGGGGACAGCGCCGGAGGGAACATTTTGTACAATTTAGCAGCACGGGTGGGGTCGGTCGGGTTGCCCGGCGCCAAGGTGCCTTATCTTGACTGTTATTGACTAAAGGAAGATAGTCGGGCCGAAAAGACTAGTCTATTAGATGACAGCATCCGTTTCGTCTAATTTGTTCGATTCCACCATAATTGCGCATATAATCAACATGGGACAAGTGTCTTATAGAATTGGTTTGATTCATAACATTTGACATAAATCAATTAACCATATGATGCAACGTAATTGTTTTCGGCAGGTTGTCGGGGCGATACTGGTTCATCCGTACTTTGGGGGCACGGAAGATGATCACATGTGGCTCTTCATGTGCCCCACGAACGGCGGGATGGAGGACCCAAGGTTGAAGCCGGCGAAGGAGGACCTGGCGAGGCTGGGGTGCGAGAGGGTGCTGGTGTTCGTGGCCGAAAAGGATCACCTGATGGAGGTGGGGATAAGGTACGTTGAGGAGCTGAAGAAGAGCGGATGGGGAGGGAGTGTGGAGCTGGTGAAGAACTTGGGGGAGGAGCACTGCTTTCACCTGTTCGATCCCAAGTACGAGAAGGCCGTCGAGCTGAAGAACAAGTTCGTCTCCTTCATCACGCAATAGAAATTATAGAACCAGTGAGTAGCTGGTAAATTGTCCACCGGAAGTGTCAAAGGGTCGTATCCAACGGTGCGGTTGTTTCAGTTTGTGAGAAATTATCTCATTATCGGATGATAATAAAGCTTATCTTGTTCACTTGTCCTACTGTGTTTTAATGCTAATGCTGCTGGACTTGAATGCGAAATCTCGAGACAGCTCGAGTCGGGGGCTCATGTCCTGGGAAAGTTGATTTTCCGGTCACTTCTTCCATCACGAAATCATTGAAATGCTATCGTGTGATTGCCAATGGATGTTGTAAGATTGACCGTCGGTCGACATTTCATATTTATGTAGAAGCTACGCTTTTCTTACATTAGTTGGTTTCGGAATTAGGTTTCACGGCTGCTACATTTCTTTCTCTTGTCCGACTGTAGCTTGAATATGTTCGAAAGGATACGGAATGGAATTTAGACCGAATTTTTAGGTGAGAAAGATGGATGGAACGAGCTGGATATCCTGTTTTGCCTTCCCGGGGTAACCACATAAGCAGTGATTCGTCGATCAGTTTGTCATGACGATCATACTTGGACCAATTGGCATTAAATAAAGATAATTGATGATCTAGTTATTGGTGGATTGGATGCGTGACACCGATAAGGACCATTTGTAAGGACGCTTATTGCGAGAAAAAGGGTAAATTACTCTTAGGGTATAAAATGTTTTAAATGCGTAATATTTTGATATAAAAAGGAAAAAGTTACAATAATTGGATAAACAAGTTATCGTATCACTCAACAATTTACCACAAGAGTAATTTACCATATCACTCACTCAGTCGAACAAGTTGTCAATAGGTACGGGAGGGGTGGTGCCAATGGCGTCGAAAAGCTGATGGTGGTGGTTTTGAAGACCACGTCCATGAGTCCTGTGTCTCTCCCTCCCTCTCCATCACAGGTTCTCCATCTCGAGACACAAACCATCAAAGCAAAGCCGCAATCATTGATTTTGCAGACCAGCCAAGCAATTGAAAGAAGCCGTTGAATTTTTTTTGGTTAAAAAAAAAAGGAAATAGGATCGGAGAAGGGGGAGGAGGCGTCCCCTCTGGCCACCCAACCCCGGTGGAGATCGCCGATGGGGTCTAAGCCCAAGGGCGACTTTTGTCGGGGGTGGGTGGTTGGCGGGAATGCCACCATCCCCTATTTCCATATTCGGAGGGGGTGCCCCTCCCCCCAAAGTTCTCAATGTGTGGAGAGATCTCGAATACAATAATATATTTATTATGAAAATTAAATTAAACTTAACTTAATTTTATTTTTATCTCAATTTAATAACACAATCACTATTTTTTTTTAAATTTTTTTCTTCAAATTCTCTCTCTGACTTTTTATTATATATTATTACAATTAATATTTTAATAAATTATTTCAACTATTCAACACATTTTCTTTAATTCAATAACGCAATTATTACTTTTTTATATTCTCTTTAAAATTTTCTTACGTACTTTTTTCAATTATTTTTGCCTTCATCTCCTCAAATTAAATTAAATCAAATTTAATTTTGTTATCAAACGTAATATTTATTTATTTTTTTAAAAAAATAATTTTTTACTTTTTATTTTCAATTTAAAAATTTTAAAATGAATTTTTTACTTTTAACTTTTAAGTATTCGTGCCATGTCGGAGGCTTCCTGACACGTCATATGCCATGTCAGAATTGATTAACGGCGTTAGTTTGAGATTAACTAATGCACTTGATTGCAACATCTTTGAAAGCTCGTGTACTTTGTTGCAATTTTTTTTTTATATTACACTTTAAATTTTTTTTTAATTAACACCGGGGAAGCACAAGTAAAATCTAGGAACGGTAGGTGAACCCTTCAATCATACAAGTCAGCCATCTCCCACACAACGTTTCTCTCTGTTTCCATCCCTTGCTGTTGCCTTTCCAAAGCCAAAGACACCCCGCAGCTTCTCTCCGTCTTGATCGGCTCCGGCAATGGCCTCTGCCGACAGCGAGATCATCCACGAGTTCCGCTTCTTCAGGGTCTACAAGGACGACCGCGTCCAACTCTTCAAGCCTCCTGTCGAGAAGATCCCGCCATTCGATGACCCTGCCACAGGGGTCCGCTCCAAAGACGTCACCATCTCCTCCGACCCGCCCGTCTCCGCCCGCCTCTTCCTCCCCAAGACCGCTGCCGCTCCCGGCTGCTCCAAGCTCCCACTTCTGTTTTACCTCCACGGTGGCGGCTTCTGTATGCAGTCCGCCTTCTCTCGCCAGCACCACGGCTTTGTTGCTGCTGTGGTGGCAGCGGCTGACTGTGTGGCAGTCTCAGTAGAGTACGGGCTTTTCCCGGACCGGCCCCTTCCCGCCTGTTATGAAGACTCGTGGGCTGCCCTCCAGTGGGTAGCGGCCAAGCAAGACCCGTGGATTGCCGAACACGTGGATCTCGACAGGGTGTTCATTGCCGGGAACAGCGCAGGAGGAAATATATCCCACACTTTGGCGTGTCGAGTCGGGTCAATCAGGTTGTCTGGGGTGAAGGTGCGTGATGTTGATATATATCGATCTACACCGTAGTGTACCACTGGCATTCAAGATATTAATCTTGATCAGTGTAAGAACTACGATTTGTGCAGGTGGTTGGGGTCATACTGGTCCATCCATACTTTGGTGGCACGGGCGACGACAGGATGTGGCTCTACATGTGCCCAACAAACGCCGGACTCGAGGACCCAAGGCTAAAGCCATCGACTGCAGACCTGGCGAGGCTTGGGTGCGAGAGGGTTCTGGTTTTCGTGGCGGAGAAGGATCACCTGATGGAGGTGGGGATCAGGTATGTTGAGGAGCTGAAGAAGAGTGGTTGGGGAGGGAATGTGGAATTGGTAAAGAACGTTGGGGAGCCCCATTCCTTCCACATGTCTGACCCCAACTATGAGAAGGCTGTGGAGTTGAAGAACAAGTTTGCTTCTTTCATCAGGCCATAGATCAGTCAAGTAGGTCGTAAATTTATCGGTCATGCTCGCAATGCCGAAGCTCGGTGAGAAAGTTCGAGAGCTGAGCACGAGGATCATGGTAGCTGTGATAAATGGATCTCTGGTAAACTTTTCTCTGTGAATCATGTTATTTCAATACATAATATTTGAGTATGCCATTCATATGTATGTTGGGCATTGATATTCAGTTGAAATAGAGAGACTAAAACAGAATTTCTAAAATAATTTAAAAAACGTAAAAAAAAAGAAAACTCAAAAAGCCATTCAATTTAACTTTGGTTCATAAAATTTGCATCCAATGTAGCCAAACTTAATTAAATTTTATCTAGATTTTAATGTTTTTAAAAAATTTCAGTTAACCAGTATACCGAAACGGAAAAAGAATTGTATTTGATAAATAAGACGTATGAGTATTTTTAAAGGTACCGAGCTCGACTTCAATTTATATTTGATTATTAAGAATTGCGTACAACGTAACCGAACCGATTAATTGTTATTTAGGTTTCAATTTTTTTTAAAAATTAGGTTAACCGGTGAACCGAACCGGAAAAATGATCATATTTCGCTGAATAAGACATAGGAGTATCTTTGAGGGTATTTCCGAAAGAGTAAAAAAAAAAGGATTGAAATGAAAATAAATTTACACATTTAAGTCTAGATTAAGAATTATTTTTAAAAGAGATATAGTTTGAGAATAAGTTTAAAAAAGAAGTCTATTTAGGGGAAAAACTCCAACCACTCACATAAAGAAAAGAATGAAAGGAGAGGTAGACGTTCATTCGCTCTCTGTAGAACAAATGAGAGTAGATACAAGCATAAAAGTGGCAAAACTAAAGAGAAACTGCACGAACGTGCAAATATATCAGCAATGTCGGGGAGGGAATGTGGAGCTGGTGAAGAATGTCGAGGAGCCCCATTGCTGCTATCTGTCGGATCCTAACTATGAGAAAAAGGCTGTGGAGTTGAAGGACAAGTTTGCTTCTTTCATCAGGCAATAGATTAGTCTAGCAGGTCGTAAGTTTATCGGTCGTACTCGTAATGCCGAATCTTGATGAGAGCAGAGCACGAGGATCATGGTAGCTGCAGGGAGTGGATCTTCGGTCACTTTTAACGAGTTCATGTCATTTCAATACAATATATTTGAGTATGCCGTTCGTAATATATGTTGGGTATCGATATTCTACTGCAAACACAACGTGCTATTTCAATAAGCAGCGACTAAAGTTGTGATTCATGGTAATAGATGTTTGACTTGATATCGATGTGAGGAAGATGAATGGAGTAGGTCAAATCCTAATATTGCCTTCTTCCGATAATTTCATGAGAAATGATCAATGTTCGAGAAAAAATTCAATGGTTGATGCTCAGTCATATAAGGCGAATAATAATGCCCAGAAGGCACTAATAACTTAAAGCGAGCAACTTCACATACAAAGTACAAACTCAACCGAAATGACGTCAAAACAAAAATATTAAACATGGAGGACCAAAGTGAGATAATAGTAAAGTAAAAGGGTAAAATTGAAATCAACAAAACTGAGTATGGTAGGTCCGGTCAGTAACTCCGATTCAGTTCACTCCCTCCTCTGTTTTCGGACACTGCTTATCCGCTGCTTCGGCCGAGTCGTCAATGGGGTCTCTCTGCCGCCCACTCTCTCACTTCCTCGTACGACACAGCCCCATTCCCCAGCCGTTGCTCCGAATCCCCGCGTTTGGCCCCGGCCTTCGGCCCCGCGCATTCTCCGGCGGCGCCGATATTGCCCATGAGTTCCGCTTCTTCCGTGTCTACAAGGACGGCCGCATCGAGAGGTCCCACCAGCCCAACCGCAAGATCCCACCTTCTACCGACCCCTCCACCGGCGTCCAGTCCAAGGACGTCGTCATATCCTCCGAACCCCCCATCTCCGCCCGGGTCTTCCTTCCTCGGATCCGTGACCCTGCACGGAAACTTCCCGTCCTGTTCTACGTCCATGGCGGCGGCTTCTGCTTCGAGTCCGCCTTCTCCCCTGACATCCACAACTACGTCAGCACCGTCACCGCGGAGGCCGAGGCGTTGGCAATCTCCGTCGAGTACAGGCTGGCGCTGGAGCAACCCATCCCCGCCTGCTACGACGACTCGTGGGCTGCACTTCAGTGGGCAACCTCCCACGCCGACGGCTCCGGGCCCGACCGGTGGCTAAACTGCCATGCCGATTTTGACCGCTTGTTTCTAGCTGGGGACAGTGCTGGGGGTAATATAGTTCATGATCTTGCAGTCCGGGTTGGGTCTGGCGGGTTAGAGGGCAGGCCGGCTGAGGTGGCGGGAATGGTGATGGTGCACCCGTACTTTGGGGGAACCGAGGACGACGCAATGTGGCTTTATATGTGCCCGGAGAACGGTGGGTTGGAGGACCGGAGGCTGAGGCCGGGTCCAGGGGAGCTGCAGAGGATCGGGTGTCGGCGAGTTTTGGTGTTCGTGGCAGAGAAGGACCATCTGAGGGAGGTGGGGGCAAGGTATGTGGAGGAGCTGAGGAAGAGCGGATGGGGAGGGAGCGTGGAGTTGTTGGAAAATGAAGGGGAAGAGCATTGCTTCCATATTAGTGACCTCAAGTGTGATAAAGCTGTTGGTCTGATAAGAAAGTTTGCGTCTTTCATCAAGGCAAATTGAATTGCAAACGGCGTCGAGTTTATCCGAGGATGTGAAGTGAATCGGGAATCCCTGTGATTGAGATTAGGAGCACCTAAGGGGATGCAGCGGAGTTTCTTGTATGTCTTTGGTCGATTAGAGGCCAAGTCAGGCGGTTTATTTGTTTATCAACTTCAAATTTGATACTTGACTTGAGGGTGTCAATCTAATCTCTGCGTTGGCTTCTTCATCAGGAAAAAAACAGATTGGAGATATGGATTTGTGTGTGGATCCAGTCGGGGCACTGTCAAAAAGCCGGAATTTTGGCTGTTGTTGCCAACATGATCGGCACATATAGTTAGTAAGAATCAATTTGTATGTCTATTGATGCAAGCAGCTTCAGCAGACATCTGCCGTCTTTTTGCCGATGTGAGAACCAAGTAATTTCCGGCCTCTGGATCTCTTTCGAGATTAATGCTGCGTTTGATTTGTAAGGAACATTTTAAAATCAGATTTGATTTTGAAAAAGGGTGGTATAAATGGTTATGTATAAGGTCCACCCTTTAATTTTGTATGAATTATGTGATTTTGATTTTGAAAAATAGTGTTATAAATGGGGTATACTTTTTGACTTTATATGAGTTATTTTATTTTGTCGTTGGTAAAATTAAGTTAAAAAAAAATTTTATAATGTGTTTGGTTTTAGAGTTGAATTGAGTTGAGTTTTGATTTTAATTGGATTGTAATAATTGTATTGTTGAATTATAAAAAAAGTGTGAAAAAGCAATGAATAATTGAGATAATTTAGTATTAAAAATTGAAATGAGTATAATAGAGTTGTATGTGAGTTTATATATGTGGTTCACCTTTTTTACTTTAAAGAATAATTTTTGTTGTACAGTTAGTAAAGTTAAAGTTAGAATTAAAATTTTAAAATCTAATTGCGAAACCAAACGGAACAGCCGTTCGAACCCAGGGAATCGATCCCATTTGTCATTTTACATTGTCCGCTATAAGTGTCTTTATCCGCCAAAGCTAAGCTACTGCCGCCACTGGTTAGATTACTCGATAGAAGTCATCTGCGATGTAGCGGGTACTTGTGGAAGGGGTTAGCATAAGAAATTGATTGGCATGAACGGGAACTTCTGGTGCTGGGAGGCAACCGCGACATTCCCTCGGAACCATAGAAATTCCCCGAGACGAATACATACACGGACCGAGTAAAATATCGAGACTCCTGCAAATGCAATTGGCTAGATTTGATCAAAGCAATCTCACGTTTGTATCAGTTAAGCTAAATTGGAAGAAGCACCATGGGGTGGTGTTTTCCTCCTTTTGATAATTGTCCACATCACTCTCAGTTTTGCTTTCAACTGCTCCCACAGAAATCTTCCATTGACCCTACAAACCTCCATTATTGCTGTGTGATGCTGTCGGTCAGCAACATTTATCGGAGCTTGCGTGCATTTTCAAAACTGTGCGGCCAATTTCTATATGATGCCAAAAGGAGGAAGACAAACATAAGGACCTCACCAGCCTCTTATCTTCATTCATTCCTCCTCTCACATTTCTCCTTTCATTTGTTCTCAGCTATACTATGGAGTCCGAGATCGCGTATGACTTCCCTCCGATGGCTCGGATATACAAGGATGGCAGGGTTGAGAGGCTGATGGGTACTGCCACGGTGCCCGCCTCCCTCGACGAGAAGACTGGGGTCAATTCCAAGGACATCGTGATATCGCCCGAGTCAGGCTTATCTGCCCGTCTCTACATCCCGAAGCTCCCTGGCTCCACTGGTGTTCCTCGGAAGCTCTCTTTACTGGTCTACTTCCACGGGGGAGGCTTCATAATCGAGTCCACCCAGTCCCCAGCCTACCACAACTACCTCAATGCCCTTGTCTCTGAGGCTGAGGTAGTTGTTGTGTCGGTCGAATATAGAAGAGCCCCTGAGCGCCCTCTCCCGGTGGCTTACGATGACTGCTGGGCAGCCCTGGGATGGGTTGGATTCCATGCCAAGGGGCAGGGCCCGGAGGAGTGGCTCAATCTCTTTGCTGACCTTGATAGGGTGTTCCTGTCGGGTGATAGTGCCGGTGCTAACATAGCCCACAACATCGCAGTGAGGCACGGTGCAGAAAAGATTGATGGAATTGGGCTCTCGGGGATCATTCTGGTGCATCCATTCTTCTGGGGGACTGAGCCTGTGGGTTCAGAGTCGAGCGAGGCCGAGGTGAGGGACCGTGTGGCCGCCATATGGAAGTTCGTGAGCCCAGGATCCGTGGATGGGGTGGATGACCCACTAATGAACCCGGGCAAGGACCCGAAGCTGTCAGGGCTGGGGTGTTCTCGGGTTCTGGTGTGGGTGGCGGAGCAGGACTTCCTGAAGGACCGGGGTTGGTATTACGGTGAGGTGCTGAGGAAGAGCGGGTGGGGAGGAGAGGTGGAGGTAGTGGAGACGAAGGGGGAGAACCATGTGTTCCACCTCTTCTACCCGACCTGCGACAATGCCGTCGACATGATGAAGAGAGTGGTTGCTTTCCTGGACGAGGACAAGAAGTAGAAGGATCTGCTTATGACATGACAGTATACTTCTGATCTGCTTATGATATATTTTCCGGAATAATCACAAAAACCTGGGAACAACTGCTTTTTTTTTTTTTTTGCTGAATGAACAACTGTTGTTGTTGATGCTGGAGTTGTGTGTAATTGTCTCAATTTTTGGGCTGATCTCTTTCGTTGCTTCTCTCAATTATAAAATCACACCCAAAAGAACAACTCCTGGAAGAGCAAAACCCCGAAATGAGCTAGCTGAAGCCCTCGTTCCGCGCAGCGCGGGACTGATTATAGAAGAAGCACCATAACTGATATCCACTAAACCTATAGTTCATGAGAAAGAGTACGGTTGAACTCGACATTAGAAGTCGAGCTTGTATTAGCCAGACTCTCCTTATGACTGCCGTTGCTCCTGGTTGCCGGCAGCTCTCCCGCTTTTGTTCTACCTCTGCAGCGGGGGGCTTCGGCACGCAGCAATTGGCCTTCTCCCCCCGCAGCGCCATGGTTTTCTAGCTGCCGTGGTCACAGTGGCCGACTGTGTGGCAGTCCCAGTACAGTACGAGCTTTTCCCTGATCGGCCCTAGGCCAGGCAAGACCCATGGATCGCTGAGCAAGCGGATCTCGATCAGCAGGGTCTTCATTGCTGGGAACAATGCCAGGGGAAACATATCCCATATTTTCTCATCATGAGTTGGATCGATCGGGTTATCTAGGGTGAAGGTATATGACGTCGATACATATCAAAGGCTGTAAAATTGAGTTCCTTTTTGCATGTGGCATCGCGACTCCATTTGGCAGCATCTACCAATTTTTAACCTAATTTGAAAGCCATACGTCGATCAAGAAGTTTCGGAGATGCCCGTAAAGAAAACTAATCATGTGGTCCAGTAATGCGCACATTGAATTTGTGAGTTTTTATATCCGATATAAGTCAAACTTTATTCATGAGATTTCATTCAAGCTGTGAAGGCGTATCTTAATTATTCTCCTTTAAGTAATGGCAATATAATAAACGTGATTTATGCTTTAAAAATATCCAATGTTCTTGTTAATGGGATCCATAATGAGACATGAGTACATCCGTAAGGGTATGATTAGCTATTGGGACTTGTCGATAGTAGCCATATTGAGCCTCATATATACTACATAGCTGCCCTTGGCCGTGACCAGCCCAGCCATCGGCCGTCCCACGCCGCATCCCGTCATCATTGGCTTCATACTCCAACAACGATAGAATGGTCCATGCAAAGGCCACCAATGGCTCCAATTCCAAATCCTAATGACTGAAGGCTTTCAATTTTTAACAGAGACACTGACGGAAGGGCCGAATTTAACGGATGGTATTCTTTGAGGAGGACAAACTCCCGTCGTGATAGTTCAGGGGCGTAACGGCATTTTAATTGCCGACATCCAACGGCGTCCCGCCTTCTGGCGCGTGAGGATTTCGTTGGGCATGACACGCGTCCTGTCGGGTTCGAACATTTGTTAACCCCCGTGAAGACAAGCTGCGACCTGTCCTGAACCTTCCGGTGCTTTGAATTGATCGATGATAGCGAGGACCCGACGATGGAAGCCGACGTCTTCGAGCGCTTTCGATGCCGGGATCAATCAAACCCTAGCGGAGCAGTTGGCGGAGGAGGAGGAGGAGCAGAAGTGATGGAGGAGAAGCCCTTCGCTGATCAGCCGGAGGTGGGAGAAACTCCTGCTGGAAACGAGACGCCAGCTGCTGCTGCTGAAGAGGAAGGCGGAGGAAGAGCTGAGCGAGAAGGTCCGCCGGACGACGATGTTTGTCCGATCTGCTTCGGCGACTTCACGGTGCCGTGCAAGTCGGGGTGCGGCCACTGGTACTGCGGTGGGTTTTACATACTCCTCATCTCTCTCTCTCTCTCTCTCTCTCTCAGTCCATTCCGCCGGACGACGATGATCGTTGCTGTAGAAATCGAAGGATAGCTGAAATTGTTGTGGCTCAGCTCATGTAGTAGAAAGTTGAAGCTCTGGATCATGTCCTGCTCTTGCTGTTCTTCGCCGGATGCTTTGGTGATGATATTTGGAATCATAGGTTGTAAAAATGTGATGCGGTTTGTGTAGTGCAGCAAGCTGCATTCTGACGTACTGGAGTTACAATGCGACGCCTAGGCCTTGCAAGTGTCCCATGTGCTCTCGCGACATCCATAGACTGATACCCCAGGAATCGTTGCATCTCCTGCACGATGATGAAGTCGATAAGGTCCTCAGAGAGGTCCAGCGGTACAATCTCCTTTTCGTCGGGGGTGTACGCGGCGCTGTTCAGGTTCGTACGTTAGTTACATTCTGTGGCGGTTCCATTAGAAATATAATCAGAGATGCAGATTGGTACATGCTGAACTGGCTTTTGGGTTTTGAGTTTGGGTCGTATCTGATAGGGCAGTTTCAGTGTTATGTTAATATTGAAAAAAGATGAGTTCTGCAAAGACACTGTTCCGTTGGATGGCTAGTAGAATTGATGGTAACTTTATAAATAGCTCTTTTTTGCTCATCAGTTTCTAAACTCTTTCTGCGATTATATTCTATAATTCGCTGAAGAGCATGAACTCCCTTGTTGCCATATTTTTTCTGGAAGGCAATGTAAATGGTATATACGTGTGAATAGGTCTTTCTGATTGGTAGGCTGCTGGGTTATTCTCATCCATGTCTCCCTCCAAACAAGGGGAGAATTAAAGAAAACGAGATGGACAATGACCTTTCTGACATTCCAAATTGCACAATGTCGTTTTGTCTCCAAGTAGATCTTCATGGGGTTGTAATATAAGTAGTCCAGTGGTTTGGACATAGATTCATGCTCGGACTTAGTTGTTGTTGTTGTTGATTACCTTCCCCCCAAACCCCGCACCCAAAAAAAACCCTCTTACTGCTTGCTGTCTGAACCATCTATCAAGAAGTAGACAGATGGTTTCTCTTTACAGAATCTCTTAATTGTAATCTTCTGTTCGTGTCCTTAACAGAAAGCCCGTGAGGTGCCATTCTGCATCAAGAGATATTTCCAGAGATTTGTCAATCGAGCGATTGATCCAGATAGGATGTTACCCTGCAATGAAATGCGTCTTCTCGTGGTAAGTTGATTCTGCAATGCTGTGCCGTCTACTTTCTGGAGCTTTTCTTTCATCTTTTTCTGTGTGGGATCAGACTGGGTGGTTACTGTGATATCTTGTCTGTTACTGATAATAACTGTATCAACCTTGCTTGTGTTATCATTGAATATATAGTTATTATTTTGATGAGCTCTTGTTATATTCAATCAGTAGGCAAATTTATACCTTGACCCAAGAAACTGTTTCAATTGTTAGAGGTAAAGCTAGCTAGTCTTCTGCAGCTGATCATTGTTGCTTTAAGTTGCGAACTGCAAAATGTTTCATGGGAGGAAAAAAAGATCTTTTTATTTCCGTTTCCGTCTCCATGTGCTTGATGAGCGTGAGAAATATTTGCACAACATTTCTATTTCACTTATCACTCTGAGTGTCATTCAAAATTTTCTCCTGCAGACAATACTCATAGTCCTGTATAGAAGCACGCCACTTCAGTCCATTCCAACAGGTGACTCTCTTTATCAAAAGTTTGAGTTTTGTATTAGTTTTATCAGGAAATTCCCGCTAAAAGAGATGTTTTCAATTGAAACCTACATGAGTTGAGTTTTCAAAAACTGAGTGGTTTTCGTGCATCTTAGTAGGAACGTTATTCAGTGATGTTAGTTTCAGTCACCAGGAATTTTTCGGAAAGGCAGTTAAAGAAATTCATTTCTGCAGTCCTTACTGTGAGCTACTGGAAATCCCTTAATCTGCATATGGAAATGATTTCATCTTCGTTCCCTGCTCATATTCTTCAGGGGGAGTAGACGTCGTCGAAATAATGTACCACATTGGTTTCGTGCTCTTAGTCATCCTTCGTTTGGTTGGAATTATCCGGAGCTTTCGACTTGCCCGACGTGCTAGACAACTGGGGGCCGCACAACCTCGCCATGATTGACTCCATAAGCTCTTTTGTACAGATTTAACATTTGCACAAGATTTCTGAGTGAAAATTTGCATTTTGTTAGGTATGCACGAGAGCCAGTCGAGGCTTCATTCAGCATATCACTAACTGAGCAATGCCAAGGGTCCTGGGAGGGATCTTATTAGTACATATCAAACAGTTAGGTGAACTAGTGTCATGCTGTGATCTTCCGACTCCCAATGGTTTCCTAGTTGCCCTTGTTCGAGGATACTAAATGCCTATGACCCGAACACGAGTCTTGACATAGCGGAGATAATTTCCAGGATCGTGATTGCAGGAGGTGCTTCTTGAATTTGCATGTTACTACGTGTGGCTCATTTGCACTCGCACGGGTCAAGCAACCTTTTGCATTTCGTTCTCGGTTCCAACATTTGGATGGCAAACTTGGGCTTCTAGGTCATGACCTCTCCGTATATACGGCTAACTCAGTATGCTCAGCTGCAACATCTCAAGGTACTGATACTTAACGTCTAACATACTTCTTTCACGAGTGTAACCACACCTGAAACCAGTTCAAGTCTAGCGCGTTGGGTGGTAATTCAATGAATATGAATTTGTTTTGGGGAGAAACCGTTAAAAGAAAAACGTGTAGGGGCTATTACATGGAAAAGAAATACCTAAGGGGTTGTTTTGCAATTAACTCTTTGGCGCCGCTCCCTTCTTCCTTCTCGAGCTTCAGAGTGTCTGGCAACGAGCTCACTCATTCAAACGCTCCTCTCTCGTAACTTGAAAGTAGAGAAGCTCGTCGTTACTTCATCTTCCGATTGATAGCGAAGCAGATGGGGCCGCCGTCGAAGGGCGTCCGTACAATCTCGCAGGAGGCGTTCGAGGATCTGGTGAGGGAGAACATGGAGGATCTGGGTATGGAACCCGCCGAGGCCATCCAAGACGCCATTGACGCTCTCACCCTCCAAGGCGTCGATCTCTCCGGTACTCTTCAAGTATCCTACGAGATCGTTAGAAGCTTGCAGTGATAGTGTATCTAAAAGGATTCAGAAGTCTCGCTTGTGAGATGGATCTGGGATGATCTGATTGAACGGTGTTAATCTCGATGTCCAGGAATCGTCATGTGTTTGCCCGGAGAGGGTGGTGTGAAAGATAACCCTATCATACAGTGCTTGGAGAGATTGAAGCAATTAGATCGTGATTGCAAGAATCAAATGGATGAGGGCGTGCACGATGAGCTGGTGGAGTCGCTCGATAAGCTCACCCATTTGTGCTCGGAAAGCGATTTGGGAAATGCAGCCATTGCAACGAGAAATGGCGGGGTGGAAGTGGTGTGCTCTGTTTGCTCGAAGATCCCAGAGAATTGTGATAAGGTTCTCGTCTCATCTTTGAGAGCATTGGGGCCGCTTCTTCATGGTATCTTGATATACTCCACTTGACCTTTCAGCTTTGTCGAACCTTTCTAGACACGATATTGGAGATTAAAGTTTCACCTTAGGGTCCAACAAATTTGCGGTGGCATACATATTATGCTGGTCATGTCTCAGATTTTTCGAACTTGGAAACTCAGGGTTTATACATTTGTCATCTCGTGGATTTATGGGCAATTTTCCCCAAATCGTGGCGTATTGTTTTCTGGCTCTCTCCTGCCTATGCTTCCAGTATATTCTGGTTGCAGCCTATACTCTTTGTTGATTACCTTCTGATGATTTTCAGGATCATTTCTTTTCTGTTTACAGATACACAAAGCCAAGAATTGTTTAAAAATTGTGGTGGACCAAGGATTCTTTTGCATATCCTTGATGAAAGTCAAAACTCGGACGTACTGAACAGCGGTTTCACTCTAGTTGCTGCTGCTGCCACTGGGAATGAGATTCTTAAAGAGTCCTTTATGGAACTTAAAATTGGTGAACTTATTATGCTCGTATTGAGCAAACAGGGCAGACTCAGGATCCAAAGCTTATATGATGCTATACGTGTTCTATTAACTGCTGATGATAATCGGGTTGTGGCTTCACAAGTAAGTGAATGATTTAGAGGCTATCTTTTACTTTTAAGCACTCTTATCACATTTCAGATTAAAGCTCTAATCGGATTTGTGTATAATTCTGCAACTGCAAAAGATGCAGACCAATCAACCACGAGACCTTTGTTTTTTTTTTTTTAACTGCAATTATAATATAACTTGCTAATCGTGGAATTTTGGTCCAACATACATGTCTTGTGCTCCAGTTTGCCACTCAGTAGTTCGGATAGTCTTGCTCACTGCGCTAAATCAGATTGTGCTTCTTCTAAACTGAAAATGAAGAGGTTCGAGGTATTGACTTTACAGTGACACTTCCAGGTCTATGGTTATGCTCGAAAATTTGCAAAAGTTGGAATTGCCGGAGCTCTAGTTGACTCGCTCCATGAAGGGCTAAGCTCACCTACGCTAATTTCAGCAAGCATTGCCTTGAAGTCCATGGCTGTTAATGTTAGTAAAATTTGTCTCCATTAAAGCTGAAATCGTTGCTGTCTATCCTAATTCTTGGGTGATCTTACTCCTTTTCTTGCCTGGAAGGCCTGTTAATTTGAATCCTAGGTTAACATATAATGCGTCATTTTGCTTTTAAAGAGTATTCTTGTCAACCTTGTCGTGTCAATTTCATGAGAGGAGCTGTTGTTCTTGATTTTTCACTAGACATTTGAATTAAGTAATTGTCATGGCTTAGGCAAGGACTTATAATCTGAATACTTGGATCTTTTTTTATTTATTTATTAGGAAACTCTTGTATTTATGTTCTTGAAAAGAATAAGTTACTGCTCCAGGCTGATTACTTTTGCATATTCCATTATTTTGTACCGCACAATTTACAGGCTGAAGCTTCTTGATGGATTTTCAAAATTACTGTTAAGAGTAAAATGCATGAACCAGATAAGAAAATGTTATCTATCAAGAGTAACATGCATGAATCAGATAAGAAAACGTTAGTACCTCACTACTACCTTGTTGATCTTATTTTTTATTCCAATTGATGAATTGCAGGATGAAATTTGTAAATACATCGCAGAGAATGGTGGTATTGATGCACTTCTCCAGGGTATTGATCATAGTGGTGAACAGGGAAACAAAACTGCAGCCAGAGTTTGCTGTTCTTTATTATCAAAGGTAAGAAAGTAGAAATATTGAAAGTTGTTGATTACTTCATCTTTGTCCTTATGGCTCATCATGTTTCTCATTCCAGTGTTTCTTGTCCTTCCTGTCTCATTTACGGTCCCTCTTGTTTTTACATTTAATCCTGATTGCAGGCATAACAATGTTGGAATAATTTTGCGCCAGGTCCATATGATAATGGATTTTCAAGTAGTGCTTACATTTTCCTTTTCCTCTTATTTTTAATCGTTATAAACAAGTGAAAGTTGCTGCAGAAATTATGTGCTTATCTCACAGTTTTTAACTGAAAACTTTAATTCCCAACATGACAAAATTGGGGAGGTACTTGTTGCTTTAGCATGATGCTTGCGCCAGTGGCTTATTTATTTTGCTCTTTCAGTTAGCAGGAAGTGACGCGAACAAGAATGCTATTGTTGAGAAGGGGGGAATGAATAGGCTTATTAAACTCTCAGCCCGGTTTAGTGACGACCCTTCTGTTCTTCAAGAGGTAAGCGATAACCTAAGGTATATATGCCATGTAAATAATGTCAGAGATAAGAGATTTTAATCTTACTCAAATTTGCATTTAACTACATTGCAAATAGAAAGTCAGGATACAGTGCATTCCTCGGGAATGCCTCTGGTGATTTCAGTAATCAGGCGATTTTATCATTCAATTTTTTTTTTCTTTTCTTTTTTGGTCTATTGATGCAGGTCATGTCTATTATTTCTGTACTCTGCTTAAGGTCTCCAGAGAATGCAGCCCGTGCCATTGAAGCGGGAGCTGGAGATCTTGCTCTTCAAGCGATGGAAAAATTTCCTGCTGCCCTGCGGATGCAGAGGAGCTCCTGTCTCATGATCCGCAATCTCGTAGTCAGAAATGCTGAAAACAGGCAAGTCTTAGAGACCCTACCGTCGAAATGTTGAAGACGGTACTCTCCTAATTGAGCTGCCTGTGATAGCTTAGTTTTCTGACTTGACAGAGCTCTTCTGCTCGGGAATGGAATCGAGAAGTACATAAGAATGGCGAAGCAAAACCACGACAGCTGCAAGGATGCTGCAACTGATGCTTTGAGGGACTTGGGGCTTGACAACTACAACTCGTGAACTCTATCTTCGTAGTAGCCATATGTGCTACAAGGGCCATCTCATCTTTGGCTTCGAATTCTTGAATTTTGTTAGGTAGTGACAAGTGTGATCGTATGCGTCTTTCCTCAACATGCCCTCTGTGAGTGTCGAAGAAACAGAGGCATTTCCGTTTGTTGTCCATTTTGTGTGACATATGATTATGTCCAAAGGTTTCTTTTCATCGGTGGGTAAATTCCCTTTGTCGGATTTATTGGACACCTAGCCGAAGGTCCAGGGCAAAAATGTTGCCGGAGCCGAATCAGACCTGCCGGCTACCCCCTAGGGAGTTTGAGGTCGATGCATTACCTTGATTGGGCCTTCTTAGTGAGAACCAGACTCGAACTTTAAGGTCGACTATCAAATAAAATAAAAAAAATAAAATAAATAAATATAGATTTACACTAGACTTTTTTTTTGGCTGAAATTTCAGTAGACTTGTACTACAGGGGAATCTCCAAGTCCATATCCGCATCCACGGGATGTTGAGAGACCTTGCACAAACATTAAGGTTGCGTTTGGTTTCATAGTAAGATTTTAAAATTAGATTTTGATTTTGATTTTGAGTGGAATAAATGGGGTTCACCCTTTGACTTTGTATGAGTTATGTTGTTTTGTTGTGGAAAAAAGTGATATAAATGGGGCCTACTTTTTGACTTTGTATGAGTTATTTTGTTTTGTAGTGGGTAGAGTTAAGTTAGAATTGTGATTCTAAAATACTATCCTAAAACCAAACAAGCCCTAAATCGTCTGTGCATGTATGCATGCATGCAAAATTCCTACTTAAGATAGGGTCAATTCCGAACGTGAACCTCGGTGAAATTGCCAAATTCAATCCTGCGATCGGTTCTTATCTGATGCGAAGGATAACTTCAAAAGGATTACCTCGTTTGGTTTTACAATCAAGTTTTAACTCTAATTTTAATTCTACTAAATATACAATACAATTATTATTTTTTCCTTTTTCTTTAATTTTTTGACCATTCAATTCAATTTTTAATATTAAATTCTCTCAACTATCCATTACCTTTTTTACAATTCAACAACGCAATCATTACTTTCTTTCAATTATTTATTACTTTTTCACATTTTTTTCTCATAATTCAATAATACAATAATTAATTATTACAACCCAATTAAAATCAAAACTCAACTCTATTTAACTCTAATATACACAAAAAAATAAAAGAAAAAGAAAAAGTCCATAGCTTCGTAATATTATTCAACTTTATCTGCACCATTGGGACGGAATATAGCTTATGTTACTTCGTTAATTCCTCATGGAAGTGATTAGATTAGAACTAAGATCCATTGGCTTTACAAATTATATGCATATTACATGAATGAATTGCAGCTGTTCAATTTACCACTTTCAGGAGATCATTATATATATATATTCATTTTTCTCTCGAAGAAAAACACTATTTCCCGTCCTCTTTCCTTGTAATAAAAACATTAGGACGCGCTTTTTGCTGAGTCTTTATCGAAGAATTGGCGGAAAAACTCTTTACTAGCGCATGTTAAAATTTCAAGGTCAACCGTCATTATGTTGAATGAGTCTCTTATAAATTTCCCTGTCTTCTACATATGCATATATATGCTTGTAGTTGTCATTAAATGCTTCATAACTTCTTTATCATTATTCAGTTAATCAATTAATCTTCAATACTCTGAAGATCTGTTGGATTGGATCCCTTTCGGTGATTATTAATTTACTTATATATATCAGCCAGCATGGACATGATGATGGGGTCACTTTTCCAGCTAAGACGAACTCCTCCATTGCTCCCGCCTCCGCCACCGCAGCCGCCACCCGCACCACCTCTCAGCCTCCCTCGTCATTCCGGATCGATCCACCGGTGGAAGTACGATGCGTTCGTGAGCTACAGAGGCAAGGACGTGAAGGGCGGGTTCTTGTCCTATTTGTTCCATGCCATGAGAGACAAGGGGATTTGATACTTCGTCGACAGCAACTGAGATGACAGGGGGCAGGAGCTCGAGTCGATGCTCCTGCACGCCATCCGCCACTCGAGGGTTGCCCTTGTCGTGCTCTCCCCCAACTACGCCAACTCGAGATGGTGCCTGGGCGAATTGCCACGAGGAGAATAAGCCTGACCATGTTGTGGAGCCGGTCTTCTTCCGTGTTTCCCCGTCCGACGTATGTCCGCAGACTGGAGAGCACGTTCGGGAAAGGATTCGCGAGGGCTGCAGTGAAGAACCGGGACAGGCTGGACTCGTGGAAGGCTGCTCTCGTCAAAGTTGCCAACTTGGCGGGGTGGAGTTTGAAGAATGACCCCTACGGATACATAAAAAGTCCTAATTAATTTATCTCAGTTGTGCCGTATATCGAACCAAAACCCTCTTGGTTCCGGGTCAGTCTATTAAGACCAGTGCACTTTTGTCCGCATCGACTATTCAAGTGTGCAAAAGGAGAATGGATTGAATGGAAGACAACAATTCATTTGATATTCTGATCGAGTACATATAGAGGAGTTTCACATGTGTCCTACATAGCAAATATACAAGAAAAGGAAATGAGTCATCTGACCAACTAGAAATATACAACCTATACAAAATGAACATCTAAAATATCCTAAAGTATGAAATGGAACAAATCTCGGGATCTTGGGAAAGTATCCCGGAAAATATTCCATATCGTATAATATTAAGCTCTGAATCCTACGTAATGTGTTGTTGAATTACAAGTGTTTTCTTGTGGATATTATGAACATCAGGGACGAATCAATGCTGATTGATTTGATCGTATCAATTCTTCTACGTGCATTCCTCATACTTCATACAAGATCCGGTCCAGATGAAGCATGACGTAAAGGAAGTAATCTCCTTGTTGAATGCTGATGAACCGGTCTGTGTTTATGGGATCAAAGGAGTGGGAGAGACAACCATGGCAAAGATTATATGCAGCCACACATCTACTAAAAATTGAATGTTTTAGCTTCCTTGAAAATGTTCGAGATGCAAATGAAGAGGGCCTTGTGAACAAACTAATTCACGATATCTGTAAGGTACAGCGCTCTGTCATATATGATCTTCACAGCATCCTCAATGAGATAGTCCCGAAAAAAGATCCTTCTTATTCTAGACAATGTCGATCATAGGGACCAAGTGAACTTATTGCTCGGAGATTGTAGATAATTAAGCTCCGGAAGCACGATTTTGATAACTACAATATATGAGTCCCTGTTGAGTGACCTTGAGGTTAATCACAAGTACATGGCATCGGGGTTGGGCCCGGAAGAATCACTTCAGCTCTTCAATCGTCATGCGTTTTCAGCTGATCATCCGGGCGAATGTTACAGTGAACTGTCTAAGAGTGTTCTCCACTATGCCGGGGGCCTCCCCCTGGCGCTTACGACTCTCGGCTCTTTCCTTCATAAGAAAACTAAAGATCAATGGCATATGGTCTTGAAAAAGCTGGCAAGATACCTCTACCTTGATTCAGTCGGGGTACATCTAGAACCTGTATCCATTGCCTATCCCGTGAAAATGGCCCCTATGGAGGTCATGTTGGTGGCAACTCTTACGATGATAAAACATACATAGGCATTAGGCAGATTGCGGTCACTGTCAGGTCCGTAATCCAGTCCATCATGGTTGATTACGATCAGAATGGGAGCTTGGTACGATCGACTGCATATGGAGGACCCGTGGAAATGCCACTTTCACGGTTAGCCCAATTGGTTTCCATGATCTCTTTGATTCCGTGTTCTATTACGAGACCAAATTATTTCTGATGATCACTTTTCATTTGTCTGACATTTTTCTGCAGATTAAATTGGATTACCTGAATGAGTTTTTGGCTTCAATCTCGGGCTACATGAGACAGGAGTGTAACCCTGTCATCGTTCAGTCGCTGACATTCCATAGCAATAAGAGGATATATGGTCTATAGCAATAAGAGGACATACGTTTTGCTTCTCAGCATATTGGTGGAAAGATCATCGGGTTCCATGGTACTTACGGATGTTCCCTGAGCTCTATCGGGGGATACTTTGGACCTGTTTCCCGACCATATCCCTTTTTGTTTGTCGAACCATTAGGTGGCAAAGGCGGGCATCCTTGGAATGATGGAAAGTACACGGATATGAGGCGAATCGACTTTGTTGTTGGCTCTGTTGTTGAGTCGATAACTATTTGGTACGATGACCATGGGTGTCCACCAAGTCCCTTCATCCATGGTAAAAGCGCTGCTGGTCATACATGTTCTGTAAGTTCTAGGTATTTTTCAGATGAAAGTCGGTCTTTTAATCGAATAAATGACTCAGATCATCTCTTATGTTCCATACCATCCATGTAACTGATCACATCTCGTATACTGGTGGCTCCTTGCAGGTGAAGCTAGACTATCCGTATGGATATATAACTTCAGTCTCGGGTTATACAAAAGGAGAGAGCAATCAGGTTGTCATCAGTTCACTCACTGTGCAAAGCAATGTTCGTTACCTATGGTCCATTTGGTACCGAAGAGGGGGACCACTTTTCATTCCCGGAAAATGGTGGCAGGAAAGTAGGATTCCATGGAAGGGCTAGCAACCATCTCAAGTCGATTGGAGCATATTTTGAACCAGTCTCTCATATACATCCATTCGAGATTTCTGGACCATTTGGAGGCGACTGTGGCAATCCTTGGGATGACGGGAGACACGGTGATATAAGGAAAATTTCTCACATGTGGATCAGTCATCGATGCCATCTGCTGCGTGTATGATGGCAATGGAGACTACATACGAGGAACAAGCGACAGTGGAACTGGCGGAACTACATGTGAGGTCAGTATGTAAATTAATTTTTTCATTCAAATTTGGGAAAACATATCCTCTATGTTCTCTTACGAGTAAAAATGAGAATTCTGCAATACATACATAAAAAAGTCAGTGGATAAGTCTAGATCATAAGCAAACCATTAGAAGTAATGCAGGGTCTGTCGCTCGGCAATGTTCAGATTGCGTTGGACTATCCAGGCGAGTATGTGACCTCAATGTCTGGATACATGTAGAACGTGATGGTTACACCATTTTTACAACTGATGTTCCAGAGTAACAGAAGGATGTATGGACCCTTTGGAACTGAGGAAGGGATGTACTTTTCATTGCCATAAATTCAGGGAAAATCGTTGGATTTTACGGGAGAAGCGACAATCACCTGAATTCCATTGGAGCCCACCTTGAAGTTTACTCAAAGAAGTTGTATCCTTTCAAATCGGTCGGTTTATATGGTGGTTCAGGTCCTCAAACTTGGGATGACGGAAGGTTCAGTCACGTAAGCCAAATTGATGTGGTAGTTGAATCTACCATTAGGTCCATCAGGTTTGACTACGAGAAGAAGGAAAGTTTCATAAGGTCTCAATTTCATGGTGCAACTGATGCTTATGGCAAAACAAAGACGGTAAGTCGAGCTGAACCTTCGACACTGCTTCTCTTGATGTAGTCTTCGCAAACAGTTTTCTCACTGCATCGTTAATTCTCACAGATAAAGTTTGATTCTCCGGAGGAGTATCTAATTGCAATCTCAGGCTACACTGGAGATGATTCTGGTTCCAACTGTATCCAGTCCCTGAAGTATCAGAGTAATAAAAGAACATATGGACCGTTTGGAACTGAAACCAGGAGATATTTCTCGCTGCCACTGGAGGGAAGATTATGGGATTCTTTGGAACGAGTGACAGTTCCCATCTTGTTTCAGTTGGAGCACATTTTGAACCAGTTTCTCATCTCTACCCAGTTCAGTCCATCGGACCCTTCGAGGCGCAAGCGCAAGGCAGCAGTTCTTGGTCTGACGGAATATTCACTGGAGTTAGTAGAATAAAAACATTATTCAAAAGAGGGATAATCCGCATCCTTGTCGAGTACGATTGGAATGATGATTCAGTTTGGTCTTCCATATACGATGAAAGCTACTGGGGAAGGACTGCGACGGTCAGTTCATTATCTTATGTTTATCTGCCAAGGAAATAGAATTACCATATCTAATCATCTATCCTTCTTCAGTACTGAGAGATGGATCCATTTCACGTAGAAATCAAAGCTAAAAGAACTACCTTTCCACTTGTTTGTAGATTAAATTGGACTATCCGAATAAGCACCTGTTCAATATCTGGCTATATGAATGAGGATTCTGGCTTGACGATTATTCAGTTGCTCACGTTTCAGAGTAATAAGGGAAGATATGGTCCTTACGGCATGGAGAAAGGAAGCTATTTCTTCTTCCCACCAACAAATGGCAAAATTGTCGGATTTTTTGGAAGCTTCGGTAGCTGTCTTAATTCGATCGAAGTGTACACATTACCTATACCTCATCAGTATCCTTTCAAATCCATCGGACCATACGGAGGACAGGGTGGGAGTCCTTGGGACGACGGAGTATTCACTGACGTGAGGCTGATCAACATATTGTGTGGTTTCATAGTAGACACCGACCTGAGGCAGATGAAGATACTCTCTGGATCTGTAATCGTGTCCATTGGCATCGAATATGACAACAATGGGTCTCCAGTTCCGGGCTCCCAGCATGGTGTTGATAGAGTTTACATGGTAGGTCTCACTATCATTCGAGTCCGACAGAGTCTTTATGTATGAAGTTAATATGTTTGAAATTTTAGTTGTTACGTCTCCCAAAATATTGAATATTGGGGCTACTTATATTTACCTTATGAACAGGGATTGAATGCAGAGGATAAGGAGATCGAACCCCCGAGGGCCGCAAAAAGGGTCCTGGCGGATGGTTTTGAACACGATTCCAGTGAGTTCATATCTCATAACGAGCCCCCTGAGAGCACTACTCTTTTATGTATTCGTAATTTGTGCGTGCTCTAACCTAATGAATGATTCTGTTGGTATATCTTCTGCAGGTTAAACTAGACTATCCCAAGGAATATTTAGTTTCGGTATCAGGCTTCACCGGGAAGAAACTTTCTGAAGAGGCCGTCCAGTCGCTTACAATAAAAACTAACAAGAAGACTTACGGGCCATACGGCACCAGAGAAGGATATCATTTCGAGCTCCCTCCGAGTGGTGGTAGGACAGTCGGATTTTTTGGAAGGGCCGGCAGATTTCTGAATTCGATTGGAGCGCGTCTCTAGCCCTTCTAATTTTGTAATGAACAAGTTATTGAGAAGCCTTTGACAAGTAATTCGGAAGGAAACCAATGCTGTTGCCTAATGCAAGCAAATCAACTTTCCTTTAGGACTCTGATTCATTTCCTTCAAGTCTTATGCGCTTGTGGACTTCACAACACGCCCCTGACATCTTACTCACCAATTCAACCAATGTAACATTACGACAATGAAGGAAATACCCTTTCTTTTTACCTTGCAAAACTCAAGTGCGAAAACTCTAGTGATGTTACTTCTGAAGCTGAATATGATTTGTCGCGTAGGACAAGGCCATGCTCGGGAAAAGCTTTTTCTCAGAAGGGATTCTCAGAAGCATTTCATCAATCATAGCCCACATTGAACAAGTGAACGTACTTCGTTTCTTTAAACTCGTAGAGTTGTTTCTTGCGTCTCATCCGATCAGGCCCTAGGATTCGAGAGGCACAAAAAATCTGTAACAATAACACCAGAGATACAGAAAAGAAATCTTCACTGGATCTACTGCAAAATCTAGTGAAGACACATTTTCAGGAGCATTACAACTTAGTGTTATGATAAAAATATGTACGACAGTCATGACTTGATGTTAGAATCTCGAAGAAAGGAAAATGCGCAGAAATTTTGACCCTATAGAAGAATGTGTTTTCTCTTTTAAGCACTTCAAACACCAGCTCTCCCTGATGGTGACAAAGAAAAGGATATAATGGCAGTGCCGAGCGAGATAGAATTATGCTTACTATGGCAAATATGTTATCGGAACATCTTGCTGTATGCCAGTTTCTCCCGTTCCCGTCTCTCAAAAATCTGCAAGAACAAAATGCGAATTGTCTGTCAATTAGTGATTGTTTCACTTACAATATAGAAAAAAATTGTGCCTATGCTAGCAAACCTTCTTCTTAGCCGCGCCAAGCTCTTTTTTTATTCCACCTGCAGTAGAACAGAAGTAAAAATTTTGGAGACTGCATAAGTTAAAAATAGAACTATCCGATATCCTATTCCCCATGAACAAAATTAAGCCCAAACGGTAAACCAAATCAGCATGCTGCCATTTCAAATGTCCGGTCTGGTTATGAACTCCTCTCAATTGAGCACGAAGAAGCAAGGCATGCCATCAAACTTTTGTGCATGATCCCATCATATGTTCCATATATGTGATGAAACAGAGATTATCACGTACAGGAAAGAAGGGAAGAATGAAGAAGGATGAACAACGTTTCACCATCTTATCATGTACTGATCTATGTTTAAGATTATCACGTACTGTCATTTGGCTCCAATTCCAGTGCCTTTGAAAAGCTCACAGCTGCCGCATCGATGTCATTAAGTGCCATGTGCGCCTGAGAGGTTAGAATAACTACGATCATAAAGATTGTGGGATGTGCAATGGCCAAGAGCTGGTTTGGTATGACGGAACCATATGAAACAACCGTAACAAGATAAATTATACTGCCGTGGATTTGCCTTCTCTTTTCATTCCTTGTAACCTAACATGCTCAAAGTGAGAGATTGTGCAGGATCGGCAAGACCGACAAATCATGTAGGTACGGTGGAAACCATGAAGTGCAAAGTTTGGAATACTCACCTGACCCTGTCGAAACAATGCCTTTGCAGTGTCCCCATCTCGCATAGCAAACTCTGTGTCCAAGAGTGCTCCTCTGGGATCGTCAAGTTTCAGTTTGCAGGCCTGCATCGATATGAGGGAATTTCTTAGTGATGGAAGAAGATTAAGCAACAAGATATAAGTCTATGTGTTCCTTTATCATCAGAAGAAATTGTGAACTGCAATCTGGAACAATTCTTACTGCAGTATTTGTGAAAATCTGCGATTTTGTCCTTCTCAAGGCTGAACTCTTATCTGCAAGCAGCCATAGATAAACATCAGGATAACAAATTTATTTATCATCGAGCGATTAATTCAATAACAGGTCTAAAACTCCACCTTCATCGATCCCCTCTTTCTCCCAGCAGATATCGAGATAGCGCAAAGCCTTCCGATATTTCCTGAGGGCCATCTTGTAATCTTGCTTCTGCAAGCAATCACATCCTTCCATCACCGCAAGAAACATAAATACTTTTACATGTTACGTTCAAGATGAAAGTTTAAGGATTTCCCAATAGAAGTTCGGGGAGCATGTAGGGCATCGGTCGATCCAGAGTCAAGTCCATTATGTGTATTCCATCGACAAAGGAACTGCAAAACCGTGAATATTAGTGAGAGAATCACGAAGTGCTTCTAAAGATTACCTTGAAATACTCATTCCCAAATTTCTTAATATTGTCTATAACATCCATCCACCACAAAAGCTCGCTGGGACTCTCATCGAGGTCAGCAGGCCAATCCAGATGCATATCCCCATCCTCGAAGAAGTTTGAGATCCCGTAATCTGTCCCTTCAGGGAATTCCCCACAGTCAGCAATTACAACATCCCTCGTAGGATGGTCACCTGCGTCGCTAGTGACGTGCTCAATCAATCGGACAACTCCCATCCCTTTGATTACCTTCCCGAACACAACATGCTTCCCATCAAGATGAGAAGTTCGAGTGGTTGTGATGAAGAACTGGGACCCATTCGTGTTGGGGCCAGAGTTGGCCATCGATAGCATCCCTTTCCTCTCATGCTTCAGCTCGAAGTTCTCGTCCTCAAATTTTAACCCGTAGATTGATTCTCCCCCAGTGCCATCACCGGCTGAAATGTCTCCACCTTGGGCCATGAAGTTCTTAATGACTCGGTGAAAGCGGACCCCCTGAAATGGCTCTGTATATCTATCAGTTTATTCAAACAAAACAAAGATCCATCCATCATCCATAATATATAATTTCATTCTGAGCAGAGGTCAAAGATAAAAACTGCAGTAGAAGGCTATGAAAATGGAAATGCTATTAGCTGGAAAACTATATGAATTAATCTCTGGACGATGATTAATACACCGAGCCAATTTAAGCACTGAACATAGAGAGGTTAGTGCTAAGAACCCATCATATCCACTTGTTGCAGAGACAGAGACACACCGACTCCTCGACAACTACAACCTTCAAGACAGAAACTTTGCGTATGGCCAAATAAGGAGAAGGAGACCTTGTAGTGGAGAGGGACGCCGGTGTTGGGGCCGATGCCCTTCTCACCGGTGCAGAGAGCTCGGAAGTTGTCAGCGGTCTTGGGGACGACATCCGCATAGAGCTCCACCACTATCCTCCCCTCCAGCTCCCCTCCAATGCTGATGTCCAAGTAACACTTTGGCCTCCCCATCTCCTCTCCCTGTTGTTGAAGATTGCTTGATTGATCTCTTTGTCAAGGAAGAAAGGAGACAGCTTCCCCTATTCTGTTACTCAGCCCAACAATCTCTCTCTCTCTCTCTCTCTCTCTCTCTCTGTGTCTCTGTAACTTGTCTGTCAGTTGGGGCTGGATCAACCCTCAATGACACTCTTCTCTCTGACGATTGATCCAAAACTCATGACAACAACAATAATAATAATATTTGTCCTGTCCGGTTGTACCAAACAAGCAATTATATTTCCGTATTTGCTTCTGCTCTGAGGTCTCCAGGATCTACTGTCTGCTCTGCTGGAAAGTTTAAATTTACCCTTTTCAGGCGACGAGCCGTCGCTACTACGACCTCGAATTATCATATTCTATTTGATGATTTCATTCCATTCCATTCCATTCGATTTGCATTTGTACCATTTCCTGTATAGGAGCACATAGTAATAGGAAGAAGGAACATCTCTCCTTCTCAGTTAACTTTTCTCTTCCAGCTTGGGTGGATTATCCTGTTTGTCCCCTCCATTGACTTTGTCTCAGTGTCACGTGTGTTTGCATTATCCTAAGAATTGATTTCTCCTGTTGTCCAGAACATTCTGTTTTGGATGTTCATAATAAAGTCTTTCTTTTGGAGATGATATTATTATGTGTAATAATTTACGAATATGCTTGCATGATTGATGGTTAGACTGATGCATCTTCTAAGAAATATTGACTTTTACAAATCAAATTCATCAAACTGTGTTCAGTATGCGGGAATCGCAATCGAGCTGTTCATGTGAAACGGTCGTATTTCTCGGATTTGTTCCGTCGATTACGAGAACTGGGAGTCAATGATGATGAATGATTGGACGATTCCCTTGGTATATACTATTGGTTTCACCTTTCAATTTGCAGGATTAATTAACTGGCAGGGAGATAGTTGATTCCACATAGAGATGACATGATGCGCTTGGTCCATCAAGAGTGGAGCGCTTCAGCTGCTTCTCATTATAGTAATTCTCTTCTGCTGAACATCTATCTTATAGAATATCGAACTTGATATAGCATATCGGTTTTTTTTTTTTTTTTTGAGTTTGTTCACGCTTAAACGTGATCGAGAAACTATCGATCCTGTTCTTGTAACAGTTCAGTGAAGTTTTGGGGAAGACTTTGAGATCCCTTTTGGAGGAATGGATTGGACAAATATTGCACTCTCGACTGTTACTTTAGGAGCAGCCCATCATTTGAGTAATTCTCCTTTTTTGTCGATGTTGGTCATTCTTCTCGCCCTTGGTTTCGTGTTGTCGGTGTGAGGCCGAGCCATCCTCAACATGGACGCAGCATTGGAGCGTATTTGAAATTTTCGAGAGAAGAGGGATGATTTTATGAGTAGCAATTTATAGAGTTTCTGTGTTCTGCTAAAAGTACATTACGGATAATCTCGTCATACATAACATGGGTTCCCTTGTAAGTCCTGATAAGTGGTCCTACTCATTTAGCATCCTATAAAATCATGTGTCTGACTCCATTTTCTCATTTTTCCAGGAAAAACGCATAACTGATGGAAATTTTATGGTGCAACCAAAATCATCAAGTAAATTGTTCAAAATATTTTTTAGTAAAGTTTTTTTTTTTGAAATTTTTGTATCTTATTTCAAACTTTGATTAATTCACTTCAAAATATGTGTAATTTGCATTGAAATTTATACAACTTACTTTCTTTATTATTAGTAATTTATGGAAAATCCAAGTAAGTTAATAGAAATTCTAGAATTGGTATAAATAACAGTTATTTACTCTGATTGTTTGATGTAACTGATTGCAATATAGACCTTCTCGAGAACGGATTTCATTTTCCTTAAGGGCTAAGTCAAAAAAAAAAAAAAAGTTCCGACTTTACCATCTTTTCTAAATACAGTAAAAAATGAAAATAGTTAGAAATTAAAGTATATACCTTTAGAGTTTTGTTATAATTAGTTTTATTTATTTCTTGAATAGTTTTTTTATATATTGGAAAGAGAGCAAAAATTGCAAATTAATCCTTTCTAATAGTCTGATAATACCGGGTTGTGCTGTCTCATTTGCTAGTTCCAATCTTCTAAGGTTCGGTGACTTCTGTCTTGTTCTTTGCACTTTCGTTCAACGATTTTGCACAACAGAAATTCATTCAGTGCGAAACCTTTTTTCGCACTTAAGGAACAAATTTTCATATAAGTGCGAAAAGTCAGTAAGAGATGTTATTGAATTTTTGTGCGAAAGTTATCGCACGAGAAGAATAAGGTTTTCGCACTAGAGAAAATGTCGTGTATGAAACATTGTTCTTCTTGTGCAAAATGTTTTGCATAAGAAGAACAACGTTTCATATTGATTTTTCGCACTTGTATGGAACGTTATTCTTTAAATTAGCCTTCTAACCCGCGCGGTGCTAGAGTATCTTAGATTTCTCTTGTTAAAAATATTTTTTTAACTCATTATATAATTAGACGTGATGAATTCAAATGAAATTAGCTGTTTAAACGAAATGTCCTCCTTCATTGATCAAACTTTTTCATTTTTCCTTAGCATACACCTAAAAAAGGTGATAGAGCTATTTTTCTAGAAAAAAAGGAAAGAAAGAAAAGGAAACAACCCTAAATTACTCCTATCTTTGATTTGATTCATCATTCAATATATTTCATAAATATATACATTAAAATCTTAAAATCTTTTCCAGCACCCATAAGGAGAAGAATACAAGTTTGAATCTTAAAAAGTGCACTTGTGGGAGGTGAACAACTTTTAATACTCGATCTTTTGGAATTGCGAGAGCAATATTTCCTACAATTTTAGATGATTTAAAAGACCTTTTATAGGAAGATCTTTAAAGTAGAAACATTACTCTTATTTTCTTGGTTTACGAAGTTAAGCTCAACTATTAGAGCTTATCATGGATGGATTATTTAAATTATTTTTTGGTAAGATTTATTTAGAATACATATGCATTTTGATATTAAATTTATACATTTTTTTCTTTGATTTATTTTAATGGATTTGGCATTTCAATTTTTTTTATTTCGTTAATTTATTTGATTTGCTGATGTTGCTTTCTTGTAATTAGTTCAATAAGAAACTATTTTAAGGTTTAAGTTATTATCCAAAAAACAAATTATAACACAAAATTATGAAGGAGGTTATAATGGATAAAATGTGTTCATTACTTTGTATATACATATATGTATATATGTGTGTGTGAGAGAGTGTGAGCGATCATTCCTTCATCTTTTAATATGGTGAAAATATATCTAAAACACAAAATGCAACTTAGGGCTTTAAGCACATGAAATGACAATAAATTAGAACTAGACTTCAGTTTAAGAATTTGGTAATTAAAAAGATGTATATGAAATATACACCTTTTCCGTCTTCTTCATTTTCATATATCTCAGTCGGTAATTCCCTATTGAATGTTGTTGCTATTTATATACAATTACTATATGTAATCTATATTTAAGTATCTATATAAACATTCTTAATTGAATCTTTCTTTGATAGGTTTCTTAATTGAATCATTAATGCTATAATTAATTACTATTTTAATAAGTTTCTTAATTGAATCTTAATTTATTTAGTATCTATACAAACATGCTTAATTGAATCTTTTTCTAATAGGTTTCTTAATTGAATCTTAATTTAATAATTAATGCTGTAATTAATTGCTATTTTAACATTACAATAGTCAATAAATGACAATTTATTAACTGAATTTATTTCTTTCTGTAAAGCTATTTCACTCGTCTTTTAATGTAAAGCATATATATAGTGGTGCCATTAATTAACTAGGTGAGGTAAATAGATTAATTAAATTTAATTAAAGTATAAAACTTAATCAATTCAAGATTACACACATGCAATACATTTCAAAATACACAAATTTTTGTATGAATAATCAAATTTGAAAGTAAATATATGTGCAAATAAAGATAGATATAGCATCAAAGAAATCAACAGTCATAGTAAGGATAAATATAATACATTTTTTTTATTTTTAATATACTGCTTGAACTCATAAATTGAAATTATCACTTAACACAACTAATAAAATTGGTTTTCTCGGGACCTTCCTCTTGCTCGTCCACCCCGTATTCTACCCATCGTGCTTTGTCGCCCCCCTATTTGTCATATGTGATGATATAAGCCCATGCATAGATTTTTTATTTAACAATAGAAAGAAGCTAGTTATGTTCAAATGCTGAATAGACTTTACCTCCTTGATAATCATGGACATTCCCCATGTCTTCACCCGATACTGAGAATGGGGGGTTGGTACCTGTAATTGTATAGCTAGAATCATTGAAAAACGATTAACGATATTGAGTTTTAAGGTGATCATGCCTCATCGATTTTTTAACCAATAAAGATTTGATTCAACTCGTGGTTACATAGACTGCTACAAGTATATCCAGTCAAGTTAATCTTGGAGGCGTTGCGTCTTACCAAATTTTGATCACTCATACTTGAAAAAAGCAATCAAGTTACTGAAACTTGATACAAAAATTCATGTAAAGACAATTCGCCGTTGTACCCGTGGTCACGACGGCCTCCATTGCCTCCACCATTGTCCTCGCCGCTGCTAAGGTAGTAGCCGCTGCCATGGTTCTCGCGGCGACCTTCGTATCTGTCACCATCGCTACTAGGAGGTTGGGCCTCGTTGACAGTGGTGCTCCTACCGTCGAGATTCTGGCCGTTCATCCCCTTAATTGCATCCCTCATGGACTTCTTGTTGATGAAGGTGACGAATCTGAAGCCGCAGGACCTCTCGGTCCCATGATTGTTAATGACTTGCGAGTATAGTTCGGAGGGAGGAGTTTAGATCCGACGAACGAAGATTACAAAAAAGGAAATGAAACTTTGGGCATCAATTCGATTAGAACTCCATTACTAATGAAAAGATGAAGATGGGACATACTGTCTCTTCGAATCGAGGATCTCGCCATACTCACTAAAGGCCCACTCAAGAGACTGGTTGTCAGTTGCCCAAGCAAAGCAGCCGGCGAAGCACCAGTAATCAACATCAGTGAGGTCATGCTAACAACAACCAATAAGGAGAGGGATGCTCGGAAGGGGAAGAAAAAACTAAATGATTTTTCTGGGAGTGTAGAAGAGGGCAGCTTTTATTGAAAGCGCAGAGAAAGGGATACTTAACTAGAAGTCAAAGAAGTAATTAAAATGCTAACGTGACAATCTCTCATTTATAAAGCGGAGGCCTCTCGTTACTCGAACTTTCAAGAGCCAACATTAATATAATATAAATAAATTTGGAAGGTTTTTGCAGTTCTAATTGAACAGTTTTGCACAATTAAAAAAAAAAGAAAAAGACAAAAATGGCTGACAAATTCAGCCACGTGACCTTAGAAATTTCATTGCTCGTTTTGGGTCTCGGGTCGAATAGGAATCGGGCTGAACATTAATCCGACTGTTCGACCCGCCAACAGTGATTTAGCTCAAGAGCTCTTCACTTCAGCGTCGGCTTCAGCTCACTGTGTATTTCCAGAGACGAAACCAAATATCGTTAAATCCCACCTCCACAACTTCCGTCAGTCAGGATTCTCTGAGCTTCCTCTTCTCATCATCTCTCTCTTCTCTCTGGGTATTGCCACCGGAATCCGTGACGCAGGCGCCGCCCGGGCTCATCCCCACGTCCTCCCTGATCTAACAGTCGGCCCTTGAGGCTTTCTGGCTGCTCCGGAGTGGCCGTCGCAGCTCCGAGCATCATCGGTGAGCTCTCTCTATCTCTCTATCTCGCTCTCTCCCCCCTCCCTCTCCCCTCCCTCGCTCCGCTGCATGCAGAGCTTCCTGGTTCCTACATTACCCCAAATTGGATCGTAGGTGAAATTTTCCCGCCAAATTTCTCTTTTTGCACGTCGTCGGTGCAAAAATTTGTGCCCGTCTGCTGTTGCAGTGCTTTGTACTGAAACTCTGGTTTCTCGATGGTCGACCCATATATCTTTGAATTGTTCTCTGGGTTTGATTTTGATGTAAAAAGGAGGATTTTCATGGCGCTGGAGGACATTCTTCCACAGAACGGGACATAACTCCTGTGAGTTGGAGCTGTGAATGATCTTGCCTTCCCAGGAGCCTCTTAGTATAGTTTTTTTCACAAGCAATGATGCTATGATTGTAAAGCAGGCTTATGAAATGGTCACTGATAATCAAAAGGAGGATGTCATTGATTATGAACATTTAGTTTGAGGAAAAGGGCTATTTGAACGTTTGGTCGGGTGGAAATGAGATGATGTGGGCAACTTCACTTGCTTCTGCTTCAGTTGCTGTCACGATGTGATTGAGATTTCGTATTTGTAGTTTTTTGTAAAGGTCTTAACAATTTCTCTTGCTAATTCTTAATGACTCTGTGTGCATTGCAATTTTCGTCAGCTTGATTCTCATGACTACTATAAAGCCCTTGCCTCAGTCTCTCAGCAGCTTAGTGCGCTCCGGCATTGTTTTGTTCGATTTGACAAGGGTTGTTGAAGAGCTGGTCTTTAACAGTTTGGATGCCAGTGCAAAAAAGGCAAGTTTTCTATCATTCCCTTCGAGTCATAGAACATCGTTTATGGTTTGAAAACATACTTGTCGAACCTGGGAGTAAATGGTGATAAAATTGAAACTGAGATCAAATATCTTCTGAGATTATAAACCATTCATTTATTGAACGAGATGATACTATTTCATCTCATTTGATTGTAAGCATTGTCTTGGAATTATTCATCTCCGAGGAAATGTGCAGTTTCCTTCCCAATTTTTACCAAAAAGTAGTGCTGACAATGATGTTCTTTAATTTTCAGGTTTCAGTTTTTGTAGGTGTTGGAAACTTTTCCCTGAAAGTAGTCGATAATGGTTAGTTCATTGTTCTTTTCTGGGTTTCTATATATTTGTTCTATTCAAATTCTTATTCTGTTTTATTATTGAACCAACAGGATCTGGTGTAACTCGAGATGATTTGGTGTTATTGGGAGGGAGATATGGTGAGTGCTATTATTTGAGTTAAAATTTTGGTATTCATTTGTGTTTGATTATACTGAAGCAGCTGTTGACTACTGAGAATTCACCTAGATTTTATTTTGAAACCTGACCATTTTTGTTTTTAAAGTTGCAGAAGGTACAGAAGCATATATTACTTAGTATTACTCACAGTTGAAATTTTTCTTAAAGGAGCTATTTGGATTCAACTTGAAGCAATTGGATTCAACTTGAAGCAATTATAATTAGTTTACTTCTGTAAAACTCGCACAGCATTAATTGAACTTGGAATCTCCATTAGCTGTAGAATTTGAGTGTGTATCTTTCACGACATTGAATTGTCTGAGGTTTGATTTTTATATGATGTTGTAGCAACATCCAAATGCTGGCCCTCAGATGATACTGGCACCACTTTTGGGAGCTTTGGCTCTCGTGGAGAAGCGCTGGCTTCTATATCTGATGTTTCATTGATAGAGATGATAACAAAAACTCATGGGAGCCCGAATGGATATCGTAAAATTTTGAAGGTAATTTTACTGGTAAATATGGGGTCCACTCGTTTTATCATTTGCTCATTCAACATTCATTTAAATTCAATATTTCTTGTATTGTACTTCTTCAGGGATGTAAATGTCTACATCTTGGAATTGATGATGATATACAGGATGTAGGAACAACAGGTAATGTCATTTCATATACAAGCAAATCATATCAATTTCTTTGAGGCAGTTTAGGTTCACATATACCCCTGATGCTTTTAGCTTTATTATTTCTTTTGTTGCATGGATGGCATCAATATTTTGATCATTGGGAGCTTTGTTTCTCAAGAATTTTGGTATCTGTGAGGCACTTACATGCAATAGGTTATTTCAACTATTGATTTTATTAAAGGTTATTTCTTTGAATGCTGAACTTGTGCCACTTAACTATGAGTTGTCTGGTCTCTTGTGATGATTTTTTAAGTTCATATTCGATGCTTGCAGTGATAGTTCGTGACTTATTCTACAATCAGCCAATTCGACGGAAGTATATTCAATCCAGGTACTATGAATTTACCATGATTTATTAGTGGCCCCAAAAAGGAATTTAATTTCAAAATATTCCACAAACTAGTCAATTTTCCGCACTTCTCTGAATTTCCAGTGAATCTCTTTGTTGTGATACTGAGAAGTCCTAGGAAAGTGTTGGACTCAATCAAGAAGTGCATACTTCGCATCGCTCTTGTAAACACAGAAATCTCCTTCAAAGTTGTTGACATTGAAAGGTTTCCCTCTGACCTTTATACCAATTTACTGCAGTTTGGTTAAATTATCTCTTACTTTTTGCTGTTCGGTGAATTGCAGCGGAAATGAGCTTCTCTGCACGGAGCCTTCCTCATCTCCTCTCTCTCTTTTGCAAAGAACTTTTGGGATTGACATCTGCAATGCGCTTCGGGAGTTGAAGGCTTCTGAAGGCGTATTAAATCTAACAGGCCACATTTCTGGTCCTGGCGATGACTTTTCTTTTAAGGTAGCTATTAACAGGGTCCTTTCCATGTATTATCCATAATCTACATTTAATTATTATTATGTTGTCGCTGTGCAGGCCTTCCAATATGTCTGTATCCATGACATTGGTGAATATGTTATGCAAGCCTAATGTCTAAGAGCAGGTCTTGGAGAGTACTTGAGCCCTTGATCCATTTTGTTTGACCTTAACGGTGGCAGATATAAACTCACAGTTCATTTGCAAAGGCCCAATCCATAAGGCGGTGAATCAGCTAGCGGCAAAATTTGAGTTTTCAAATTCATGGGACACTTTTGGTTTACCAAATGGCAAGAGAAATAGGCCTCGGGCATGCCCAGCATATCTGTTAAGGTTAAGCTGCCCTCGATCTCTCTATGATTTAAGCTTTGAACCATCAAAGACATGCGTTGAGTTCAAGGTAATTGTTTTCCCTTGTACAGGATTCTGAATTCTTTGCTGATAGCCTGTAATTGGTGTCTTGCTCATTGAAGATTTTCTCTTTAGTGTCCCCCCTCCCTCTTTTTTTCCTGTGTTCTGGGCTGTAAAAAGCATCTGTTGTTAACCTTCAAAGATAGTCAAGCTTTACCTTCCAAATTATTTGCTTATGGTTTTATGTCTCCTTTCTTATCCCCATCTCCCTTTCCCTCACTGAAAAGGACTGGAATCCAATACTCGCTTTTGTTGAGAATGCGGTTCAACAGTTCTGGAAGGAAAGGGAACCTGAAGGTATTATGTCCAAGCACCTTGCCACCATACTTCTATGATTCGCACCAAAGATCTTTCATATCTTATGTTGTTTGCAGGAAGATATTCCCATACATTCTCTGAAGCATCAGGACAAAATTTAGAAAACTGTGTCTCAGGAAGAGAAGGTATCAACATCTTTATTGCTGTTATGTGTTGAGCTAGAGGTTTTACCAGTTTCCAGAATCCCTCGTTGTGATACCTGAAGCCAATTCATCTTGACAGATAAAATTCTTTTGCGCTTGTCTCTTAAGATTAATATATTCTTCTCTTGTGCTTATTAAGTGTATCAACTCAAAAAAAAATAAAAATTTCAGGTAGAACTATGCATGGAAACTTTGAATCTGTGAAGAAAAAGTTCAGATTCAAAGGTGACCACAGCCTTTCCTCTTTCCTGCCAGATTTACCGAGTGAGGAAACAAACCATTTCTCTGGTGTGGATAAGCTTGAAATCCCGTTTCAGGATTGTGATCCCAGTCGTGTGAAATTTACGGAACAAAGAAACGAAATAGATTCGTTTCTACATATTGATCATTTCCTTCATCGAGATTATAGTCCAGTTGTTAAATGCAGGTCAAGTGGGATTTTAAGGGGTGAGGATAATCAATGCAGATTTAACAACACCTTTTGTTTCAATGATGCTAGTTTCGGATGTGCAGAAGGAAATGTCTTGGGAGAGGAACGAAGACGTGACAGTTATTTGAGAGTCAATTGTTTGAGTTCAGCATGGAAAGAAAAGTCCCATGATATTAATTCCATCATTAGCAATGAACCGGGACATAGGTCACTATCTTTTGATTCCCCAGAAGACTTCGTGATGGGAAGAGAGAGGAAAAAGCCGTTTCTGCAGAGTTGCTCGTCACAAGTAAATCTCCCCCTGAATGGGCTGCATTTTCCAAGTGATAAAGGATTTCAAACTGATGACTTCAAGAGGAAACAAAAGCAAGTTAACCCTCGTGATGATGATATTCACTTGCCACGGCTCTTTCCTATGATGTCATGGCATGAAGAAGAACGTGATTCTCTGCTGATAGACAATGATACTTCTTACAGATATACAAGGCCTCTAATGGAAGAAGACTCCTTTTCATGGTCTTGTGATTTGACTGAGGTGCAGAATGCTTCCTCAAGTGGTTGCTCATTAAATTCTAATTGGTCTTCTGTTATCTCTGACCCCCTCCCAAAAGACACATGGGATGGGCTGTTTCACGTGGACGGGACTGCACCAAAATCAAGTTTGAGCAGTAAACGAACAAGTTACGAGCATCCACCAGATAAAATGGGCTGCAAATTTTGGTATGACATTTTATGTGAAAATTCTTTCCGGTGTCAATAGCTTCTATCTTAATCTACCCGTGTTTTGGGAAATTGAGAATTCATCAATTTTATAGATTTTGGGTAAGGAGGTTAGGATGGATCGCAAAGAGGTGGAAGCATGTATTGAAAACATATGCATCATAACTAGGCATGGGATGATTACATTACCCAGACTAATTTCAATACAAGCTTTAAATGTACTTAAAACTTGTTATGTCTACATAAATGCACCTAACATGTGTGCCACCCTTTCGGGGAATAATACAGTCCTGCTCCCGCACCTATCCTAGGCGATGACATATGTATCGCTGATAGGAAGGTTGCGTCTGTATATCATCAGTATGATTTAGATGTCTCGTATTTTTTGAAAAAGTGATTCGATGGATGGGATTTGGTATGATACTGATGAGATCGATGATATCGAAAAAATAAATCCACAAAATTACATTCTGATAACAAGTGATGAGATCCATATATTCTTGAACTTATTAATCTTCATATTGTTAGTAATAATATCTTACTGTTCCTGCTATTACAATCATCTTAGTTTGGTAAGTCCATGTGATGCAGAATTACACATGTTCGTATGACTGAGTTGATGAGTCATCTTTTATTTCACTAAATAAATTTGAATTGTTTCACTAATGAACAGAACATCATGGGCTGAAATAAATTGAGAATAACTATATTGTGATAATTGATATAATAATCGACTGTTGCCTAAATCCATGAAGTTAAAAATTCTGCCCGGTATTTGTGATGTGTTGCCAGACAGAAGACATAGCAGGGTGTCGCTGCTTGCTGGACCGTAGAAAAGACATTTGGTTATGCTCATATTCATGCCTGACACTTGCAGGGTCAGAGAAGAAACTAGTGATATTTCTAGAGGGGAGGTTTTCGAGCAAAATCATGCTCAAGGGAAAAGATCTAGAAGAAGCTATTCTGCTCCTCCATTTCACAGACAAAAGAGGTGGTTTGATTCCTTAAGTCATCTCCGGTTGGTGGATAGAATGAAGCCTGACACTGAAACATGTCTTGATGCGTTTTCCTGTCCAGGTTCTTTCTTTCCTCTCTTTTTTTGCTTATTTCCTTCATTGATGGATGCAAAGAATGACTTGTTGACTAATAAAATCATTTGTGCAGGAGCTGGTAAGCTGGAAGGTGGCACCATCCATTGCTCTGCCGCTAAACAACAGAGCTCGGCAGTGTCGTTTTCTGACAGGTATATCCACTTGCATGTCCTCTTGAAGTTGCATGGTAGTGAAGATATTACTTGTAGCCCTAATTGGTAATTTAGACAGGAGATCCAGAAGTACTTTGAAGTTGATCCTGGCGGCACAGAAAATGACAAAGGTCAGAAATCTGACACTTCCAGTATTAATATTTTGCAAATTTCAGTCTTTTATAGACAAATTGCTTGTTGAAGTATATTTCTGCATAGTCCCCATGTAGTGATATTCTGTATCTCCAACATTTTTTTTACTTTCAAAGTAGAGGCTGATTTAATGTTGCAGTGGTATTATGCTTGCTTTCATATCATGCATTGGAGCTGAATTTTCTTTGGTGAGAGCTTTGGTATTTGAGGGCATGCAATTGGTGCTTCTGCACCACTGTGGTGCTATCTTACTCATAATGTTTTAGAAGATACTGCTGAATCTGGTCATGATTATTTTCAGATTCTATCCTTGGGGAAATTCAAGAATCAAGAGATTCCGGAGTCAAGTGGCGAGAGACTTGCCTGCAGGTTGTGTCAAAGGATTCTTGCTATTGTTACAGGATTGTCTTGACTAACGTATTCTTAGTTAATAGAAAAATTTGCCTGATGTGCTCTACCTCTGTACATGTAGACAAGAAGTAAACCTTTGGAAGGTCACGATGAGAGCAATATTCTAGACATCTCATCTGGATTCTTACACCTTGCTGGAGACTCATTGGTTCCCAAAAGCATCTCCAAGGATTGCCTTTTTAATGCCAAAGTTCTACAGCAGGTTGATAAAAAGTTCATTCCAGTAGTTGGAGGAGGAGCTCTAGTAGTTATCGACCAGGTTCTTTTTACTCTTTTTTCTTCTTGACATTCTCTCTCTCTTTTGCCTCTCCCCTGCACAAGCCTTTTAGTTCTATTCTCTTATATGTTTAAGAGCTAGTACGTGACACTTTTTTCTGTTCTCTTCATCAGCATGCTGCAGATGAAAGGATTCGCCTAGAAGATCTGCGCCAAAAGGTATATTTGTCTCTCTGAGTTAAAACTTCAACTTAACTACCCTTGAACGAGGCATTAAAGCTCAGCCTTGGACAGGTATTATCTGGGGAAGTGAAGACAATTAGCTATCTGGATTCTGAGAAGGAGCTGGTATGCACCTGATTGAATCCCTTCCACACCACCCCAACCCCCCACTCTCTCTCTCAAGGTCTATAGTGACTTTAAGATACTCTTTCACGTGGGCCATCTTGTTTTCTTACTTTCAGCTACTGCCCGAGATTGGCTATCAACTATTGCGTGATTATGGGGAACAGATAAAAGAGTGGGGCTGGATCTGCAACATTCATTCTCAATGTTCAGGATCCTTTACAAAGTAATTTCATTTACTTCTCTGCAAAACCTTCTTGCTATTTGATAATTCATGTAAATATGCTATTTGATATCTCATACCAACCTTTTAAATGAACCGGTATAGATTGAGATCTGTTGTATAGTGTTAAATGAGGGTTTAGCATTGTTTGAAAACAACAAAGAAGGCACTAGCAAGGCTGGATCTGAGGGTTATCTTATTTAGTGAAGTTTACTGAGCGTTATCAGTAGAAGCCATTTATGTATTACAAGGCACAGATGCATGGTCTTAAGCCGATTAAGGAACGCCTGGGCTGTGTAATGAATGATTAGCATTTTTTTCCCCTCTCTCTCATAAAGCTTCTTGTTTTACAGTACAAGGACTCATGAGTTGAAAATCTTTCTTAGTCAGGAATTGACCTGTAAATGTTAGTAACGAGAGAATAGGTGTCATTCTATTTTGTTAATTGGAGTCTTTCTTCTCCACTTATCTTGGTTCGGCAATTACACCAATCAAAAGTGAAAAGCAGAAAGCTAATGTCATTTATGTTTGCAGGAACTTGAATCTCATAAACAGGCAGAGAACTGCAATCACACTTTTAGCGGTGAATCATCATTTTCTTCTCTTTCTTCATATAAACACTGTTCTTATTCTATTATTCAAATAAAACGAATAATATCTTCCTTCGAGTTGGTCGAATGAGTCTTTTGACCTCCCACCTGGTTGCATTGCAAGCCTGACCTAAAGCGACAGTTACAGCAAGCATAACATATCGTTCCTTAACCGCGTTGAAAGTCCAGATCATGTTCTGATGTTGTCTCTTTGATGATGTACTGAACTTGTTTCTTCTGTTTCTTTGACATGTAAATGGCACATAGGTCCCCTGCATTTTAGGTGTCAATTTGACCGACGTGGATCTGTTGGAATTCCTTCAGCAGGTGCTATCAACATTCTTTGACATTCACCTTTTCCTTTTATTCCTCTTCAGTTTTCTTACAAAGTTTTAGTTGTGATATACAGCTCGTAGACACTGATGGAGCATCTACGATGCCACCAGCAGTTGTGCGAGTCCTCAATCTTAAAGCATGCAGAGGTACACAGATTGCCTGGCTTTACTTACTCCTGGTCCTCGATCTTCAACCTAACAATTTCTTGAAATGGTAATTTGAAGGTGCGATCATGTTTGGCGACTCTCTGCTTCCTTCAGAATGCTCACTCATAGTGGAGGAGCTGAAACAAACCTCTCTCTGTTTCCAAGTGAGTTGATCCATCCGACATTTGCATTTTAATGCTTTATTGCCTTCCCTATCTACACGCTGAATGAATGGCTATCGATGCAGTGTGCTCATGGAAGACCCACAACTGTCCCTTTGGTGAATTTGGATGCACTTCATAAGCAGATACCTAAACTCTGTGGTGTAAATGCTCCTTCGAATGAGCCATGGCATGGGTTGCGCCGGCATGGGCTAAGTCTGCAACGTTCTGCTCGGCGACTACGCTTAGCCATGAGCTAATGTCCCTTGGGTCCCCGAGATTACATACTTGTATATATAACACCCACCGGGGGAAATAGGGTTTTGTGTACCTTACGTAATAAAGTTGTTTGTTCATTGTTGTATACTAAGGAGAGGGTAGACTAGTCGAACAATCGGATCTCAAAAATGATCACTTGAATGTTTCATGATCGAATAAGATCCATCCTCAGAATTGTAGAAGAGTCACCTGAATGATTGTCTCTGTATCCTGTAAGGGCTTTTATGTGGTTTGGAGTGACTATCATTCAGAATACAGGTACTAGTCACCGTTTCAATGTCTGATCGACTTTGAAATCCTCCGAGGGGAACATGCGGATGGCCTCGAGCACAATGACCAAAGTTACGAATAATTGTCTGATCCTCAAAAGCAATCGACTCTCTGCTTGTTTACGTTTCTAGCGGTATCACGCTCCACATCCACGACGGTGGTGTGCCCTACTGAAGAAAAAGGCATTGTTCAACTTCCTGATCGGGTATGGATATGTCATTAGGAATCGGAACAAATGGCGGAGTCGTTCAGATGATTGGTTTAAGCACTGAGCGTCAAAAGTATACTATGAAATGCATAAGCATAGTTTAGTCTTCGAATTACAATAACCTAATGATAGTTACATTGATATCGATCACTTTGATAACTCGTTTTAGGTCTACTAGTGAGTGCTTGCAATGAGAGCGCATGGCAATTTAACCAATTATTATTCAGTTTTACCGGAGATGGATGAATTGTCAAAAGGTGATATATATATATATATATAGCGCCAAAGTGCCTTTACTTTTTTTTAACCTTTTTAATAAGGAGAGGCCCATAAATGTAAAAGAGAGATAATTATGAAATTTAAAATGTACTGTAAAAGAAACAAAGTGTTGTATACTCCACGGAAAAATGTTTCCGATTCGATCGATGGCCCTTTTCTTCCTCCACTTTTGTCCAACGAGTCTAGTCCCACTCCGTAAATGCCGCTTTTTGCTCGCATTATAAGCTAGAAAATTCACTTTTTTTTTTCTTCTTTTTCAGTGTGCTCTATGGTATTCAAAAATTCAATGAATCACGTCTAATTTAGTTCTAGATGGGTCAGCCCACTAAGAGATAAAATTCTCACAATTAAGAATTTTCTCCATTTACAAAGCTCGAAACTAATTCTAAAAAATTCACTTCTTTATCTCTTCAACACCTCCCCCGACATAACTTGACCTTGACAAATTAAAAATTCAGCCACTACACGACTTTAACCTAATGGTTATTTGTCAAGAAAGCTAAGTTTTATGTAGAGGAAGTCCTGTGTGTTGAATAAAGAGTTCAAAACTATATCTTTAACGTTAAAAAGCGGGGAACGAAAAATTGTAACTCATGATAGGCAAATCATTCAGCGCATGGGTTGCCTTTCTCTGAAGGTGGGTTACAAGAACCTGCCAATTCCTTGCGAGGAGAGCACGGCCAAAACGGACAAGAGCCGAGATAGTCGAAGCCACCACATCCTGGCCGTATATTAATCGGCGAAACAATGTTTGTAGTCTACGTAGCTCCACGATGACTCGCTCATTAAACCCAAAGGGCCCAGGCCAACTTGAGACCATCGACTTAGGTTACATTTTTATGAGCACTACTCTATATGCATGCAATGGAAAACTATATTTAAGTTGGACCGAGACTAGATATGATATGATATGATCATGTATCCATCAAAATCATCCCCCCCCCCCCCCCCCCCCCCCCCCCAACCCGCCCTGCTTCAACAGAAAATAAAAATAAAAAAGAAAAGAAAAGAAAAGGAGTTTGATAAATTGGCCCAAAATTAAATTATTATATAGGTCATCTTTCATTTAGCACATAATTGAAATTCATTAATTACTTTTTTTATTCATGGTAATGTATTTTGCGACCTTCCAATTTTAATCAGTTATGTCTCATCACTATATATATATATATTATTCTCTGCGTGTGTGGTCTCCACACTGCACGTGAGCATTTTCCACGACAATTTTTTTTTGAACGAATTAAAGGAAAGAAGGTCAACCAAATCAATAGTGTGTCAAGGGTTTGAGAACGGAATTCAAGTTATCGCAAGCATTAATTAATCAAACCTCGACCTTTTGGTAGAGATCATATACTAATAATCATAAGAATCATATGTGAATGAACAATAACCAAGACATTAAAAATTATCCTTTGGTTAATTAATATCGACTGATTGGTCTCATATGTTTGCTTAGATGATCGAGTACCAAAAATTCCATTCATGCTCATTTGTTGTATATGTGTGACCACTAAGTTAAGCATATGAAAACCTAGTGGCTTTATCATTAGAGGTGATGGCGTAATGGTTCCAAATTCATTTCCATGTAGTTTGGAGATCCTCAGGTCTCGAGTTTAAATTCCCTAAAAGCATATGTTAGGGTGGGCTCTTTAGCTTGGGTCTGAGGTCATCTCTAGCTTTTGTGACCTATATTAGGCCTTTGGTGGTACTATGGTAACGAGGTCAGTGCTTGCGCTGGTTGTTCAGTTCGTCTGATATGTTTGCAGTTGAAAATAAGAGCCCAAACATTGTGTAGCAGGGTGACAATATTGCTATCATTGCTGCCTACTGTTTAACTTATCAAAAAAAGGAAACCTAGTGGCTTTGCCACTAAAATTATTTAGAAATGCTTAAACCAATCAATTATCAACTGTCAATTTATAATGTATAAAAGTTGACGAACGCAATTAAAAAACGCACCAATCTCTTTGACATATCCTCAACTCGTAATTATCCAATTTTGACTAAACCAATTCATATCATTAATATTTTAGCAAAGAAAATACTCCTCCATTGTTTCGGAAAGTGCAAGGTTTGGTGCGCTCATTAATATCCTCCCTTGGCCTTATATATATATATATAGTTGTTTTAACCCTTATATATGATGGAAGGACGACGACTTCTCCTAAAGAACAAGATAATAATTGGGGGAAATAGAACCATACAACACGGTTTTTTTTAATCTTTTCCCGATGTCGCACAAATTCAAATTATTTTCCTGTATTGAATGAATTTTTTTTTAACACCACGCATAACTTTGTCAATTTCCGGTCAAAAATTGGATGGAATGCTAACTGATGGCTTTTCCTAGGATACTTTCACAAATATAACTTTAAGAACCTAAATTTAATTAAATATAATATAATATTATCAAAAAGAAAAAAAGAAAAGGTTGGATCGTTAGGGGCCGGAGTCCAAGCCGATGACCCCAATCGGGGGTCGATGGCCGGCGAGCGAGCCCGAAACCTTAATTTGGGGGAACCTGGCGGCAGGCCGACGACCCAAATTAGAGGGTCGGTGGCCGGCGGGGGAGCCCTTGACCCTCGCAATTTGGGGGATCCTGCCGCCAATTCCCCTCAATTGAGGGGGTTGTGGGCTCTCCGCCGGCCACCGACCCCTCAGTTGGGGTCGCTCGGGGAGTCGGTAGCCCTTGGAGAGCCCTCGATCCCTTCAATTTGGGGGATCCCAGCCGACCGATATCCCCTAAATTGAGGGGGTCGGGGGCTCCCCCGTCAGTTATGATCCCCTGATTGGGGTCTCTGACTTGCTCAGACAAGGATGGTAACCCCAATAAGGGATCGGTGGCCGGCCGGGAGGCCTCGACCCCATTCGATCCAACCCTTTTCCTTTTCTTTTTTGATAATTTTATATTTATTTAATTAAACTTTAGGTCCCTTAAGTCATATTTTGTTCGAAAGTATCCAAAAAAATCGTCACGTCAGCATTTCGTCTAATTTTAGACTAAAAATCGATGGCGTACTCTGCAGTGCAAAATTCTTTTTTCATGTTGTCCAAGGAAATGATTTAAATTTGTGCTGCAACATAAAAAGTCAAAAAATTGTACTATACAGTGATATTTTTCTTGAAAATTAATTGGTTGGGGGCTATTTCCACCCCCAATTTGGATAATGCACCCCTTTTGTTGTTTGAAGTACCATATTACCCTGAATTCCATATATAATATAATCATTAATATCTCTTGTCATTAATATAGATAGGGGCGGGTGCGAGAAATAGAGAGTAGGAGGTAGAGAGGAAAATGATTTGGAAGTTACTTGATGAAATTATTAAATTATTCAAAATATAGTGATTGTAATTAATTAGAGAAAATATATCATGGTCATTATGGGAAATAAAAAGTGTCTCTAAAAAGGAAGATTTTTTTTTGGGTGAAATAAAAATGAAGATTTTGATTTTATATAATAATATAGATAATCATTAAGATCTCTTGTCCCCGTTAATAATGTGCAAAACTAGAACAAAATGAATATGCGAAGACACAACTTAGACTAAGACAATACTTTTCAGCTTCTAACTTACCCTGCATTTTTTTGGATAAAATTCGTCGTAAAATTATATGACACATGTATATATACTTGAAAAAATGTAGGGGTGAAATGGGTGGATCCGTTCACCTGTATCATTTCACTCAATTACAAATAAAAATTGAAAAGTGAAACGTGGGGTTTCATTTGATAACTCTCTGCTTTCGAAATTTATCTCAATTTTATTGTTTTATTCCTCAGTATCCTAAACTTTCTCCTTAATTTTATTCAATGATTTATTTTTATTATTTTTTTGTACATTTCTGCAATACTCAGATTTGCACATAATATTAAATCAATCTCTCTTCTAGGGTTGTGCAAAAAATCCTAATAATCGAACCGTTATCATTCCGTTCTGAACTGAAAAAAATCGAATTAATCGGTTACGGAAAATATTCGGTTCGGGATTCCACAACGAAAATCGGTTTCGGCTTTCAAAATTAGAAAACCACAGTTAACTGTACCGTCTCGAATGTATATATTTATAACATTATTATATATATCAAATATGAAATTTGAAAATTTTAATTTAATAGAAGGTAAAAAATGAGGTAAAGAGTATAAAATTTCTAATTCCAATTTTAGATGGACTCTTTTTTAACTTCCTCTTTACGAATGAATGTTGTTTAACTGATTTTTATAGTGTTTGTGGTATGTGAATGAATGAAGCTCAATGTAATTATAAGTTTATACTTTTAAAAAGATTTTTTGATATTCGGTTAACCGAATAGTAAAACTAACTATTTTTTAAAATGGTTTTCTTCCTCTAATTCGGTTTCAGTTACGGTTATGGTTAAAAAATTCTTGTCGTGAAAATTTAACATGGTTACTGTTCATACTAGAAACTGGACGGAACCGTCCTGCGCCTACCCCTACTCTCTTCCCACTTTACTGCTCTATATATATGTCTTGCATGTTGTGGTTGCCTTCTCATGATATATCTTCATAAATCAGCCTCCTCATTAATGTAATTTTTAGTACAGCCAGCCATGGCTCTCAAACATATTTCCTGCTACTTCCGAGCCCACTTACTCTGGATATTAGCTTTCTTTCCTGCTGTTTTCGCGCAACTCTCTCCCGACTTCTATACTTGGTCGTGCCCCTATCTACCGATGATTGTCAAGTTCAACGTCCAGAGAGCTGTCGAAAATGATATGAGAATTGCTGCTTCTCTCCTTCGATTGCACTTCCATGACTGCATCGTAGATGTGAGTATAGATATACCATAGACTCGTTATGATTTTCTCTTTTGTTGTTAAGAACTTTATTGAACTTCGTTTTCGCACAAACCACTTATGAAATTCGCGTTCTGCATGACTAAACAGTAGTCTTACATGTAATCACAAGTTCAAGCTTGCGAATTAAGGTCAAAATTTAAATTTTCATATAACGTCATATCTCTATTTTGCAACCATAATAATTTGTTATATAGAAGACTTTCTTTCCATAATAAGAGGCTCCATTATTTTTCTATATTTACGTACGAATGATATAATACATATGATCTCTATCTATCTATCTATCTATCTATCTTTGTTTGTTTGTTTCTTTCTTTCTTTAAACTTGTAATTTCTTTTTTTTGCACTGTAGTTTAATATTTTAATTATTATATTGTATTATTTTAATAATGTAATGCATTATAGTATAAGTTTTATATCATTTTTATTAAATAAAAAATAAATTTTATCTATATATTTTTTTTAGTAGAAAATTTAAATACATTCATAACAAGGGAAAAGAAATTACCAGTGTCATTTGAGTTAATTCATTCATATCGTACTTGTTATTTTATTTTTTGGGTATAATCGTAGTTGTCAAATTTTGAGTGTATTATTTTCCTATTTATAGAGAGCCTTTTTTTTCCTACTAACGTCCAAATATATAATATAAGTATCATAAATTTGTGACTTCGAGATATCTTTAAATTTTACAGTGAACGTAATATTAGACTAATAATTTGGTTGAAACCAATTTTTGTTAGGGTATTAATTTGGCCTTGTACACAATATGCTTTTAATAAATATCGGACCTGCTTCAAGAAAGTTTTCTTCTTACTATACATTAATATTGGTCCATCTTAATCTCAGGGAGCCGCATGACTTAGTGGACCTCTTCAAATATCTGCTTTATTACAATTCCCTTTTAATTTCTATAACTTACTTAAATCTTTAATTTGTTACATTTTTCCTTCTAATCTTATACTTTTTATTCAAATACATTTCTCACTTTTCTCTTCCCTCCATGTAAAATCTATTTAATCATTATTATTTTTTTATAATTTCATATAAAATGATAATTCACAATCATGATCTGATCGTTATAGTGAGACTAGTTCTTTAGAAAAAAATAGCTTATTTCTCAAACTATTATCTAAATTTACTTGTTGTATATAAGTTTTTTCCATTTTTTATGGCTACTATATATATACAAATAATGTCACTATGAAAGTCTTGTCCCTATCGTGTACAGACTATTCTCATTTCCCCCCTAATATTCATGGATTTGACACTGTACGTTTTATTAAATCCTCTCTATCTATATCCTTTTCTAAAAAATACACATATATCCTATACTTTATATTTCTTTACAAAAGTCATTATATTTTCCTTTCGATCCGTATTGTTTATTCTTATCATAGGCTTTCCTCTTATATATTGTATTTTTTTTTATATATTTTATACTTATATGCTTACTTTTGTTGTTATAAGTAATACTTTCTCTCCCTTTAGTCATATAAGAAGACCATGAAAATTGATTTCATTGTTAATTTATTTTTCACAAAATTATAGAATGTGAACACCTTCATTGTTTTAAAAAATGTATATATATATATATATATATTACTTAATGTTATGTATAAACTTAATTTCAAATCATTTGATGCAGATTTTTAGACCCTGTTGCGGGCAAAATTTACTAATTTATAATTATTTTGGAATCAAACTACATATATGATACAATGAATATATACACATGCCCATTGTTAGTGATATCATGCAATATCAATTGTGATTGATGAGTAAACCTTCCACTATACTCTACACTATCAAGTATCAAGTATCAATATATATAATATACGTATATGTAGTCCTATATATACTGCACGTGCGTGTTTTGCGCGATAATTTCATTTTTCCTCTGAAAAAAAAAAGAATAAGAGGAGAAAAGGAGTGTAATGTAGAACTTAAAAACCCCAAATTTAGAAAGGGGTATAGTATAATGGGTTATGAATCTAATTTCCTACCAACAAAGTGTCAGTTGAGCAGTAAACTCTAAATAACTCCATTTCTCTTAAAGTAAAGAACACCCGGAATTACGATAGCAATGTTTTCTCATAATCTAACTCTCTTATAACCGAAAGAAGAGACATAAATTTTCACACCAAAGAGATTGGATTGATCCAGAAGTTCAACATAGATGCCGTGCACGAACAATTAATTAAACTTTATCTGTTTTTGTATTTCAGTACGAGTTTCTCAAAATGAGTAAAGAAAAATTATTCGATATATCTTCTAGCATCAATTATTCAATCGTCGACATTTAGTAGAGATCAAAGAATAATATTCATAGAGAAATGGGCTTGATACGATGACACAAGTTATGGACTTAGAATCATGAGGTCTTGAGTTAAATTTTCATCAGTGAAATTTATATGATATAGGCCATAACCTTCCCTTATAATGGGAAAAGAAAAGGGACTAATACTCATGAGAATTGTGAATGGTACATAATGAGCTATAAGAATGCTTAATTACTTTCATAATAATAAATCCAATTGATTAATCATCAAATAATTAATTTCCCTCAAAATTACTGCTATTAGATGAGTACAAAACTCATGCTCAGTTGTTGAAGATGGTGTGGCCACTATGTCGACGTTGATTGATTAATATATCACAACACCATAGTGGAATCACCACTCTCATTAATCACAATTAAGAAGCCCAACCAATATCTCTCTTCCATCGATCCTTACTACTGCTCATTATAAATATCATCCATCCATCATGGATGTGATATGTTCATTAATCACTATCTGCCTATCTATGGCTTTCAAACACTTTTCCTCCCATTTCCGAGCCCACTTCTTCTTGATCCTAGCTTTCTTTCCTTCTGTGTACGGGCAGCTTTATCCCGATTTCTATGCTAGGTCGTGCCCCCGCCTGCCGATGATTGTTAGGTACAATGTTTGGGCAGCTTTCAGGAGTGATACCAGAATCGCCGCGTCTCTTCTTCGACTGCACTTCCATGACTGCATCGTAGATGTAACTATACATATACATTACTCTCAATATGATCCTCTAATATTTGTTGTCCAAAACTTATCAGAAACATATGTACTTTGTTTTCCTTAGAACGTATGAAGTCTGCATGAATTCTATATATGTAGGCATTAGCATATGTACCTATATAATCACGAGTTTAAGTTTGAGAATATAGGGTTAAAAAGGTGAATACACTTCTAACGCTATCTTTCTCATGCAACACCAATAAGAGGTTTGTATTCTCTATTATTTACGTACGTACCTATATAAATTGTACCATATAATGTGTACATATTGGACCTTCACTATGTCATTCATAAAAACATAGAGGACCTTCACTATATCACCTAGAAAATAGGGAGGCCAGCGGTCCTCATAAGAAGACCTGCGAGAAGATCTATAATGCAATCAGCTTTTTGACCCGTTAAATGGTCAATAAATTATTTATTTATCTATCAATAATTGCAATTTAACGGTTCAATAAGTGATTGCAAAAAAATGTAATTGCACCATAGATTTCCCTTTTCTACGCCACAAACAACCTTAAGCAAACATAGGGTATCTAACGGCCAGTGACCAAGGAGGGCCGGGTTTGTGTTTGTAACTCCCATATGCACTTGAATCTTCAAAATCATATCCTTCTATAATAATATCTCGTAACCCACTCCTCTATAACCCGGCCTCCTTAACCCGCGATCCAGATAGACTCCTGTAGTGACAATCTTGGATATGTGTGCGGCTCCTGATACGAAGTTTATGTTTTGTTGTACATGTATTATCTGCTGCAGGGATGTGAAGGGTCGGTACTTCTGGATGATACAAATGACATGAAGGGGGAGAAGAATGCTCCTCCAAATAAAAATTCCCTCAGAGGATTTGATGTCATCGACGACATTAAGGCAGATGTTGAGAGGTTCTGTCCTTTCACCGTCTCTTGCACTGACATCCTCACCCTTGCTGCTAGGGAAGCCGTCTATCTGGTAAATCAAATTAAATTACAAAAATCAATAATTTTCAAAGTAATTGTGAATGAAAAATATATATATAATGAGAAATTAACTATATATATATATATATATATATATATATTTTTTTTTTGTCTCCGTGAAATTAATGGGCGAAAAGTCCGGTGGGCCCTATTGGCCAGTGGGACTAGGAAGAAGAGATGGAACAAAAGCAAGTGAGAACTCTGCCAATGAGCAAATCCCCTCACCCATTAAGCCTTTAGATAACATCATCGCCAAGTTCACTTCCAAGGGCCTTGACCTCAAAGATGTCGTCGTCCTCTCAGGTAACTCATCAACCAGTCGGGTCTCCGAACCCGGTTGATCGATACATCAAATCCTATAAAAGATTAGTATGTGTTCCTTGTCATATGACTATAATTATGCCGTGATGTAGGGGGTCACACTATAGGCTATGCTCAATGCTTCACCTTCAAGAGGCGGCTCTTCGACTTCAACGGGTCCGGGAAACCCGACCCGACCTTAGACAACTCCCTCCTCACTAGCCTACGGGGCACCTGCCCTAACAAGGATGACTCCAACACAAAACTTGCTCCACTGGACTCTGCCTCGACCTACACGTTCGACAGTGCATACTACTCGAATCTTGTGAACAACGAGGGCCTGCTCGAGTCGGACCAGGCCTTGATGAGCGACCCGAGGACGGCTGCCCTGGTGAACTCCTATTATGCTGACCCCAAGCTGTTTTACAAGGACTTTGGGGCATCGATGGCTAGGCTTGGGAGCGTGGGGGTCCTCACCGGGCAAAGCGGGCAGATTAGGAAGAAATGTGGGACCGTGAACTACTAATCGAGATCCATATGCCTTCATATATATATCTCCAAGGTGTCTACAGCTAAGAAGCTCTTGTATTATTACAAATGGCAGAAAGCTTAGTAATTGTATAATTATCAGAATATATACAATGATATGAAATAATTAAGCTCTTGGAAATCCTCGATTTATCAGCTTTGAACATAAAATAATACATATGCCAACTTTTCTTAATATTTATGACTAATTAGTGAAGGACATGTATAGTGAAAAAATAAGGTTGTGAGAAAAATAATAATTTAGAGGGGGGAGAAAAAAATAGCATATGCACAGGTCACAGGGTGGAGAAAGGTTTTGTTTATAATGGTGATATCATGTAGGATTATGTCACAAGACACATAAAAAAATATTATTTTTGCCAATAATAAATTATTTTTGTTAACAATAGATTTTTTCTATTTTTGTTTACATACCAAAGACCAAAACGGCAAACCTTTATTGGCTTGTGAATAAAGGTTTTGTTTACAACGGTGGTACGGATTATGCCAATACATAAAAAAATATTATTTTTGCCAATAATGAATTATTTTTGTCAACATATATTTGTTTACATACCAAAGATCAAAATGACAAACCCTTATTAACTTGTAGTATTGTTACATGGTACCACCGTTTCATACTAGACTTTTTTCACAATGTGATGGTCAGCCGGCGTGTCTGTGTGTATATATTAAAATCTACATCATAGCAGAGGAGAATATATGTCCTTTTTTATATGAATTCAGACTTCAGAACAGTTATTTTTCTCCTTCTGCTTTTAGAAATTAGGAAAGAAAGAATTCAAACTGATCAATTAATTAATAAGTTTGTGGAAAGTGAGAGCTTTACATCTTAATGGGCCGACCTGACTCGATTAGATTAGTCGAGGTCCAATTAGGTTTCAAGATATCAGGGTTCGCACCGAAAATCTTTGTGTAAAAGAAATAATTTCATCCTAGACAGATTTTTTTTTTGCCAATATCAATCTTATAATTATGAGCTCAAAAACGATGAGTGAATTGAGCCAAATTAAATCAATATTTACTTGGTATTTAAAGTTTGCAATAGCTTATGGCCTACAAGGGCGGAAATAATCATAATGGAATCGCCGAATTGGCATATTTACCGATCTACACCATTTGTTCAGTTTATTGTTATCCATTTATTCATATATCATATGTAACCTAAGAGAAATTATAACTTTCATGGTATGACAGAATGGATGAATCACAATGCTTAAGATTTGATAAACGTTCTTCATTTTGAGGTCAGATAATATGAATTTTAATTAGAAAAAACAAAAATCTATATATATATATATATATATATATATAAAGTTGAATCCCGCATAATAAATAGGGTTGCAAAGGTAATTTTTTAAATACTATAAGATCATAAAGGTTTAATGTCTAAATAATATTCAGTATTAAAATTACTATATTAAGGAAAATAAATACTATCTTAATTATGTTCTTGCATAAATTAAATGCAAAATTTTAATAGAACTTTGAAGGATATACAAATTGAATCCTGCACAATAAACAAGGTTAGAAAGGCAATTTTTTAAATAGTATAAGGCCATAAAAGTAAATATTTAAATAGCATTCAGGATTGAAAAATATTATATTAAGAAAAAAAATTCTATCTTACTTATATATTTACATGAATTAAATGCAAAATTTTAATAGAATTTTGAAGGAAAATAAATTGTAAAACTAAATCTACATATATGCATAAAAATGAATACAATGTAATAAATAGTGGCAACAATTGTAAATGTATATAAAATTAGAATTAAATTAGTAAAATGCATATAAATTGTTAAATACTAAATAATTTTAATATACAAGTACATTCTTGATTTTAAAAAAATATAATCTTAAAACTTATTTAAAAAATACAATTTCCTAAAATTATATCAATAGAAAAACTTTTTGACATAATTAGTAATTAAAAGAAAGGCCTATTGATGCGCAAAAAGCATATTTAATATTGAAAACTTTTGAACTAGTAGAAAATCAATCTATTTAAAGATTTTTAAAATTATGAATTTGCAAGAAGAATTTATGACAATAGATGATTTGTATTACTTTTTTATTACAAAATATATGGAAGTTTTCTCTTATAATTTTTTAAAATTTGATATTTAAGAAAATGTAATGTATTTTTTAAGTAATAATATTTTGTTTATCCATATTTAGTATTAAAATTTATATTGAATTATCCTTAATTTGTTATTGTATTCACTAATGTTTGAATCATTTCAATTTAAGAATATATATAATTTAAATAAATATTTCAATTGTGATGTCAAATTTTTAAAAATATCTCTAAAAATAATCACGCTAATCAATGTTCCGTGTATCATATGGGCTAGAAAGTTAGTACATGTAATATATTCGGGCCAGTGGATGAAAGGTGAACCAATCGCCATAAATATTTCCCGTTGCCTTTTGAACCCTTTTCTTTTTTCGGTGGAACCTTTTGGCGCTTTTTATCATTGAGATCAAGAAAATAATTAACCCACTTTTCTTCCCTTGCCAAAATATTGACTAATCTTTTTGACGTTCTCGTCAAGGTGAAACTCATATACATCCTGCTTGGACCGGCCTAGAAGAGGATTTACTATTGACAACTCCCATGCACAAAATCAACAAATAATCAGTTAATTACATTATAATTCAATATTATATAAATGATACTGATAATGAGATGATCATGATGATGAATCGATAGTTATTGCAATAGTTATCGATGCTACGCATGTACATTTTTCAGTTGATAATAGTTTATGCAGACATCGTAAGACTGTAAAATAAAAAAGCTCCTTAAATAACGCGCTGTCATTTACTCTTTTTTTGTTGTCGGATGCTATTAAAACTATTTATGGATGACTATCCGCGGTTGATCCAACAAGTCGAAAGTACTACATCGACTAGTGATGATTGCTTTAAGCTATTGTAGAATTTTCCCGTAAGATGTGCCGGCGTGAGCAAGATTTATCGAAGGCTATTGTGAGACCTTTTCACATTTGAATAATGGCGTCAGAATCTGCAAACTCATGATTTCAACTCCATCAATGCCCAACACACCTGTATAGGGAACTTGTACAGGAAGAGTAGAAAAATCCAGCTACCGGCGCATATTTTCAATACTCCGCTCATTTTTTCAATTATAAGTGGGACACTTTATTTTATTACAATAAAATTAAAATTTTAATAATTAATAAAAAAGTATAAATAATGTCACAACGAGTAATTAATTCGAAAACTTTGTGTTTGGTTTTAAAGTTGAGTAGAGTTGAGTTTTGATTTTAATTGATTTGTAATGATTGTGTTATTGAATTGTGGAAAAAATAATGAATAATAGAGAGAATTTAGTATTAAAAATTGAATTTAATGATAATTAAAATAAAAAAATTGAAAAAAGGAAAAAAGAGTAATAATTGTGTTGTTGCGTTGAAGATAAGTAGAGCTAAAGTAAAACGAAATAATTTTTTTTTTGCCAAACAAACCCTACAAAATAAAAATATACACTATACTATACACTCTTTTTTCCTTTTGGTTTTCTCTCTATATATGTGCATACTTTCCTTTCACCATCGATGCTAGGGGTGATCGGTTCTGGGTACCCTGTATTTTTCACTATACCCGGACTCTACCCTGTAAGGGACATGTTCTAAAATTTTGGAACCGAACCCTATCATGTTGAATCCTGAAACCGGAACCTATCCGGAACCTGTATTATACCACAGGTTTCAAATATCCTGTTGGAACCTGTAAATTTTTTTCTCGCTAAATAAAACAAAAAATGTCACATGCATAATCAATAATCACGCCAATATCAATAAAATTTAGATTAATCCATAACAAAAAAAAATAATATATCTCATCAATCCATCGACAAAATTAAACATCCATAATACGATCCCATACAACAAAGTGTCTATGTTCTAATTCATTAGAGGAAGCAATAATTTTACTCTTTCTTTTTTTAAAAAAAAATAACCGATTCCGGGTACCCTGTAGGCAGGAACCGGAATCGAAATCGATTTTCACCGGTTCATGATTTTAATACCCGGAACCTACCTTATTTTTAATACGAACTATCTGGATTCTACTCTAACAAGTAGGTTCCGATCGGTTCCAGGTATACTCGGTTGCCGTGCACACCCCTAATCAATGCATTACTTTCTCTTTGAAGATCAACTAATCAATCGCTTGCAATTTCCTGTTCTTTTCTCGATAACAAAGTAGATGAAAGTACATATCTTTTTTTTCCATTATACTATATCTACAAGCCTCTTTCGTAACAGAAAAATAAAGTATATGTTTTTTCGATATAAACCACCTAATATTCAGAAATTCATTAAACTCTAAGTAAATTTGAGTTCCACACTTTCTTTCAGAGGTAAAATCTTCAAATCGTGAATTTTCTTCATTCATAAAACTCAAAGGAAAAATACTACATATGCAGAACATAAAGCAACCAATCCTTAAAAAAAAAGTACATTTTTAGCACTTATGATAAAAAGCTTTATTTCATTTTTTCAATTTATTTATTTATTTCCTTTTTCTCATAATTTATTACTTTCGTATGGGAAATCTCTTTTCTCACTCCAGCGCACTTTCTAGACGCTCATCCTCCCTCCCCTCTCTCTACTCTTGTAACTCTCTCAGCATGTCTTCTTCGCCCACCACGGAAGTGACCCAGCAGGCCTACACAACCCACCCGGGCCACGGCTCGGTGGGGGCCGTCATCGGAGTCCTTGCGGTGATCACCATCCTTGGGGTGATCGCGGGCATGATCGGGCGGCTCTGCACGGGCAGGCCAATCATGGGCAGGGTGCAGTACGACTTCGAGGGTTGGGTGGAGCGCAAATGCTCATCCTGCATCGACGGCCACGTCGGCCCTCCCCCGCGGCCGCCGCAGCCTCCGCCGCAGGCCGAGGGGGCCCCAGCTGAGGCTGCAGGAGGGGAGATTAAGGAGGAGCCGGAGGAGGAGGTGGTGCCGCAGCAGCAGCAGCAGCAGCCTCGGGAGCAGAGAGCATCACGTGGGGACCACGAGTCTTGATGTTTTCTTTCTCACGGCCTGATTCGCAAGTTTTTGGTGCTCTCTTTCCTTTTTCGAATTTTTTTTTTAAATTTCTCTCTTAATTATTTTTCTTGTTTAAGTTAGAAGTTAGATAAGAGTACTTAATTATGCGAAGAAGGATGTAATGTACATTGGAGCCGATTCTTGAGAATCAAAGACGAATATATGGTGGGATTGATGAATTTTTTTCATCTCTCTTTCTATACATTGAAGTCATCACCATTCGGTTTTATTGTATTGAATCTGTTTTACCCGGTGACGTGTGTATAATTCGTTAAAATTATGTGATTCCAAGAAAACGTCCCCTATAAATTCATCCGGCAGCTTAATCCAAACTATAAATGGATGATGAGGGAATTTTTTCCCAGATACAAGGTGTGTTTGGTACGCAGGAATCGTGCTGGAATGAAATCATCATTCCATGCTCAGTTCCGTTTATGTTGATATTATTTTATTTTTCTTTTCATTTCCTATCGACGAAGAGTTTATGTTGGTTTTATATTTTTCTTATTGAAGTCATGAATGAGGGGTAACGGTTAATCGAAATATTTTTTCTTTATTTTCTCTTTGGGCTTTATTTTTCTCATTTCATATCGAACGGCTTTATTTTCTATCGCGGGAGCAGTTATAAATCGAGGCAAAATATTGTATCTTCTTTTTAATATGTACAATGGACTCAAATCCAATATTACCCCCATTAGTCTATATTGAGGGTAAAATGGTAAACAAGCTTCTATTTTAATTCCATTCCTTCATTAATGTAAATATCACTCCAAAAAATAAGAGGAGTAATTAGCATTCCATCTGCCATTCCATTGCACTTGTCCGTTTCATTCTTTTTCGATTCCATTCGTGCGTATGAAATGTGGCTTGGAATTTTTAATGGAATGAATAAATATACAATGGGAACGTCATTGATAACTTTTATCAATATTCGCCACATTCCAAGCCCCATGGATCAAGGTATGTACCAAATCATAGACACTTTGGACAATTCCCACTTGATCGTGAGCAATACTGTGTCTATTGAATACGACTCTTATGTCGAGGTCCGTTAAACTATGCGGGTGTTATTTTACATATATTCCTCCGAAACATGTTTTCTTATAAAAATCCTACTATGGTCGCAGTAGAGCTGTAACATTTCATGTGATATATATATATATATATATATAACGACTAATACATATTGTGACCTTGCTATATAAATAGGTCATGTGCCCGAAACAAAACTTCCCATTTCTTGGAAGCACCTGTTTGTTTTTTCCCTCGGATTCTCTCTCTTTTTCCTTGTGACCTGCATTTATTTTGCAGATATTTCACTAGTAAGACTTTCGCTTTCTATGAGCGGTGGGAGTGGAAAGGACAAATAATACGGTTTAGTGCTTCATGCCCACATCCAATTAATATCTGCACGTAATCTACCAACATAAATTAGTTCAAGTGATCAAGAAAGGATGTAGTTGTAGCGCACACCCTCGCTTGTTGATCAAAAGGTCGCAGTTTCGATATCTGACGATATTACCCGTGTCTTTTTATTAGTTATTTATGATTTCCTTTCATTGTACTAGGCCTTGTGCCTGTTTTGTAATCGAAAAAAAATTAGTTCAAGTGACTCGATATTTATTCCTCTTAAATAAGATTTAAAATTCGAATTTTTTTTAAAATAAGAAAATATATGAAACTAAAAATACAAAAAATTAATCCGCGGGTTACATTAAGATCTTCGGGTAATATTTTATTGGACTGAGAGAGCAGAAAGACGAAAAGAAGGGGAGAAAGGAGAGCATCGTCGGGGTGAGATCGGATCGATTCTTAAAAGGGGAAGAAAATTGGAAATTCCATGTGACATGGGCAGCTTTTGTCTGTCTCTCATCTCACCTGTCACCAACCAGCCACCATACCAATACCATCCCCCTCTTTCCTCATTTTGTCCATTGTCTACTTCAAGATATCATGTCCCTTGTGGGAAATGGAAATGAATTTGCTGTCTGATTATTATCCATATAAAGGAACATTGATGTAATGTTCTTTCTTGATGAAATTTGATTAGCTGTTAGGGATCTGATTCTACTTCCTTGTCCATGTCTTCCCCGGTCGAAATTCCAGGAAAGCAATACCAAATCAATAGTATGTTCATGTTTATCCGGTGAATCGAATTCCATTTTAACAGTCTCTCTCCTTTAAATGGAATTCACTATTGCCTTTAAGCTCTTTCACCGATCTTCTGTGTTTGCAAAACTTGAGAGGTGATGAAGTGGCACTGTATACATCACTCTTTCCCGATTTCCGAATACGAGTACTCATGCTCTCGCTTTCATCGTCCTCGTCCATGTTGTCCCCTCCGGTTATTGAGATCGGGGACTTGTTATTCGCTAGCTGGAAAGGACCCTGGGGAGATCCTGACTGCGTATCGCCCGCCCTTCACGGGGCATCCAGACATCTCTCAGAACAACTGACTGATTGGATGAAGATGAGCCTTTAATATTTGGAGGCCTTCTGGTGTGAAGCCTGTATTTCTGCAAGCGCAAAAAACGATCTCGGCATCAACGACAAAGCCGTCGAATTTCCTTGTCTCTCTAAAAATGAGTTTCCACAGCCGTATCAAAGCAGAATAGCTAGGAGATTTTTAAACTGAAACTTACTTGCAGATGGCTCTTCACTTCATCGTTTGTCAACCCATCAACTTGCATCAGTTCTCTGATCAGCTTTGGAGTGGCCGCTGCGAAAATTTTCAGATATCATCCCGATTAGATGCTTGCTAGGAAACTAGAATAAAGCACATGATATATACTAGGAAACACACACAGTTGCTGTCGAAAGACATCAGATCATCGTTTAACGGATGAACAAACAAAACTTTTAACTTAAGTCGAAAGGAAATACGCAACTGAATTATACGTCTTACCTCGTGGGCCTCCAAGTTTCTCCAAGGTACTAACAAACAGCCGGTGAAGTTCGGGCGCCCAGCATCTTCTCTGCTTCCTGGGTGGCTCATGCCATCGGGCGCTCCTTGAGTTCGGAGGCGCAGAAACGGAAATTAGTCTCCCACTGCTGACCATTCTCATGAAAGGAACCGAAGCCGAACCTGGACCAGAACTTGATTGTTCTTCCCTCACCTCTTCACTTTCCTTCCTTGAAGCCACAGTCCCATGGCCATTCCCCTTAAATGGCACAATTGCCTTCCCTTCATCTTTCTGCTTGCAACAAGATTCTCCAGAGTGATAGAGCAGCAAGTTTTCTAAGAAGTAATGGAAATATTTCGGATGAATTGCCGCATAAAACTGGACCATTGTGATGGCAATTCATTTGCATCACTCTTTCTATTCTTTCCTTCTGGACATATCCCTACGATCAAATAAAGGACCACGAGAGGGAATCTGTGTATTGTACCTCGGATTGATTTTGATGATGATCAGCATTCCAAAGCTGAACAGAGGTCATCCAATTCTGCTTGTCTTTCAGGTCACCGTCTTTCGGATTTTTAAGCTTCCACCCTCCGCTTTCTTCACTGGATTTTCTTGACGGAATGAATTCTGCTAAAATCGGTTCACCTATGGACAATGAATCTGGGCATTTTGCCTCTTCCTTCAGTGCTCCAACGGCTACAGAAAGAAACATAGTAAATAATCAAGATTCAGAAAAAAAAAAAAATTGATACAATGCGCGATCCGTTCAAGTCATATTACTTACCATCATTCAAAAGGATCATAGAGAGTGGGAGCTCTCGCTTAAACGCATGAATCTTCCTCATTTCCTCCTGCAACCTCTTCACCAATTCATCGATCCACGAGCCTCGATCACCCGCATCAAGGATAGATGGAAGCTCCTTGAGGAGATCACTGATCATTGTAGGGACGAAGTTGTAGCTGGGATGGAAGGTCCGCAACTCCCCCATCGTAATTCTTCGACCCAGTTGCTCTGTATTTATATTTCTCTAAGGGCTGTGTTGAATGTATGGAACATATGCCAGTGAAAATGGTCTCATCTCAAGCACTATGTGAGATAAATTCCACCACGAGAGTGGCTTAAACTTAAAGAGAGATGGCTATTTTGATTTGGATGCTACGCAGAGTGGCATTTTCATGGAGACTGAACTTTTAGGAAATATCTCAAAATTAATTTTGACTGTTGATTTTAAGAATATAACCTTTGCTTTTGAGATAGAAACTGTCATTGTCGAGCCGACTTTTACCTTCAAGTAATAGTTGTTGACCGCCATTTACCGATCACCAGTTGATAAGGTAATTGCTTGTTTTCGAACTGTATGATTTGGATTTCGAAAGTGCATTTATCTTTAGTCTTTTTGTATAACAAAATGAAAATTCAACATTAGCAAATTTTACTAGATCTAATAAAAAATTTATGAAATGCATGGATAAATATAAATTGAATATAGTGAGAAAGAGGGGGATAGATTGAAGGGCAAGATTCTAATTAGGAAGAAAGAGACATGATGATTGATGGGGGTATAGTTTTGTATTGAAATTCCCTCGTTGTCTTGTAGTAAATGTCGTGATTGTCCTTTTCGACTCGTCGCATAAACAATCTCATCCACCCAAGTTGGCCCCTCTTTTTCTTTTCGGTGGGTTAAGGGACAAAAGTCCAAAAGAAATTAAAGATTACAAGTAAAGAAGTTCCATAAATATCTCCTAATAAAATAGGAGCAGGACCATAAGGGACCGATTGGAGAAAGTGAATCCCTAAAGGACGATTAAAAACTCTTCAAGTTAGCAGTTTGCACAACAGTTCCCTTCACGATACGTATGTTTGATCGATACTTCCTAACTCTGAGCAAGCAAGCTACGGATATCAGACAGTAGGTTCCTTAGTAGCGGGGCACCAAGTGCCTAGGCAGTAATCAGATCTCGAGCACAAGATGAATTAACCTCGAAAATTAGTCTTCGACTTCCAATGACCATGCCAATTCTAGTACAGATTTCACCCCCCCCCCCCCCCCCCCCCCCCCCCCCCAACAGCTCCGCCACCATGGATGTTGCATAAATCCACCGATCCAAATTGGCCCCTCTTTGTTCCTTTGGTGCTTTCTTCCGTACTAAAAATAAATTCTTCAAACAAGAATCCAACGCGGAATTCTTGATCACTGGTTGAGGTTGTATAATTTCTTGGAATTCCTTTTCATTTATTTAATATCAAAGAAGAAATATTTCATTTACCATCGGAAAAAAAGAAATATTTCATTTTCCTTCTTTCTTCTTTAATTTTATCCTTGCAAAATATATATATATATCTTTGTTTTCAGATAACTAATGAGTGGCAGCTCACTCTGAAATCAAATAGAGATGCAAGGTTATCTTAACCAACTTTTAGAATCGTTTAATTGGTCAAGAATTATTTTTGCGAATGAATTTGGAACGCCAAAATGGGGAATATTGGCACCATTTTATGCGAATTTAGATTCCAAAACGTGCTCGATGCTATCTGATCTATCAGCATCATTCTTATTCCTGTCTCCCTAATATATGTTATCCAAATTCTCAATTTACTGCATATCCTAGAATTTCCCAAATCAAAACATAAGGAAAATGATTCTCAAGCTAAGCCAACAAAATAAAAGGAAATGGAAAAAAAAATACATAAACAAAGAAGAAAAGGTCGATGCTTTTTCTCCAACCAAAGTTTTGATTGAACATTATCAAATCATGAGGACCGACGAGTGGCATGTGGATGCATCTGAAGATATACATATATACATATATATATATATATATAAACAAACTCTTTATAATTAATAATAATTCAAGTTTAATATATGTGTTTAATTTTTTTCTTAAAAGAAATATGTGTGCTTATATTACAGTGTCTCAAACGGGACGTGCTAAAGAACTACAGTTTGGAAACAAAATGGGATGTAAAAAAGTGAAGCAATTGGGCCGGAAATCCAGCTCGATTATGTTCAACCCAGTTTTTCGAAAACCTAAAAAAGCGGGAACTTTGGAACTGTTTATCAAAAAATATTTCCGCAAAATCCTACGGCTTTCTTATGATTAGAAGAGCCTAACGAATCACACTATAGAAGCAAACGGGATATAAAGAAATCAAGCCGGGAACACAACTCGAATGTCGGTGTTCACTGCAATTTTTCAAAAACTTAAAAATGCGACAATTACAAGCCATTTATATATATATATATATATATATATATATATAAACTAGTTTTTCAAATTCCTACAGCAAATCAAAGATTAGAAGAATTGTGGGTGTAAATGATGACTTGAGCAACTTGTAAGCTCCTCGAGCTTGACTCAATAAACACTCGAACCCCCACTCGGTTCTTTTTAATTCAAGTTCGAGCTCTCTAACTAGTTGAGCCAGTTGAACTCTAGTATGATAATAGTAGACTCACTATACTCATGAGCTCTTGAGCCTAATCAAGCTCTTTCTATTATTTATTATTTAGTTTTTAAATTTTACTAATTTTTGTGAGCTTTATATTGGCAAAAGAAAAGTAAATCTTATTAATGTTATTTAGGACATTTGGTAATTATTTATATTTTTAATTTATTAAATCTAAAATTTAAAACCCTTAGAAGTTTGAAACATATAAGCATACTAGTCGTGAGGCCCGTGCGTTGTAAATGATAGAATGTGATTTCCTTCTCCTTTCCCTTTTTGTCGACTTTTATTATATATTATATAAATCATAATTTTCAACCAAGGAAAAAGTTCACCCAAAAAAAAACTTTCTAAAAAAAAACTTTATAATAGTATAGTGTGTATATAAACAGATAAAGATAGAGTCACCATCAACATCAATATCACACTAATGACCCAATCATTAATCTTCATGCAAATGGTAATTTTAGAGTAAATGGAACTCAAATAAGATCCAATTATATATCATCCAATAATTTTAACTTAATAATGTATTTTGGACGTTTAGATCTGACTGAATCGTCCAATAATTTAGCATAACATTTTGACATTCAAACCATTTAAGCAGTTAGATTACAATAAAAATATATATTTGAGGACAAAAAATGACGAAAAACTAACATTGAGGTCCTTTACACCTCACGAAATAAACCACAGGGTGTTAGTTGTCTCTCGAAAAATCACATGGTCTAATTTGTCCTAAGTTCAAACCACCATGGAGTTTTTGTACTTTTCCCTTGAATTTATTGATATACTAATTACATTGACATAGTTAAACTTGTTTGTGAGGAAACACACAATCTAAAGAAATATATTAACTGAAAAATGATTACTTAAAATAATTAACATAGAAAAATTAGTAATTTTCAATAGTTATCATTAATAAGACCTAATCAAAATATGTTATAATCTACATTGAATATATATAGTTTGTAAATTATAAAAGGTAAAAGTATAAAAGATGGTATTCATCATATATCTATTGGACAATGAATATCAAGGATTTGTATATCATCAACTTCATAACTATCAAATATTTATTACTTAGTTACATATGTCTAGAGCAAAATAAATATTTGCTAAATAGTTTTGAATTTAACAAAAAGATTTTTTGAATTCTCAATACTAAATTATATAACAATTGAATAATTCTACAAAAATAGTAATTATTTTGAGCAAAATATAAAAGAATAATTAATACCCTGAAACAATTGATATCCTAACAAAAACCCTAATATAAGTTTAAGCAGATACTCAAGAACCCTAACCAAATATAGGAAGAATAATTGAGTCCTCTTTTATATAAATTGTTTACTGGAAATAAATTATCTCATTGTTGGATAATCTCTAAGGAATCGACTGGATCCTTTGCTACTTAAGTCTCGAGTGGGTGTTGAGGAGATTAAAAAAAACTAATAGATTATTACTTGTCAAAAAAATGAGCAACATAAAACAAACACACACACATGCGGCTCCTTTCACTGCTTCGAATTGGTAGTGGCTTTCTTAATTTTTTTAATTTATTTTATGCATCTTATATTAAAAGAAAAAGATAAAATTAAATTTAAAATTTACTTTGGAAATTGGAGCAAAAGTAAAGGAAAAAAATGTCTACATTTATCTCTTTCAAACGTTAAAGATGAACCTTTGGGGATTCAAAAGCAAACATAGTACGATGATTGATTGAATCTTTTCGAAGAAAATTTCTCTTTTTCTAGACCACGTAAAGCTGTGAATACTTCTTCAAGAAGTAGTGTCCATCAAAGAACTTCTCCAAGAAGTTGTTTACGAGGGCTGAAGCCAATAATCTCTTCGTTTGTGTTTGATTTTCGAGTTGGATCATGATGCAAGTTAATTTGATTTTGTATAATGATTGCAAATGTTGACAAATATATAGATAAGTGATAATATATTTATGTATGTGTATATATATATATAGATGTGAAAGTATTGGTAAAAAATTATTATTAAATGGAGAAAAAGACAAAACCGTAATGATTGTAATGTTGAATTTGGGAAAAATAGAATTAGGTTGGGTATGGTAAAATTTTTTATTTAAAAACCAAACAAAGCGTAAACTAATAGATTGTTACTTGTCAAAAAAAAATGAGCAACATAAAACACACATATATATAGTCAAAAGAAAGAATCCAATAACAAAAGGAAACGTAATATTTAAAATCATATAATAGTATTTACATAATGTAATACAAATATATGCATACACTACTATATACTTTATTCTAATTTTTTACCATTTATAAATGTATGATCTAAAATATAAGATAAATCCATATATATGTATATATATCTTGAATGACAAAAGGCATAAGATATATATATATATATATATATACACATGTGTATATTATTTTTTTGTGTACAATATAAATATATATTATCTTGGCAATTTCCATTCATATATTTTTCTAATTAATAGTAATTAAATTAAAATTCAAAAATTCAAAAAAAGAGAAAAAAGAGAAAATTTCATTCAGTAACTGAGTATTCTGAGGCCATTTGGTAGGATCCACCTCATCCTTGCTTTCATATATACTAGTCGTAGAGTTTGTGCATTGCAGGGATAATTCCACCAGTTTGAAAAGAAATTATGAATAAAAATTTGAAAGAAAAATTGCATCGTTTAACAAAAATATTTTGTCTTGTGTAGAATTATATTTCGCCAATTACATCTGCATTAATAATTGAACAACATTAAATAAAAATTTTATTAAAAAATTTGAAATAAATAATGGAAATAAAAGAAAAATTACTTGTATTGTATGGATGCCGCATCTATTAGAAAAAAGAAAAATGATACTCGGCAAGAAACTTTTAAACTTATTCAAGTTAAATTCAAAGAATATGAGAAGAAGAATAGGAGGAAAATGGCAAAAAGTTAGAGAAAAAAATAAAAAAAATGAAAATTTTCGATAAAAATGAGAGAAAAAAAATCAAAGCACAACTTTTTGGTTGTATAAATTTAATCAACTCATTTGTATCTAATGATAAAACTAGCATCTAGTTGTAGACATATTATTTGAGTTGAATAGGTCCTTATTTATGTATAAGATAGTTCCTATTTATAACTATCATACAAAATCTAGATAAAATATAATTTGATTTGTCTTCATTTTTTTCGATGTGAACCTTAGTATTCGGAAACCCAATTGGATTTCGATTAATCCAGTTGATCCGGGTTGGCCCATTACATAAGATAATGTCGATATAATGAAATATTTTTGAAACTTTATAGAAGATTTTATCATCTATATAATATATATGATAATCTTGAATTTTTTGTTTAAGATAAAAATGTAATATCTAAACATAAAAATAAAACTATCAAAATAAGTATGTATTAATATATGGTTATTTATAATAAAAATGTATTAATATATATATTTCCTTAATATATAGTCGCGCCTACTAGCTCTAATATAGACTAATTTTTGAATTTTTTAAAATTGAATAAATATTAATGTAATAACTAATCATATAATTATAACTATCAAATAAGAATACATAATATATGATTATTTATAATAAAAATGTATTAATATATATATTTAATATATATAGTCGCGCACACTATCTCTAATATACTCATTTTTGAATTTTTAAAAATTGAATGAATATTTTTATTAGAAATTGATATAATAGAATACTCTTGAAACATTTTAGAAGATTTTTTCGTCAGCATAATATTTAATAATCTTGAACTTTCTTTTTTAAGTAAAGTTAATATTAATATCTATTCAAATCGGAATTAATGTTAAAATAAGCATATATTTATATATATATAACTATATTTGTTACTTTATTGGTAAAATTTTAGTTAATAACAATCATATATCTAATATAATATAACATATCTAATTGATTGTAAATTACGATTTGTATACCTAACTATATATTTTTATTTATTTTATTGTTTGAAATTAGCATATATATGATATATAATCCAATTTATAAAACTTTTACTTTTTATCCCGTGTAACGCAGGAACTTCACGACTATATATATATATATATATATATATTAAGATTAGTCTCTTATTGATCAGATCATCTAAACAGTGGCATTGCCGTAGTATCCGTACCCTCTGTATTTGATGGGGCAGGGGCATTCTGGTAACTCGCAATTTACAAAACGTCTACTGTATACACATCTACATCTATACTACACTGAATAGTACATGCAGAATATAGATATATGCTCCGTTTGGTTTCGTAGTTAAAATTACAAAAAAATTAACTTTAATTTTAACTCAACACACTACACAATAAAAATGCACATTTCGCAAGTCAAAAATTTTAACTTTAACTTTAACTTAATACACTGTACAATCATTTGTCATTTTTCACAATCAAAATCAAAGTCACTTTTAACTCTCAAACCAAACGTACCAATAGATTTTTAGGATGACATGACGAACAACACACACTCAGCGATATCACGAGTTGAGTATTACTTATTCACTTAAATATATAATATTTAATAAAAATATTTGAAAGTGAAAAATTAATCAAATAATGAATCCATACAAAATAAATAAATAATACTCATTAAATATTTTATCGCCGCCACGATTGACGATCGATCACAAGAGGACAGGAACAGGAGCAAAGCAAAAGTAAAACCACACACTCTTCTTTCAGGTGCTGGTGCTCAGGCGCAGGAGCAGGGCTTCAAAATCTCTCTCCTCTTGTTGATCAGGATGAGCAAGAAGGCATAAGAAAGAGAAGCAGGGCACCCCCAGCGATGGCAATGGCGATGGCGATGGGGGAAGAGAGAGCACGACCTGGGCCAGGAGAAGAAGAGAAATGGTTGACTCACTACTCATCAAACCACTCTATACTGTTGGTGGGCGAAGGAGACTTCTCTTTCTCTAAAGGCTTGGCTATGGCTTTTGGCTCCGCCTCCAACATTCATGCAACTTCTTATGATACTTACGGTAATTTAATTAATATTAATTAGTGTCTCCTTCTTCTTCATCTGGTCTAGGTCTACTCTGCGTGTTGCATTTCCATTTGATAGGTCGGCGACGATTAACTTACTATCAGCAGCAGCAGAGCAGATAGTCAAATTCTAGGGCAGGCACCTGTGAGTGTGCGACAATGATAGCCAAACCCCATTAATGCCATGGTGGACTAAAGATTCTTTTTTTCCTTCCTTCTTCTGGAAGAAAAAATAAGAGAGACACAGAGACAGAAGTTTGTGTGTGTTCGTTTTTATGCCAAAAAAAAAAAAAAACACCGTCTGCTCTGCTTCAAATATGTATTTGTTTTGCATCTACTAAGATGAATGAATGTCTGTGTAGAAAGGACCGTGTATTGGCTGAATACACACTTACTGTGTGAGGTGAATTCATTAGAATAAATAGTTATGTACAAAGTTTTAAGTATGTAAATTATCTATACATGACTAAAATACATGAACTATACAAGGTAAGCAATAATGAAAAATATTCATGCTAATCTTCTCTATTAGTCTGACTGACTGATGAGGGATTGGGACGGGTTGTTTTGTTCTCTTGGCTATTGGCTGGCGTCTGTTATTTTTAAAACAGATCAGTTGGTGAAGAAATTCAAGCAGGCGAAATCAAACTTGGGGATTTTGAAAGAGCTGGGAGCTTCCTTGACACATGGAGTAGACGCCACGAAATTGAAATGCTATCCTGATTTTCACCTGCAGGAATTCGATCGAATCATTTTCAACTTTCCTCATGCAGGCTTCTATGGAAAGGAAGACAATACTCTTATGATCAAGTAAGCTTCTGTCACGTTCGTTTCTCAGCTAAAGCTTATCCAAATAAAAGAAAAAAAGTGTTCTTTTTTTATCGTTAGTTCTCCCGAACAGATCAATGCAAGCTTTGATATTAAGCCATTCACTGCCAACTCCTGCGATAGCATCAGCTGCAAAAATCCTTTTAGCATGAACAACCATCCTTTAGAACTTGACATGCTACTGAACGTTTGTTGCTTCCACCAAAAGAGCTCGTTGTGCTATTGAATACTTGCACTTTTGTCCTCATCGCAGTTAATTTAAGAGAGTTTCTTCTTTTCTCAGCATGCATAGAGCACTTCTGGACGGATTCTTTAGACATGCTGGTGCCATGCTTCGTCCCAATGGTGAAGTACATGTAAGCCACAAAATCAGTCCTCCCTACAGCAATTGGAATATCGAGGTCATTGCATCCCAGAATTTTCTGGAACTGATCGAGTGCGTGGAGTTTAGAAAGGAAGACTACCCGGAATATAACCATAAGAGAGGAGCCAGTTTGAGGTGTGACGAACCATTTCCTCTGGGTGCCTGTAGCACCTTCAAGTTCAGATTGTTCGACAGAGCAATAAAGATGTCCCAGGCATCACTCCTCGAAAGACCTCCTCAGAAATGTTTTGGGACTCCAATCCAATGGCGGCAGCAGCCACAGAATTCTTTTGGTCTTACTTATCCTCACGCTGCACAGCTTCCAAATGTAGGTTTGATAGCAGAGCACGTGAATCTGTCTCCTGCTAGTGGTCACATAACAGGAAACATGACTTTGCCATTTGAGATAAGCATTAGAAAAGAATATCCAGGGTTCTCTGTTCAGCAGTTACATGACATGAGGAAGACTCCAGGAACATTTTATGATGTTCAAGGGAATTTTATGGCAGGAACATTTTATGATGTTCAAGGGAATTTTATGGCTGGCCACTACCCCGGGGTGTGTGTTGAAAGATATGATTCCAGTTTCCCAAGTAGAACCTTAAATGGAGACTTATATGCAGCTCGTGAACTTCAGCATATAAACGGCTTCAGAGTTTTAAGGTTGTGAAGGCGGTCACTACTTCCTGATCATCGATTGAGTGTCAGTGACAGCAGGGAACTTCTGCAAATATCTGAATTAATCTAAGAAAGTTGAACTGGCTGTTAGATTCTAGAATGCTTTGGGGGATTAGACCTCAAATATCCTCTGTGAATACCGGTTGTGACATTAGATGCACCGGAGAGTGGAGACTTCTTCGCCTGCTTCAGAGTGGAGATTTCTATCCTCAACATTAAAAGTTGGGTTAACATTATACTCACCTGGTAAATATATTTTGTAAGCATTATCATTGATTTTGATTAAGACTTAGAATGGCCCAATTCCGCGTGGACTCAATTTGGATTTCCGTTGGTTTGGAAATCTTTCCTTCCTTATATGAACCCACTACCAATTACTTTCTTCCGTCCCTTGTTGGCTCGATGAGTATATTGCTCATTCTTCTTCAAGATATATTGTCTTGCCTCTTCATGAATTGTCTTCACCATATTTGTCTTTTTCTTTTCATCAAGACTAGAAATCTCACTCATAAGCAAAGTGATTAGATCCAAAGGTGTTAATGGATTAAAATCATGCACAATTTGAAATGGTGAGAAGTTAGTAGAAGAATGCATTGTACAATTATAGGCAAACTCAATAAACGGTATGTAATCTTCCTAAGACTTCAAATTCCTTTTTATAACAGTACGAAGAACAGTAGACAACGTTCTATTAACCACCATGGTTTGCTCATCCATTTGGGGATGACAAGTAGTAGAAAACAACAATTTAATTCTCAACTTCCCCACAAGACACGCCAAAAATGACTCAAGAACTTAGCATCATAATCACTAACGATGCTCTTAGGCATCCCATGCAATCGCACTACCTCCATAAAGAACAAGTCAGCAACATGTGTGGCATCATTAGTTTTGCGGCATTGAATAAAATGAGCAATCTTAGAAAATCGATCCATAACCATGAAAATGGAATCTCGAATTCTAGACCTACGCAATGATAGGATGAAATCCATGGATACATTAGTCTAAGGCTCATTAGGAACAAGTAAATGCATGTATATTCTTTGGGGTTTGACTGTAGATTTCGTCATCTTAAAAGTAACACATTTAGAGCAAATTCTCTTCGCATCTCTCTTCATATACGGCGAAAAGAAATGTTCTCTCAAAATATTCAAAGTCTTGGCTAACCCGAAATAACCCATAAGACCACCCTCGTGCGACTCAAGCACAAGTAATTCTTGTATAGAAGAATTCGGAATGCATAACTTATTCTCCCTAAACAAGAATTCGTCATGCTTATAGAACTTACCAGATGCACCATTTTCACATGCACTATAAACTGCAACAAAGTCAGAATCTTGCATTTACAATTTCTTAAGATGCTCAAACCCAAGAATTTAGCAATTATAGTATAGATGAGTACATACCTCCATGATAATGTATCAGCAACCACGTTTTCCTTTCCTTACTTGAACTGAATCACATATGGAAATATCTCTATGAATTCGACCCACTTTGCATATCTTTGATTCAGCTTGTTTTGTCCTTTCAAAGCTTCAATGATTCGTGGTTCGTGTGTATGACAAATTCCTTCAACCACAAGTAGTGTTGCCACGTTTCTAATGTGCGCACCAAAGCATAAAGCTCCTTATCGTATGTCGAATAGTTCGAGAGGACTCCACTTAGCTTCTCACTAAAGTAGGCAATGACGTTTTTCTTGCATCAAAACAGCACCTATACCAATCCCGGAAGCATCACATTCTATCTCAAAAGTTATCAATAAATCAAGTAAAACCAATAAAGATGCAAAACAAAGCCTTACCTTAATCAAATTAAATGATTGGTCTTGCTTTCATCCCCATTTGAACTAGTATCTTTCTTAACCACTTCTGTCAATGGTGCAACCAATGTACTAAAATCTCGCGCAAATCGCCTATTAGAGATAGTTAGACCATGAAAACTTCTTACCACGGTTACGGATTTCGGCGTTGAAGTAGGCCAACATTTCTATTGGCAAATAGGAGGTTTTCAAGTCCACGGCCAAGTACTTATAACTTCTTGGGTTGTTATTGCTATCTTATTAGGTTAAGCTAGTATAGCTGTTTGGAATCCACAAACCATTGGCTACTTGAGCAAAAGCGAACGAGACAGATGAGGAGGCAGAGACGTAAGGCATAGGGCAAAGGAGCAACGAATGGTAACGGAGGCCAATCCTTGATTACTTCTACCTTTTCCTCATCAACCTGAATACCCCTGTCACTCACAACAAATCCCAAAAACACAACTCGATCCATGCAAAATGTATATTTCTTCAGGTTAGCATATAGTTTTTCATGTCTCAATGCTTGAAAAACGCATCGCAAATGATGAATATGATCATTCAAGCTCTTACTACACACCAAGATATCATCGAATTTTTCAATGAAAGCACAAAAAACATGATTTATGATCCCCATGAAAGTACTAGGCACATTAGTCAATCTAAATGGCATAACTAACCATTCATACAAACCATGTTTTGTTTTGAAAGCCGTTTTCCACTCATCATCCTCTTTCATCCTAATCTAATGGTATCTGCTTTTCAAGTCTATCTTTGAGAATAAAGTAGAACAATACAATTCATCCAATATATCATCTAATCGAAGAATGAGATGTCGATACTTTATCGTGATTTTGTTCATAACGCGACAATCAATACATGTACGCCAAGTACCATCTTTCTTTAGCACTAACAATACTGGAACTACACAAGGATTCATACTCTCATGCACATGCCCTTTAACTATCTGCTCATCCACTTGCCTTTTAAGCTCCTTTGTCTCTTCGGGATTACTTCGATAAGCTGGCCGGTTTGGAATCGCAGTCTAGGTACAAAGTCGATTTGATGCTCTATTTCCCTTATTGGTGGCATACCTTTAGGTAACTTATCGGGAAAGACATCTTCAAACTCCTGCAAAAGAGAGGTAACACAACTTGGCAAAGAAAAATTAAGGTTAGAAAAATAAGTCTCTTTATAAACGAACAAGATCATTAGGCGATTAGTTTTGAAAGCACTCTTTACCTCTCTTTCTTTTACATAGAAACTCATTTTTTTCTCTTTTCTCTCTATTAACTCCTTCTTCGCATCTAAAGCTGAGATCTCTTTCTTTTCACTCTCTCGATTTTCTTCTTATCTATTCTTGCCATTTTCCTCTCTCACTTGCTCTCTCTTTTTTTCTTTGAATCCCAGCATTTACCTCACTTTTCTCACAAATTGATCTCTTAATTCGGATCTGATCCTCATACACCTGAATAGGTGTCAATGGAACAAGTGTCACATTTCTTCCATCCTTGACAAAGGAATATCAATTCTTATACCTATCATGTATTGTTTGTCTATCAAATTGTTATGGCCTCGTAAGCAACATATGACTAGCATGTATGGGCACTACATCACAAAGAACCTCATCCTTGTATCTCCCAATTGTAAAGGAAACAAGAACTTGTTTGTTCACCTTCACTTCTCTACTTTCATTCAACTATTGCAGCTTATATGGCCTCGGATTCTTCAATGTACGCAATCCCAACTCGTCAACAAGTAACTGACTAGCCACAATTACATAGCTAACCCCCATCAATTATCAAACTACAAATTCGATCCTTCATGTGGCATCTCGTGTGGAATATATTCTCCCTTTGCACATCATCTCTCTTTTCTTCCTTAATTTGTGCATTAAGTGCTCACATGATTACTAAGACATTCCCTTTAGCAACATATTCATAATCATTAGAATCATCATGTGTTGACATGGAATCACTTTCCTCCTCTTCAGTTTCAATCTCCCCACTATCTAGCATGATCATTGCCATTTTATTTGGACATTTAGAAGAAATATGCACATACCCCAAACACCGAAAACATTTGATATCCCTATTTCTTTGATATTGGGATGTAGAGTTACCTCTCTCCTTCTTGTCCCATTGGCTCTTGCTCATGCCCTTTTCAACATTCGATTTGGGTTTCTCCATTGATCTTGAACTTGCACCCCATTTCGACTTTCAATTTGAAGAAGACCTCGAATAAAAACCACTCTCTTGCTTGGATGGTCTCCATCTCTTGAGTTGCCGTTCTACTTTCATGGCCATGCTAACCATATCTTCTATCTACACGTAGTGCTGCAACTCCACCACATTAGCAATTTATCGGTTCAAATCACATAAAAACAGAGCCATAGTCGCCTCTTGATCTTCCTCAACGTTTGCCCAAATCAAAGTTATCTCCATCTCCTTGTGGTAGTCTTCCACGCTCTTTGTCCCTTGCCAAGTCTCAATAGGCCTTTCATGGTTCCTCCTCCTTTTCTTGACCAATTTATCCCTCCAAACAATAGCATAGTCAGTGAACTCCACTGTTACAAGCTTCACTTTCTTCTCTTCCGAGTAATTATAACAATCAACTACAAACTCCACCTTCCTTTCCCATTCGATGGAAGCATCATGGTCATTCCTCCCTTGAAATGGTGGTATCGTCATTTTAATACTCCCGATGTTCCTATCTACTCCATCTCGAACAACTTGATCTTGCCTACCATGTCTTCGTCCCTCGTTCCTAACTCGTTTGGCTCTCCTCACACTTCCCACAGATGTCATTTCCTCATCTTCCTCATGATCTTCAACTTCTTCATCTTAATGAATCGGTGGCTGGCGGTTTTGCCTCCTTGCATTGGGTGCTTGCACATGTTGGTCGGTTCGCTCCCTTCGTAACTCGTTAATTTGTCGGTCTTGCCTTTCCATTCTATCATGGATATCTCCCAGAACAACTTCCAATCTCTCGAATTGTTACTGCATGGCTTTCAGAGTGAAAACAACATCTTGCTGGCCAGCACTACTTCCATCCTCAGTTGTAGATTTTGAGCCTTTTCCTGCCAAACTCGTGTTTGCAATATGAAGTAAATTAGTGTTAGGACCTCAAATTAATGTCACTTAACACTCGTATTTCGCTCAGCTCAATGGCTTTTTTTTCTCTTATGCGCTTTCCACTCTTGCCTCTTTCCACTTTAATTTCCTCCTCAAAGTTCTTTAGAGAGCTCAGCAACTCACAAATCAAATGCAATTAACTTGTAATAATTCAAAACAACAATTAATACATTGGCCCTAATTTAAATACAAACTAACAAGGAAAATAAATGGTCAAAGGAAATTTGAGGAAGAAAGGAAACAAGAGAAAATGAAACTAGTAAGAATGATGAAAAGATTTTAGAAATGAAGAAAGGAGTATATCAGAATATTGTAAGGATGGAAAGATATGGAGAATTATATAGGGAAGGGAACATAAGAGAAACAGATATTATGTATTTATGGGAATAGAATCAATATTGATCAACGAGAAAGGGAAATAACAATTTTAGAATGGTCTGATGCAAAGAATTCGAATCAAATTGACACCGACAAACTTCTTTCTTTCCTTTCGTTTTTTTTCTCATCACTTTTTTTTGTTTGAATTTTTTTGTTAGTGGAACTTGTTTTTTTCTTTTGCTACTAACAATCCACAAAGGACAAACTAAATGGAATGAAATTCAGCAAATTGAAATGAAAAGGATAGGATAAACCTGATTTGAAGCCTAATGCTCCGATAACAAAATGATGCGGACCTCATGAAGGATTGTGAAACCCAACGATCAACTTGAATTGATTCCCAAATCGCCAAATACAGATTCAGATGAAGATGATTATTGACCCATTATTTATAGAGAAACAATAACCAATAATATCAAGACAATAATTATTGACTCGTTTTTTATGAAGAAACAATAGGCAATAATATAAAATTGCGCTGAACTTCACAAACTGTCACACTTGAACATTCGAAGGAGTTCAATGAAGAACACCGGAGAAAACCTCACCAAAAATTGTATAACCTATGATCAGCAACTCAGCCTCCTTTATATAAGCCTAGGAGAAACTGTAAAGAAATAAACTTGACAAATAAACTAATCTTAATTCCCTAAAACTAGAAATAACAAAGGAAATTAAAGAAATGCCACCTAGAATAGTTGGCATTAATTTTCTTCCAAGTTCAGCACCTCTCTACTTCCCTTATGAGTCTACTCCAATTTTGGGTCGGCTATCGACTATCTCCTGCCAAGTCAATTGAATAAAGCCATTTGGAGGCCCAATTGAATTAGACAGCCCGAAAAGTCTATCATCAAACTCTTCATAGCTTGTTGGATTCGTCTTACATTCGCTCGTGTGATTGGTCCACTCGGTATATGCAAGTCTCCAGGATCTTGTGCATCGGCTCCCTCTTTACGAATCCGACTTCCAAGCTCGTGTGCAGCCTCATCGTCATGCCTGCGATCCTCATCACAACTTAGGGTAAGTTCTTACTGCTTACTGCTGTTGATGACCTTAGATATTGTTCTTTTGTGAAGATTCTGCTTACTGTTACTGCCAAGCACCTAATCTTAAAGTAGAGGTGCTTCAACTCATGGATGATAAATTGACCATCTCGTCTAGATTAATAATAATGTTGACCTATTTGAGGGCATCTTTCGACCATTTTATCATATGCTAAAATTTGTATGTATCTGGCCAGCAAGCACGATCCCTGCTTTTATGCACAGAATGTCAGATGCATCTGTCTGTGCTCAAAGGATTATCAAATCTGGAAGAAATCCTGTTTGTCTTTTTAGTACTGAAAGCAGTGCGAGGGGAAACGAGATTTCCCAAGTTATTTGGTCAGATGTTCCGAGGTTCTAACCAAATGTCGGGTGGGTCGAAGGGAATCTTGTACAACAAGGACCCGCCCCACGGGAAGGATGACTGCCCAGACTTCAATGGGGCAATACCTAATTATTGTCCGCCAGTTATTCAACCTTATTCCATGCTTGAGATCATTGCCGGAACCGGGAAACCAGCAAAATCAGAGACAACTTGAACGTCGAAGAAGCTTCCTTTGAGCTCGCTCTCCATGTAATCTACAGGAAACTTGCACTGCCTTTTACCTTACTAGAATATATATATATATATATATATATATATATAATCTGATATTTTGGTAATTTCGAAAGATTTTATAACCAAAAATAATTTGATCATATTGTCTTCCATTGAAGATCACCACAATATCAAAAGATTTTTTGCTATTTTCAATTTTTTTTAAAATGAAATATTGTAATCGAAAATAATTTTAGAAAATTTTGTTGATAATTTTATAACAAAAATAATTTAAAATTATAAAAACTAAAAAATAAAGAAAATTTCATTCGGGAACCTAGTATTTTGCGGCCAAGTGGTCGGGCTCACCTCGTCCTTGCTTTCGTATACATCTATATGTATATATAGATATAGATTCCACCGCTTGCTCTTTAGATACATTTGGTACGCCGGAATCAAAAGGAATTGAATAAAATAAACATTTCAGCCTTTTCTCTATTTCTTTTTTAAGTCTCTTTTATAAGTTGAAAATAACATTTTATTAGAATGATCTTCTTTCTCCAACTTGATGGAATGATGTTTCCTTCCATAAAAAAAAAAAAAAAAAACCTCAAATAATGCTCATTCCATTATTTCAACCAACTTTTATTCAAGTACCATATAATCTTTAACACGAAAACACGGTCTAAAGCACTTCAATAATCTCCCAAAAAAATTGGAAAAGAGATCCAAAATGAAACATGCGTGTAATGATGGAAGGTACGAATTCAACCCAAACTTTGGAATTGCTCAAATTAAAATATGAAAACTGCAAGTTGGGTTTAAATCACTTCTGTTCCAATCGAAATCAGAGCTCTCAACGCGACCAAGACAGCAACAACTTGCTGATGATTGCACAGATCAGCCCTTTATATTGTACTGCTGTTGTATGATCACAGAAAGCGAATGCGTGCTGCTTGATTGGAAACATTGTGTACGTTACTATATGCATATATCACAGGAAAGAAGAGATTCGCAGAATTTTTTACGCACTCTGTGCGTACATGTACACCGAACGGTTAAAGCACAATGAACAAAATTGCATACGGATTAAAAGAAAAATGTGAGGAAGCACATTAAACTGCCTGCACTATTGGTTTGGGGACAGCAAAACCCGAATACCGGTGATGATCTTCAGATCATTGAAGTGAGTCAATGGTGCGCCCGATCATCTTCTGATCATGATTGTATTAATCAGAGTATATTGCCAATTGTTTCATCATCAGATCTTTGCAGCAAGTGATCACTCTCGAGCGGCTTTCAAGCATCGAAACAAATGATTAGAAGGGACTTCCGATCAACAGAACAAGTCAGTGGCAGGTGTCAAAGCAAGTTGATAGCAAAAGCCTCCAGACTATAGGAGTGAGTTGCACAGATGACTGATGAGTTGCACAGGTGACTGAAACAAAGTCGCTCTTCATCAAATCAAGTCAGTAAATGCAATTAGCTTTCGTTCGGTCGCTGAAGCAACTCACTCAGAAGAGACTTCCAAGCACCAAGGCAAGTCGTTGGCAACAGATATTCAATCATCAGAGAAAGCAAATGGACATCTGATCATTGAAGCATGCACGCGGGTGACTTCCAATGCTGACAGGATACCGAGACCTTTCACCACACTTCTGTTGGAGCTTAGGCCAATTCTGTGTTTGGCTCCCAATCAGCTTTTTATTCTCAACAGATTCTCAATAATACTATGAAGCAAGATTGTCGTTAGCTTATCCGCCCTGAGTCAAGAATAGAGGTCAAGAAGAAGAGAGGTATTCAACTGATTGAGGTTCGAGAACAGAACGAAACGTTATATATTACGATTCAAACTTGTCAAAGAAACAAAGTACTTGCTTACATGACATTGATATCTCCAGCAAAATTTGGCCAAAAACAAAAAAATCAGGGGCCCAAAGAGACTATATACTTCTGAAGCTACTTATGTTCTGTCCTAATTGAAAAAGTTGAGAAAACCTTCTCATAGAAGCAAATTCACAGATTGTTGCCAAAGAGCTCTTTCCGCTTGCCATGACGTGATGTATGATCCCTTGTTTACCCAATGGATCCCTTTTGAAGAAGCAGAGGAACTTTGTCAGACAAAATGAAGGTGCCACAGTTCTGGAAAAAAAAAACCGAGAGGAGGTGTGAAAACCAAGCAAAAAATGCAAACTGATTCAGAGAGCTCAAGCTCCTTTCAAATTGAAGGGATAGAAACATGACAAAATGAAATAAAGTTTGATAATTTTTGCATGGGCAATTTGAATTCCTTTTACTTCTTCATCCCCCTCAAATGAAAGACAAAGTTACAAAATGCATACACAGAACAAAACTGATTAGTTTAAGCAAATGTAAACCTGCAATCATCTACTTGTGCATCAGCTGATCTGTTCCAGACGTCAGCTTGAGAAGGAACTGGAACATCCTTTCTGCGAGTTATCTTCCTCGTTCCCTCCATCTGAATCAATGAGCACAAGAGAGTGACACTCTTGGGCTTACTAAATTAAAAAGATACAGAAACAACTAGTAGAATAATAAAAGCTTAATCATACCTTCATCTCTGGCTCGTTTGCAAGTCGTTCCCGCGCGAGAAAGATTGTTTGAAGCTGCCAATTACAAAATATACATTAGGATACCTCACTTCTATATTATAGCAGATGTGCTTTTATGAAATCGGCTAGCAAAAGGACAGATATGAAAACATACAACAGAATAAAGGTGACTGGCTAATATCTACTGATAGAGGGACGGAAAGATAGGTACCCTCTTCCTCATTCAGGGGCCATATGTGCTTCGATAGTGCTTTATTCATTTGAAACATGTCAATAGAATCAACTTTGAAAAGAGCACGGAGGGGATCATCACATATTATGGTTCTCTTATTGTTCGGGTCTTGCAAGTTGTTCTCCCGGATATAGCTCCAAAGCTTCTTCACAACCTAGGTAGAAAAGCCATCAAGAAAAATGACTTCCTCGCTTCTAAATTATTTTATATATATATGGGATTGTTAAAGAAGCCCCGGGATACTAATAAACAGCAGATAAGATACCTCTGTTCTGGCTAATTCGGACACCCCCGTGAACGCTTGAAGTTGCTCAGAGAGGCTGCATACTTTAGCAAACCCACCCCCTCTTTTCTTGACTCCTTTATCCTCTTTAGTGGCCCTACTTGATCATAGACAACAACCGAGGTCAGAGGATCAAAGACCAACAACAAAGAGGGAAAGCAATTATGCAAGCCAAGTTGTGTAATGATGGCCAGTGAATATTTACCAAAGTTTACAGCCAGACGGTTTTAAAATTTTTGGTCACCCAAATACACTAGCCAAAATATAAAGTATATGCAACAAGGCTAATAAATTTAGCTCTCGGTTATCATTAAATGCAAAATGGGGAATCACTTGAAACTGACCATATTAATGAGACCATTAGTCATAAATTTCTATGATCATCCACGTCTAAAAGTCAAGCAAAATGAAATGAAAAAGAAACTTTAACTTCACTTTCCGACACCATACAACTTCTGTCAGAACATTTTCAAATTAAAGGGTTTGCGAAGATACAAAATTAGCAACACCCCGATTTACGGTGTTGCAGGTTAAGTTCACTGTGATGCGGGAAAATGATATTTTACTAATAAAGCACACAATAAAACGACCTTTTTCTCCTGCCTCCTCGTTTGCTGGTCTCTTGTTCTTCCCCTCCATCTTCTTCTTCACCTTCCTCTTCTACTTCTCTGGCCGCATTGCTGGTTTCTTCCGCAGACGAAGAACCAGCAGCCTCTTCAGTCTCCATCTTCCGACATACACTTGCTAAGGTTTTCAAAGTCAACAGGTTAGAATGTTAACGATGTAATCTTAAAAGTATCTCCATTTCATGGAGAGAAAGCATATGAGAAGCTACTAAGCCATGTAGAACCAATTGATAGCTACATCCAGTGAACACCAAATTTGACAGCCTCTGTAGGAGTTGAAATTTAAACAAGATGCCTTCAAATGCATAGTACAGATGTTACTGAGCACATTAGCAGCATTCTGCAGGCTTTTTGTGGTCTGGTGAAGTAATTAGATAGATTACAAACAGAGACACAATCTGAGCCACGACTCGAAAGGTATGAACTTCACAATCAATGGATCCCACTAAAAAAGAAAAGAAGGGCTGCCGGATGCTCCATGAGGATCAGGTTCTTATTTACATGAATAATAAAATTAGATTTCTCATGTGATTACCAAATATTGGTGAACTGAGACATAATGTGAATTATACGCAGAGAGAAGAGCAGAGAGATCAGGCTCTTTGCCATGCAAAATTACAAAGATTGCTAGACAAAAAAAAAATCCACTTCGTAGTAGCTGTGGCTTGAGAGAGAGAGAGAGAGAGAGAGAGAGAGAGAGAGAGAGAGAGATACCCCCTTCGTCATTCAGTGGCCATATGTGCTTGGATAAGGCTTTGTTCATCTGAAACATGTCGATGGAATCAACAGAGAAAAGAGCACGAAGTGTATCATCACATATTATAGTTCGCTTGTTTTTTGGATTTTGCAAGCTGTTCTCTCGGATGTAGCTCCAAAGTTTTTTCACAACCTGTAGATGAAATCCAGAAAGGTCATCAGGTTTCCCCTCCATAAGAATTAAATGTGTGTGTGTGTGTGTGTGTGTTTGTGTTCAGGTTGTGTAGATTATAAGTTCTACCACAAACAGAATTTCAAAAGGCTTAACATACTTCTGTTCTGGCCATATGTGGCACCCCTGTGAAGACCTGTAATTGTGGAGAGAGTGCACATACTTTAGTAAAGCCACCTCCTTTTTTCTTAACAGCTTTGTCCCCCTTGGAAGACCTGCGTGATAAGACAAGAACTGAATTTAGAGTATCAACATCAACAGTCGACAGTAAGACGGTTATCAAACAACCATGATGGATATTAATACACAAGTACTTAAGAGTTACAAAAAAAATCCAACTTTATGGACTTCATTGCACAACGCCATATGAACTACCTCAGTATAATTCCAAGTAAAATTGTCTCTCATATAGATATAAAAATCTGTTCAAAATATATAGCAGCTATTAAAATGTTATTAATACAAAAGGAAAAGGTTGTCCTACTGAATGAGGACTGAAATACCAAAGAAGTGTACCGTCTTTTCTTCCTTCCTCGTCCATTCATCTCTTCTTCTACCCTTTCCTCATCTTCTTCGCCTTCTTCCTCTTCTAATTCTTTGGCTGAACTGTTGGCTTCTTCTGCTGACGGAGAATCAGTGTCCTCATTTTCAACCTTTGGGTGTACAGTTTCTGAGTTTTTTAAATCACTGTGTCAGCTTACAAACCAACTGGAAAACTACTCAGTTCACAAATGTAAAACATAGTTAAGAACTATATAAAACCAAAAAACAAGATATTGAAGAATGCCAAGATTTACTTTCTGTGTTTGGAAGAGAAAAATAGAATAGCAGGACATTTAAAACCCAGGCTTATAGATATTGGGATAGGACCCCAAAAATCACAGTGGCTTTGTAATAATTGTGAAAAGGCATCAATGAAACCGCAAATTAAATAGGCTGGCACACAGGACGCAAAGAGAGATCATAAAAAACATAAAATAAGTTCCGCTGCTATTTAAACACCCAGACATGAGAACAGAGAATCTTTGTTGCAATATACATCATATCTTGTCCAACAATGAGCAATCTTATATTATGTCCCGAACTTTCTAAGCCTCCAACATTGTCCTCTTACTATTTTCTCAACTAAATCTTCCAAGTATCAATTCTGCCCAATTTAAGAAACCTCTCCATCTCATCAAATACAACTTTTCTGACTTTGTCAAACATGAAACCTATAACCCACCAGCTGGATAGTAAAACATGAAGTCGAGAAAACAGTTGCTAGAGGAACTTGGTAGATTTCCCGTTTCGTCCTTATCATGGTATTCTCAACCAACTGTGACAGTTGATTCTTGTAGGAACTAAATAAAGCCAACTTCCTACACGCATGATGAAAAAACACAATGTGGACCTGAGCATCAGAATGATGTTAACTACTAACTTATTAAGAAGTATTACCATCCTCAGGATTTAATGGCATAATATGCCTGGCCAGCGCTTTGTTCATCTGAAACATGTTTATGGAATTAACACGAAAAAGCCCACGCAAAACTTCATCACATATTATTTTACGTTTATCCTTCGGATCTTGAAGATTTTTCTCCCTAATGTAGCTCCAGGTTTTCTTCACAACCTAGAGAAATACACAAAAGATATTAAGTACGGTGAAGTGAGAGTTGATTCGAACAAATACCTCCTCTTGAAAGATTTACCTCAGTTCTGGCCAATGTAGGAACCCCGACAAAGCTCTGAAGCTGCTGGGAGAGGCTACATAGCTTGTTAAAGCCACCTCTTCTCTTGATTTCTTTACCTGACTTTTTACTAGATCAATATAGGAATTGAAATTATTGTCAATCGAATAAGGCCAAAAGCTAATGGAGAATCAGCTTGCCAAAATGAAAACCAACTAAATGCGAGATGCAAACATAGTTAGACCATTAAGGAGATCAATAACAGTCCAAAATTCTCTGTGATACACTTCATTTTTATCACTTCCAATTTCTCAAATGACTGATATTTGATAACATTTGGTATTGATGTCCAATTTCTCCATGACCGCTATCATAGTCTCATGAGCAACAGACAGGAGAGGCATTTAATCACAAATTCATGCCATCACTTATAAGCAAGTTCTCTATGTTCAAGTTTCAGTTACAGGTCTTGTTCTCATAAACACTTCTAAATGCATTTCAATTCATTCTTGGAAAGCTGATCTAAAAGTTGCTGCTCCAACAGAAATGCGTTTAACATTGCACTTGGAAAGAGAAAACTTTTAAATTTCAATCATTATATACATAACACAATCACAGAAATTACCGAGTTCTGAGTAGATTCTGCAGCAATATGTAAAATAACTCATAACATCATACACCTTCCGACACTAGACCAATGTTAAAAATTATCACTTTCTAATAGGTTATGCCTTATATGAGGAAGATGTAGGTTATGACTTATACGAGGAGAAAGGGTATCCATCTTTCACTTTCTTTATGAGATTTTCATCAAAGCCACAAACTTTTTTGAGATAAAACATGGAAATTTAGAAAGAAATGATCTTTCTAATCCCTCAACTCATGCGTAGGCCTATCTTCTCTCAAATGCAGAAAACAGTCAAGATCCATATTTCATTTTGTTTTTCCATTACCGTTGCATATCGAATTCCTAATATTATTGCACAATTTCATTTGCAAAGATAGCATTTTACCAAACCATTTGCTTAGCAATATGAGTTCCACTGAGACTGGACTGAGCTAGTAAGCTATGTGTGCCATGGCGGTCTCTTCAACCAACGGAAATCACGGCAAGAATCAAGGAAGCAAGACAAGAACTCTCAGCCAACAATCACTCAAACGAGCTGAAGAACGTCCAAACAATCAAAAGAAGAAAGGGGGGTAGAATAGCAGAACCTGAAAGGCAATAACTCACCGCCGTTTCCTGCTCCCCTTTCCTTCGTTCTCCTCCTCATCCTCCTCATTCTCCTCGTCTTCTGCTTCCTCCCCCACCTCCACCTCGGCGGCGTCGGCTTCCTCGTCCTCAGCCTTCACATTCCCGTCGTCTCCGTCCGCATCCTCAGCTCCCCCTAGGTTTTGGAGGTAAATGTCGATTTGCTCCCTGATGAACGCCTTCCGGTCGGACAAATCGACGCCGAAGTCCTCCTCCAGCTGCCGGCGGACGCTGCCGGCCGTGGCCTTGTCGAGGTCCGAGTCCCGGAGGATTTCCCGGAGCCGGGCCACCAGGTCAGAGTCCGACGCCATTCTCTCGCCTCCCTCCACAACCTCCGCCAACCGATTGCTTGCTTCCTCCGATAGAGAGACAGACAGCTTCTTCAGGAATGGCGTCTCATGCAAGGGCGAGGGAATTGAATGTACAAGACGTAACGGGCAGAGAGAGAGAGAGAAAGAGACATGGGGCCAGGGGTATTCTTGGTATTCCGGTGCCCTCGTGCTGAGCGGCTGAGCGTCTGAAGTACTGAAGGGGGTACGACTCTCTACCCTTTTAGACAGTTTTGCCCTTTCCCCTTTGAGACCCCAGGAAGCATTTGCTGCTCATGGATTTTTCACCCCCTCACATATTCATTCATGTATGTATAGATTCTCTTTTGTGGGTTGAGAAATTGCTTCTTCTTTTTTTTTTTTCAATTTCCAAGTAATTTTGTAATTATAATGGATTTACCTTTTTAAGATTATTCGACATACAGACAGGCGATTTATTATCGGCGCGTCAAAATGAATTTTACATTTCAGAATGTTCTCGAGAAATTACATTCTTGGCATGTAAATGAGCATACGTTCCGAATTTGTATTCATGACAGACTGGACTTGCAAAAGTAGAAAATACGATATTGAATTCTCAGGTCTAATTTCTCTTTTATAATTCGTCCGAGTGAAAAAAAATTTATTATCAAAACATTGATATCTTTTTTAGAAAATCCCATCAAACCCTTTTTTTTAAATCATATAGATTTCATTTTATTGGGAAAAAAAAAGGTGAAAAACTGTTTGAAGAAAAATGAAGCTCGATCTTCTAATATGGCTGTTTAATATGAAAGGAATGTAATCTTTAAAGTGAAGCAATGGAATTGAAATTAGGCCGAATCAGAAATGGAAACATGTACCTCCTTATTTTTGTTTTTCAATAATTAAAATAATAACAGTAATTATTATTGTTATTATTGTTGTTGTTATATATATATATATATTTTACGCAGGAATGTGTCAACAGCATGACATGACATTTTTAACAAAATAGTCAAAAAAAAGAAAAGGAAAATGCTCTTAGGACAACCCCGGAGTTGTGCAATTCAACCGAACAGTGAACTTTTTATCCAATCGAAATTGGGTTAAGATGGCTTTATCCATATATGGCGAAAGAGCGCCATACCCAATTATCCGTTCACTTCACTCCCTAAAGTCTTAGCTCTCCACAATTTACACCACAGAAGTTCGTTTTCTGTTCCGACATTACGTTATACGTAACACGTCAACTGAAACCGATGTGTAACAATTCCCGAACCATTTGTTAGAGCCATTTGAAGGACTTAATCTGTGGATATAGGTTAAACAGGCCTTACATTTGTGGAGGTGACACCTAAAACAAATATCTTTTTTTTTTCCTTTTGATTTTAGTTTAGATCAAGATAATGACGCTCAGAAATTGTGTCAATATTTCAAATAAATTAAAGTTCTCTTTATTGCATTTCTACAAAGATAGAAGTCTTGCCGGAAAAGCTTTCTCATAAAAAAAATGTTGCGCTAAATTTCATTATTTCCTCTATGATTTTCATGATAATTATTAAAAATGCTATGGCATCTACTTAGACACAATTGATAAATGTACTTTTGGAAGGTATTATGACACTTCTTACGTTTAATGAAATATGGATCAAAGTCAGAATTTTGCTATAAGAATTGGGACATCAGACGTGGCGCAGGTTCGACGGGACACATAGATGCACGAGGCTAACTACACCTTAGGTGGAAAATGAGGTGTCAAGTGAATGACCTCCGAGCTTCACGATACAAAACCCAATGTGTCGTAGTACTTATCGAACAATTTACTTAAAAGAAAAGGTGAAAAAAGAAAATAACAAAAAGCAAAAGGGTGAAAATATAAATAACATTAAATGAATTGTGAATTAAAAAATGGGGGGGAGTGGGTGGGGGAGCACCCGGACGGAGATGGGCGAAGCTTTTCACGGGCTGAGAAACCCAAATTGCCGTACCTTTCCTCCACCACCCAACCCGCCTCTCTCTCTCTCTCTCTCTCTCTCACTAATCCGCCTATACCCCACCCTTTCGCCACATCAGCAACCGCCCCTTCTCGAAGCTCGATCCGATCATCACCTTTCCTCCGGCTTCCGGGTGAACAGTGAGCTCGCAGCTGCAGCAATGCCGGAGAAGAACTCACCGAGACGCTGAACTTCGGCCACCGAGCTAGGGTTTTGCTGAGGTTTTCTTTCTGGGTTTTTTGAGGTGGGTAGTCGGATGGATCGGTCCGCGATCACGGTCGGCCCCGGGATGGACCTGCCGATTATGCACGACAACGATCGGTACGAGCTCGTGAAGGACATCGGATCCGGGAACTTTGGGATCGCGAGGTTGATGCGGGACAGGCAGACGGACGAGCTCGTCGCTGTTAAGTACATCGAGCGCGGCGACAAGGTGTTTGCTTGTTCACTCTTGAACTGAAAGCTCGAGCTTCATTCAATCGAGCCGGCCGATTGAGTGAAGTTTGATGGTAACTTTCCATTGCCGGATTGCCGGCAGCATTTATTTCTTACTTAGTTTGTACTCTTCTCGCATATGCTGAATTGGGTCAGCTCTGATGAAGAGTACATTCCTTATCAAGCCCAAAGGTGGAGACTTTGAACATTGAATTAGGATGGCCCCTTGTGGATTGATAGTCAAGGTGTCACTTATGGCCGAGCTATCAAGAGCTTTCAGGACTCACTGGAAATTTTGTGGCTTCTTGCATTTCTAAGTTCTTATGGAAGTTTCAGTTGTGTTAATGGCGTAGCCGAGCAGTTCTGTATTGGATCAGTTTAGTCGATGGATACTTTGCCTTGTGATCAAGAGTCTAAATTAAGCACTTCGGTTGTACTACAGCGTCCTAACAGTGTATCAGTTTCATAGGCTAAGAGATGTAGTAGGTTCTCAGGCCTGGGAAAGTCCAATCTGCTTCTGTTTAAAGAGAGAATGATGTTTGATTAGTGTGCAACAGTTCAATATGATGAGAGTTTTCCGTTTGCATGCTGTTTTTAATCAAATTTTATTTCCTGTGCAGATAGATGAAAATGTACAGAGGGAAATTATTAACCATAGGTCGCTAAGACATCCAAATATAATTCGGTTTAGAGAGGTTCGTGTTCAACATCATAATGTTTTCCATTTATAGCCATATGTCTTCTTAATCTTTATTTTATATCAGAACACATCACCTTCTTATGTTGATACCTTTATCTCGATAGGTTGTACTAACTCCAACTCATCTAGCTATAGTGATGGAATATGCAGCTGGTGGTGAGTTATTTGAGCGGATTTGTGGGAAAGGACGATTCAGTGAAGATGAGGTTCGTGTTCAACAATGAATAAATAGTGTTGTCTGATATTCATAACATCCGCGTATGATGTATTATTCCTGCTTGGACTGCAGGCCAGGTTCTTCTTCCAACAACTTATATCAGGTGTCAGCTACTGTCATGCAATGGTACTCTTGACTTTTTCCCTTCTCTGTGCATTTCTGCCAGCTTGGCTGTGATGACCTCTGTTTTCAGTTGAGAGAAAGATTCGTCCGAGAAAAGACTAACAGTTTCATCCTACCTCTCCTTTTGTAGCAAATATGCCATCGTGATTTGAAACTCGAAAACACATTGTTGGATGGAAGCCCTGCCCCTCGTCTGAAGATTTGTGATTTTGGGTACTCAAAGGTCCGCACCTCTCTCTCTCTCTCTCTTCCTGCACTAGTTCTAATGCTCGAATGTTATATCTAGAAGGTGCTGAATTCCTTTGCTTGCTTAATTTGTTGATACGAATTACTTATTTTTCTTACCTCTGAGCTGCTGCTATCTCGTGTTCCCCTTTGTGTATTCTTTGATGCTGTATAACTATGCTCTGGCTTCATATTTATTGACTAAATTGCATGTCTCTCAGTCCTCCTTGCTTCATTCACAACCGAAGTCAACCGTGGGAACCCCTGCATATATCGCTCCGGAAGTGTTACTAAAGAAAGAATATGATGGCAAGGTAATGTGATATCCTTGTCAGTACTTGCTTGAGCTATGTGCTACCACATGGCAGTACGAACCTCGTGGTAAATAATTTCCAGTGGTGGTCTTTTTTGATGAATGTAACTATTGTAGCCTCTTTTAAGTTGTCTTCATCTTTTCATGCGGTTACTGTGGAAACTAGTCTTTCTCTTTTAAGTTGTCTTCATCTTTCATGTGGTTACTGTGGTCATTAGTCTTTCTCTGCATCTTTTATGGATATACACATTATATTTGTGTGTTTTTGCTGACACATTTTATGTATTGGACGTGTAACCAGATTGCGGATGTCTGGTCTTGTGGAGTAACCCTATATGTCATGTTGGTTGGTGCTTATCCTTTCGAGGATCCGGAGGATCCCAAAAATTTTCGGCGTACCATACAGGTGAAGCAGCTCCCATTCTTAGGAGTTGATATATCGACTCATTTAAACCAGTAATCCGACTTTTCTTTTCTTTCTCTCTTGCAGAAAATATTGAATGTCCAATATGCTATTCCTGACAAAATTGATATATCTCCGGATTGTCTTCATCTCATTTCAAGGATCTTTGTAGCTGACCCTGCACAGGTTGGTGGGCCTGATGGCTAGTTTTTGTCTATGTTCTTATTGTAGTTTCTGATGCAGTAATTCACCTTCTCTCTTTATTATCTAGTCTGTTTCTTGTCATCCTATTGTGTGATTAATTACATCCATTATTGGGTCTCTCCAACATGTTATTGGCAAAGTTGCATTTCAGTTAAGTGCTCATTGCGGTCATATGGGGATCCATGGAAATGAGCTTTGATCGATTAAAAATAAGTCTATAAGCTTTTACTTGTTATCAATCTTCCTACATAACCAACTTCACTTGAGTGCCTTCTCTCAGTGAAAAAAGCTGTCAGGATAAGTGCTGATTCATTCTGTTTTTGTTTGATTGGACCACTTCTAATTTAATCACTCATTGAGCTAAAATTATGATTCACTTTGATGTCATTGTCCTCTTGCTTCAGAGGATAAGCATCCCGGAGATAAGGAATCATGAGTGGTTTCTGAAGAACCTGCCTGCCGACCTAATGGATGAAAACATGATGAACAATCAGTTCCAAGAGCCTGACCAACCAATGCAAAGCATGGAGGATATCATGCGAATCATCTCCGAGGCTACCATTCCGGCCGTTGGTGCCAACAACCTCAACCAATACTTGACCGGAAGCCTCGACATCGACGATGAGATGGAGGAAGACCTTGAGAGCGATCCTGACCTTGATATTGATAGCAGTGGCGAAGTAATCTATGCCATGTGAAGTTGGAGATGGTCTTAAGTCTTGGATATAAAGAAATAGTGGTTAAGGAATCTGGCACCGTTGTTTTAAAGTGGTTGCTTGAGAAATCCCTCTGCATGGATTCGTTGTGGAGTCGCATAATGTTGTTTGTTTGTTTGTCGAAATCTCTCTTCTGGATTGTGTTGTATCTTTGTGCTGTCTCGTCACATCCATGTGTAAGTTGCATAGATCCTCTGTTGTGTTAAAAATCAGATCCCGCTGTACCATTGGATACATGAAACTCTTTTGTAGAAGCACTGCTTCTTCTGGGGATAGTGTTAAGAACTCCATGCCCTGTAAATTGTCTGCCTAGGTTGTGTGTTTATAAAGATGTGTTTGCCCTCGAGTTCTGCTGCATTTCATTCGACGTTCAGTTTCATACCAAGATGATGCTGAAATATAGTCGGAAGTCGGAAATGACCATGGCCTTGTCATCTGTATTCAGAAAAATTAGCGAAATGCTGTATAGCCCCTCTTGCAAGTATAACATGCCTCATGTTACCCTTGGCAAAGCAAGGGGTTCATTCTGTTCCATTTCATCTGATTTTCGTGTAGCGGACGGGCCTTAGATTATCTTTGATTAAGGTGTTTCTCATTGTCATCGGTGAATCAGTATTTTCTTTTTTCTTTTTTTTGTGATTTGAAGATTGTTTGTTAAAAGTAATATCAAAGCAATGAAAATAAAATAAGTAGTCTGGGTGGTGTAGTTGGTTATCACGCTAGTCTCACACACTAGAGGTCCCCGGTTCGAACCCGGGCTCAGACATTAAGCATTTATTTTACCTTTTTTTCCGTTGACTAATTGAGAATTGGATTATATTTTAGCTTAGATATTTAATATAATTTTGTGGCAGGAAAATTTTTTCATCCTTATGAGAACATAACCGAACATATAAACATACTTTTCCCAAGTATGTGCTACACAAAGTTTAACGCCACTAATGTCTTGTTAAAGCCGGAATTATTGCACCATATTGATCGAGAGACGGCCTCCGATCCACCAATATATTGGTAAGAACATGACAAAGCGGCTTCGTCTGCACATCAATGATACACCTCCGTACCTTCTTCCTCCACTTTTTTGAAGATCTAACGAGAGGGAGGCCCCAGATGGACCTCCCGTGACTTGAGGGGAAAATTTCCAGCGTTGCTTCTTGTTCAGTCCAATAAAGATGTCATCGTGTAATATAGTTCGGTGCTTGAAATGGTCATCAAAGAGAGGCTACTTCCTTGACAATGACAGTTTTCATGTTCGACAACTCCTACGGAGTAATTTCTATACAAAAAAATTGTCATACAAAACCTGCCAGTCTCATTTCCAGATCCAGTTACTGTGAAAAAAATAGTTTGACCCAACCATGTTCGGGCCGGCCAGTCCATAAGGGCGAAATGGACTGACCGTGTGGCCGTTCCGGCAGGTCCGATCAGGTTTTGATCAGTGGCTTATACATAGAGATCAAACTGTAAATCTGCCAAACCACCATGAGAATACAGTAGGAAAATGCCAAAGAATGATAACAGCATCTACCGCTGGCTTTAGGAGAGATCATATTCTACAAGAAAAGCTCCACTATTAAATGCACAAAATTTGTCGAACATACAGGGAAGCTACTAGAAGACCCAGCTGCATCATACCGAATTTTGAGCCTAGCCTAACCTAACATCAGCACTTACAAATGGCAGTTGGATCAATGATTGACAGGAGACACAAGCCCTCGTAAGATAAAATGGAAGGGAAACATTAGGGTGCTGTAACCCGACCAGCCATTCATCTTCCAAACTGTTCCTCTTCCTCTTAATGGCTCGAAGAGATTTCAGTAAAAGAGGAAACCTGTCACCTGTTCATTAAAGACGAGGATTTAAATTGTTACTTCTTGAAGCCTAAAAGGAGGGCCTATAAATTTTACTCCCTTGTGGATAGCAATTTCACCAGTGTCTTAAGACATTGCCAATGCTAGTAAGTTATCCTCCCAGGGAGCTACATGCTTTACCTGATTCAAATAAAGGGTTCTTTCTGTGTGTCACTTTGGATCTTGTGGAAATGTCCAGCGGGATCTTCTATACCACATAAAAGCAGACCACAGAGTCCTCAATAGTGCTCCATTTGCCAGATGCGGGATAAATATGCGACCCCAGTAAGGGTAGTATGGTCCGGGCAATTTCAGTAAAGTGAAGAAAATCGCAATAGCGATAAGATGCCATCGAATTTCTGCATCCTGAGAAACCCAAAGATAGAACATACTAAGCAAGTAAACATATTTCTCCAATCTAGAGAAAAATATGCTTGTAAAGAAACTCAACAGTGAAGCATCTTAAATTGTGTCACCAGAAAGATCACTTTAGGCAAGTGATCCAACGTAAACAAGTTTCATGTAGTGGTAAACAAGACCAGTCCTGCGCAAACACTCCCTTGATGTGAATAGCACAGCGGACATATTACAATCACGAATGGCGAGTAAGAATCCAACTCACAATTTTACCTTGATAAGTGGAGACAGTTCCAATGCCGTTTCTTTCAAGACCCCAGCAAGAGCAAAGCCAACGAGTAGAGGAAGTGGGACTAGTAAGAGCTTCCTTTCATGAGCGCAGTATGACATCTCACTTAGGGAAGTTATCGCAAGCAAAGGAACACACAAGATCTTGACAACTGCCAATGTGAGATCAAGAACGAGTTGAATGAAGTTCTCTAGTGCCCGGTTCCAAGGGAAGCTCTTCACTGGTTCGGGTGAACTGTCCCACAATTCTCTTGCCTTAGTTAGTAGATGTTGAAATCTCACATTCTCAGGTTCACCCGATTGCCCCGCAGCCATGTTCACCGCACAAGAGAAACCAGGCCTGCTATTTTGGAACATAACACTTGGTTTAATGTCGATTCTCCTGTGTCTAACTCTAACGTTTCGAGGCGACCAACCCTGCAATAACGAAGAAAAATCTATTGTAAGGAGAGTGCTGAGTTGGAGAAATTGGTCGCAGAAGAGTCTGCAGTTTGGCCTTTTCCTTTTGCCGAAAAACACAAAGAAACAAGGTAATACAATGTCCCATCGAACATAAAAATGTGCGGTTTATTAACTTCGGAGATCGAATCCGATACAACCGTTCACATTTAAGAGACAACGATATGCAGAATCATCAAACTGGACAAATTAGACATTGTTTTCATCAGCCGCAAGTGAGCTCATTTTTCCGAAATCCAGAGACCCATTTACCGGAAACAACGAGCAGCTTCCCCAGGTGAGCTCACATTCCCCACTAACAGCGTCATTTCAAACAAAATTCAGAGACTTGTCCGGTCAAGTGAAACACTTAAACTGATCAAACTCATACCTGAACAAGTGAGTATGCAATTTCGCATCGTCGAGCTTTTTGTGCCCCGAGAAAACGATGATTCCCGAACGACGGCTGGACAGGAGTAAATCGGATAGGTGGCGAAGCAGATGAGAGGCCAGAGGGAGACGGAATCGCCATTGAATTGACGGCAAGAATCTCTCGACTGCTTTCGGTCACAATTATAACAAAGAAAAGGTCAAAGCCAAAGCGCCATGGAAGAGACTTCTATAGTGCTAAGCTCGACCAAAGAAGAAGAAGAAGAAGATAAGGCCGTCGCCTCTCTGCTTCTGTTGCTTCGGCTTTCTTCTTCCCGCTGGCCGATATTGTTCATGCGCAGGGTTTTAGGAGAAACAGAGAAATTTTCAATTTGGTCCTAAAACTTTTTATTGCGTCTCATTTCACTCCCTCCTTGTATACATTAAACATGTTTATATTCAAAGAGAAACGCTTTTGGCTTCGTAATCAAGTTCTATGCTAACAATGTAGTCTTTGGCGGCTGGGAGTCTGTCTTGATCGGCCAACCGAGCAATAAATGAGTCATGTTTCTTGAACGGCACATAAGTTTACGCTGGGGAGCTCGACCTGCTCGAGGTTGCCTGCCAGAACTGTCCAATATCAAAGTTTTTTTCATAACCATCTAATATCGAAGTTTACCGGAGACTTCAGCATATCAGTGGCATTCCCTTGCAAATTGAACAGAAGAGGAAACATATGTGTCTTGCATCTATTCCGCATAGCATACTTGTATTTACTATTGGATCACATGAAAGTCGTGTTTATAGCTGGTAGCAGAAATATCCAAAAAAAAAAAAGAAAAAAAACATAAACGAGTCTGCTTCTTCCCTCTTTGAGATAGGGGAGATCCATATGCTACTGTTGCAGAGAAAGGTAATGAGGCAGTTAATCCAGATTGCATAACATGTATGTAGATTTGTCAAGCAAAATAAGTATGCCAACAAATCTCGGTTAACAAAACCCGAGACCAGATCACAGACTGTAGGACCCTTTCGGGTAGGAACTGGAACTCCCCAGTACCGGTCCCAACCATGATGATGGCGTGTGCTCAGATCGTGAACCACTGCCGGAAGTGGTAGCAGCGCAGTTGCCTTGCCTGTATTGATGGATGATACTGCAAATGGGGTGGTGGTGGTGGCAGCCGTGTAGCTGTAAGGAGGATAGTAATGGAGAGAATAGCACTGGCCGTGAGGCGGAGGAGGAAGGGGGACGGTTTGATAGGAGGGTCCATAACCATATATTCCCTCGACCGTTGGGATGAGAATAGCCCTCTTGAGTCGGGAAGACAGCGCAAATTCATCGGGGATCCATCGAGGGATGTTAGGTGCTCTCCTGCAGCTGAGATATCACATTCACCGCGGGGAGCATCCCACTGTCTGCTACCTGCGTCTCTGCGGCCATGGAGCCTTCAGATCTGGGTTTAGGCCCCTGCATCTTTTGCTGCCTTGTTCAGTAGCTTGCAAGGACATGGGATCGTTCACTTGCCAGACCTACAAGCTAAGCGTCAGCAGCAAAGATTACGTATCACATTCACGCGGCTTCACCGATCAACACTTGTGGAGTCAAATCAACTACACAAAAAAGACCGAGGCAAAGGTTAAAAGACATCGGAAGTACCCAAAGTAACAGTCCTTTTTATGTTCTGCTGAGACAATTAGCCTGTTTTGGGCGTCTCGCGCGTATAAGGGCACTCTGCAACTCCGGTGCACTTGCCCCGAGCATAATAGAAACTGCACAAGCGCGGTCTGTTCCTTTTGTAATACGGGATTGTTCATTGAAGTTTCGGAAGAGTACCGTTTGGTAGTACACTACTTTGCCGCACGGTAGGATCCATAGTCCAGCCTCCTCTAGCCTGCTCAACAGCTACCGTAAAAATTTGCACTAGTTGCTACTGTACTATAACATACTAAGGATAGAACTTAAACAACGATATTTTCAGACTTCGGGGAAGAAAATCCTCTGCAAATACAAACTGGATCGAATCGAACTGAAATCAACTGGATTGAAATAATTTATTACAATAATTGGTTCGGTATTAGCGACTGCAGTTTCTTCCCTGATACCGTTTTGAGTTCCAGAAGATCCATGTGGTACTATATATTCCGAAGAAAAAAAGACAGGGCAGTTAAATCCAAATTGCAGAACGGTTAATAATTCACTCCTCGTACCCGAGAAATATATTTTTTTTTTTATATATGCAATTAATCCAAATTGAAGAGCTCACATCTGTGTATATATATATATAGATTATGAAGTTGCGGAAATCTCTCTCTTGATTTCCTAATAAATATAAAATTCTTACCAAAAATTAAAATTAGAATATAAAATATATCTTGTTTACATAAATTTTAATATATCAGAATATGTAAAAATAGATTATTTCACGAGAAAACCTATAGATCGGTTTCCCTTTCTTTGAAAAGGATGCCGGTATATATTATTATATATTGTTTGAGTAAGCAAATACACATACACATGGTAATATAATATAAACTTTACTAGTTAAAGTTCTTTTCTGATGCATATATGTAAAACCCTAAAACCATAGGATGACTTAAAATAATAATAACTAATATCGAATAAATTATTTCCTACATTTTAAATCAAACAACAAAATATATATTAATCACCTAACAAAAATATGATCAACAGGATTAGTCATAACGAAAAAAAAATAAAAATAAATAAACAATCATATAACTTTATCTTTGATATTGACTCTTCAAACATTGAATTGTTCCTCAAACAATATAAACATAAGTACACGAATTTAGATTTTTTTTAAAAAAATAAAGCTATTCAACTATTTTTTTATATAAACATGCGATTACTCAAAAAAATAAAAAACGACAAATTGTGTGTAAACATAAGTTCGACAATAATAGAATATGAAGGAAAAGAAGAACTAAAAGAGAGCTTGGAGGCCGAAAAAACAGAATACAAAAATTGTAATTATATATCACACAACTACTAGGATTTTATATACTATGAATTATGTTCAACAAAAAAAATACTATGAATTAAGAAAAAATAATAATAATATTATATTATATCAGTTTAACCTCAAATTAATAAATAATATTATATCGTGCATATTTCAAAATTTTCTTATAATCTTATTATTATATATATTTTCGAGATAAAATATACATGCAAATTATTTTCCTAATAATTAATAAAAAAAATGTTCCTTTCCTTTTTATTAATACTCTACCATAATTGACTTACATTATTTGAAATACAAAAGGTAAAAATGTATAACTTTCGAACCAAAATTTGAATGAAACATTGAATTTGGGTCAGATCTGGTCCAGTTGCACCAGATCAGGATCCTGATGATTCGGCCGATATCAGATTAATCAAGACCCGGTGGACTGAAACTTAAACCAAGACAGTAAAGACAATCAACCTTTTGTCCTGAAAAGATAATAGATTAGATACAATATCAGATCAAATTCCATCCTACAGTCTCAGTAGGAAAGCAGATAAATTCTTACGTTTGATAAAACAGCACGGCATCACAAGTAGCAGCTTAGGTGGACAAGAATCGAATAAAAGCTCGGGTTTATCTCGGACATATACGAGCCTCTCGAAAACCCTTATTTAAGCACTCAAAACTTCTAATGAACATGATGGACATAGATGACGGGAAAAAACTAGAAAGGCCATTACTTTGGGCAAGTGGGTTACTAAGGAAACAGAGGCTGGGAGAGAAGGCCTGTAGTCTCTGGGTATCCCATCATCAGGTTAAGGTTCTGTAGAGCCTGCCCAGATGCTCCTTTCACCAGGTTATCAATCTGTAGAAAAGAAATGAGAGTTCAGAAAAAAGGAGACAGATTACCGAGTTAGAATTGTATTTACTGCTGCAAGGATGAACATACCACTGATATTATTATCGCTTTTCCAGGATTTCGATCGGGGAAAACATTCACATGGCAGTAGTTGGATCCTCGAACAAATCGAGTATGAGGAGTGTCCCCCTTCTTTAACATGCAAACAAATTCCTCATTCTGCAAGGTGAACACAGAAACGACACTAAATAGTCAGATAAAATATTTAACACTAAACGTGCAGAATATACATGCATGTCGATATATATACATTGAGATTCTGAAAACACTGGAAGGTTATAGAGATATTCATGGATCTTTCAAGCCTTTCCAATGCGAAAGTGAATTGTGCATTGATGATGTCTCAACTAGGATTACCTCATAGTAGGCCTTCAACTGATCGTGCAAATCCTCAATCCTCACTCCTGGTGCCATTTCCACGTATATTGTTGATAGCATGCCACGGCTCTAACAAAATAGGACAAATCTGCTCAGCTTTCTTTAGCTAGGAAAGAGGAACTAATGAAATATGAAAAAATGTAATAAGTGCAGCTCAAGATGCTACCATTGGCATAAGATGTGGGGTAAAGCTAACAGTAACTTTTGAATGTGCAACATCTGATAACCCCTGCTCAATCTCCGGAACTGAAGACCAGAAAAGGGTGGAAAACCTGGTTATTGGCTCATCTAATCACCTTAAAAAATCAGTGAAAGAATGCCCAGTCTTCACATGACCATCCAATGTTATCTAAGAATTATTAACTTTAATTTCATGCAGTGGAATAATTTTAACATTTTCTGGATGGAAAAGTTTTACTGAATTCTTGATTACTGATGAACTGAGGGCTGATTCATTATGTGAAGTACTTTGGGAGGCTATAAATAAAAAGCAGGGGGCTTCACAGAGCATGCTTAATAATGGGCAATCTTTTGAGTTTGTACTTGGATTCTTAATTTCGTGACATATTTCAATTTGCAGAGTCAGCCCTATTTGTAGTACTATAGTGGCGGTTTGGACAGTCTTTGCAGTCAGCACATTTTTAGCTAAAAGGAAGTAAAACAAGAAGATTTTCTAATTCCCACAAAAAGGCATTGCATCTCCAATATTATGATGAGCCATAATCACCATGGACCATACATATGCAAGCTAGCCAGTGGTCAAGTTTATGAGATAACACTTAATACATTTAAAAAGAAAAATGCAACCTCTCAAGAGCGATGGAACCAAGAAAAACTGACCATGACGATGTTTTGTAATGCCATATGCATGTATGCCTTCTGATACTTCAGTAAATAAGTTAGCCTCCTTAGGACTACGCCCTGCATATTAGTCCTTAATCAGTATGCACACAAGACCCAAAAGTGCTAGAATCAATACCTTACGATCTCAGGGGAGAGAGAAGGGGGAAGAGAGAAGAGAGAGATTAGAACCTGCACCGCTGACACCAGATTTTGAGTCAATAATGATATGTGAGCATTTTATGAGATTGGCCTGCAACGGAAATAACTTGAATAAATTTTGACGCACCAATAAGTCAACAACAATTTATTTCTCACCCAGTGAATCTCAAGTCACTTTTACTTATTAAGTAGTTCTAACTTAATATTTACTCCCATCTTCTCTACATCGAGATGCATGAGTAAGTTGGTCAGAAACCTAATTAACCACTTCAGTCACAAGAATCATAAGTGAAGTCACATAATTATACATAGCATATTCCAGAGACTGGCAAACGTAAAACCTATAACACATCAAAAGTTCGCTGGCAGCAATATATAGAGCATTGAGAGACTGCCTTTAAACAAACCAAACAATAAAAAGCACATGCCATGATGCTTCAACAGATGATGGTCATAGATGAATCTTAAAATTCCAAAATTTGTGAAGCTGAGCAGAAGCAAACCTTTATTAAGGGAATGAGAGGAAGTTGAATGGAAGTTGGATAACAACCAGGATTAGCAACAAGACCGGCATTTCGTATTTCCTCCCTCCAGATCTCTGTCAAACCGTACACAGCTTCTTTCTATGTCAAGGTAACCAAGTATTTAAGATGAAGAGTAAAATAAATGGAAATAAAAATATTGCATTTTTAAATTCACTGGAGTAGATATAGATGCCCCACCATGACAAGATACTGAACATGAAATGATATTATAACAGCATAGACAATACATGTAGTGAACATCCATGAATGCATTATCATCGGCATAAACAAGTAAATCTAAGTAAATCTAAGAGCATCAATTTTTCACCTTTATTAAAAATTAGTAAACCAATTGCAACCTTGAAGTTCAGAATGAAAATTACATTCTTTAATTGATTGGATTGGTCTACTAACACTTGGAAAATTTTACTTCAATCAATCAAAGTAAAGCTTGGCTATCTCATTCTCAATTAAATGCAATTTTTTTTACCCAAAATACAATGCACATTAGCTCTGTAGATCCGTCTTGACGAAAAATTTGGTACATCAGAGAAGGAAGAAAACAAAGTACCTGCAAGTCCGGTGCTCTATGTGGCTGACCATACCATTCTTCATATTCTAAAATGTCTTGTAACCGGAAATCCTGCAAGCTCAAGATTTTTCAAAATCACAGATGTTCATTTTGACAGCAGAATAAGAATCATAAAAGATAGTGAAATGATTACAATAGCATAAGGAAAAGCATAGCTTAGAAGCATACTGCAGAAAGGTCCACCACCCTCAAATTTTTGGGAAGACTTTTTATTATATCCTGTATATTTTATGGAAGAAACAATTCATCAACTCTAGAAGATTACATGTTGTACAAGATGCAATCAACTGTTGCACTGTGAAGGTGAACCTGTGTTGTTCCATGTGGCAAACAGCAAAAGACAGCATCTACATCACCAAAATTTGCATCCTTGATCGCAACCATATCTGGCAGATCCTACAAACAATCAAAAAACATACTGAGCATCTATCCGTATATGTATGAATCTGGAGTTCCCATTGGGTTTGGATAATGCCTCTTCCTTATATAGATAGAAAATGAATCCAGGCTAACTTGATACTCAAATCAGATGAGAAATTAAGAAGATAAAGCTGATTGTTACTGCACATGTTCATCTCAGCTCCCTCTATAGGGCATACTTCTTCTCACAGTCATGGAGTTTGTGGCTGATCAAGCTAATAGTTGGCAAAAACAAAACAAAATTTTATACGTGGGAGTAATTTGAATTTAATTGGTTTTGGAACCTGTCCACCAACAAAAGAAAGTTTCATGTCAAGCCAAGTAAGAAGAAAGCCATAGGAGAAAGAACAGGAACCACTGACCAACGACCTATATTCTCCATAATACTAGTGGATTAATATGTCTCAAAAAGATTATGCATATAATCATACTGACTGCATTTGTAAGCATATATACATGCAATAAAATCTGAAGTAGGTATAGGACAGAGAGATGAGGATTCAATAAATCCATACGACCAAAATTCCATAATGCAAACATCTTACTTGGGTGATAAGATGAGGAAACACTGATCCTATCGATTGACCAGCTTTCCTATCTGCTGTCATTACAGTAATACGGAAGTGAGGATGGTTTGCTAGGAGCCTGATGATCTGCGAGTGAAGGATCAACTCAAGTATCAGAGAAATGAATAACAAATTCAGAAAAGTTACAGATAAAATGCTATGTTTTATCGAAAATGAAAGATGCCTCTTACATTTGAAAGAGTTGCAGGCGATCCCTATAAATCTTTGTTGCACATAATGTTCAGAGATTTTGCATTTAGTGAAAGTAACACTTTCCAGACAAGTTAAAAATCATGAGGTAAAGAGTAATTTAAAAAATTACCAAAAACATATAATAACGTCGTAGATAATCCAGTAAAATTAAACCTTTCAATATTAATTATCTCTGAGGCACATGTAAAAAAGTAGCATGCTACAAAAATTATATTATGCAGAAAATGACAGGTTGGAATACTTCATATTCATGCAAGTTACCCAATAAACACTTCGTTAAGAACAGAAGTATACTTCTACATAAATCCAAAGTAATTATATCATATTCATAAAATATGAATAAAAAGAGAACAATTTTCTCTCCCGCTTATGAGATAACATCTATGACAAGTATGTATATGTTGTGGTTGAATTGTTCTATTCAGATGTGTGAGCATGTGCCAAACCTCTGAACCGGTGTAACCACTAGCTCCAAGAACAGCAACCCGGACATCCTCATGGGCCTTATCGTTCGAAGCCTGCAATGTCCGCGGCGATGATGCTACCATTGCTTTAGTATAGAGCTTCCTGCCCCACCAAATCTTTGGCTTTGTGATATTGGCATCCTAAATATTCACATAAACATTTCCACATAACTAGATGAATCCACGAAACCGAATATGCGCAATTTATGTAAGTCCTGGTCAATGAGCTACAGGCTAGCAATTCATTAAGAAGACATGCAAGTAAGCTCACGGAGCATCCAATCAACAGGGAATAAGAACCTTGAAAAAGCATCCCGGGTCCAAGCGAACAATGTTGAAGGCTGCCGTAGCCATTTTACTTATCGCACCTGAATCTGCGGAAAAGAAGAAGGGCAGACTACTGAAATCAGCACATGCAGAGACATGGCATTTTCATTGTGCCAACTCCCTAGCAACCCACGAGCAAGGACGCAGACAGAGTTGGGGCAGAACCCCACTGAGATATCGGAGCTCGTCACAATTCCTCCTCTTGAGCTGAGGAGGCCTACCTATCTAGAACAGAGTCCGCCCCTTTAACTAAAAATCGAAACTTTCTCCTGCATGAACTTGGATTGGGACCATCACCATAATGGGGAACGATTCGTCGAAACCGCTCGCTAGTTAAATCTACAAAACTCAAAAAAGCTTGAAATGAAAACTGTCACCTCTTTCCCTTGGACTTCAGCTGCAAAGGAATGGCAGAACGGCGGCAGAAGGGGGAACTGGAAGGAGCTGCCTGCAGCTGCAGATGAACTGAGGCGGACGAGACTTGCAGTAAACAGGGAGCAGAGAGAGAGAGAGAGAGGCCGGGGAGGCTCGGGCGGGAGGAGCAGCCAGAAAGAGACGAACAGAAGAGAGACGGAGATGGGCTGGGCTGGGCCTGGAAGATCCCCATTAAACAGATTATATTTTTGAATTTATGAAATTTATAATGCAAAAGATAAGAAATAAAAAAAATACATCGGGAAGAACTTCATCAATTAATATCTTTAAATAAATTTTCCAATATATTATAATAACAGTATGGAAATCTGAAAAAGTTCAAAAAATTCTTAGTAAATATTATCGAAGAGATGAACGACCACGAGCTAAAGGTTTGTCATAAATGCTTACGTGGAAAGTTCTCGTTGCACGCATGGAAAAATTGCGTAAGAGTATGACAAAATATATATATATATATATATATGTCTATGTATATATAGATGAGATGGGGCACGATTCGATAACTCAAAATATCTCACCATTTGTTTAGATAAAAGTATATGAAAAGAGTGGAGACTGGAGTGGTGGTGTAGTTTGTTGAAATATGTTATTCCATGCGAAAAAAATTGAGAAAAAATCACAACCTTATCACAAGTTTATATAAGATTTGAGTCCAGCAATCTATTAGCTTAAACTTTTGGATTACAGATGGACTCAAGTCCGTGTATGCCTAAGTGGAAATTTTACATGTTATCAGAGCAAGTTACACTTTCACTCACATATGTGGGCTCACTCCACGCCTAATTCGGTTTTGAGATAACCAAGAGTACGCCTCATGTTAGTCAAGGCCGAGAGTGGTCCGATCCAGTTCCAAAGTAGCTAAATGGGTGCACCTCTAGTTAGGTCCGAGTGTGAAGCTCGAGACTAATTTGTATTTGTCCCCCCTCACCCGAGCACGGAAGAAGATTCAGCTCGTGATCAATTATTAAAGGTGAGTATTTAAGGACACATGGAACGTGCTGGACCACATTGCCACTGAGATGCGAGTATTAAGATATGTTGTCCCATATGGAAAAATTGAAAGAGAAAACTTAAGCTTACCACAAGCTTATATAAGTCTTGAGTCCAGTAACCTATCAACTTAAACTTTTGGATTGCAAATGGGTCTAAATCTGTGTAGACTCAAATGAGAATGTTCAATATTTGATTTTTTGGTGCAATAGAAATGTGTGGGGTTGATTTGTAAAAACCCACCACGTCATTTTCTCCCCTTAAATACGATAAATAACATGACTATATTAGCATAATTTTTTTTTGTGAAACTATACCAGCACAATTTTTTTTTGGTGATCATATCAGCATAAAAATTTAATCTTTTGGCTTATATTTTGAATATATAAATTCATTTTTAATATAATATATATTAATATTGTGTAAATTATGAAACATGACCACGAGTTACATTTTATGCTTGAGATTCATTATAAAGGAATTCTTGGGTGTCGTAACTGAATATTCAGTTGTGGGCCATCGTACGAAATGTTTTCATACTCAAGAATAAGATTTCGTACAAGAAGAATAACGTTTTGTACAAAATAATCAGTCGACTATATGCACGAATCAGTCGACTGATGTTTTATATGAAATATTATTCTCTTTATATAAAATGTTATCTTAAGTACGAAAACATTTCGTAGGAGAGCCTGTGACTAAATATTCAGCCGGGGAAGGCAAGAATTGTCCTATACAAATCATCATCATTTACTACAGTTAAAACTCTTTTATATCATGCCATGCGATAGCGGTGGCTAGTAGGCCTCAGCCACAGCCACACATCCCATTGTTTTTTTAAAATATTTTTAATATTTAAAAATCCAGCCAACTAATTTCGGTTCAAGCAAGGTTAATCTACAAAGGGATAAATCTCTCCCGACCATAATTTTTTTTCAATCACAAAATTCACACCCAATACCTTCCTTAAAGATAACAAGCGCCAACTCATGTACCACTAACCTACATTGATAAAAAGCTTACTTCAATCATCACCAATTTAAGTAGTCTTTTTTTTTTGTGATTTTTTTGGGTATGTTTACCACTTGATGTTTGGAAGTTCACACTAAGTCTGGTTAATCTTGGTTCGAGCGAGGTTAACCCACTAATAAATAAATCTTTTTTAATCGTGAATTTTCTCCAATAATAAGACTTACATCCAAGGCCTTAAGAATAACAATCGCCCACTCACCTAAGACCAATCTGTGTTGATAAGAAAAAAGGTTTGTTTTAATTCATCATCAATTTAAATAGCCTATTTTAATTTGTGACGTTGAAAATGACCTTTTGACCACGATATGCTCTTGATAACTTTCAAGACCACTGTAAGAGAGACTTCGTCTATTTGAAATTAGCGGAACACTAGATTTATTATATTGCGATAAAGAATCTCTAACTTAATTGATACAATCTTTTGAGAAATCTAAATCATTTATCGCCAATCGGATGTTCGTAATTTTGCACATAACTAGTTTAATCATCAGTTTTAGTTGTAATATAAATTAATTATTACATGAAACTATTATGAAAACTTAAAAAATTCATGATTTTTTTTTCGACAAATTAAAATTGAAATTCCAAAAGGAGAGGTAATAAAATTACAAAATTACTCAGAGATTTAATGGCTATCAATTTTTGAAAGAATCGGAGTAAAACTAATTTCGGATATATGTTCCAAAACAGAAATGTCTCGACGAACATGTCCAGATTGCCCCATCTGATTTTTTCTGATCTTCATTCAACGTTTGTAATTCTCAGGGCATTTAGCTCGATCACAAGTAGAACACTCGGAGTTTTTAAGGGACAGAGAACTCATATACTATCATTACTGAATCTTTCTTTTTCCCGAATAAAAAGCAGAGGAAGGAAAATTTGCAGGGAAACGAAGCAACGAGACAGGAGACCTTTTAATAAGAAGAGAACACCTTGTCCTTGATGATGAGTTCCGAAACTGAAAAGTTAAAGGAGAAAAAAGAAAGGGTCAATTCTCAGGCATTATAAATCAAATCCCGTAAAATAAATAATTTTGCTCAGGAAAATAAATTAGCGGGCGAGATATAGATTACCTTTCTCCATTCTCGCAACCTTTTGAACCAAGAGGATGCGACCAATATCAAAGAACTCATCGGTCAATCTATTAAAACTTAAAAACAAGCTACGTGCTATGCCTTCACGTATTGGACACAACGAGAAAAGTTAATCTGTGCTGGGACTTCTATCATGCTGACTAGTTCCTAATTGTTCGTAAGTGGTTCCGAATGTCAATCTTCCAGTAGAATCAGTTGATGTCACTCCTCCTTCACAGACCAAGAGAAGAAAATGTCTGTTATGGTATATCTGTCAATATTTTCCTGTTACTGAAAAAAGGAAATAAACTACCTGGCATGTAAAGTGCTCGAAGAAAGCAGTGAGTTTCCCATGACTGGTGTTACGGTGCACTTCTTATGTCCCGGTGATTATCATATGGATAGAGTGCAACTACCCTCCCTTCACTTATCGAAACTGCAAGGCCATTAATGGACTCGGAACTTACAGCTTCACTCAAACACCCTCTCGGGTCGCGCAAACGGTTGTGGCACTCGGTAATAATGCGGCTCACCACTGATGAGTCATCCCAACTAGGAGACTTCACGTCTCCTTCTTTCAGGATATCTGGAAGCTTCGCAAGGCTGATGCGTCTGGAAATAACTAGACACTTCAGGGATTTCAGCTCCCATAGTCCAAGTACCTCTGAAATGTTCTCGCAGCCCGCGATATTGAGATTCTTCAACTTCTTCAGCTTTGATAGATCTGGCAGATGTTTGATTTTTCTACACCCTGAAATTCGCAAAGACAACAATTTTTCCAATTCACCAAGCCCTTTGAGTCCTTGCAGCTCCTTGCAACCATCGGCGGACAAAGATCGTAACATTGTCAACTCCGAAAGATCTGGTAATCTTTCTATGGACTTACAATTGCCTATGTCCAAATCAGTCAAGGCATATAAACTATCCAGACCCTCAATCTCGATTAGGCTTTCACAGCCTCTAGCATTCATTACAGACAACTTCTTTAGCATGGACAGATTTGGGAGTGTCTTCAGTTTCTCGCAGGAGGAAACTTGAAGTACTCTCAAAGACTTCAACTGTTCAAGACCGCCGAGGCTAGTAATCTGCAGGCACGAGTCCACTTTCAGACTCTTCAAGACAACCAGATCCCTAAGGCCAGGAATATCTGTGAGCTTGTTACAATTTTCAAGAGACAACTCTGATAAGTTTTGCAAATTTGAAAGCTTTGGCAATATCTCAAGTGAGCCATTCGAAACGTTCAGCTTGTGCAGACTTTCGGGAAGCTTGGGGAGGCTTTGCAGGTTTGTGCAACTTGGGAAGGAAAGTACCTTAAGCCGAGGAAGGGAACGAACCTCGCACCCTAAGGTGTTTATACTTAACACCAATTCTTCCAAGTTAATCAGATCAGGGAGATTCGGGATTGCCCCTGCCGACTGAGAAGTCACCCTCACACTAACCAAACTAACAGGAAGTTCAGGGAGACTCTGAAGCTTTGGGCATCCCGTTAAGTGAAGAGTCTGAAGATGAGAAAGGCCACGAATGGTTTCTGGGATGCCTTTCAAGTTCTTACACTTTGAAGCATTTATCTCTTTGAGCTTCCCTAACTTCCCTAGAGAACTTGGAAAATGAGATATATTATTGGCATTGATGTTGAGCACTTCCATGTTGCTCAGATTACCAACAGAATTAGGCAAAGTTGCCACTCCTGTGTGCGATAAGCTCAGCCTAACTAATGAATTGAGCCGCCCAATTGAGTCCGGAAGAGCTTGTAAGTGGTGGCACTCATTTGCTGACAACATTTGCAGCTTTTCTAAGGAACCGATGGAATCTGGAAGTCGAATGATGGAAGTCCCGTCGATGATAAGTTCCGTCAATTTTTTCATAGATCCCAATCGCTCAGGCAGATTTGTTACGCACCAACATCCCTTCAAATTTAGTGAACTTAGACATTGAAGACCCACCATTGTTGGGTGAAAGGCTGACAATCTTTGACAGTCTTCAAGAATCAATCTTTCCAAATTCTTAAACATAGAAAGATCGGGAGTTGTCGTTAGCTTGTGACAACCACTCAGATCGAGAACCTTCAGCTTCACAGGTTTCTGTTAAACAAAAGTTTTTAAAAGAGTAATTTATGAAGGATACTTAGCATTTATTTCAACGATAGAAACAAAAGAAGGATAATCAATTGACAGTACCTTGGTTGAGCTCCAAGCGCTCCAGTCCTCCTTAACTTCACTCCCTGACATATCAAGAACCTTTAACTTCGCCAGCGGTAAACTTTTGGGCATGAACTTCATGGACGATTTCTGCCAGCTTAGCCATCTCAACTCCGACAGAGATCGGATATGTCCCGAAAGCTCAGCATACACTAACCGAAGGAACCTTAAATTTGACATATTCTTAAATTGCTCGCCATCAAAACAGAATGATTCACCCAATTCACATTGTAGGGAAATGGCTTTGATCCTCTCTGTTCCCTGTGAAAAAAGAAATTATATCTTGTGATTAATGAGTCAATGCCAAAAGTTATCTCATAGAACAATGAACTCCATAAGGACAACGAAAAAATGTATCTCTATTAAAGCTTGAACTTTGTGGTAGAGGCCGAGCGGTTGATTAAACTTAAAAGATGGGGATGATACCATATGATTCTGCAGGACGTTTCTTGCTTCTTCTCTGCGCCACAAGCGACTTGGCATCCCCGTTGCATTGTTCTCTTCTTCAACAATCTTCCTGCCGAGATCTCTTAGACAGTTGTGCATCCCCAACTTATTATCGTCACCAATTTTTATAAGAGACCTCAGTCGGAGGACTTCAATCCCAAGTGCGGGGTTCAACTTACAATCTTTCCACATGTGAAATACAACTCTTTTGTCCGTTCCAATGAAAAAGCATGCGATATCCAGAAATATTTCTTTTTCCTCGTCTTCTAAGTTGTCATAACTGACCCTTAACTGATCGATAACTTTCTTATCAGGTCTTTCTTTCAATTTCTGTAGGGTTTCCTTCCATATATCCTTGTTTTTGCCGTATAGAGAACTGCCCATAATCTCGAGAGCTAAAGGAAGCCCTCCGGTTGCCTTCACGATCTTTTTGGCCAAATGATTCAGTTTTGCCGTGGAAGGGTCAGTGGTTCTAAAAGCATGCTTGTTGAAAAGTTCGAGAGCTTCATCCTGCTCCATTCCACCCATCTCGTAAGAACTATCGACTTGAGGCGCTTCTCTTAATATGCCTCCATCAGTCGTCGTGATAATTATTCGACTTCCTATACCAAACCATTCACGTTCTGCCACCAATACATTGAGCTGTTTAATGTTATCAACATCGTCAAGAAGAATGAGAACTTTCTTGCCACGAAACCTGTCCATTAGCACTTTAGTACCATCATCAACACTACCAAATTCGTCACCTTTTCTCCTCGTGATGTCGGCAACTAACTTACTTTGCAACCATTCCAGACCATTTGGTGGCAAAGACTTCTCTCGAATATTATCCAAGGAGCTACAGCCTTCAAACTCTGAACCATCGAGAAGTTTATTATAGATGTCCTTGGCAAGAGTTGTCTTACCAATACCCCTGATACCGTAAATCCCAACAATTCTTACATCTCTAATTCCAACGTCCAACAAGCTCATGACTGCATCTGCATGCCTCTCAATTCCGACAAACGTTTTATTCCTGGGAAGATGGGCTTTCTTCAGTTTAGATAGGACGCTCGTAACTACTAATTTTATAAACTGTCCCCAATACCTGCAAAGTCCATAGCACAGAATTAAATTGGGACTTTACGGACGGTAAGCGTGAGGAGCCTACTGTAATTGCAGCAAATAGATGAAAACATGAGAAAATGGCTTTCGCATTTTTCATCTCGATGATCAAAAGTATACTAGGTTGAAACTAAGAAAGAAAAGATAGAGACAGCCAAATAACAAAGAAATGGTGCTGAAGATGAAATGGTAAATTCATTACCCATTAGCAGTATCTTCTAACGGCCATCCTTTCAGTTGTCCCAGCTCCGAGAGAGCGCTCCTCCACTCTCCAACATCCTGCGGATACTTCCCAGCGTGCTGCCGGAGTGCTGCATCGTAGTTCCCGGTCTGATTCTTAACTTGATCTGGCCTAACGTCGAAGAAGATAGGCATCACGATTTGCTTGTTTTCTCTATAGCGTTCGGCGATAAGAGAAAGCTCCCTGAGGCACCATTTGCTGGAAGCATAACGTTTCGAGAATATGGGAATGGAGATCTTCGACTGCATGATCCCCTGGCGAAGCCTGGGACCGATCTCATCCCCCAAACGGAGTTCTTCGTTGTCCCGAAAGACGCGGATGCCTGCATCTACCAAGCTGTTGTACAGACAATCAGTGAAACTCTCGCGGGTGTCGGGTCCCCTAAAGCTCAGGAAGACTTCGTACTCGCATCCCGGAGGCAGTGACACCCGGTCCGACTCCGACCTACACACACAGTTCATAATCATATCATCAAAATCAAACTCGATCTCCAGAAGGAAAGATCATGAAAGAACTCGTTGTGTTAAGATAGGGTCACAACATTGCCTCCGCCGGCCCGTGACCGGGGTTCGGTTTCCGGTCTCCAGGGAGGTCCGGGGCCCGCCTTTCCTCGAAGAACTCGATGACACTGAGGAGGAGACAGACGAGCCAACCAGCGAGGAAGAACTTCAAGAGAACGATGACCAGTGCTATGGAAGCAACGAGCTCCAGCTTCCCGCCACGACCACCAGCATCGGGAGAAGCCATTGCCGGACGAGTCTCAGGAAATGTGGGGGGAAGCAAGAGGAGGAGGAGAGCGGATAACAGAGTTTTGCTGCACAAAAAGATGATAGAAGGGGGCAGGGGTGGATGAGGAAGCCATTACTTTCCATTGACCGAGGAACAGTTGGGTCTGGGTCTTCGTCTTCGTCTTCGTCCTTCTTTATTCAACAAACAAATCATACCCCACTGTACTGTTTGGAAGCGAGTGAGAAGGGCTGAGCTGAGCTGCCATGGCTGCTTTTGCGAAAGGAGGACATGAAGTTGCCGGGAAAGTCATGGCAAATGACCGAATCACCCTCATCGATAGTTTTTGTTTTTGTTTTTGTTTTTTGGTTAATTGCTTAAAAAGGCTCGAAGTTTGAAGTAATTTTCAAATCTATCCTAACATTTCAATTAAATTATGATGGAAAAAGGCTTTATTGTTTCATATGTTTGTTGATATGGGATCCTGTTGATTTCCGGTCAAATTTTTTACCCTCTTTTGGGGCAAGAGAAGGGATAGATATCAAGATGTTGTCTCATCTTCTCCAGCTTACATAGATCCAGTCGACCGTTAGTTACTATCTCTGGACCATATGCGAGAACAACGATGGATTCTGAGTACTCCATCGAGCTAACCCTTCGGGACGTCTCAACAGCTTCTTGTAATTATCAACTGACACAAACAATCAGAATAATTTCAATTTTGACATATCGCTCAATTTCTTCATCGATGTGGAACCGCAGTGAAAGGCTTGTAGAACTATTTTAGGCAGCCTTGCATAGTATCCAACTTTCTCGTCTGGTAAGATCAAGGTGCTGTGATACTCGACATGGATATTTCAAACTTCTCTTTAGAGGTTCAAATATTAAAAATCACAAAATCCTTAAAAAGAAATAAAAAAAGAGAAAGAGAAATCCCAAATAAGCCTTTACAAACCATCAATCTAAATGCCAGTGTAAGGATACGAAAGAAGATATTGTGCAGCGATATACAATTTGAGAGCCGCTGCTCTGCTCCCTCCGATTTGCATGTGCCGAATCACTCATAGGTGGCATTTTTGTAAATATGCCAAACATCATGGGCATTTTCCAATGCAGAGGGAGTTCAGAGGAATTTCCTCCAAAAGACTGTCGGAGGAAATAGGTTTTCCCTATTCATTTTAGTTTATAGCGACGAGTTTACGTACCATTATGAACATTATGCAGAATATTAACTAATAAATGCTTATTTCGACAAAATTATGATATACATATATGTGTTAATTAAATTACAACCGGAAATCACTTTGGTGATTTTTATTGATTGCTAGCAAACCATTTTAGTGAAACTGTGTGAACGAAATCTCAAGCGGTATGATTGGGTGGTAAGAATGAGTATATAAGTAACCATTCATTCCAAATTCAAAACCCCTTAAGGCTATCTGTTAGGCTAGTTTACTTGTTCCATGCGTTGCAAGGAGTTCACGGAATCCGGGAATTAATTGGGACAAAATCCGGACACCCATGGTTACTCAAAAAAAAAAAAACAAAAAGAAAATGCTCCTCATCAACCTCTTGCTGCCACAACCGGTAATTAATCTCCCCCATAAAAAAATTTGATTCGGAAGATTTAAGGAGGCAGGACGACTTCGTGATGATGCGGTAAGCTCTCCAAATGAACGATCAAGAACCATTCGTAGGCGAATAAGCGTTGGGGTTGACCAGACATGTCTATTACTCGAGCATCTCTATACTTTGAATATTTATTGCATCCCAAAAAAGGAAGGTCGAGAGAGAGTCAGAGAGCATGGCGACGTGAACAGACGTTTTTTCGGTTTCGATGGGCATCATATGATACATGATGCGATGGGGTTACACTTCCAAGCAACTGCACGAAAGTTCATCCACCTGAAATTAGCAGACCACTTAAAGATCTATTATATTACGATAATAAATCTCTAACTAGAAATATTAAAAATTTAAATTAAGATTACCATTGAAAAATGTTAAATTTTATATCATGAATTATTAATTGGTACAATCTTTTGAGAAATCTACAACCAATCGGGTGTTCATAATTTTACACATAACTAGTTTGATCATTAGTTTTAGTTGTACAATAAATTAATTATTACACGAAACTATTATGACAAATTATTAAAAAATTCATGAATTTTTTTTTTCAATCCGTGGCATCAAATTAAAATTGAAATTAAAAAAAAGAGAGGTAATAAAATTACAAAATTATTCAGAGATTTAATGGCTATCAATTTTTGAAAGAATTGGAGTAAAGCTAATTTCGGATATATGTTCCAAAACAGAAATGTCTCACAATTCAACATTCCTCTTTCTTGCTGTATAGTACAGTTTTCCTACCTATCAGCCCTGGATTGTCCAACAGCAAACACTAGTATCACTCGCACTTTCGTAGAACTTACAAGTCTTCTCCTCCCCGAGGGAGCGGCAAACGAGAGACCTCGAGGAGAAATATTTTACTTTCTTTCTTTCATAATTCGGGACAGCCAAACTCTAACCACAGGTGCCAGAAATGAATGCAGGAATACGGATCTACAGAAAAAATGCAAATGTCGTATGATGAACTGACCTCGACAAACATGTTCCAGATTGCCCCATTTGATTTTTTCTGATCTTCGTTCAATGTTTGTAAAGGACAGTGAACTCAAATATTATCATTACTGAATCTTTCTTTTTCCCTAATAAATAGCAGAGGAAGGAAAATGTGCAGGGAAACGAAGCAACGAGACAGGAAGAACTTTTGATAAGAAGAGAACACCTTGATGATGAGTTCCAAAACTGAAACGTTAAAGGAGAAAAAAGAAAGGGTCAATTCTCGGGCATTATAAATCGAATCCCGTAAAATAAATAATTTTGCTCAAGAAAATAAATTAGCGGGTGAGATATAGATTACCTTTCTCCATTCTCGCAACCTTTTGAACCAAGAGAATCCAAGAACTCATCGGTCAAATCTATTAAAACTTAGAAACAAGCTACGTGCTATGCCTTCATGTACTGGACACAACGAGAAAAGTTAATCTGCACTGGGACTTCTCTCATGCTGACTGGTTCTGAATGTCAATCTTCCAGTAGAATCAGTTGATGCCACTCCTCCTTCACAGACCAAGAGAAGAAAATGTCTGTTATGGTATGGTATATCTGTCAATATTTTCCTGTTTAATTAGTAAACTGAAAAGGGGAAATAAACTACCTGGCATGTAAAGTGCTCGACGAAAGCAGTGAGTTTCCCATGACAGGTGCTACGGTGCACTTATTATGTCCCGGCGATTATCATATGGATAGATTGCAACCGCGCTCCCTTCACTTATCGAAACTGCCAGGCCATTAATGGACTCGGAACTTGCTCCTACAGCTTCACTCAAACACCCTCTTGAGTCTCGCCAAAGGTTGTGGCACTCGGTAATAATGCGGTTCACCACTGATGACTTATCACAGTTCGCGTCTCTTTCTTTCAGGATATCTTGAAGCTTCGCAAGGCTGATGCGTCTGGAAATAACTATACGCTTGATGGATTTCAGCTCCAGTAGTCCATGTACCTCTGAGATGCCCTCACAGCCAGCGATATCGAGATGCCTCAATTTCTTCAGCTTCGATAGATTCGGCAGACATTTGATTTCTCTACACCCCGAGATTCGTAAAAACAACAACTCTCCCAATTTACCGATCCCTTCGAGTCCTTGCAGCTTCTTGCAACCATCAGCATAGAAAGATCGTAACAATGTCAATTTGGACAGATCTGGTAATCTTTTAATGGACTTGCAATTGCCTATGTCCAAATCAGTCAAGGCATATAAATTATCCAGACCCTCAATCTCGATTAGGCTTTCACAGCCTCTAGCATTCATTATAGACAACTTTAGCATGGACAGATTTGGGAGTCTTTTCAGATTCTCGCAGGAGGAAACTTGAAGTACTCTCAAAGACTTCAACTGTTCAAGACCACTGAGGCTAGTAATCTGCAGGCACGAGTCCACTTTCAGACTCTTCAAGTTAACCAAATACCCGAGGCCAGGAATATTTGTGAGCTTTTCACAATTTTCAAGAGATAACTCGGTTAAATTTTGCAATTCTGAGAGCTCTGGCAATATCTGAAGTAAGCTATTTGAAATGTTCAGCTTGTGCAGACTTTTGGGAAGCTTGGGGAGGCTTTGAATTTTTGTGCACCTCGGAATGGAAAGTACCTTCAATCGAGTAAGGGAACCAATCTCACAATGTAAGGTGTTTATACTTAGCACCAATTCTTCCAAGTTAATCAGACTACAGAGATTCGGAATTGCCTCCACCGACGGAGAATTCACCCTCACACTAACCAAGCTAACAGGAAGTTCAGGGAGACTCTGAAGCTTTGGGCATCCCGCTAAGTGAAGAGTCTGAAGATGAGGAAGGCCACGAATGGTTTCTGGGATGCCCTTAATGTTTGTCCCATCTAATCTCAGGACCTCTAAAGAAAATAATTTCCCGAGCTCTGCAGGAATATCCCCTTCCAAATTCTTACACTTTGAAGCATTTATCTCTTTGAGCTTCCCTAACTTCCCTAGAGAACTTGGAAAATGAGATATATTACTGGAATTGATGTTGAGCACTTCCATGTTGTTCAGATTACCAACAGAATTAGGCAAAGTTGCCACTCCTGTGTGTGATAAGCTCAGCTTAACTAATGAATTGAGCCGCCCAATTGAGTCCGGAAGAGCTTGTAAGTGGTGGCACTCATTTGCTGACAACATTTGCAGATTTTGTAAGGAACCGATGGAATCTGGAAGTTGAATGATGGAAGTGCCGTCGATGATAAGTTCCATCAATTTTGTCATAGATCCCAATCGCTCAGGCAGATTGGTCACGCGCCAACATCCCTTCAAATTTAGTGAACTTAGACATTGAAGGTGATCCACCATTGTAGGGTGAAAGGCTGACAATCTTTGAGAGTCTTCAAGAATCAATCTTTCCAAATGCTTAAACATGGAAAGGTCGGGAGTCGTCGTTAGCTTGTGACAACTACTGAGATCAAGAACCTTCAGCTTCACAGGCTTCTGTTAAACAAAAGTTTTTAAAAGAGTAATTTAAGAAGGATACACGGCAATTATTTCAACGATAGAAACAAAAGAAGGATAATCAATTGCCAATACCTTGGTTGAGCTCCAAGCGCTCCAGTCCTCTTTAACTTCACTCCCTGACATATCAAGAACCTTTAACTTCGCCAGTGGTAAACTTTTGGGCATGAACTTCAAGGACGATTTCTGCCAGCTTAGCCATCTCAACTCCGACAGAGATCGGATATCTCCCGAAAGCTCAGCATACACTAACCGAAGGAACCTCAAATTTGACATATTCTTAAATTGCTCGCCATCATAACAGAATGATGTACCCAATTCACATTGCAGGGAAATGGCTTTGATCCTCTCTGTTCCCTGTGAAAAAAGAAATGATATCTTGTGATTAATGAGTCAATGCCAAAAGTCATCTTATAGAACAATGAACTCCTTAAAAACAACAAAAAAATGTATCTCTATGAAGGCTTAAACTTTGTGGTAGAGGCCGAGCGATTGATTAAACTTAAAAGACGGGTATGGTACCTTATACTTAGGATTCTGCAGGATGTTTCTTGCTTCATCTCTGCGCCACAAGCGACTTGGCATCCCCATTACTTTCTTCTCTTTTTCAACAATCTTCCTGCCGAGATCTCTTAGACAGTTGTGCATCCACAGCCTGTTATCGTCACCAATTTTTATAAGAGACCTCAGTCGGAGGACTTCAATCCCAAGTGCGGGGTTCAACTTACAATCTTTCCACATGTGAAATACAACTCTTTTGTCCATTCCAATGAAAAAGCATGCAATATCAAGAAATATTTCTTTTTCCTCGTCTTCTAAGTCGTCATAACTGACCCTTAACTGATCGAGAACTTTCTTATCAGGTCTTTCTTTCAATTTCTCTAGGGTTTCCTTCCATATATCCTTGTTTTTGCTGTATAAAAAACTGCCGATAATCTCGAGAGCTAAGGGAAGCCCTCCGGTTGCCTTCACGATCTTTTTCGCCAAAGGATTCAGTTTTGCCGTGGAAGGGTCTGCAGAAGGGTCAGTACTTCTAAAAGCATGCTTGTTGAAAAGTTCGAGAGCTTCATCTTGCTCCATTCCCTCCATCTCGTAAGAACTGTCGACTTGAGGCGCTTCTCTTAATATGCCTCCGTCAGTTGTCGTGATAATTATTCGACTTCCGAGACCAAACCATTCTCGTTCTGCCACCAATGCATTGAGCTGTTTAAGGTGATCAACATCGTCAAGAAGAATGAGAACTTTCTTGTCACGAAACCTGTCCATTAGCATGTTAGTACCTTCATCAACGCTACCAAAATCTTCCCGTTTGCTCCTCGTGATGTCGGCAACTAACTTACTTTGCAACCATTCCAGACCATTTGGCTGCAAAGATTTCTCTCGAATATTATCCAGGGAGCTACAGCCTTCAAACTCAGAACCGTCGAGAAGTCTATTATAGATGTCCTTGGCAAGAGTTGTCTTACCAATACCCCTGATACCGTAAATCCCAACAATTCTCACATCTCCAATTCCAACGTTCAACAAGCTCATGACTGCGTCTGCGTGCCTCTCCATTCCGACAAACGTTTTCTTCATGGGAAGATGGGCTTTCTTCAGTTTATATAGGACCCTCGTAACTACTAATTTTATGAACTGTCCCCAGTGCCTGCAAAGTCCATTGCGCAGAATTTAATTGGGACTATAAGGACGGAAAGAGCGAGGAGCCTACTGTAATTGCAGCAAATAGATGAAAACAGGAAACATGGTCTTCGCATTTTTCCCGTAGTAACTGGAAGTTTTTGCTAATGTTCCATCTCGATGATCCAAAGTATACTAGGTTGAAAGTAAGAATGAAAAGACAGAGACAGCTAAATAACAAAGAAATGGTGCTGAAGATAATGGTAAATTCATTACCCATTTGCAGTATCCTTTAACGGCCATCCTTTCAATCGTCCCAGCTCCGAGAGAGCGCTCCTCCACTCTCCAACACACTGCGGATACTTCCCAGCGTGCTGCCTGAGTGCTGCGTCGTAGTTCCCGGTCTGATTCTTAACTTGATCGGGCGTAACATCGAAGAAGATGGGCATCACGATTTGCTTGTTTTCTCTATAGCGTTCAGCGATAAGAGAGAGCTCCCTGAGGCACCATTTGCTGGAAGCATACCGTTTCGAGAATATGGGAATGGAGATCTTCGACTGCATGATCCCCTGGCGAAGCCTGGGACCGATCTCATCCCCCAAACGGAGTTCTTCGTTGTCCCGAAAGACGCGAATGCCTGCATCTACCAAGCTGTTGTACAAACAATCAGCGAAACTCTCGCGGGTGTCGGGTCCCCTGAAGCTCAGGAAGACTTCGTACTCGCATCCCGGAGGCAGCGACTCCCGGTCCGACTCCGACCTACACACACAGTTCATAATCACATCATCAAAATCAAACTCGATCTCCAGAAGGAAAGATCATGAAAGGACTCATATGTTAAGATAGGGTCACAACATTGCTTCCGCTGGCCCGTGAGTGGGGTTGGGTTTCCGGTCTCCAGGGAGGTCCGGGGCCAGCCTTTCCTTGAAGAACTCGATGACACCGAGGAGGAGACAGACGAGCCAATCAGCAAGGAAGAACTTCAAGAGAACGATGACCAGTGCTATGCAAGCAACGAGCTCCAGCTTCCCGCCGCGACCACCAGCATCGGGAGAAGTCATTGCTTGACGAGTCTCAGGAAATGTGGGGGGAAGCAAGAGGAGGAGGAGGAGGAGGAGGAGAGCGGATAACAGAGTTTTGCCGCACAAAAAGATAATAGAAGGGGCTGGGGGGGATGAAGAAGCCATTACGGGTTGACTTTCCATTGACCGAGGAACAGTTGGGTCTTCGTCTTCGTCTTTCTTTATTAAACAAACAAATCAGACCCACTGTACTGTTTTGTTAAGTTATGCACCTTGAAGTACTGTGAATACAAGTCGAGATCGGTCCATTAGGGATGTAATTAGGGTTTGTTCCCTTTAAAACAACAATTTATATCTCTTGTAATACTAACTAAAAAATAGTGATATACCTGGCTTGACGGCGCCTCCAGTCAGAATTACTGACGAACTGGGTAATCAATTCCGTGTGTCACTTTTATTTTTTCGTCCATATTATCTTCTACTATCGTACATCAACCTCAACATGTTTGGTGGCGAGTGAGAGGGGCCGAGCTGAGCTGCCATGGATGCTTTTGCGAAAGGAGGACAAGAAGTTGCCGGGAAAGTAAAGGCAAATGACCGAATCACCCTCGTCTATTGTTCCATTTTTTTTGGTTAATTGCTTAAAAAGGCTCGAAGTTTGAAGTCATTTTCAAATCTATCCTAACATTTCAATTATGACGGAAAAAGGCTTGGTTTGTTGATGTGCGACCCTGTTGATTTCCGGTCAAATTTTTTACCTCTTTTTGGGGCAAGAGAAGGGATAGATATCAAGATGTCTTCGGCTTCCATAGATTCAGTCAACCGTTAGTTACTATCTCTAGACCATATGCAAGGACAACGATGGATTCCGAGTACTCCATCGAGCTAGCCCTTCGGGACGCCCCAACAGCTTCATGCAACCGTCAACTGACACAGAGATCGGAATAATTTCAAGTTTGACTTATCCCTTAGTTTCTTCATCGACATGGAACTGCCTATAATATAGGCAGTGGAAGGCATGTATAATAAATTTACTTGCATAGCATCTAGCTTCTCGCCTGATAAGGTCAATGTGTTGTGATACTCGACATGAATATTTTGAGCTTCTCTAGCTTGGATAGCTTCAATTCACGATAGTACGAGAAACCTCAAAGCTACAAGCCCGCGTATTGCATGCAAATTGAACCTTTAGGTATAGAATTTGTTATACCGTGAGTAAAGTGCTAATTCAAAATATCTAATTTCTACTTCGCATAACATTTTAAAATCACATTCGTAATCTATCTCTAATATATGCTTCTTTTTGGTTAAATAATTAACGGCACTATTTGTTTTGAGTAGTTAGCAGTGGAGATTTTTTCTTCTTTAGAGATTCAAATCTTAAAAATCGCCCAATCCTTAAAAAGAAACAAAAAAGAGAAAGAGGAATCCCAGATAAGCCTTTACAAACCATCAATCTAAACACAATGTGAGTATATGAAAGAAGATGTTATGCAGTGAGATACAATTTGAGAGATGCTGCTCCCTCCGATTTGCATGTGCCAAAAAATTCACGGGTGGCATTTTTGTAAATAGCCAAACATCATGGGCATTTAATTTCCTCCGGAAGGCTGTCGGAGGAAATTGATTTTTCCCATTCATTTTAATTTATGAATAAAAGAAATTTCAGCTTCCATTCTTCCTATTCTAAGGTGAAAGAAGTAGAAGTGGTTTACAATAAATCAAGCCAAGACTAATCCTTAGTTCTCATTGGACAATAATGGTTTACAATAAGTGGAAGTGTTTCTTACCTCGGATGCTGTTACGTATTTCCATTTTCAGCCAGAGCAACGAGTTTACGTACCATTCTGAATATTCTGCCGAATATTAACTAATAAATGCTTATTTCGATAAAATAATGACACGCATATATGTGTTAATTAAATTACAACCGGAAATCACTTTGGTGATTTTTATTGATTGTTAGCAAGCCATTTTAGTGCAACTGTGTGAACGAAATCTCAAGCGTTGGGGTTGACCAGACATGTATATTATGCGCGCAACTCTATACTTTGAATATTCATTGCATACTAAAAAAAGAAAGTCGAGAGAGAGTCAGAGAGCATGACGTGAACAGATGCTTCTTCGCTTTCGTTGGGCATCATATGATGCATTATGTGATGGGTTTTTTTTTTTTTGAAACATAGTATGATCTTTCGTTACTCGAAAAATGAAAATAGTATTCATTAACGTAGTATGTGCATGTCTACTTTGAAGATTCATTGCGTACTAGAAGGTCAAGATATAGAGAGAGCGTGACCCGGCCAGGAGCTTTTGCGCTTTCGTCGAGCATTGATGAGGTGGGGTTACGTTAGATGTCTGATGTATAGTTGTTGGAGAATGTTATTAATACCCCCTACAGGTGACCCTGCACGTCCCCACAAATTAGTTTAGTCCGTCGTCTCGGAATTATTGATCTTACACGAGTGAGCAGAGCTCATCATCAACAGATCAGCTCTCTGCGCATTTTTTTTTTGTAGGTACTGAAACTTTCTTTGTGAGCTCACGCGTGTTGCCGACCAGCTCTTTGCGTACTCATAGTGTGGCAGCCTTCTTACGGACATCCCTTGCCACAACATACTAGCAGGGAGGATACCGTTCCATTGGTGATGTTGCAGATAGCAGGCAGTAATATATGTATTAAATTGAAGTAGAATTTAATTACCAATCAAGTAATATATGTTTCTCATTATATATATATATATATATTGTGTGATTTCATTTATTAGTTTTCCTGTGTATTACATGGACAACCTTACTAGTGTGTGTATATATATATACACGAGATTCGTCACCCTACTATATATATGATTGTACCTATATATATATATACACAAATCGTAAAGTTTATGCGTTGGACGGATTAGAATATATAATTCATTTTCCCTTTTTGTCAATCTATTTATATATATATATATATATCTATAGATATAGCCACATGTCAATCAACCAAGCATTTTAGGAAAGAAATTCTTTCTTTTCATTTGAAAAAAATCTTCTCTCTTCCTTTTAAGAGACAGAAAAGAGAAAAATTCTAAGAGGAAAATTCTAAGAGGAAAATTTTTGCAATTGGAATTCTGTACCTCATTAAACTATTATTTTATTAAACTTAATTCCTTGTACGTGCTAATCTTTTTTTGGTTAAGATACATGCTAAATTTTTTTCATGCCTCTTTTTTCGAAAATATGATATTTACGATAATAGATCAGACTAAATATTTATGCTACGTTTGGTTTGAGAGTTGGATTTTGATTTTAGTTGGTTGATTTTTATTTTAATTGGGTTGTAATGATTGTGGTGTTGAATTATGAGAAAAAGTGTGAAAAAGTAATAAATAGTCAGGAGAATTTAATATTAAAAATTGAATTGAGTATAATGAAATTGTACGTGGGTTTATATATGGGGCCTATCTTTTTTACTTTGAATAAATAATTTTTGTTGTGCAGTAAGTAGAATTAAAATTAGAGTTAAAATCTTAAAATTAAATTCTGAAAACAAACGGAACCTATTTTTTATTTTCTGAATTTCTAAGATTTAAATGATTTTTTCTTTTCATTTTGTTTTTCTATATATCAATATAGTGTACATACACACTCAATGATACGTTAGATGTATCGTATCTTGAAGTGTATTTATTTAATTTTATTTACAAAGATTAGACGAATTAGTTTTTTGAAGTCTACTATTTTGGATTGATGAATGTGCCCTTTTATTAGTAACTTCTTGCATCTGTTAATTATCTTTATGACCACGTTGTTGGATTCTATGATACTTTTTTTTTTCATTGTCGGAATTATTTGATCAATCCTAAATATATAACATAGTCAATTTACTCATGCATTAATAAATAATATATTTTGTCATCTATCAACTATAATATGAAATCAATTAAGTTACTATAATTTAATTTTTTTTGTGAATTAGAGTACATTGTAATTATATTATAATTTTTTTTCGTGCACATCACTTATCAAGAAGTCCAATGGGCCCGACAATCCAATAGCTTGAGTGAGATCGGCCCACTAAAGAGTAAAACTCTTCTAATCATGAATTTTCTTCATTTACATGACCAAAACTCGAGATCTTGCTTAAAGAGAGTAAGCGTGAGAGTATTTGAATTAATCCATGTTGTTTGTAATTTATATTTTTAAATAACAAAAGAGAAAAGGAAATCAGCGGCAACGTACGAGTGGTTAGTCAATAGTACATATGAAAACAAAGTTCCAAGCTGATTTTTACGCTGTCACATTATCAAAAATATAAATGAAACTCTTCTACGATACCACGTCATTATTTATATAGTAGGAAAATGTTAATATTCTTTACAAAAATAAATATTTATCCCACCTATCTCCCCATTTGTTTGTAATGGACATTGAAGTTGTTACAAAACTCCTCAATAGAGCAGATGATTCAGGGCATCTAGTATATCATCCTTTTTGCAAGAAAGTTAAGCTAACGCACCTTGGGTTTGCAGATGATCTTGTTGTCACGACCTGAAAATCCTACGAAGTTTCCTTTAGAGTATCACGATATCCATTTTACCAAATTTAAACCTGTTAAACAATTCCATAAAATCTCAACTATATCTATCTTAGCCAACCACGTCATATTTATATCAAAAAAGTATATCACACCTTCAAAGTAACTTCTAGCATGTTTTTCAAAATCACCCATGAACAACTAAACAAAATTTTTCAGGTCGTAACTATTTACGAACATTCTATACATAACTTAATACCTAATATATATATATATATACAGATTTAGCTACAAATCTTCCACGCTGATCCCCGAAGTCCAAAAAGTCCTCCAATACAGCTAGTCTAGCTTCTAATTCATCTGTAACAAAAAATATGCAGGGGGTGAGTTACATCTCAGTGAGTATTAAATTTCATATTCTATATCACCTTATATAACTCAACTCACCACCAAAATATTTAAATAACAACCATAACTTACCTACATCAAATTTAATACCAACATCCAATTTAACATTAGTAAACTCAAATGAAATTTTCCCTCACAACAGAGTTATGACGGTACCGTAACCCCGCACACCTCATCTCCAACTCCTCATATTGATTACCACAAGCGGGGGCCACCTATTATTCTCCGACGGTAGGAGTCTAGCGTCCATTTTATATTCCGCCGAATTAGCAGTCTAGCGTCCTTATTTATATCTCGTCGGATCAGCGGTTTTGCGTCCCATTTATATCCCACCGAATCAGCAGTCTAGCATCCCTTTTTTATATCCCGCTGGATTAGCGGTTTCATAGCCATCACAACAACAGTATCCACACTATACCATAATGATCGAATTCACTTACCTTCATCTTAACAAATAAGCATCAAGATTCATGTGTTCTTTTAATTTCATTAATCTTAACTAAAATGCATTTCATATATTTACCCCGAATATAACCTCATTCTAATATGGAGCGGAGTATTCACTGAACTCCCAAAATTATCTTATTGAGTCGAGTTTTTAGGATGTATGATCTCGGTCTCCTTGGCCCCTATTAAGTTCAAGCATAAATGTTAGATTATATACCAAATAAGAGCATAAATATGCGTCAGTTCAACTTCCTTGTTCCTTCATTTATATAGATATAATATGAGACTTTCATAATTAACAAGTGCTTTTACTTATCCCTTTCGGGTTCCGACTAACTCTTCAAATGCGGCATGATGCAGAATGATATGCACATGTATTTCTTCAATCATATCAACTTAGGATATGTTGTAAATCATATCAAACGGATGACCAATTCAATTAGCCAAGTTCAAGCAGAAGGTGCAAGCAGAACACATATACATATACTTACATGCTTATATATTTATATGTATGTCATACACGTTGCTGAAGGAAATTAAAAAAAAAACACACACGCACAAAAGAAAGGGGTGAAAGGGCCCCACGTGGCCCTCAATTCCCCTTATGCCATCCTGCCACCGCCATTGTTTTTTCCATTTCATTTGTTTTCTTCCTTCCTTCTTTCCCTGCATTTCCCTCTGTTTTTTTTTTTGTTCTTGGCTGGGATCGACGAACAAACAAGGGAAAGAGAGGTATAGAGAGATAGAGAGAGGATGTGCTGGAGAGAGGAAATAGAGAACTCGACCGAGAGTCGGGATGGAGCTCACCCAAAGGTAAGGAACGGACTGGAATCTTGCTTCATCAATTTGCTGAATCTCGATCGATTGCTTTGTTCATCTTCTAAACTTTGATTGAACTCTATATGATTCGAATTTCTCGTTGTGGGAAAAGGTCGATTTGTTGCGAGTTTAGCCATTGTGTCGGATGCGGGAAGCTATGGGTTTTCTGTCCTTTTCTTTTTCATTGTCCTGTTTTTGGCTGGGGGAAATCCTATCTTGCTGTCAAACATAGAGTAAGGATTTCTGAAATCCTTCCTACCTCCTATCACCCACTAAATGCATTTTCCTTCATTTATTTATTTATTTTTTGTGATGCAAATGCTTAACTAAAACTAAGCTAGCAATTTTTGTTGGTTGAGATATCCATTAAACCAGCTATATGCTATTATGCATTGTGTAAAGAACACCAATTCCCACTCAGAATGATTTACTGTAAAAGGGTTTTTGGATTTATGGCTAGCCAATCTACCTTGTCTGGACCAATGCTGAGTAAGAATTATAGAACCTAACTCTTACCATGAATTTTTCTTGTAATTTTATTTTCCCGGCTTAATAGGGAAGCTGGGGATGGGGATCTAATAGGTAAACCGGGTGCAGTCAGCACAATCCCTCGAAGGACATAAAGTTTAGTTAATTCGTAGATTTCAGGGAAATTTCTGAGTGAAAATAATTACAATTACTTCTTAGTGAATGGAAATTTTGAAATCTAACATGTTTATGTAGTAATAAAAATCAGATGAAATTTATTTTCTTATAAGCATATGCTATACATATATGGATACTGTCCCTTTTTTGGATTCAGTAGAACGAACATTTAATTAGAAGAAGCATGATAACCAGGTGATTTGGTGGTTCAAAGGGAGAGCTCCTAGTATGTAATTGATCCTGCCAGAATCCAGAAGTAGTGGCTTATGAATCAAACCATTCATTTGCACATTTAAATGTTGAACAATGGGAAAGAGTCGTGCCAAAATAAAGTGGAATAACAGGAACTAAGTTAAGGAATAAGGTTTGAACTAGGACGAGAAGAGGATCTTGGTTGTTGCATGATTAGTGACTTGGTGGTGTGATATACGCTTATAAATTGCATGATCAGGGATGGAGTATATCAAAGCCATGTATCTCGAAGACTTCACTTGATGATTTATTTTTGGGAGTCATCGGTGAGTGCCTTATTCCATTGTGAAATGATATATATATATATTGATATATATATATATATATGTATATACACATATATTAAGTTAAGTGTATGGTAATGATGGAATGATTAATAGGATTGATTATAATAAGAGGATTTGAGAGACGTTTTATGTTTGTGTTGTAGTTATCTGTTTGAGGTTATGTGATTATTGTGATCATTGCAAGAGTTTTAGTTGGTAATAATTGTATAGAGCGTATAAATTGATTTATGCGGATATATGATAAGTGATGGATTATGATGTCATTATATGAGATATGAATTGTCTGAATGTTATTATTGAAGGAAATATTATGATAATTTGGGAATAAAAATTTGGTGTGGGTATATGATATCAGTTGGCATGTTGCTGTTGATTGTGCTTGTGATTGTTATTTGACTATAGCCATGGGATCGCTGGACCCGGCGGATTATAAAATGGGTCAGATCGGCCGCTGGACCCGACGGAATATAAATATGGGCCAGATCACGGAATATAAATAGGGCCTGATCGGCCGTTGGACCCGGCGACATATAAATATGGCCTAGATCGGTCGTTGGACCCGGCGAAATAGAAAAAGGGGCTCGATTGGCCGCTCGACCCGGCGAAATATAAATTGAGGTCAACTCTTACCGCCAGAGGTTAATAGGCGGCCCTCGCTTATGAGATATGAGTATGGAGAGTTGAGGATGATATGAGTAAGATATGCGGGGTCACGGTACCGTCACAACTCTGTTGCGAGGAAATGCAACCCTATGGCTATATTGATTGGTTGTGTTGTATATTGTTTGTCTGATTTGATTGCTATAAATATGATGATTATTAAGATTGTTTGAAGTTGTTCTATGAAAATTGTGTTGTTTGCTGATGCTTGATTTAGTCAGTGTGTGACTGTTAGGTGATGCTGAGTTAATAGTTAATTTTAATATTATTATATAGTTATAAAGATAATTTATTGGTCACGAATGAGTTTGGTAATTATTTGTATGTATTGCATAATATGCTGTGTTGGTGAATTAAATGATAGACTTGGGTATGCTAATATTATTTTTGTTTATTTAAAAATATATTTTTAGTTAATAATAGTTTATTTCACTTTGAAATTTTATGTTTATTGAGATGCAGTTCACACCCTGCATGTATTTTTTCAGATAAGCTTCTAGCTGCGTAGGAGAACCATTTTTGATATCAGGGATCAGTTCGGAAAACTAGGTAGGGACCTTAGTTATTTAATAGGTATTTTTCTTATATAGAAAGTATTTGAATATGTTACAACCTGAAATTTTTATTTAATTCGTTTAGTGAAGCGACTCTCTTAGAATGTATATATATGTGTGTGTGTGTGTGAGAGAGAGTTAGTTAGATTGGTTATAGGTTACTGAGGGTTATGGAAAGCAAGTTTTATATTAATAGTTTATGTGATAACGGATACCGATGAAATATAAGGGAAATTCAACTGAAATTTCGAGTCGTAACATTTTAAGTACTTCCTTTATTCTAAAATACTAATAAGCAAGAGCTTAGTCACTCAATCCACTACATAATATCACCATAGTGCATAATAAATTCCCAAATCAACGTCATACGCACATTGTTCTCAATCACAGCAAGTCAAACTTAGCCAAAGAGCACATATATGCATTGGAAACATACTCAATTCAATCAAGAGATTAGCTTCATGCCTCAAGACCGAACACTTCAAATCCTATTTATCTCCAACCTCACCAACCTCTCCTCTAAAAAGAATTCAACTAGCCACAGAAAACATGAACTCAATATTAAAGAATGACTAAACCGCAGAGAACAAATTTAAAGCCGAAACTACTTAATTTGGCAGTAGATAGAATCCCAGACTGACTAAAGAGGAGCATGGCTCAATCCACGTCTAAACTCAGTGAACAAGAGTCTATAATGTAGGGAATATCAACTTACAATCAAGAACTCCATTCTTAACCGTCTTCCTCTTCGACTTTGGTCATCTTAGATCGTCACTCTCTCTCGCAGTCTCTCTAGTATCTTATGTCCTATTTTGCTCTGTTCTTTGTTGCCTGAACAGGACTAAAACTCAGCTAGAAGACTTCCCTGAACCTATCCTTCCTCTTCTTCTTCTCCACTGGGTCCTCTCGACTCAACTCTCTCTCTCTCTGTTTTTCCTTCGTCCTCCCAGCCGGAAATAAAACAGAGAGAAAGAAGGAAAATAAAGGAACAAATGAACTGAGATGCATGCTGTGGAAAAGGGTTGCTTAAAACACGTGGAGCACATGCCAATTGTCTTTTTTTTTTCCCCCCTTCCTTCAGCCACATATCAGTATATTATATAATATATAAACATATATAAATATATGTCTATGTATGCATGTTGAAAAATAAGTGCTGGGTCTCACACTTGTGAATTTTTCTTAATGGTGATAGTACTTTAAAAGCTGTGTTGGATGTTTTTAACAGCTTTTATCAGATGTCCAGGATTAGGCTCAGTCCTGCTGAACTGAAGATTTATTGTGATGGGATGGATGAGCTTACTATCCAGAGATTGCTGGATCTCAGTGGCTTTAAGAGAGGTATTCTTCCTGTCCGTTATCTGGGAGTCACCTTCATTCCTGTTAGGTTGACGGACAGAGATTGTAAATCCCTCATTGATAAAATCACGAGCAGGATTGAAGGATGGGTTGTGAAGAAATTCTCTTATGCCGGTAAACTGCAGCTAGCAAAGTCAGTTATTCACTCTCAGGTGAATTTTTGGTGTTGTGCTTTTGTTCTCCCTAAGAAAGTCCTGAAGATGGTGGAAAAGAAGTGTAAAGCTTTCTTGTGACTGGAAAGGATGGCAAGGGAACATGAGCTAAGTTGAACTGGAGTATGGTTTGTTTACCTAAGAAAGAGGGAGGTTTAGGAGTCAAAGATCTGGACGTTTGAAACTTATCTTGCAATTTAAATCTCATATGGTTGCTTATGAAGAAGGCAGGGTCTTTGTGGATCGCATGGCTGAATATATATCTTCTTAAAGGCAAGAGTTCACGGAGTCTTGAAGTCTGAAACAACTGTTCCTATGCTTGGAGGAAGTTATTGAAGCTCCGAGCAACAACTTATCCTTTTATCAGGGATAAAGTCGGGGATGGCCAATCAACCTACTTTTGGTATGATAATTGGGCTAGCGGAAGTCCTCTGATTAAGGGAGGAAATCTGTATAGAGTCACAAAATATGCTACTGTGGCAAATGCTCTGAATAACACTGATTGGATTACAAGAACATGTCGAAATAGTCAAAGAAGAAGTATCCAACAGATCAAGAGAGATGTGAATCTTATTCCTGATAAAGAGGATGAAGTTGCTTGGGTGGCTGGAACTCGAAGTGGTTTTTCTATCTCGATAACATGGAATGTGCTGAGGAAAAGGGGAAGGAAGGTTAACTGGTATAAGTTAGTTAGGTTCAATTATTGTATTCCTAGGCACAGCTTTACCAGTTGGCTTCTTATAAACAATAGTCTCAACAGTATGGACAGGGTCTGTCGGTGGAATCCTATAGCTGATTCTATTTGTAAACTCTGTGGGGAGGACAATGAAACTAGAGATCATCTCTATTTCACTCGTTCTTTTGTCAAAGAGATAGGGTGTAGAATTCTGCAGAAGTGTGGCACTGAGAGTAGGGTAGGAGATTGGAGAGGAGCTAAATTGGGCTGCCGCACATCTTAGAGGGAAAGCTGTAGATGCAATCTTGATGAAGCTTATATAACATAGTCTTGTGTACTTCGTTTGGAGGGAGAGAAATGTTAAAGTGGACCACTAATTTTAAATGGATGAAGTTTGCTTGCAATAGGTGTTCGAAATTTATTAAAATCATCTCATGATCACAACTATATCCAAGTAAGAATCATTCTCAGCCAATAGGCTACTATAACTTTACATTTCACTAAAAAAGATAAGGACATTCCAAACTCACAAATAAAAAGAAACTACATAAATTGCTGTTAAATTTGAATAGGCTTTTTACTACTCTGGTTTGGTTTTATGTAATTCAGGAAACTTGTTCATTTGAAGTAAAGTTTCGGATATGAGTCTTGTGATTGAAAAAAATAAATCATAATTAGGTGAGATTTATCATTTAATGGTCCGATCTTGCTTATACATAGATTAATTGGATTCATTAAACTTTTGGATATGAAGTAATACACATTGTGACAAGTCCATATAATTAATATAATTAAAAAAAGTTAACAAATTAAAAGAAAAAAATTTAAAAAAAAGAAGAAGGAGAAGGGTGGGTCCCACAAGTAGGAAAACCCGCCCTCCACTCCCTATCATAAGGATGGACCAGAACTAATTATATGAATATATGTATGTAATGTAATGTAATATGTGTAATATGTGATCCTTTCAGTCGTCCCAGCTCTGAGAGAGCGCTCCTCCACTCTCCCACACAACGCAGATACTTCCTAGCATGCTGCCGGAGTTCTGCATTGTAGTTCCAGGTCTGATTCTTAAATTCATCGGGCGTAACGTCTAAGAAGATGGGCACCACAATTTGCTTCTTTTCTCTATAGCGTTTGGCGATAAGAGAATGCTCCCTGAGGCACCATTTGCTGGAAGCATATTGGAGAATATGGGAATGGAGATCTTCGACTGCATGATCCCCTGGCTTAAACTTGGGAACGATCTCGTCCCCAGAATGGAGATCTTCGCTGTCCTGAAAGACGAGGATGCCTGCCGAGCTGTTGTGCTGGCAATCGGTGAACTCTCGTGGGTGTCGGGTCCCCTGAAGTTCAAGAAGACTTCGTAATCAATGATACCGGGTCCGATTCCGACCTAAAAACATGGTTCATAATCATATCATCAAAACCAAACCCGATCTCAATATGGAAAGATCATGAAAGGACTCGTATGTTAAGAAAGGGTCATAACATTGCCTCCACTGGCCTGTGAGTGGGGTTCGGTTTCAGGTCTCCAAGGAGATCGAGGCCTGCCTTTCCTTGAGGAACTCAACTACACTGAGGAGGAGAAAGACAAGCACATTAGATAAGAGGAACTTCAAGAGAACGATAAGCAGTGCTATGCAAACAACGAGCTCCAGCATCTCGCAGCGACCACCAGCATCGGGAGAAGCCATTGATGGGTGCCACTCCGCGCCTAACAGACTTTTGCTGCCCAAAAGATTAGAATAATATTGGGTTTGAATGATTGACAATTAATTAGAATGCTTACAAGTAACAATCTGTGAACGTGTTGTGAGACCAAGTTTTCCACTTTAGAGCATTCTAGTTGCATGGGTGTCATATCACCAAATGGTCGAGTAATGTTCACTGAACATTTGCTCCAAAAGATAATAGAAGGGGGAAAGGATAAGGAAGCCATTACTGGTTGACTTTCCATTGACCGAAGCCCAATGGTCTTCCTCCGTCTTTAGTCAACAAATCGTACCCCACAGTTTGGGAGAGGAGAGGGGACGGAGCGAGTGGGCAAAGTAACCGGAAATGACCGACTCAACCTCGCCTACTGTCGGGTTTTTTCCCCTCCTTTTTCTTTTATTTTTTTTCTTTTGATTAATTGAATAAAAAGGCTCAAAGTTTGAAGTCAATTTTCAAATCTATCCGAGTATTTCAATTGTGATGATGATGAAAAGAGGCCTTGTGTTTCAAATACTTGTTACTATGGGACTCTGTTTATTTTCAGTTAATTTTCTACCCTTAAACTCTGCTCATAATAATAACTAACTGTCTGATAAGTAACACATAGAAATGTCAGCTTTCCATATTTTATCGAGAAATTCCCGTTCGCTTAACTTAGTTATATATATATATATATATATATATCCAAGATGCATGGAGGATGAAGTCAACGTGGTTAAATTCTCCTTTGAATTGTTCTTCGGAAGTTAACATCCTTTCAGTATGTATCATTTTTCCATAACGTATCCAACTATCTTAGAAAATGTCAGGCTGTTGATATTTCATTGAGAAGTCCTCAACGAACCCAAAGCTATATATTATCCGTTCCTGAGAAGTTTCCATTGGCCAAATACCAAGATCAAATTAAGATCGATGAACTGAGTCTACTTAATTCGTTCTTCGAATTGTTCGAAAAACGCACTATAGACAGGTCTCGTGGAAATGTTCCAATTGTGCTCACAATAAGATTCTTTTCATAACAAGTTGATGATTGTCCGTCTGTTCCTTAATATCCATGGAAAGCGTGGAACAAAGAGAAACCGTCTAGCAGGGTCAGCCCTAGAGGGGATTGCCAAGTACTCATAAACGGATCGCAAGCCTCCAGTCTGTAATTCGAATCCGATCGAGGCTTAATGGACAAATGAAGGACAAATAACTGACTAGTCGTAGGTTCGAATCCTACTTGGAGAGGTCTGATTCATCCCAAATTAATTTAAAAATTCCGAATGAGAGTTTGCTTAGTTGATTATTAAGATCAGTACTGTAACCCCTTAGTCTTTTAATACATTGTTGTCAGAATTCCTGGTCGAAGCTATAGATCTCACAACCGGCTCAACCAAAGGCAATCCACACATAGCCGTTATATTTAATGAGATCCGGACTGGACGCTCTTTCCTATGCTATGAAGATGGGAAAGACTAGCCACGGATTAACACCGCTCTATTAACGCCGCTGTTCAAGAGCCACACTAACAAGTAAATAGAGGAAGGGGTTCCAAGCAACTGTTTTTTTTCTTGGATAAGTGGTAGAACTCCAAAGGAAACATATGATCATTGGTTCACCCGAAAAAAGAAAATAGTATTCATTAACATAGCATGCGCATGTCTACTTTGAATATTCATTGCGGACTAAAAGGTCCAGATAATAGAGAGAGCATGACCCGGCCAGAAGCTTTTGCGCTTTCATCAAGCATTGATGATGTGGGGTTACACGGTAGAGGGCTGATGTATAGTTGTTGGAGAAGTTAATGTAAATACCCCTTCGGGTGACCCTGCACATCCCCACAAATTAGTTTAGTCCATCGTCGGTCCAACATCAGCCGTTCGGAATTATTGATCTTACACAAGTGAGCAGAGCTCATCATCAACAGATCAGCTCTCTGCCCTTTCTTTGTAGGTACTGAAACTTGTGTTGGGTCTGATTGTATGTGTGTGTCTTGAACGATGACTGATTCTCATGGCACCGGCTCCATACCGCCAGAAAACCTTTCCACACCACCTGCAGGTCTCTATGACGCTGCAATCATGGGTTCGGTTGCTGCCTTAGACGATTTGCTCAAACAATATTGGAAGGTAACACTGTCGCGAAAAATATACGATAGTAGAAGACAATATGAACGAAAAGCAGAAAGGACACACGAAATATATTACCCAGTTCGTCAGAAATTCTGACTACGTCCGGGAACGCCGCCAAGCCAGGTATTCCACTATTTTGAGTTAGGGTTACAAGAGATATAAACTAAAGTTTATAAAGGGAACAAACCCTAATTACATTACCAATGGGCCGAATACAATTATGGGCCGGGGGCTACACCGATCTCGATCCGAATTCACAGTACTTTAGGCTCCATAACTCAACAAACACTCCATCGAGTTTCACTGGACATCATTTGCAGAATCTCCCTTGCACTAGGCAGCTCTTACGGGCCACCTCAAGTTCTTGAAACAGCTCTTCGAGCTCATACTCGAGCTTGCCTCAGAGCAGGACTTAGAGAAATGCACCCCTCGCCACTTGGCAGTGTTGAGTTATGGAACCTGAAGTACTATGATTCCAGATCGAGAGCGGCGATCTAATTATGAAGTACCCCATGTTTTGTTCGGCCCATTGGTGATGTAATTAGGGTTTGTTCCTTTATAAGTAGCAGCTTATATCTCTTGTAACCTTAACTCAAAATAGTAGAATACCTGGCTTGGCGGCGCCCCCAGACGTAGTCAGAATTTCTGACGAACTGGGTAATCAATTTCGTGTATCCTTTCTGCTTTTCGTTCATATTGTCTTCCACTATCGTATATTAGGCGCAACAGGCAGCAGCAAGTGGCCACGACCAAATCGTAAAGGAGCTGCTGAAAGCAAATGGAAAGGCCTGTCTCATGCAAGACCAAGAGGGAAAGGTCACATGGCCGCCATGAGAGGGCGAATCCCCAGTGGTCCAGGAGCTCTTGAAGTCGATGCTTGCACAGGAGTCTGAGAAGAAGAAGGTTGATGATGGAGATAGCATTCTCCACCTGTGTGTGAAGTACAACCATTTGAGGTCCTCAAACTCGTGCTGGGTTCGACCAGTGATGATGGGGAGGTCCTGAAGATGACCGATTCCCTTGGCAACACTGTCTTGCACTTAGCTGTGATGCTGAAGCAGATAGAGGTACCGTAGCACACACACACACATATGGATATCTATATATATATATATATATATATATATAGATCTTTCCAGCTATACATATGTACTTTATAATGATTCTGTCAATCTGATAAATGAAGTATATACATATATATATATATATATCATCTTACGTACTATAAATATATAATTGATTGGCTGATGGGTTGACGGCATACGCAGATGGTGAGATTCTTGCTTGAGTTACCAAGAGTGAGGAAAGAAGTAATTAACATCACGAAGGGGATGCATTTCACAGTACTGGATGTACTAAACCACTCTCCAAGAGACTTCAAGAGCCTGGAGATTCGAGAAATCCTAGCTGCAGCCAGAGCCAGAGCCGGAGCTGGAGCTGCAGCAGAGACTGTTATGCTTCGACCATGTCAAAAAGGGGTGTGGCACTTTGTGAAGCAGATCATGGAATACAGAGGGGACTGGATGAATGACACGAAGGGGTCCTGATGATGGTGTCCAGCATCATCGCAACCTGCCCCTTCCAGGCAGCGATTGCACTTCCGGGTGGTGTATGGCAGAATGACACCAATATGGCCATGGCGGGTCCCTGCAGCGACAGCGAAGTGTGTGCTGCTGGGAATGCGGTCCTTGCTTACTACTCCCCTGAAAAGTACTACGACTTCATGAAGTACAACATGGTCTCATTCCTTGAGTCACTTGTGGTCTTGTTCCTGGTCATAAGCGGGTTCCCAATTGAGAAACAAATTCTGCCTCTGGATCTTGTCACTAGTCATGTGTGCAACAGTCACCTGCCTTGGCTACACCTTCGTCAAAGCCATGTGGCTGGTGGTCCCAGATCTCTTGATACTCCAATATGACAAGCTCAAGTACGATATATACCGCCTGTGGGCCGTGATGACATGTATTGTCGGGCTCTTTCTTTTTCGTCCGCATGTGTTACTGGCTGGGATGCTTCGAGTACAAAGATGCTTGGAGGAGGATACTCAGACTCGGTCCCAGCACATTGAAACTCGTAGTAGATTCTTAAAGACACTGGAAAACTCATCCAGCTGATACCAGTAGCCGGTGCTAGCCAACCACAACTCATTATGTTAAGAGTGTAGTTTCTACGGTGGAAACATATATAACCAGCTAGCCTGGCAAGAATTTAAACACATATATAGGTGTTTACACCTAAATATTGCATCTCGTGAGAATGAAGATTGCAGCTATCTTTATTTTAGGCATTGAATAAGTCGGCTGATATTTCTAGAATATTTGGTTTTAGAGATTTGAGGCAATTTAGATTTCCTAGTAGTCTAGTTACTATTTTGGATATTATCTTGATTTCGTAAATATAGGAGTATCCAATTATGATATATTCTCTACGATTTCATTGCATCGACTATATATACTTGTCGTCTTGTTCGTTGCAGGGTTCAACACACTTCAATAAAAAATTCGTACCTTTTCATTCCTATCGTTTATTTTCCTAGCACTTTTGTCCTTTCCTTGCAATTTACCTTCCAAGCACCTTACCTTACCGCACCTAGCTTTCATAACTGTCATCAAGGTCGGCTTTAGCAAGCCGAGCTCATCAAAGGCTTGTAACTCAGCCGTGTGAGTAGGTCTTAGCCAAGGTCAAGTAGCTGGCTTTTGGGCCGCTTCTGTGGATCTCGTGTCTCTAATAGCAATTGGAGATAGGTGGGAGAACGCATAACGGCTAAATCCACCGTGAGTTCGTCTGATTCATTATTACTGCAACTTTGGCAAATATAGTTGCCGTTCAATCCCGCGAACATTCGAGGCCGTGGTACTACGTATTGGATCAGTAGGGTCGATTGGTGGCACGTCAAGTATCTTGGAATTGCTTCTTGGCATATGCCTAGAGTCATCCCCACATGTTGCCAATTAGGTGCCTAGCGTTTTTGACATGAACATCTTTTTGGCACGCTCGATGGGGACCTGCTTTCCACCGAAAAAGTGCTAGAATTCTCAATATGGTGATTCGTTCTCAAGCAGCTTTAGCGCAAGAGGAAGAAGAGAGATGCTTGGGCGAAGAAGAAAGACGTTTGCGTGAAGAAGAGAAGAAAGATTCTCAAGTCGGCGCCGATGACCCGGTGCGTCATAAGGGGAAACGCCTGAATGGGCATTTACGATTATGATCCAAGACATGTATGGGCCGGCCTTGCATCGAGAAGATAGGCCGCTCTATAGGAAGCCATATCTCGAAGGAATTGATCGAGTTCATGATTTTCCATGAGTATGCCCGACTTTTGCCCTTTCTTCTCTGGAGAGGATGGGCAATCTTCAATCGAGCACATAGTTCGGTTATCAAGCCAATGCGATGTGGTGGCCGTAAGTGACTTCTTGAAGTTGCGGCTCTTTAGTAACTCGTTAACCAGGATAGCTTTCGATTGGTTTATAAACCTACCAGCTGATTCGGTTAGAGATTGGCAAGATATGGAGGCCAAATTCCATGCACAATTTTATAAAACTCAGCCCGATGTTACGTTGGTCGACTTGGCTAAGTTCGTTCAAGCACTGGGCGAGAGAGCCGAGGACTATATTAGCCACTTCAAGATTACAAAGCAAAGATGCATAACTTATCTTCTAGAGAAGCAATTTGTGAAGTTGTATCTCAACAGCCTCGAGTTCAAGTTGAACAAGAACTTCGAGGAAATGGGATTTAATGACTTCTTCAAGTCGGCCACAAAAGCGGCTAGCTACGGAAGGTTGTTAAAGGAAGAGGCTGATTGGAAACGCAACAATCGGGCTCATATACATGCTGTTTTGGATCAACATGAAGAGGATCCTGAAGTTGAGATAGGGGAAATTATCGCGGACAAGCCGGTGCCTTGCCCACCGCTTGTACGGGCAAAAGGAGGCAAAGATGATTGACCAAATTTGTTTGGCCAAGTAAAGTACTATACATTCGATGTCTCCAAGACTAAAGAGATCTTTGATTGTCTTGTTTGGTGAAGTTCGGGCTTGGTCATAAGCATCCATCAGCGGAGAAGACTCGAAACCGTGATTATTGTCGATTCCACAGCTCTTGGAACCATTCCACTAAGCATTGTGTTTCTTTAAGGAATATAATCCAAGACAAGTTCGATAGGGGCATCCTTACCATGAGAGAAAAGACTATGAACGTTAATGCCAATCCATTCCTTCCCACGGCACATATTCTTGCCGGCTCGATGGACTTGAGGATGATCCTTTCAAAGCGTAAGTCAGAAGAGGTTGGCCCATCTCTTGAAGCTATAGAGGAGGTGATGAAGGTCTTATATAAACTAAATCAAGACAAGAAGCTTTGCACAACATGTTCTAAGTTAGTCGTCCAAGAGATGATGAAACCGACCTCACCTTAGCCGGTTTGGGGAAGCAAAGTTCGACGAACCGATCAGCCGCGATCTGTGGAGAAGTGGATCCCAAAGTGGACTCCATAGAGAAGTGGTAAGGCCGAAGTGAAGAAGAACAACTCGGGGTCAAGTTAGATCGAGAAGGTTTAAGTTTGAAAGATAAACGCAAGTGATTGGAAGTGGAACTTGTCAAGGATGCTTCGACTTGCTTGAAAGCTCGTGGGGTTGAGGTCGGCTTGGGTCTTAACCCTCGAGGACCAAGTTATAGCGGTTACATGGCTCAAAGGTTTGATTTCCATGCTGATTCTGGATCCTTGAGCAAGCCTTGGGAGGTCGGGGGTGAGTTTAGATGCCCGGAGGAAGTAAATAAAGTCCCTCATGTTGTTTATACCCAAGTCGGGCCAATGAATAGAGGAACAACTGGTTCATTTCAGCACAGAAACTCGCTCCTAAACCCGAGGAGGTTCCGTATGATCATTCAACGCGTACTGGCTAAGGAGCGTCTTGTTGTTCCGCCCTCAAACGTTCCCAAAAACAAATGGCAAATGGTTCAGCATCCCTAGACTCCTTAACCACTAACTCGATCACAAAAACGCCATGAACAACGACCATATCAAGTGGAGAGAAATGCGGTGAGTCTTGGAGGGCATCAATTGCAAGAAGCAGTTCATGGGGAGAATCAGCCCATAAAGAGACGCTTGGACATGGACCAGCAACTAGAAGATACCACGAATAAGCCACCAAATGAAGTGGCGTGGGAGGATGACGATCTTACTCTTAGTGGATCGGACTTTGACGAAGGAGTTGTTGAAGGTAAGATTCAATTCGACACATTTGTAGGGAGCTTAGATGTATCAATGCTTACAGTCCCAGCTTCATTTATGGCCGAAGAATCAATTCCTCTTGTCGAGGAAGCTAGGTAGGTCGAAATTATACATGCCCGGGGATCAAGCCAAGATGGGAAAGCCCCGGTTGATAATGCACCACAGGCTGAGAATATGAAGAAGGAAATAGATCAATGCTTTGTGTTTGAGCGAGTCTTGGAGGCGATGTCTCGACATCTTCGTCATTTATTTATTACCGTCCACATGTTTAATATCTTGGTGCGAAAGGTTATGGTAGATAACGGTACGGTGATGAATGTGATGCCCACTAGTACTATGGCCAAGCTCAACTGCACGGATGAAGACCTCGTGAAGATGGGAGTGACTATTACAGACTTTAAGGGGGCTGTGACCAGCGCTCGGGGGATTCTTTGGGCCGACATCAAGGTGGGGTCAAGGGTGATTACCTTAGCCTTCTTTGTTGTGGATGTCTTGACAAGTTATTCTGCACTTCTTGGTCAAAATTGGATACATGTAGCAAAGTGTATACCCTCTTCCCTACATCAAAAGCTAATACTATGGACTGGGAGGGCTTCCGAAGTTGTCCTAACTGAACCGAGGCCGTTTGCTATCAATTCACTTGTATCTCGTGAGAATTGCCAAATTGGGAGTGCTCTCGATGTTTTCCAAAGTTAGCTAGAGGAACGGGCCAAGATTTTCTTGCACGGGTCGGATTAATTTAAGGTCCAAGTGGATAGAGAGCCCAAGAATATATGAAGATTGGCCTATTCATGAAGCGAGCCCAGCATGAAGAGAGCTCATGTGAAGATACAAATATATGTATGTATAGGCACGCTTCCCATGTGCAGAGGCGGTGAGGAATTAATTTCTTTGGCAGCTTAGTATTCTTATGGAGCAAGGAATGAAGATTGCAGCTATCTTTATTCTAGGCATTGAATAAGTCGGCCGATATTTCTAGAATATTTGGTTTTAGAGGGTTTAGGCAATTTAAATTTTCCTAGTAGTTTACTTCCTATTTTGAATATTATCTCGTTTCGTAATTATAAGCGTATCCGATTACAATATATTCTCTAGAGTTTCATTGTATCGCCTCTATATACTTGTCGTCTTGTTCGTTGTAGAGTTTCTCACACTTTAATAAAAACCCATACCTTTTCATTCCTATCGTTTATTTTTCTAGCACTTTTATTTTTTCCTTGCAATTTACCTTGCAAGCACTTTATCTTATTGCACTTAGCTTTCATAACCGCCATCAAGGTTGGCTTTAGCAAGCTGAGCTCATCGAAGGCTCGCAACTATGCCATGCGAGTAGGTCCTAGCTGAGGTCAAGTAGCTGGATTTCGAGCCGCTTTTGTGGATCTTGTGTCTCTAATAGAACTTAGAGATAGGTGGGAGAACGCGTGACGGCTAAATCCCTGAGCCGTGAGTTTGTGTGATTCATTATTACTACAATTTTGGTAAATCCAGTCGCCATTTAATCCCGTAGACATTTGAGGCCGTGGTACTACGCATTGGATCGATAGGGTCAATTGGTGGCACGTCAAGTATCTTGAAACTGCTTCCTACCACGCTTGGAGTCATCCTGATGTGTTGCCAATTAGGTGCCGAGCGTTTTTGATGTGAACAATAGGCAAGAAATATGTGATTCGTGGATCACCGCACTATATATGATTGTCAATATATACATAGGTTAGGTCATGAATTTCCATTGTAATCGAAAATAATATACCTGAGTATAGTCCAAGAAATAAAAAGAAATAATAATCAAAAAGCATGAAAAGTCTTATAATTTGCGATGATCAAATATAAAATCTCTTGATTTTTATTTTATTATGCTAAACTCCTAATACATGTTCCATTTTAGGACATCCAATATCTTCCGTTCCCAATACATATGAGTGTCTCTTCATGGTACTTCCCAAAAATATATGAATGTATATGTACACTCCCCGACCCTCTCTTCGTTACTTCCCTCAACTCACTCTATTTTTTATTTTTATTTTAGTTATCACCCCATTTTGTAATCGGTTAATAAATCCAATTTACATAGATAGCTAAATAAATAAAACTAAAATAAATAAAAATTCATAAGTGAATTTAGTAAATATCTATCTTCGTGCTTCGTCAATTTATAAGATTACCATTAAATATCACAATCTAAGTATATATAAAAGGTCATACTCCATCGAGTTTCACTGACACCACTTGCAGAAACTCCCCTGCACTTGGTGGCTCTCAAACTCTCGAAACGAGAACCTTTCATATTTGGAAAAAAAAAAAAAACATTAAGTGGCAGACAAGCAGCATAGGTCCCTGTACAAATGGACAGGTCCCCATTTTCCAATCCGCTCCAATGAGGGGCCCGAAAAATTGCACGAACAAGGACAGGTCGCGGACCACCATTTGAGATGCTCTCACCACTGTTATCAAATTCGGATCAGGCCGGCCGGTTCGACACCGGTCGATTTTGAGCTGAAGTAGCATCGAATCGGGTGTGATTAGCCAGGTTCTTGTTTTTTTATTTAAAGTTCATAATAACATTAGCAAAATTGATGGAGGTGAAAGAGGTTTAAACCTTGGACCTCTTGGCAGCTTTAATAAAGGCTTGGACAAGTTCCTTAACCGACTGCTTCCTTATTGTTTTAAATTGAAGTAATTATATTATGTATTGATTATTGTCATTTATTACCACTTTTTATTAGGTAAAAATTTGTTTTAATATTTAATTAAACATGCGAATTCGACCCCATCGAACCCCAGTCGAACCCATGAACTCAAGCCTCGATCGGTTTGACGTCCAGTCCGCTTCAGACAACAATGTCGATCACAGGAGGGTCGCGCAATGACATTTGACTGATTCTTGAGATTGTTCCTTGAAGACAATGTTTTATCGTTATCACGTTATCGCATAATATCTAGTACTTGATTTTCGCACACCGGAAGCTTTTCTCGTAAGCATAGGTTATACAAATTGTAGTGTAGGCCGCCTCCTCGGAAAAGTTATAGAGAATAAAAGGTAAAGCTATTCCGTAGAAAAGAAGAATAAAAGGTAAAGCTTACTCGTTGTGAGACCTAGGGGCGAGTGGAGCTTTTCTCTTCACTCGCGAGTTTTATTTTTTTGAATTTTTAGATTTTTGAACTTTCTTTTTCTTTTATTTTCACATTTTCCCCTGAAGTACATGTAATTCGGTCGGCCCATTATTGTTGGTAATCTGATCGATATGTTAAGCTAAATAATATGGTCGTTATAGTCGGACTAATTATTTTCATTTTTTAAAAAATACATGTTTTTAATTTCCATTTTGTTTTTTAATTTTCTCTAATTCTTTTAGTGTCTTCAAATCCATTTTGAATAAGTTACCAGATAATCCGATCGACTCGTTAGACCAGTTGGTCCGGTCATTATCATCAGACCACTTATTTTCGAAAAGTATTTTTTTTCCAACTTTTTTATTTAGAAAAAATCAATTTCATAGAGAGTGAGAAACTTTTTATCTTTCGAGTGTCCTTTTTTTTAAACATTTTTCTTTGGGTAAATTACAAAAAAAAACTCAAATTTTGTAAAATGTCTCAATTTTATCCTAAATTTTGTTTTGTAACAGAAAAAATCATAAGTTTTTTGAAATGTCTCAAAAATGACCTCCGTTATAACTTCCGTCAATTTTTGTCTACGTGTGACCTACGTGGACTGTTAAAGGGACCCACCATCAGCAACAAAAATTGACATAAGTTATAACGAATGTCATTTTTGAGACATTTTAGAAAACTTATGGTTTATTTTGTTACAAAACAAAATTTAGGACAAAATTGAGACTTTTTACAAAATTTGGATTTTTTTTTTGTAATTTGCCCTTTTTCTTTTGTCTAGTGTTTTTAAGCCCCTCCGATGAAGTAACTATGTAACCCGATTGACCCGTCATGCTTAGACCAGTTTTTCAAAAAAAAAAATTAATCCCTTTTTATGTATATTGCTCTATTAGGCGGAATTTTTTTTACTTTTTCTTCACGATTACTATATATAGAAATAACATCACTTGTGGAAGCAAATATTTAGTATTCACAAGTAAATATAACCTTATGTTTTCGCCCGTATGATGTGCAAGCTTTTCTGCCTTTTTTACGATCACTACTAAAGGATTAGACACCAATCATTTTACATTCCTAAAGAGTTATATGTATAGACTTACTTTGTTTTCTTTACAAATTTTCATTAATAGATATAGACTTTCTTTCTTTATATTGTATCTTTCTAAAGGAAGTATACTGAGTATACACGTGCTTTTTAAAATTATAAATAATATTTTTTCTTCCTTTATCCATACGATAAGACCGAAGGATGAAAATTAATTTTGTTGTTAATTTATTTTTCATAAATTTATAAAATGCAAGTGTTTTCATTTTCTTAAAGTACATTATGTTCTCTTTTACGTAATTTTGAGTTAATCCATTTAACACATTTTAGACACAATTCGTGAAATAAAAATAAAAATATAATATATGATAATATGAATATGTGTATATATATATATATATGAAATTGAGTTATAAGCTAAATCTCGCATTTAAAAATAAGAAAAAACATTAACACATGAGAGGAATGAGTTTCACCATCTATTAACTTAAAATTTTAGATCGAATATTTGCTAAAAGATTTATCCCTCATTAAATGTCTTATATAAAAATATATAGAATAAACTTAATTGAATTGGCATGATAAATTATAATAAATATTATAATAAATACAAAGGTCTCAAATTCAAATTCAATGTCAATAAAAAAATCAATAAAAAGAATGATTTTAAATAACGATCATAACAAATATATCGGAATAGTTTCATAAATTTGAATGAGTGTATATAAAAAGAATACATTTAAATATTATATAGAATTTGACGCAGCGTACACGCGAGTAACCTGTCACAGATCCGTTAATTCCGCAGAATACCGAAACTACGACCTTCAATCCCTATTGATTCTTCGAATTCCTAGGAAATTGGCATCCAACTCGAACAAATCTTAGAAATGGGCAAAGAAGCACGGTAGCTTCACAACTTTATTGATAAATTCGAAATTAACTGTTTCAGCCCTAGGGCTTACAAAGCTTAAATAGGGTTTAAGAAAACCTAAATTGCATGAAAAGAAATAAACTTTTCTAAAATTGCAAAAACACCAAAATAACGATAAAATGCCCGTTTGAGGCTTTAGACAATAAAATTTGGCCAAAATCTTGTCTTTTTACAGCCAAAGGCTGTGAGTTTTGCTCCGGAGGCCGTTTTCCTCGAGACAGAGTTGTCATAACCTATTTTTCTCGAAATACCGATTTGCCACCTCTTTTGCCGCATCATTCTCCCATGGATGGAGAGAATTCGCCCTCGAATTCGCCTTAGGAGTTCAGAAATAAAATTATCCACAATAACATACACATCTTCCATACTTGACCGAAAATCGATGTCAGCCCATGCTCCAGAACGGATTATTGGAAAAAATTCTAACTCAAAATACTCTACCGCAGTGATTGGTTCTGTAGAGATATCTGACATCCTCGTCCTCAACTGTTGATTCGAGGTACGGTACTTCTCAATTTCCAGCTTCAGCCTCACCTCCTTCATATCTTTTCTTCGCAAGTCCATCCTCTTGTCGATGGCCTCCTAGACCGCATCAGTCTCCTTGTCTTCTTCATCATAATCATCATCGTCGAACTTGGACTCTCCATCGCCTCCCGCTAAAAAAAATGAGTCATCAGACGAACCCTCTTCAATAAATGTATTCGCAAAATAATTCCCTCCCTCAGACTCCTCGCCAGCTTTCTCTTGATTAGGATTAGGGTTAGGGTTCAGATTAGGGTTTTCCTGATTCTGGTTCCTTATAAGTGCAGCCATCCTCTGTGTTAACTGCTTCATCATACGATCCATCATCTGATTCATGATTTGCTCCATCATCTGTTCCAAATGTCGCAGGTCAAGAACATCATCCACACGATCCCGTCTCCTGGGTGGCATGGTTGTTTCAGATCAAACTGTAGGCTCTGATACCGATTGACGCAGTGTACACGCGAGTAACCTGTCACAGATCCGTTGATTCCGCAGAATACCGGAACTACGACCTTCAATCCCTATTGATTTTTCGAATACCTAGGAAATTGGCATTTAACTCGAACAAATCCGAGAATTGAGCCAAGAAGCATGGTAACTCCACAACTTTATTGATAAATTTGAAATTAATTGTTTCAGCCCTAGGGCTTACAAAACTTAAATAGGGTTTAAGAAAACCTAAATTGCATGAAAAGAAATAAACTTTTTTAAAATTGCAAAGACACCCAAATAACGATAAAATGCCCGTTTGAGGTCATAAACGATGGAATTTGGCCAAAATCTCGTCTTTTCACAGCCAAAGGCTGTGAATTTTGCTTCGGATGTCGTTTTCTTCGAAATAGAGTCATCATAACCTATTTTTCTCGAGATACCGATTTGTCACCTCTTCTACCGCATCACAACCACAATTCTCTAAGATAATATTGTTACACAATAATCTAAGAGTGCGTTTGGTAGTTTATCGGTAAAATAATTACTGATAATATATAGTCTCATTAAAGTGGGAATCCACTTTCCGGCCCCCTTGGTAGGAATATACATTACCACTCTCGTGTGAATGCAGGAGCCGAGGTAGTAAAGCTCCAGGAGGGGTAATTGCATCCTGAGTTTTGCAATTCCCAATCATTCTATATAAAAAATTGTTAAAATATTAACTTTTGCCCCCTAGGAAACACAAATGCCCCCAAATTATTTTATTATTTGACTTTTGCCCCTAAAAATTTCTCGTAAGTCCTAAAATTTTCTAACTTGCCCCCTTGAGCATTATTTTTGGCTACATCCCTGTGTGAATGCAAGGGTGAGAATCTGGATTACCATGACCTAATAACCAAACGTGAGAATTTGATGGGCTTCAGAGAGAATAATTCACATTCTTAAGAATGTGGATAGATTCTCAAGCACCAAACACACTATAAAAATATACAAAAATCCTTGTGTATCTTCTCTTCCATACAACTTTAGTTTCTTTTTTTTTTCTCCATGGATTTTATGTTCATTAAAAATAAATTTAAAAGATTATGTATATGAACGTCGAGGGGTGTCAATTCTTTATTTTAATTCAAGTTTCTTTTACATTGAATTTATAGCCATATAGTATAGAAGAAAATATATCTAGTCTAATCGTGTCTTTGATTAATATTGTTAATCTATACAATTAAATTTCAAGGATCTCCTTACCGAAAAAAAAAATTCAAGGATCTTGTCCTATACGATATTCTAAGAATTTAGAAAATCCTTGTATACCTTATTTTCTTATAATATTCATCTTCTCTTTTTCTCCATGGATATCATGTTCTATATAATTTTGAACCATCGTGTCTATGAACGACGAATGGTGTCTATTCATCAAAAAAAGAGTGATGACTATTCTTTATTTTAATTAATATTTTCTTAGATGGAATTTATAGCCTTACAGTACATAAGAAAAAAGAAGATGAATATTATAAGATAATAAGAAATAAGGACATTTCTAAATTCTTAGAATATTTTATGGGAGACAATCCTTGAAATTTTAATTGTATAGATTAACGATGCTAAATCAAAGACACAATGAGACTCAAAATTTTTTCTTTTGTACTGTAACGCTATATATTCAATGTAATTTTTTTTAATTAAAATAGAGAGTGGACATTACTCGACGTTTATCCTTAAAATTTTTTATTTTTTTTGCGAACGTGAAATCCATGGAGAAAAAAAGAAGATGAATGTTGTACATGAGAGAAGATATACAAGGACTTTTGTATATTCTTAGATTGTTGTATAACAATATTGCCCTATAGAATTGTGGTTGAACTAGGAAGTTAGTCTTTATAAATAAGGCAATATTGTTATAACATTAAAATTAAAAAAATAAGACAAATTAAAGGACTAACACCATTAGAGTTAAGAGTTAATGGGACACGTGGTGTAATTTGAAAAGCCGACGGTGGACGGCATAAAATCCAAAATCTATACCCATAGGAGAAAATTATGAAAAATTATTGTATTTTCTAGAAATTATAAAAGGACAAGAAAAAGCCATAAATTGCCGTGCAATGCGTCTTGTATATGTATATATATATGTGTGTGCGCGCGTGCGTGTGTGTACAGCTTAATTGAACTATATATATAGCTTAAATGATTAACTGATATATAAATATAAATATATATATATATAAATATATATAGCTTAATTAAACAACCGGATCGCTTTGTGTTTATTCACAGTGGGGCTGATGTTAGCAACGTTTCACAACAACTCGATTGGTTCGGATTAAGGAGGAGGGCCTTTCCAATGATGCGATGAGGTTGAGGGAATAATCATTCTGCACCGCAGAAGGTTGAAAGAGGGAGAGAGCATGACGTGAATGGAGGACTCAACTTTTAGAATTTCTATTTGTTGATATTAGAGATGTGCAAAATTCATATATCTAAGTGTATGGATAAATACCCTTCAGGTGACCCTTACACTTCCCACAAGTTTAGCGTGAGTAAAGTAAAGCTTAGTCTGCGGTCTGATAGTTGTGTCCTGACTTGCACGGCATCCTGATCGATCCAACCAGCGAGTTAACAAGGGTGGTCGATCAGCTCCGTGCTTTGCTTCGTGGCGGCATTCTTAAATTCCCTGCCACAAAATCAGAGAAACAGCTATATATCAAAGCCATTCAAATGATGGAGAAGGTAGAGATAGCAGGCGGCAGTAGTAGCCCCAGCTCCGTACTGCCAGGAAACCGTTCCACACTAGCTGCAGCTCTCTATGACGCAGCAACTGTGGGTTCAGTTGCCGCCCTAGACGATTTGCTCAAACAATATGGGAAGGTAATACTCCATCGAGTTTCACTGACATCATTTGCAGAATCTCCCCTGCACTTGGCGGCTCTTATGGGCCACCTCAACTTCTCGAAACGGCTCCTCGAGCTCAGATCCGAGCTTGCTACAGAGCAGGACTCGGAGAAATGCACCCCTCTCCACTTGGCAGCAGCAAATGGCCACGACCAGATCGTAAAGGAGCTGCTGAAAGCAAATGGAAAGGCCTGCCTCATCCAAGACCAAGAGGGAAGGGTCCCGCTCCACTTGGCAGCCATGAGAGGGCAAATCCCGGTGGTCCGGGAGCTCTTGAAGTCGAAGCTTGCGCAGGAGTCTGTGAAGAAGAAGGTCAATGATGGAGATAGCATTCTCCACCTGTGTGTGAAGTACAACCATTTGGAGGTCCTCAAACTCGTGCTGGGTTCGACCGGTGATGATGGGGAGGTCCTGAAGATGACCGATTCCCATGGCAACACTGTCTTGCACTCAGCTGTGATGCTGAAGCAGATAGAGGTACCGTAGCGCGCGCTCACATATGGATATTTACATATATATATATATATATATATAGATAGATCTTTCCAGCTATACATATGTACTTTATAATGATTCTGTCAATCTGTTAAATGAAGTATGTATCTGTGTGTGTGTGTGTGTGTGTATCATCTTACGCACTATGTCTATAATTAATTGGCCGATGGGTTGATGGCATACGTAGATGGTGAGATTCATGCTTGAGTTACCCAGAGTGAGGACAGAAGTAATTAACATCACGAACGGGATGGATTTTTCGGTACTGGATGTACTAAACCACTCTCCCAAAGACTTCAAGAGCCTGGAGATTCGAGAAATCCTAGCTGCAGCCAGAGCCAGAGCTGGAGCTGCAGCTGAGACTGTTGTGCTTCGACCAAGTCTAACCCGTGGTGCTGCAAAGAGGGATGTAGATGGTGCAGTAGAAGTACCTGTGGAGGCACAAGTCCCAGTCCCAAAGGCATGGAAGACTAGGCTGGGGCACTTTGTTACGCAGATCATGGAATACAGAGGGGACTGGATGAATGACACGAAGGGGTCCCTGATGATGGTGTCCAGCATCATCGCAACCTGCACCTTCCAGGCAGCGATTGCACCCCCAGGTGGTGTATGGCAGAACGACACCAATACGTCCGTGGCAGAGGAATCTCCCTGCACCAACAGCAACGTGTGTGTTGCCGGGAATGCAGTGAGTGCTTACTACTACCCTCATGAGTACTCCGACTTCATGATGTACAACATGGTCTCATTCTTCAGGGGTCCCTTGTGGTCTTGTTCCTGGTCATAAGCGGGTTCCCGCTGAGCAACAAATTCTGCCTATGGCTCTTGTGTCTAGTCATGAGTGGAACAGTCACCAGCCTTGGCCTCACCTTCTTCAAAGCCATGTGGCTAGTGGTCCCCGATCACGTGATAGAGAAATATAACTGGTCCAAGGATAAGTTATACTGGGTGTGGAAAGTGACTGCATGTATTGTCGGGCTCTTCCTTTTACTCCGCATGTGTTCCTGGCTGAAACGCTTCGTGCACAAAGTTGCCTGGAGGAGGTTACTCAGGCTCGGTCCCAATGGCCGTGCTAGCAAGCCAGAACCATTAGATGAAAATCCTGGCTCTGCTCTTTGAGTGGAGTATCTACAGATAAGTATCTACAATGGAAATATATATAACCTATAGCTAGCCAGACAAGAATTTAAACGCATATATAGGCAAATAATATACATGTAATTCGTCACCGTACTGTAAATATATATATATATATATATATAATATTATATGCATCTAGTACAAGAATTAAAAAGGACATGGGAAGTCTTAATTGCAAGGATTGAATTTTTTTTTTCGGTGATATTGCAAGGATTGATTTTGAAACTTCCCACAAACATATATATACACGTATATATGTACCATATTCCAAAGTTATCCACATATAATTTCCATTGTTAATTATTATTTTTGAAGGTGAAAAAATCTCGAAACTGGAGAAAATCCTAATGGTTTGTTAGCACATTACGGCGACAAATTGTGTGCCGCTTTCATGTACATATCATGGAGGTGGTATGCATATGCCCTTCCGCTACAATGACCGGCCTCTCCAATGAATATTTCAATATGTATATATTCCAATAGCCTTTAATTAAAAAGGGAATGTTTAATAACAAATATGTCGAGGGCCGGCCAACAGTAATCAGATCACTTCGTTATCCTGAGCAGCTTCTTGTGACAGTCGGTATGGTCTCTGACATAAATATTCGAATGTATTTACCACAATTTTATGATCTCCAGCTCAAGGGAGAACCCTTTGCCAATAATTCAACGTAACATGGTAACAGTACTAGATGAGGCAAACTGATCTTTGTTTGTGAATAATCATTGGAGACATGAAGTCATATAATTAATATGCACTTGCCTATGCCAAATGTATACACAATTGACGTGTACGTTAAAGTCGGAGAACACACGGGTCAAAGTAGTGTCTTCTAGGTCCATCCTAATCTTTTTCGAGTCGATCTAAGCAGGTCATTCACATCTATGCCGATGCATTCGTGAGACTTCCTATGGTCTCGCAGCAAGATTTGATCAACCCAAGAATTAAGGATAAGGAGCAAATATGTTTCAATCCTCCTACTGATTTTCTGTTACTTTTTTCAAGCGACCAAAATGAATATATTGCTACTGTAAATTTACGTTGCAAAGTCAGGGTTTCTTCATATATTTTACCTATTATCAAATACTTCATGCCGTCCCCATAATAACAAGAAGTTATAAGGGCTAGTAGCTTTTGCTCGAATTCCTAATTTTAGCACGACCTTATATAAATTGCACACAAAACGTGGCATTTCGTTTTAGTTGCGTTTTTAGCACGCCTTCAATTTTCTCCTCTATTTTAACGGTAATGGTTGACGTGGACATAACGGTGTTATGATGAAATATCAGTTAAATAATGAGTATAAGTATAATCAATTCATTCCAATTTGGTTAAATCTTTTCTATGCTATATGTGCGATCGAACTACAAAACCAAAATGGAGGTCCATATAGCTTGAATTCCTAAAATATCGACTGATCTTATACGAACAAGTCCCATTTTACTGTAGTAAAGTCCTATAACAAAAAGAGACCAATTTCGTACATGAAAAGTTGAAGAACATACATGGACGATACAATGAAACAATGAGGAACATTATAGCAGTAGTCTCAAGTTTTGCAGACTCGGCAAGTAGTACAATGGAATCACAAAACTGTTCTGCATAAATTAGATCACAATTAAGGAACTTGGTCAGTTAGTCAACTAAAAGTCTTCGACATTGTAATGTGTATATTTTATAGAAGTGATATAAGAAATAGACCAAAGTCTCTATTTTATGATTGAATTCATATATATATATATAAATATATATATAGACCGTATGCGGGTAAAGGGAATAAATCATGAAGATCACGAAGTCAACAACTCATCTTCGGCAAGCAAATTAGCCATTCTTGATCCTTCTCCAAATCTCACTTAGTTGGAGTAATAATATCTTGAGGAGGATATGTGTAATATTTGCTGATGACAGATCTTCACGATTTATTTCCTTTACAATGTGGGCTCATGATCATTAAAAATCAGAAGGCTTCTTGAACAATATTAATGTTCACCCAGCTCCACAAAATAGATATATACACCTACCCACGACTATTTAATTCTTCCATTAATTTAATCCAATGCAATAGTATTTTGTTTTCTTTCTTTTTTCTTTTGGTTCTTTATATAAGAAGGTAGACATACACACGCATGCAGCGTGCGCTTGCACACACACATATATAAGCAAGCAATGAATATTCTACACAATAAAATCCAAAACATTATTTATTATCTGAAGTCGAATTGGATAAATGGTACAAAAAAAATTTATTGCCACTTATTTCTGTGTAGACATCAATCGATCCAAGTACTGTCGCCTAAATCCGAGTATTCAATTGTATAGTGGGATACCAGGAAGGTTCAGTCGGTTGAGGAAGAAACTAAAATCCCAAGTCAAACAGAATAAGAGAATAACTGGAAGAAAAACACTATTTTTTATCCGATGTCAACCATATATATTATCCATTATCTATTATTTTTTTTTAAAAAAAGCCTACGTCATCCGGGAGGATGTCCTCTTGGTTAGTTTATGTACTATTTGCTGTGGGTTAACCCATCCAAACAAACAAAACAGTACCCTGATGGAGGAAGTCCAAAGGAATTAAATTGCAGTCGCGGCTTGTATAACGCTTCATGGAAGCGGTTGCTACTGACGCGGATTTCCCGGGATTACGCCACAGAATCGCGCCCGTCACGGACAGAATTTTTTGAGATGATAAGGGAAAAAAAAACTCCAATCCATATAGAACTTGCTTCTACTTTTCTAATGTGAAGTTGGCATCTGCTTTGAAGGGAAAAAGAATCGCGTTTTTCTTTTTGGGATTGTTGGGTATGGGTATGCTCCGGCTTTCTTGGTATGTCTTGCTGCCATAAAAATTTTTGAAGAAGTTTGCTTGTCATTACAGTGAATGGAAGCTCAGTTCCTCGGAATATATAGGGTTTGCTGTTGAATAAGTGTGCTAAAAAGTATAAACGGAATAATCAGGTTCGTTTTGGAATCATTGTCGTGACCCCATGAGCTTCAACTTTAACTTTTCCTTTTTGTTTGTTCTTTTCAGTGTTTCATTGCTACTCTCTTTTCTAATTAGGCAGTGCCTCTGCAGAGAATCTCTGCAAAGTAGATGTCGAAAAACGGCAAAATTCTGTGATATATGCCATTGAGTTTGTGGTTGTAATCTTACTTGCAAGCTAGAATTGTTCCATCACCTTCGAGTAGTACAGTATACGATGAGACTTCAGTTTTATTGTCAATAATGAAAAAGCATAATTAAACTTAGTAAAGTTGAGATTTACTCTGTGTATTATTATCTGTAGTTGATTATAGTTCGAACAATACATAAACTCAATAATATTCTCTTTTATGAATTTTTTGTTCTGTTAGTTTAGTCTTTGTTTTTCGTAGCTTTCGTACTTTTTCAAATTTTGATTTATAATTTCTTTTCACACCGGTGGCACGATCCCCCATGCTTGCGTTCTGCTTGGCCGTGGAGTTCTGAATTATGAATGAGTGTGTTCTGAATGTGGAATTATTAGCTTGTCATGATTGCTGAGAAGCGAAATCTTATGTTTATGTGTATGTATGTGAGATGTTTGATTAATTTTAAGGGGTTTTTACCTAAAATGGCCAATGATTTATCAGTTTTATCAAATTTATCATATGTTTTTTTGTCAAATCTATCACATTGTTTACTTTTTATATCAAATCTATTCCGGCGTTATCTTTTCCGTCAACATCTAACGGCCGTGCTGACGTGGCACGTGGAGAGATAGTGGGTCACACTTGCCACGTAGGCGCCATGTCAGCACGGCCGTTAGATGTCGACGGAAAAGATTACGCCGGAATAGATGTGATGCAAAAAGTAAACCATGAGATAAATTTGATAAAAAAAAGTATATGATAGATTTGACAAAATAAGCAAACCATTGATCATTCTTCAGACAAGGTGCACGTCTTGTTTGGCTGTGAGTTTACTTGATCGGGCCTCAAATGACGCTAAGCTAGTCCGTGATGAAACTTGAGATGTCTTGGAGGTTTTGTTGAGATGGAACAGGCTAGAAATTCTGTTATGTAAGTGTAACTTTTTTATCTTATTATTTATCGAATTATGAATGTTACATTTTCTGAATTAAAAAGTTGGAACTTATCTCAAAAGCAGGAATTTATTTTCGAGAAAATTATAAATGATCGATGATAAATTTCACATAAGTTATAGATGTTGTTTAATCAATCTTCGAAATTATTTTTTACGCTAGTTATGTGGATCGATGTTAGTGATTATGTCGTCCTTTCGTGTGCTAGGACCGACGAAGATGATAAATTGCTCAGAGTGTGAGAATAATAACAAAAAGACTTGCCATCTCAGGATCAATCCACATTTGGTACCTGAGGGCTTTCTCTCTCTACAACTTGACCGACAAAGATGGTAAATTACTCGGCGTGCACGCTAAAGGATATATGTTTTCCCTTGAAGTTTCAGGAAATAGACAGTCGCCTGTTCTTTTTTTTTTTCCGGTTACAAAGAAGGTTGATGGCCTAGTACATTAAAATAAAAATCTTAAATATTTAATAAAGGGACACAAGTAATCTCATTGGATATCGAACCTAAAATGTCTTGGTCATTAGGCGAGAGGTGCACCACTGTGCTAATTGACTTGTCAACGTAACGAGACTAATCTATTCTTCCTTCCAATTCAACTCATTATTGTTGTCTAATGGCAAGGTCCACAGTTCTAATTATGAACCACCTAAACTTTTTTATACCAAAAGTTCTAAGAATCTTAGACCACATAAACAAACAGCAATGCTGCCTAATATATAGATATTGCTTCAAAATAGCAAAAACATCTTCGAGGACATTATACCAATTAAAGTCCCAGAATTTACTAGCTAGATACATTCTTTCCGATTATGCCATTTTCTGAATTTTTTTTCCTTATTTCAGAAATCTAATGCTCCGTTTAGTTTCGCAGTTAAAATTACAAAAATGTTAACTTTAACTTTAACTCAACACACTACACAACAAGAATACACATTTCTCAAGTAAAAAATTTTAATTTTAACTTTAACTCAACACATTACACAATCATTTGTCATTTTTTACTATCAAAATCAAAGTTAAATTTTGATTTTAACTGAGGAATCCAATTACTGGCAGGTGGGTGGGCAGTCAAACTGAGGTATCCATCATAAATATGTATGTGGAATGTAACAGTCAATCACAGGTCTTCCGCTGAAGAAACGGATCAGCTTCAACCTGTCTAATAATTCAATTTCTTTTCACCTAGAAAGGGATAATTTGGATGAAGGAAACTGGCATTGAGAAAACATCAAATAGCGTTGAATTATTGGAAAATGGTTTTCGCCAATTGAGAAAATTGAAAAAAGTGAGGAAACTGTCGTCTAAAAGTGCCACATTAACGGTCGAAATGATTCGAAAGAAATATCTTTAACTAAAAGATGTCACAGAAAGTCTCTCTCTCTTTTTTTTTATTTGTACACTTTTTTCTCTGCCCGGAGGTACCATGAAGGAGCTCTACTTAACTACTGAGACACTTCAACTTCATGCCGTATGATATAAGTGGATCATGTTCCCATGCCAGACCTAAGCTTTTTTGCGTAATATTTACTCCACTTTGCTTGATTGGAGCGTATGGACATGTACAAACTTTTATAACTGGTTGAGATCTCAAGTTATTCAGAATTATGAGGGGTTAACATACAAAATTTATAATATAATCCTCCATAGCTTCCTCTATAACCCTTCTTAACCCATTATCTAAACAAGCGTTTTAGGATTTGGAGGCGAATTCGTGTTTCGCAGATCATTCTGAAAGTTCTTGGGGAGTTTTCTCCGGAAAAGCAAGAATTTGACTCGATTGACTTGCTCGCTGGATTACTGATCAAAGTCTTCGATGTTACTGCATAGGCATGTGTCTGATAATAAAAATAAGTGGTTAAGCTTAAATTCGAATTTGGAGGACTGGAATGGTATAAGCTTAAATTCATTCGAATCGAACTTTCTACCATCTTATACTCGATCCAGTCGTCGTCCCTTATCCTACTATTTAATGCAACTACGATACAATCTTCTACTCCACACTCTATGCCATATTCACAGAAGTAGTATTATAAAGAACACTAGACACTTCGGCTTTTAGACACAATGAGACTACTCTCACATATGCTATATGAGGCATGGAATTTTTCAAGCGAATTTTATAAAGCTATTTTCCTTCTATTCTTCCCAAATCTTGAGCTGATCTTAAAAAATCGAGAATAACATACCAAGTTCTACCAGAAGTACCGATCGGAGTCCTTGTTTTAACAATCCTGTCACAACACCAAAAATAAGAAAATATTCCTTGATTTTCAGGCAGAATCAAAATGATGTTGAACAAGATTCGAAGGTATCCTGTGATATCTCTAATCGCTCTAGCATGAAATATCAAGTCCAACTCAGTGTTCATGAATTAAATGCATGCATGAAATCACTCGTGCGGACCTGGATTTAAGTCTCGTCGGGCCCCGCACACGTGCACAAGATCGTACAGCTCAGAAGTATCCACTTTTCTGGGGGACGCAAATAAAGCGTGCGTGAGAAGGAGTCAATGCTACCTATTTACAACTCGAAGGTCGAGGATTGGTGAGTTACACGAGTCTAGGGTAAGGGATACATCTAGTTGCTAAGGCATATGATCTGCGGAACTGAAGGTTCCGAATTCAGGAGTTTTATTACATGCGAGCCTAAATCCCATACGCTCTATCGGTACTTTAATTTGTGTGGGGTTTGTCATTTTTAATATGTTTACTGTGTTGATTAGGTTTCGCTCGTCTTACTCGATTTGGCACCGTAAATTCATTGAGAAGCGATCGATTTGGGCTAAGAACCTAAGAGAGGGGTAGATTCTCGTGTCGAGGATTCGGCCTGCCGTACTCGCATCGCGGTTTGCCCGGCCATGGTGACAGATTCCCTGTGCGGGCCGAAATCGAGAAACGTAAAGCTTACTCATCCCTAGGGATGTAGGTCGGCTCGACCGGTTCAACACTTGAACCGTTCGCTCGCTGACGGGAATCATTACATGAATAAATATACTAATAAATTCCTAACAATGTACTCTCAATATAATACAAATATATCAATCGGATCCCAATAGGTTTTTGTTCAGCCAATAGTTCGCTCATACTCACCGCGAGTTTAGAAAATCGAAATTGAAATTAATGCGACGCGGGCTCATGAGAGTTAGGGGTCGGGTCCGACTGAACTGACGAGTCCCAAGAGGACCAATTGGAACTAGAAATGGCCATGGGAACGATTGAGCTCCAAGGTGATTGTCTAACCCCATTTCACGTACCTAGATCCGAGTCATCCTCCACTTGGATCCTACTCAGATTGAGACGGGTGACTCAAGTTTAGACCCCAGGTCGCGCTTGGGTCGCGCACGCTCGGTGTGTGGGGCGTTGGACCTCGTGATGGATGGTCGTGTCCTGTGGGTTCGGGCTCGACCCGAATAAAGCAGAATAAATCAGACAAATGGTGACTTATTTGTCAAGTTTGCATGATTATCAAGTTATGATTCCAGGTTACTTGGCACGCAAGTTCCTGTACTAGGAACGCAAGCCCTGTTTGGGCACATATAATTAAAAAATTTGTCATGGGTCACCCCTGAGGGAACGTTGCATTTGGTCTCTGTTTAATAACCACTCGAAAGACACAGAGTCTCATCCTCGAGTGTGGTGGTGTGTGAATTTGTTTTAAGTTGATCTAATAAATGACATTGCAAGGTTAACCGATTATGATCGCTGTTAGCACCCCGTTTTGGTCAACCGACTCCAGAGGAGGGCAAAATTATCATTTTTGTCTTCCATCAAAGGGAAGTATTTTCAACTGATTGCTCGAGCATTCACGATTTTTGAAAATGGGGCATTTTCCTAATTTGACGTCAGTTTTACCAACTTTCAAAAAAAAAAAACTATACAGTATGTCTTTGAATTTCACGTGTATCAATATCAATTTTCAAAATTTGGGACAAAAATTCGAGGCCGAAAAATATTTTTGTACACAACATTGATCCCTAAATTTTTCTAAGTACAATGGTAGTTTCGGACCATTTTTTCATACGTCGAATTGAAAAGACGAAGATTTTAGTCTTTACGCGCGTCAATTTCAAAATTTTAAAAAAATCTGATAATTAAAAAAAAAAAAAGTGTCAAACGGCTGGTTCAAAGTTAAAAAAAAAAAATGCCAGTGGGGTCGGCCAAGTGGTCAACTTTGCCGATCCCCACGCATGATTCTCTTGATTTTTGATTTTTGTTCTTAGTTCTGTTTCCTTCATTTCCTTTTCTTATCCTTTTCTTTTCTACTTCTTCTCTGAACCGAGACTGGGACCACGGAAGCTCCTGCAAGCCCATCCCTGACACTCTGAATTTCACCTTCTACTTCTGTTTCTCTGCGGCTGCCACAGTTCCATCACCATCCAACTTCTCTTTTGCTTCTTCTTCCTTCTGGCATGCAGGAAGTCTTCGCTCTGCCCACACCTCCTCTGCAGCGACCTAAAGACATCACCATCTCCATCTCCAGCATTTTTCTTTTGGGAGGATCCTCACGCAATCTCTCTCTTTCTCTCTCTCGGTCTCATTCTCGGGATTCAACCAAACCAGGGAGAGAGGTCACTCCCCCCAGCTCAGCCGAGCTTCCCTCACTGGAAAAGGCGTCGAGCCAATACCGGTAGCCGGTGCTAGCCAGCGAAAATTGGTTATAATTTGGAGTATCTATAGTGGAACTACACAGAGAAAATTACACTGTATGCTATACCCTGCCTTTGATGTTATTCTCAACTCTAGCACATCCTTTGAAAGTTACCAAGAAAGCCTACGTACGTTTTATTTTTGTTCCAATTGAAGTCCACCATCAGTTTTCTGTCGAAATTAACAAAAAAGCTCATGTGGAATGTAAATTGGACCGAATTAATATTATGTACATATATTATATTCCTAAACATAAAAATTATTTTTAAAAAAAATCACCATGGGTACTTGCCGGATGTGGGGGACCTTACCAGCAGGGCATCACCCCGATATTTAGGGGAGATTGAGATCTAATTATTACATAAGATATTGTTATTACAAAATACTTAACTTAGAAAATCTCAGATTTATTTATTTTTAAAATAAAATGAATATTTATCATCTATATAAAAATTTATTAATTTAAAGATAAAATGAATATTTTTTTATAAAATACCGATATAACGAAATATTTTTGAATCTTTTTAGAAGATTTTATCATTAATATAATATACGTAATAATCCTGAATTTTTTGTTTAAGATAAAAATGTAATATTTAATCATATAAACATTGCTTTAAAATAAGAATATATTAATATATGTTTATTTATAACCAAAATGCAATAATATATATTTCTTTTATATATATATATATATATATATATAGTCGGGCCACTATCTCTAATATAGGTTAATTTATGAATTTTTAAAAATAAATATTTTTTTATTAGAAATTGACATAATAGAATATTTTTGAAACTTGTAATATTTTAGAATCCTGAATTTTTTAGATAAAATTAATACATAACCAAATCGACATTAATATTAAAATGAGCATATAGTTATATATATATATATATATATGAAAATCTATATTTTTTACTTGCTTATTGGTAAAATTTAGTTAACAACAATCATATATATCTAATATAATATATCTTATAGATTGTAAGTTATGATGTGTATACATATATATTTATTTTATCATTTGAAATTAGCATATATATGATATATATAATCCATTTTAGATAAGGGAAAAATTGAAAGCCAAATTGGTGGATCAGGACAGATAACGTAAGAACGCTCAATTTTGTAATTAATTTTCATGGATTTTTAATTTTTTGATGTTAATATTAATATTTTAGCAGAAATTATTTTGTTTTAAAATTTAAAAGATATTTTATGAAAAGAACCATTTTCCTTTGTCTTCTGAAATTTTTAATATTTTAAAAATAATTATTAACAAAACTATTTTTTAAAATTTTAAAAGATTTCTAAGTTTATGATAATATATTGTTGATTCCATATATTATATTTAATAAATTGCGAATTTTTGAAAATAAAAATGAATATTTTTTTATGAGATATACCAATATAAAAAAATATTTTAAAACTTTTAGAATATTTTATTATTTATATAATATTTGAAAATCTTGAGTTTTTTGTTTAAGATAAAAATTTAATAAATGTAATTTTATTACTATTAAAACAAGAATGCTTGGTTTCTAAATGAAATTTTCTCAAATTCTTTGGTTTTTTTAATGGTGATATTTATCTTTCAGTAAAAATGCTTTTGTTTTTTTTAAAGATATTTTATGAATAGATCCAATTTCCTTTGTCTTATGAAATTATTTTATATTTTAAAAATATTTCTTAAGAAAGCTATGTTTTAGCAAATTTTAAAAGATATTTTCAAACTTATGATAAGATAACGTTGATAACATATATTACTTCTAATAAATTACGAATTTCTAAAATAAAGTGAATGTTTCCTCTATGAGATTTATCGATATAATAAAACATTTTAAAATTTTTTAGAATATTATTATTATATATAATATTTTAAAATCTCGTATTTTTTTAAGATAAAAACTTCATATATGCAATACTATTAGTGTTAAAATTAGTATATACATATATATATATTTATATGTGTGCGTGCGTGCCGCGAGTTTATATTAGTGTCTATGAGGGAAGTTCACAAACTGCATTGGAAATTCTTTCTTAATTTCTCCCTCCTAGAAAGATGGGATGAAACTCCCTGATATTTGAGGATTGTGTTAGTAAACCGAGTACGTACGCAGTGGAAAAGTTAATTACATTAAAAATCAAAATTTTATTACGTGCTCGTCTAATCGAAAACTTCAAGATCATATCTTGACATAAGAATCGCCTTCTAAACGAATAGACAACATCACATATCGAATCTACAAGAAAAGTTTAGACTTTTATACTAACCTTGTTGATTCGAGTCAATCAAACTAACCGTCCAAGTGTCCAGTCTCTAGTTCGTCCACACGAGCACGTCTCCACCGAGATTAGACTCCTCTCGATCTGTACACTCCGATCTAGGTCACCAATCTCGAACGGAATCGTCACGGAATGAAAGGATCTCTTCAAGGACGTCAAGGATAACACCAAAACGCCGAACTGGAACCAAAAAGAACTCTATTAGCCTTGGGATTCATGCGGCTGAGTTTTTGTTATTGCCTCAGTCGAAACCTTCTCTCTTTCTTTCTAATATCGGTTGATGATCGATTGCGTTCTAGGGTTATTTGTAAAAACATATCTATATATATCTTTACCCTAGGGACTAAAATGTAATTATTAATTAATTCACATTAATTAATAAATCACAAGTGAGTCCTCACACATAAGTCATCCAATGACTTGCCCTCGTTGTAAGAAAGAAAGATCAAACAAGTCATTGACACGACTTTCCATCACTAGACAATCTATTTATAGAAACTCTCCAAATAAGGAAACTATCGTATTTCCTTAATTAGATTTATCCTTAATATTGAACTCGGCTTCAGGATGTGCTAGCACCCTTACAACCACATCGCAAGCCTCGTTCGATAATTAATTCCTAATTAACTTTCTTAATTAGAATTAATTCTTTTCTCGGTTTAAACACGCTCAATGTGTGTGACTAACTAGGTTCATCATCAAATGGTAATGGGATTATAGTATCAACTCATTTGACACTATCAGAAACTTTTTCTGTAACCAAAAGCATAATTCTCAAAATGCCCTTGGTTTCCAAAGTTCACGAGTGACACCTAGCAGTATATCATGACAATCCAAATGATGACGAATGTATAATTGAAACATTCTAATGAACCTGTGATCGTATATGCCATGCATTGAATCCTTTTACTACAAGATCCCGATCTAGCCAGAGCTATGGTAAATGCCAAACTCTATAGCCGATTATATGGACTCTCTAATTTCATTCTTAGATCTGTAGTACTTGAACATAAACTATTTTCTATTCGAGTCTATCTACCCCGGTCGAGAATTTCTCGATCCAGAACAAAACTCATATCTATAAGACCTTTTCCCTGTTTACTCAGGTTAGTAAATCCCATCTTGATCGGACACCTAACTCCAAGTGTAACTAACTAGGACCACTATCTGCCGAATACTCATGCTAAGCACAAATATGTTAGCAGTAGCAAATCCTAATCATCTATACTTGAGATAGCGTTCCATCTCAGGTCTAAGGACTATATGCACTAATACGATCCAGATAACATTCATTGATATTAGTAAATTACCATATAAATATTAAATATACGTCACGTTCGACTACTTATCATATAAGTATCCACATATCTGTCATGATAACAGTTATCAGATAGCATGAGACTCACTACTCCATCTTCATTAGTATCTGTATACTAATCATGGAAACAGATAGATGTGACAATCTATCTAGAGAAATAATATCCAGTTAAGTCTCCTACGATCGTGAACAGTTTAAAGATATTCTTACCGAATTATTTCGTCACTCATATTCTTAACTCTTAAGAATGAAACATTCAAAATATTTTAAGGACTTTATTCTAATAAACATAGACAATACACGAATAATAGAATAAACTTTATTGCCTTAAATGAATTATTCAAATACATAAATTAGACTCTAGGGTATATCACTAACAGATTGGTCTGTCGTATCGATCCTCCATTGTATGCAAAAATTAATAATTGCCCCTGGCAAAGCATTTCTGTACTGGTGGGCCTTTCACTAGATTTGCGGTATCTTTTTTTTTCCAAGTATAAATCTCGATATTTGGAAGTTCAATTGTATCTGTACTAATCCAGTTAAGTCGGATTGGCCCACTAAGGGTTAAGCTATTCCATCGTGGATATTCTACATTCATAAGACAAGTACCAAACCGCTTACACCAACCCATATTGCTATTTGCGTTATCTTTTTCCTTTTCTCTCTTTCCCCATATATATATATATATATGTATGTATGTTTAGAAAGATTAAGATTGAGATACATGGTTGTTTTATAAAAAAAAAGAGATATATCTCTACCGATTGAGAAAAACTCTAGCAAAAAAGAGAGAGATGTATATTAACATTAACAGTGAAGGGAGGAAGCAATTGCAACAACAAAAGGCATATGTATATTCTTCCCAACTGCTCGTACAGTCCAAAAAAAAGAAAAAGAAAGAAAGAAAGAAGAAAAGGTCCTAATAATGCAAGTGTCTAATTAAGTTCTTGATCTTTCCCCCCTGCATGAATAACCTCACGAAACCACATTTGCCAATGGCTGCAGGACACCACATTCGGAAGCCATGACACGCCTTCCGCTCTTAATATTTTTTCTCTGTCAAGGATTCTATAATCCCATATTGAAAAAGTCTGAACAAATTCTTATATTTTTAAAGAGATTGTGTACCATAACTTATATCATGCCCTGAACCCTACATTGGTTGTTCAAATAGAAGATCTGAGATTTATATGTAAAATTCTATGATCACATTATCTGCCTGCACTTTTATTGATGGGCTCATATTATTACATATGGAAATCCGTCACTCAAAATTAAGCTAGCCCTTATAAGTATCACACTCATGGTTCAAACATAGAGATCCTAGATCTCCTCTTATATAACTGATGTGGTACTTGGGCATGATAACCTGTCAACTTGCCATTGTCCATGCAAGCAAACCTTGAGTATCACAACCTATGAATTTTGAACTTTAAATTGAATACGGATCCAACCACTTATTTGTGAAAGAAATTTAGCTTGAGTTTGGTTTTCGAGTTGGATAGTGATTCAACTTAACTTGATTTTATGCAATGATTGAAAGTATTGATAAATATATCGATGTATGAGCCATACATATATGTATATATATATAGATGTAAAAATAGATGAAATTTTTATTATTAAAAAATTATTATGTATGTATATATGTGAAAGTAAATAGAAGATTTATCGTTAAAAAAACTAATTATAAAATTGATTAAAAAAAGTATGTGAGAAAATTTATTATTAAATTAGAGAAAATGGTACAAAAATAATGATTGTATTATTGAATTTGTGAAGAATATTATTGAGTTGAGTCGAGTAAGATAAATTACTCAAAAACCAAAGGAAGCTAATTATGCTCACTCTTCTTTTATCCAAGATCCTTCCAACAATTTCCTCTTTCCTATGTTACATCAAAACGATTTTTCATTTTTGTTCGTAAATTGGAAATTCTACAATCAAAGTCTAAGTCAAGTGAACGAAGACAAAGTTTAACGACGTACAAATGTGAAAAGGAATCAGAGATGTATAGCTTTTGTTTTTATTTTATTTTTATTTTTTTTACAAAAGAGGTTCAGTGTCAAATATAAAGAAAGAAAAATTTAGATTAACTAATAAAGGGTACAGGTAATTTCACTACATATTAAACTTAGAATTTCTAAATCAATCAGTACATGACGTGTGTCATTACATTACATCATCTTTTAATATAGTTATATAGCTTTTGCATGAGTGCAGGCGCTTTCCATAACCTTTCCTTTTCCTCGCCCATCAAACTCTTCCAATTACTCCTTACCACTTTTTCTTAACTTGCATAGGCAGGATTATTGGGGATGAACAGGAGCTTTACTCTCATTTACATCAATTACAAAATCTATTAGTTTTTCTAATGGTTATCGTTAAAGCTGCTTTTGCTCTGTCTTGTGTCTACTAGTCCTGCATATTGTGGAAAAAGTGCGGTTTAGTGCTTTGTTTATTTATTTTTTGCTGAGTATGGTCTACTGCTTTCTGGGATAATGCTTCAATTGCTCCTATTGGTATAACGAGGGCATTGCTAATATAAAAATGATTATATTTAACCAAACATGGTCGATTCAAGTGACTTGACACTTTTTCTGCTTGAATAAGGTATTAAGTTCGAGTTCTTGTGAATGTAAAAAATTCATACTAGAAGAGCTTTACCCTTTACTAAATCAATCCCACTTAATTAATTAGAGTCTAATTGGACTTTCGAATATTAGGATTCATTCAGAAAATGATTAGATTTCCATTTATTGTGAATTAATTATAGAATGTTGAAGCGGGAGCATAAAATATCAAATCGAGAAGATAAGATCATCACTCAACAGCAAACTGTTTATAGTCAATTAATCATGTCTTAACAAACTGCTCCTTTTCCTTTTCTTTTACAGTGATTTCAAATGTTTTCCCGTCAATGGAAACTTAGAGGTAGTTTGATAACCCAAATTAAGTATTGATTAATTTCTCAGCACTTAATTAGATTCAGCTTATTTGGTAAATGCAAACTTCATTGATTGAGTTAAGTACAAAACTGCACTGAAGAAAGTCAGAATTTTTTACTTTTTTTCAACTGAATGTGCTCGGCTGGAGGGGATCTTTACCGTATTGCCCCTGATTTTTTTTTTCAAATTAGTTCATTTGTATTTTTCAAAGAAATTGGGGAGAGAGAGAGGAGGGTGGGTTTGAATTGAAAAAAGAAGAAACAAGAAGAAACAAAATTTAATAAATTAGCTTAGGAAAGAAAGACCTATTCATAATATTTTATAACTTGCAATTGGATATATATATATATATATATATGATTATTATAGATTAAAATAAAATCATAAGAAATAATATCTTTTTGTATTCAATATTTAATGCATAGTGTATATTCGAAATCGTATATCTTTTTAACTTCATACATATTAAATCTTGATTTCTTGAATATGATGACTAGCGCATAATAAAATTTTTCGAAATTATACAATACACAATAAGATAAGATAAAATAATCATCAATTTAAAACATCAAACATCAATATTTCAATATTATTATGCGGTATCTCATTATTGAGAAAATTATTAGTGAAACAGTTAAATATTTAAAAATTTTGGATTTTAAATAAATAAAAATGAAAAAAAATTCAATTTAAATAGTTATTTTAGGCAAAATAAGAAAAAAATAATTAATATCTAATTGTTCGTACTATATTTTCCCTCTGTGATATAGTACTCGATATAAAAAAAAAAGACCTAACGAAAATTTAAGTTGTTAACCAAAACTCCTAAGACGTCATCTCATTGTAGAGTAGCATTTATAGAGTCGACTGAATTCCTCACCTCTTGAATATGGAGAGCAACTTCGGGAGCTTCGAATACGACGAAGGAAATACGCATGTAAAAATTCATCAAAAATAATAAAGGAGAAACGATTTTCATTCGAAAACCTATCATTTCTTCTTGTCAAATATAATGGTGAAAATCTGCACGTGACAATTCATCATAAAGAAAAGTAAAAATGACATTCATTCGAGAACGTATTGTTTATTGACGCACTCCAGGTTCAAAAAAAAAATTAAGGCGAATATTGCGCATAGGATCAATATACACACATAGAACACAATAATATATCTAAGAACATAATTAATATCTATACATACTGTAGAAGTTGTTCACGCCCGTATTTATGATAAGTCTGATGCGTATTTACTATTCTCGTTACGGATGAAAAAAAGATAAAGTATTGAGAATTACGTACATAATTCTCATTATAGCGAACCAAATGTTTCATGAGGGATAATGATTAGACCAATAGGCGTTCAGCCAAACACATGAATATTTTGTGTGGCCATAACCTCATTTCGACCGGGCTCGGGGAAGCAAAGGAATGACACCTTGCTGCTTGCTAGAAAAGAAAATCGTCGGGACGGAGCAGTGCACCCTAATTGATTTTGGTGATATATACTCGTGGACAGTGTTAGTAGGACATTGTCCGGGATATCGGAGGGCTCCAATTGAATTTTTGGTGATGCCCAGGTACTAAGCCAATTGCCCGCGAATAGTGCCATTAAAGGTTGCCTTAAATAAAGCACTGTGGAGTATTGTGGAGTCTTTCCGACCGATGTCAATTTAAAAGGGACTCATTATTGAGTATTGTTGAGTCTTTTCGACCGATGTCAATTTATCCGACGTGATGCTCTGTGAGACTGTATGGGTTCCCCAAAACGAGACTTTGGTCTTTGCCTATTGCGGATGCTCCAAGAGCCAATCGCGAGAAGCTTTATCAAAAAAGATTTTCAAATTGCCGGGCAGAAAGCCATCATAGCACGGTGGGATCAATATCCACATAGAGAATGATATAGATATATTATATATTATGTATATGAGAACATAATTATTACCTTAAGAACGATTGCACCTTTATGGAAAAGAAAAAGGAGTGGGCAGATTTAATCAACATGTGAGGCCCGTGAGTTTTGAAAATCAACACGAAACAGTGTTATGGTGACACATTTTAGTTATTTTAGTTCAATTGTCTAGTTTTTCTTAATTAATGATTTAGTATTTTAATTCAAATATTTAGTACCAAATTGAAAATACTAAATATTTCCAATAAAATACCAAATATTTGAAAAAAAATAAACTTTTGAACTAAAATACTAACATAGCATTTGGTAACGGAGCTAAGTTTGATTTGATTTGATTTTATTTTATTTTTGTAAACAAACAAACCATAATGTGTCACCATAACATTGTGACATGTTAGAAATACCCTCAATTATAATATATAAAAGCCTATTAAAGAGGATGCAATGAGGTGACATACTCTTCAAGTCAACCAAATCCCCGAGGCCGGGATTGTCTGTGAGCTTGTAGCAATTTTCGAGAGATAAATCCAACAAGTTTTGCAGGTACGAAAGCTTGGGCAATATCTAAAGTGAGCTATTGGAAACGTGTGCAGCTTGTGCAAATTCTTAGGAAGGCTTTGTAGTTCTTTGCAACTTCGAAGGGAAAGTACATTGAGCTGCGGAAGGGAACCAATCTCGTGCTGTATGGTGCTTATACTCAGTACCAATTCTTTGAAATTATCAGATCAGGGAGATTCGGGATTGCGTCTGCTGAAGGAGAAGTCACCTGCACACTGACCAAATGAACGGGAAGTTTAGGGAGACTCTGTAGCTTTGAGCATCCACTTAAACGAAGAGTCTGAAGATGAAGAAGCTGACTAATGGTGTCTGGAATGCTATTAATATTTGTACCATCCAATGTCAAGGCCTTTAAAGAACACATTCGCTCGAGCTCAGCAGGGATATCTCCTTTTATATCATCACACTCTGAAGCATTTACCACTTTGAGCTTCCCTAACTTCCCAAGGGCTGTTAGAAAACGAGACATACGAGTCGAATTGATGTTGAGGACCTCCATGTTGTACAGATTACCAATAGAATCGGGCAGAATTGCCACTCGTGTGTGATAAGTTCAACAGAACTAATGAACTTAGCTGCCCAATTGAGTTCGGAAGTGCTTTTAACCAGTGGCAATCATTGACTGGCAACATTTGCAGATTCTCTAAAGATCAGATGGAATCTGGAGTTCCGGCAATGATAAGTTCCGTCAATTTTTCATAGAGACCATAAGCAAGACCTTGATAGAGCTCCAACCGATCGATCAAGTCCTCCCTCACTTTGCTTCTGGATAAATCTATTATCTTTAAACTTTTCCGGTGGCAAACCGTTCGGCGTGTTAATAAAAGATGAATTTTTCCAACTTAGCCATCTCGATTCAATCTTTTAATTACGATTGGAAAAGTTTCACCTCTTAATGGATCGATCCGCCTTGAAAGCGGATTGGATAGGACCCTTATTCAGATATATTTTGTATTAAAAAAAAGAAATAATTTCAATTCGTTAAGAAGGTGGGACCTTTAATTTTTTCTGTTCTTGTATAAAGTATCTCCCATTTCTGCGGGACAGTGAGAGTACCTTATTAAATTATCTACTAATGGTCGGCGGGGGATTTCTTAATTATTTCTCAAACTCTCTCAAATAATCATTAATAAAAAACAGCGGGGCGGAAAGAATCATCATCCAAAGGGGAGCCAAAAGGCAGCATCTGATGATTCCACATGTTCACACAGTAGCAGGGGCTAACACTTGGAATTTATATTGTGGCGTGCCTACTTTGAATAATATTACTAACTAATTGTGATTATGATTATGAAAAACGTGAGCTCATTGACGAAGACTAGACTAATTAATTCTTTCTAGCTACTTTGACTAACTTTTTAGATTACATAATATCGTTATGGTATTAAAGTATCATATATATACTGTCAGAGCACAGACTTGAAAGGTAAAGTAGGCGTATGTAATCTATTTAATTAATTTCACATGATGAACCTTCAAAATTATTCAAGTCCATGCCAATAAATCTCATATTACTGATAGTAATTAGCTAGGGATCAAATAAAATCTCAAGTTACCGCAAGGCAAATGTTTGTCTATGCCGATACCTCTCAAAACTATCGATACAGCCCATTCGGGGCACATCTGTGCCAATACTGTTCAATTGCATTTGCAATAAAACTCGTGGTTGTTGCTGTGTAAACTACGTTTCTATAGCGAACCATTCACCATTTGGATCATCCCGATAAAATATATATATATATATATATATTATGTTTTGTAATTTATTATTATTGTAAGATTTTGAGATGACCATTGCCGTATAATATGAAAGGTTATATGGCGTGATTTAGTTATTTAACGCTACAATAATGCCCCTCACGCGTGGGTTGAATTACTTTTGAAGGCACATTGCGTGAAATTTATTCAATGGGAGCAAAAGCGTGCCCAACTGATCAAATACGAACTCTAAATATGCCAGGGGAAATTTTCACTAGGCATATTGCGTCCGTGTGGGTTTCCACAACATTAGGCTGAGTTCAAGTGCAGCCAAAATGCTCAGCCGCATGTCAAATCCTCCCTTGCTTGAGCATGGAAGAGGATGCTCGGCCCGTATTCCTGTGAAACTCGAGAAAGCGGAGTAAGAAATCTATCTTGGAATCTATTGTTGAGAACGGATGTTACTTTGAAACTGCGGGGCAATAACCACACATTGACACAGTATGCGCGTGTTGAATTCCACACCAGCCACTAATGTCAAATTCCTGAAATTATATATGGTTTAATTCAACCATCTATCATATCGAGTGCTTCATACGAAGCAGCTATAAATAAGTGCCGTTTAACCGGTGAATAGTAGTTCTGCCACAGCACCAGAGAAAGAGCTATCTGTCAACTGTTCCGAGCAGCAATACCGGACATGTCAGACATAATAGACGGTAGGATCGGCCCCGTTTTACCCGAATACCGTTCCATACAAGCTGCAGGTCTCTATGAAGCAGCCATCAGGGGGTCGGTTCCTACGCTAGATGCATTGCTCAAACGGCATGGGAGAGTAATTCTCCACCGAGTTTCACTCACACCGTTTGCCGAAACTCCCTTGCATTTGGCGGCTCTCATGGGCCACCTCGAATTCTCGCAGCGGCTCCTTGCACTCAGACCCGAGCTTGCCTCCGAGCAGGACTCAGAAAAGTGCACGCCACTCCACTTGGCAGCAGCGAATGGCCACAACCCGGTCGTCAAGGAGCTGCTGGAAGCATCAGAGGGAAAGGCCTGTCTACTCCAGGACCAAGAGGGAAGAGTCCCACTCCACCTGGCCGCCATGAGAGGGTGGGTCTCCGTGGTACGGGAACTCCTGAACTCAACGCACGCGCAGGAATCTGTGAAGAAGAAGGTCGACGATGGCGATAGCGTTCTGCACCTGTGCGTGAAGTACAACCATTTGGATGTGTTGAAAGTTATTCTGGGTTCGATCAGTGGAATCGATGGAGAGGTCCTGAAGATGACGGATTCTCGTGGCAACACTGCTTTGCATCTAGCTGTGATGCTAAAGCAGAGGGAGGTATCGTACATAGATCTCTTGTTTTTTTATTTTTTTTCCCTGAGACTACAAAATATTCTTAGTCTATTGATTTTGTTACATATGTGATCCATTTTAATTATCTATGTATATAATTATCTCCGTCTTTGTGGAGCAATCTCGCCCTTTGGGTCAGCTATATTTTGAAAAAGATGAATAAATTAGTCGTACTACTTGAAAATTATAGTAGGTTTCATCTCATTATTCAAGAATCCAATATTTAATATATATGTATACATATGAATTATATATATGTGTGTGTGTGAATTATCAATTTATTAGATAATTTTTTTGGTGGAGAAACGGGGTCAGTTTGCTAGATATGACATTCAACCTATAGGCACTTAAAAAGATTTTTGTCATTTTTTAAAAGTATTTCTTAAAAAACGACATCTTTTTTTTTTTTTTTGTGAACTTTGATATCCAGAAATTAAATCAGTACATTGGCCAAGTTAACGGCAAGTCATCCATCTGTAATCCAGCAGAGAAAAAAAAAAAGTCATCCGCCTGTAATGGTCCATTGACGATAGTAGACGATTGATAGATAATATGCAATACTAAGGACCAATTTGATCACCGATTCATCTTTGGAGTACCTATTTGTTGGCAAAAATCTTTCAAATACTTATTTGTTGGCCGAGATGTCTTGTTAATACCTATTTGATCAGTGATGCATCTTTCGCGTACTTATTTATTGACAAAAATCTTTCAAATATCTATTTATTGGCTATAAAAGATCTTTTGAATATGCATTTGGTGGCAAACATTTTTCAAGAACCTATTTCTATCTGCTGGTTATGATATTTTTCGAGTGATAACTGATAGATTACTTTAGACTAGGGAAGCATTGAAACTACCTAATATACTGAGTTATCAAACATACCAGTGAATGTAATAACATACATATTTCACCTCACACCCCCCCCCTCCCCCCCCCCCTCACCCCCCCCCCCCCCCCCCCCCCCCCCCCCCCCCCCCCCCCCCCCCCCCCCCCCCCCCAACCCAACAACCAAAAAAAAAATGTCGGCGTCTATGTATAAAAAATAAAAATAAATAGTCAAAATAACTTACTGTAATTTGTCATGTAAAATGATGTATTTTTTTATTGTGCAATTCTAAAAAGTTAGGCCTTGAGGAAGTAGACTTGGGCATAGCACTAAGTCACTGACTCAAAACTATGAAGTCATGGAAGCAAATTTTATTTAACTTTCATTTTTCTTATATTACCTCAAGTAAGAGCAATGATTTAGTAGCTTTGAGAAATATATACCCGTCGAAATGAACATTTTCTAAACAAAATCTCGAATTAAGAGACTGTCCGAATTTAAATTATAAAAATATTATACATATTTTTCTATTTTAATTAATTAATTAATTTATGTTATAATAAATTAAGTATATGATGAGAGTTTCACTTACAAGTTGATGGAACTATAACAAGGATTCGGTACAAGAAATTGTAATATTTGTTTAGGTGAATTTTTTTTTTGTGAATACAAATTGTAATATTTAGAAGCGTCCTGCCTAGCTAGTACTATATATACAATGTCAATTATAGTAATTGACTGTGTCGATGGGATAGCCTATGGTGCAGTCAATTTTTGGAACCATTGGGTGATAATAATTAATAATTAATTCCTAACAAGTGATTAATACGATTATTGCACCATAGAATTAATTTCCTGGTTCGGTGGCATGCATGCAGACAGTTAGATTCTTGCTTGAGTTACCAAGAGTGAGGACAGAAGTAATTAACATCACGAACGGGATGGATTTCACAGTACTGGATATACTAAACCACTCTCCAAGAGACTTCAGAAACCTGGAGATTGGAGAAATCCTAGCTGCAGCCAGAGCAAAAGCTGGAGCTGCGGTTGAGACTGATGTGCTTCGACCACGTCTAACCCGTGGTGCCGTGAAGAGTGATGTAGATGGAGCAGTAGAAGTACCTGCGGAGGCACAAGCCCAAGTCCCAAAGGCATGGAAGACACGGGTGTGGCACTTTGTGAAGCAGATCATGGACTACCGAGGGGACTGGATGAATGACACAAGGGGGTCCCTAATGATGGTGGCCAGCATCATCGCAACCATCACCTTCCAAGCAGCTATTGCACCCCCGGGCGGTGTGTGGCAGAACGACACCATAGAGGCCTCGAGAGGTCCCTGTGGCAAGGAAAACATAGTGTGTGTTGCCGGGAATGCGGTGCTTGCTTACTACTACCCTGACAAGTACTATATCTTCATGAGGTGGAACATGATCTCGTTCATTGGGTCACTCATGGTCCTGTTCCTGCTCATTAGCGGGTTCCCGCTGAGCAACAAATTCTGCCTATGGCTCTTGTCACTAGCCATGTGTGCAACAGTCACCTCCCTTGGCTACACCTTCTTCAAAGCCATGTGGCTGGTGGTTCCAGATCACTTGATACCCCAATATGACGGGCTCAAGTATGATGTATACTGCGTGTGGGCAGTGATGACAGGTATCGTCGGGCTCTTCCTTTTCATCCGCATGTGTTACTGGTTGAGACGCTTCAAGTACAAAGCTGCCTGGAGGAGGTTACTCAGACTTGGTCCCAGCACATCAAAACTCGTAGTAGATTCTTGCGCACACTGGAAAACTCATCCAGCCGATACCAGTAGCCGGTGCTAGCCTGCCAGAACTCATTATGTTAAGAGTGGAGTTTCTACCGTAGGAATATATATAATGTTGGAGATGTCTCAGGAGCTGATTGGTCGAAGTCTAACTGTTTGTCTATCCTTTAGGCAGTTCATTGTTTCATCGTTAGCAACAAAGTAGCTTAGCAGAGTTTCCTTTGGTTGTGTTTTAGTCGCGTAGTTTTTGCTTTGTTTGTTGGGTCTTAAAAGACAGATGTATGCAGTTCTCATTTTATGTGCGCAGTTAATGAAGTATTTCATTCCCTCATTTTCTCTGTGTGTTACTTTCTCTCTCGTTCTCTGACTTTGTTACTGAGTCGTACTCAGTGGCTCAGTTGTGAGTTTAACATATAACCTAGCTAGCTTGGCAAGAATTTAAACGCATATAGGCAAGAAATATGCAATTTGTGCATCACCGTACTATATAAGATTGTAGTAAATATATCGCTAAATTATCACAAAAGTCCTAAAAGGATGCAAATTGTTTTAACTTATATCCTAAACGTTTGCTAAATGTGACACTTAGAGTGAGTTTGGGAGTACGGTGAGGCTCCCAAACTTGCGTTTTCAACCTCAATTTTTAATAGTATGTTTGATTTTGGAGTTGAGTTGAGTTGAGTTTTGATTTTAATTGGTTTATAATGATTGTGATGTTGAATTATGAGAAAAAGTGTGAAAAAGTAATGAATAATTGAAAAAAAGTAATGATAGTATTGTTGAATTGTGAAAAAAGTAATGAATAGTTGAGAGAATTTCTTATTAAAAATTGAAGTGAATGGTTAAAAGAATTGAAGAAAAATAAAAAGTAATAATTGTGTTGTTAACTTTTATTATGTAGTGAGTATAGTTAAAGTTAGAGTTAAATAATCAACGTTTGGTGTGTCTTTCCTCCACCGGCGATTGACTCATTTTTGCGGCGGAAATGCAATTTTGGAGAAGCAGTCGAGCACCTGCTTCTCCTCATATCTGCTCCTACACCCGCAGCTTACTGCGTTTGGTTTCAAAATAGGATTTTAAAATCAGATTTTGATTTTGAAAAAAAAGTGGCATAAATCGAAGCCCACCCTTTGACTTTACAAGAGTTATTTTATTTTGTTATGGAAAAAAAGTTGTATAAATGAAATTCGCTCTTTGACTTTGTATGAGCTATTTTGTTTTGTTGTTGGTAGAATTAGGTTAAAGTTGTGATTTTAAAATCACATTTGCAAACCAAACAAGCTTATTTCTTGTAAGTTCCAAAATACTCCATTCCTTTTCTGCATAATTTCATGTTGTCCTCACCTTTCCATCTCATCTATATATATATATATATAGATATAGATAGATAGATAGATAGATATTATATACGCATATCATTTAAACAAAGGAGGCCCACATTATTTTTTTGGATTGTTCTAATAGAACTATGGTCTAATCTGTCTCATTTATTACATCAATAAAAATTTTATTTGTTAATGAAATAAATTTTATTCTTCTATTGATGTACATATCAGTGATTTTAACTTTTGAGCAATTATTTCAGCTGATTTGAAAAATAGCATTTCAAACATCTTAACAAATTATAAAATAAGCAATTATTTTTTAGTACTTTTTCATCAGTAACAACACTCCCAAACCAAGTCTTAAAGTTCATTCTCTAACTGACCTAAGGGTTTATTGATATGTTTTTTTTTGTACGTGGCATATAAAAATAAATAAAAACAATAAAATAATAATTTTTCTAAAAAAGAAAACTTAGCCCTTGTTCAGTCAATCGGCAGTGTCCGGTCGACCTATGACCTCACTGGGAGAGAGGGGTGGCCAAGAGGGGTTGCCAAGAGGCCCCCAACCTCGATTTGGTCTCCCCTCTCTCCAACCCTGTTTTCGAGTGGTGGGGCTGAAGAAAAATAAAATACAAGGAGAGGAAAAGAGAGAGGAGACATTGAAACGTGGTGGTCATAGGCCTAAATCACGGGACTTCTTGTTCTCAATAATTCGACTCACCGAATACATAGAATGACTAGCGAATTTATAAGCTCAAGAAGAAACCAAACTAGGAAACATGTAATATTGTGATATCATAATGAAAATCTAAATTAGATATTTAAAAATCCTAAGATATCAATCGACCTAATTCATTGATATGGTCTTATTTCAAATATACTATTGATTTATAGTAGCCACGTCATTTATTTATATTAAGGAAATTATTATATTCTTTTAAAAGAAGGAAATATTCTCGTATACATAATAATAGAGAATATATAGATTATGTAATAATAGAGTATATAAATCATATGTATATAGCTCAACAAAATATGTACGAGGAAAGAAAATATGCAATAGAATATATATATATATATTGTATATACATCAGCCGATATATAGATTATTTACAATGAAATATAGTATAATAAGAGTATTACAATAATTTACAGTATAAATTATAGTCTATATAAATTATTGCGATATTTTAAGTATTATATTTCCTTTTATTAAATTCAGACATTTTTCTTTAGTTAACTATAAATGTACATTTTACACTATTCGAGTTCTTCGACAAGTAACAAATGGTAGTTTCTCGAATGAACGTCATTTCTCCTCTCTCTTTTTTCTCTCCTCTCTTTTTTTTAATGACTTGTCACATTCATATTTTATTCTCTATGACTGAAGCTCCCAAAGTCCCAATCCAGATTCAAGTGATAAGGGATTTGATGGACTCTGTAGATTTAATAAACAATAAGTTCTCGAATGAAATTCGTTTTTCTTCTTTTTTTAATGAATTGTCACATGCAGATTTCTCCACTATATTTGACAAGAATAAAAGGTAGTTTCTCAAATGAAAATTGTTTATCTTTTCTTTCATGATTTTTTACATGCAAAATTTTCCCATTATATTTGAAACTCCCCAAGTTGCGCCCATATTCAAGTGGTAACAAATTCAATCGACCCTATAGATGGTACCCTATAATGAGATGACGTCTTACCTACATAAGAACAATTTATACAAGAGATGATTCAATTATATATATATATATATATATATATATCTTACAAGTTTTGGCCAACAGCTTATATTTTCATTAGGTTTTTGTTACGATATTCAATTACTATATTACAGTGAGAAAACATAGTATGAACAATTAGATATTAATTATTTTTTATTATTTTGCCTAAAATAACTATTTTCCAAATTTTTGGATTTTTATTTATTTAAAATAAAAATTATTTATTTTAATATTTAACTCACAAATAATTTTCTCACAATAATGACATTCTACATAAATTTGATATTTTGAATTGATAATTATTTTATCTTATTGGATATTGTATAGTTTCGAAAAATTTTATTTTGAGCTAGACATCATATCTAAGAAATCGAGACTTGATACAAATGAAGTTAAAAAGATATACAATTCTGACTATGCACTATGCATTGAATATTAAAAAGAAATAGATATTATTTCTTATGATTTTACTTTTTATAATCTATAATAATTATATATATATATACATATCCAATTGCAAGTTATAAAATATTATGAATACGTCTTACTTTCCTAAGCTAATTTCTTAAATTCTGTTTTTTTTTTCAATTCAAATATATATATATACTTTTCAATTATTTTTACTTTTCTAGAATAATATTTTTGATAATGAGATTCTGACCTAAACCATACAGGGTCGTAAAGGGGCAATTAGTCTATATTAAACTTATTTGATGTCACTTTGGTATTATAAAAAAAAGTTTCCCAATACAAACTAAATTGTGACAATATAATATGATTATTATCAATATAATATTATAACAAAATCATATTAATTGAGAAAATTAAAAACATTTCCTGCGCAATGCGCGGATCATCTAGTTCTCATGTTTTAAAATTAGCACATTAACAGGCGACAAATTGTGCCGCTTTCATGTACATAACATAGGGGTTGCGTGCATGCATTTCCCCTACAATGGTCGGCCTCTTTCAAATGAATATTTCAATATGCATATATTTCAACTGGTCTTTGATTGGAAAGGGAATGTTTAAGAAATATGTCGACCGCCGGCCAATATTAACTGGATCACTCTGTGATTCAGATTTACCACAGTGTTATAGTCTATCCAGCACAAAGTGAGAACCCTTTACAATGATCCAATGTGGACAGTACTAACGGGGCAAACTGATATTTGTTGGTGAATATCCATTTGAGACATGAAATCATGTAATCTGCCCATGCCTCCCTCTTCCACTTTGAACATTGATTGTCGGAGAGCACGCTCGGGTCAGGGAAGTCTTCTTCCAGGCCCATCCTACCTAGCTAACTGTTTCTCTGGGCCGGTCTAACAGGTCATTTATACCTAAGCTGGGTATATAAATGCATCCATGACTATGGAAGGCACGGGTGTGGCACTTTGTGAAGCAAATCATGGACTACAGGGGGGACTGGATGAATGACACAAGGGGGTCCCTGATGATGGTGGCCATTATCATCGCAACCATCACCTTTGCTGCCCCGGGCGGTGTGTGGCAGAATGACACCATAGAGGCCTTGAACGGTCCAGGCAGCAATGACGGCATAGTGTGTGTTGCCGGCAATGCGGTGCTTGCTTACTACGTTCTTGAGGTGGAGCATGATCTCGTTCATTGGGTCACTCATGGTCCTGTTCCTGCTCATTAGCGGGTTCCCGCACAACAACATGTAGTGCCTATGGCTCGTCACTGGTCATATGTGGGGAAAAAAAATGAAAATTAAAGTGGTGGCAGATCCAAATTTTGGGAATCATATCCAAATCTTTTTTGAGAATTAATGCTCGATGAAAGCGAAGGCTAATTTATTAATGAATGCATATCCAAACTAGGCAGACGCATAACCAAGCAGTTTGGTGGTGTTATTCTTAAATAAGGTATCAGGTTCGAATCTTATAAATAGAGAATACCGATGCTGTGAGAGTTTTACCCCTTAGTGGGCCGCTCCAGCTCAACTGAATTAGTCAGAGCCTATTGGATTTCTAAATGTCGAGGTGTACACATAAAAAGTAGGCATATGCACACGACATCAAGTCAACTTCGACGCTTAAATAATCAACTCCGAGTTATTCTAATAAAAAATTAAAACGATAAATAATGTTCTGTGTATTTATCTCTTGGAAGTGTTGCCAATGCGCCAAGTAGTTAATATAAATGTAATAAAAGAAAGAACAAATAGTTGTAACCCAAAAAAAGATCAAAGAGTCTAATTAAATTGAGGGCCGATGAAACAAATGAAGTTTGTGGCAGAAATTTAAAATGTTAATAGAGAAAACTTAAATATCTTATCCAGACTTGCCAATCAACCTAAACCTTGTAGCATGAAAAAAGAAAAAGAAAAATAAAAAGAAAAATGAAATGGAAAAATAAGAAAAGTTAAGAGCTGACACGTCACTTAAATAGAGCATAAAAATGAAACAAAAATTTAAGACATGTACCTTAGTATTCAAAAGTTCAATAAATCAAAATGAGATCTTGTTTAATCTTATAAAAAATATGTAAAATAATCTATTATTTGTTAATTAATCGAATATTTTTTTTCAGTTATTACAGGAGAGAGTCAAAGATTTAGAATAAGAAATTTTTTTGAGAATATAAGGGATCATATCTATAAAAAAAAAGGCTCATGGCAGATCCAAATTTTCGGGATCATATCTAAATTTTTTTTTGAGGATTAATGTGCTCGATGAAGGCAAAAGTTAATTAATCAATGAATGCACATATTCGAAGTAGGCATACGCACAGAACGTCATGACAACAACGCTTGATTAATCAACTACGGGTTATTCTAATAAAAAATTAAAATGATAAATGATGTCGGGTCTATTTATCAATCGGAAGTGTAGCCAAAAAAATAAGGATGCGCCAATTAGTTAATATGAATGTAATAAAAGGAAGAAAGAACAAAGACTTGTTACCCAAAAAAAGAATAAAGAGTATAATTAAATTTCAGGGCCGATTAAAATTCTAGAAACGAATAAATACAAAGTTTGTGGCAGAATTTTTAAGGGTTCGTAGAGATCAGGTTTGTTGGACAATTCTTGGATTTCGAGAGTGAATATTCAGTCGCCGGCTCTCATATGAAATTTTCTCGTACTCTGTGATAACATTTTGTACAAGGAAAATAATGTATTATACAAAACATGAGTCGACTAATTTGGACATGCAATTGACTAATTATTTTATACAAAATATTATTCTCCTTATACAAACTTTATTCTTGAGTACGAAAACATTTCGTACAAGGACCCGCGACTGAATATTCAGCAACGGGACCCAAGAATTTCCTGAGTTTGATATATGTAGTCAACTTAAATATCTTATAAAGACTCAATTAGTCAACCTAAAACTTCTAGCATGGAAAAAGAAATGCAAAAGAAAAATGAAATTGAAAATTACGAAAATTTAAGAGCTGGACAATGTGGCTTAATTAAATAATGTGCAAAAATGATTTTTTTATGCACTCCAACATTAGAAGTCCATTAAAGAAAAATGAGATTTGCTTTAGTCATATAAAAAAAGGGTAAATTGTACTGGTGATTCAAAATGTTTTACAAATGTTTTATTATGGTCCAAAAAGATTTTTTCGCTACATGATGATCCAAAATGTTTCAAAGTTGTTTCATGATGGTACAAATCGTCAACTCAAGTTTGACGCCGTCAAGCCGACACTGACGTGGCTACTACGTGTCACCTCCTTGTTGACGTGGCCGAAAAATTTTAAAACTTTAAAAATAATTTTAAATTTTAAAAACTTTTAAAAATAATTTTAAACTTTTAATTTAAAATTTAAAATAATTTTTATTATTTTAAAATAAAATGATTTTAATATTAAATATTAAATTTTTTTAAATTATTTAAAAAAATTTTAAAAAATTTTAAAAATTTAAATTTGTTAAAAATAATTTTAAACTTTTCAAAATTTTAAAATAATTTTATATTTTTTTTCTATATTTTTACTCTTTTTTGTATTTTGTATTTTTTTAAAAAAATTTAAATTTTTTTAAAATTTTCAAAATTTTAAAATATATTTTTATTTTTTTCGAAATTTTTACTCTTTTTTTTGTATTTTTTTTATTTTTTGGATTTTTTTAAATTTTATTTCTCTTAAATGACGTTGCGAACTATGATTGGTTCCACGTAACAAAAGTGACACATAGGACGCACCACGTCAGCAAAACGTTAACGGCGTTAAGACCAATTGACAATTTGTACCATCATGAAACAACTTTGAAATATTTTGTACCATCATGTGGCGAAAAACATTTTTTGGACCATAATGAAATATTTTAAAATATTTTGGATCACCAGTGTAATTTACCCAAAAAAATATGTAAAAGGCTCATGGTTTAATAAGGAAATTTTTTGAGGATTTTGGGGATCACATCCAAAAGCTTTTGAGGCTCATTGCAGATCCAAACTTTAGGGATCATATATCCAAAATTTTTTTGAGGATTAATGTGCTCGATGAAAACAAAAGCTAATTAATCAATTAATGCATATTCAAAGTAGGCATGCTCACAACGTCAAGTCAACTTCAACGGTTGGTTAATCAACTATGAGTTATGCTAATAAAAAATAAGTATGAGCCAAGTAGTTAATATGAATGCAATAAAAGGAAGAAAGAACAAAGAGTATAATTAAATTAAGGGGCCGATTAAAACTCTAAAAACGAATAAAGACAAAAGTTTGTAGTAGAATTTTAAAATCTTCGTAGAGACCGGGTTTGATATATGTAATCAACTTAAACAGGTGCAATGCTTGCACTTCACACCGAGACAGGAAATTTAAAATTTAATTTTTTTTTTACTTTTTTCAATGTAGACTCTATTATTCGAAATCAATTTAAGTTGGATCAATCTATTAAAAAGTAAAATTTTTGCGGTCTAAATCTTTCCTTACTCATCCATTTTAAAATAATTTACTTAAGAACAGAACTAAAGAGGATGAAAGCAAATATAGCACATAGGATCAATATACACATATAGAATAAAATAATATATTTAAGAACATAATTATTACCCATACATACTATAAAAGTTGTCGACGCCCTCATTTATGATAAGTCTCATCCGAAGTTACTATTTCTGTTACAGACCTCATTCATGTAAGAAGGATCAATATGATATAAATTTCTTCACCGAGGGATTAAAATGATGTAACAAGAACTAAATCCATGCAAATTAACAAACTCAAGGAACAATTTGACACGTCAAATAAATTAGGAACCAAATTGACGTAACACCTTAAAATCAAGGACTAAATTACCTATTTACTCACATTTAATCAACCTGTGAGCCCGCCAGTTTGTAAAATATTAAATAAGTTAGTCAGAACATATTATTTTATGATAATTTATTTGTGGGGAAGGACAAGCGGGCAGTGGGAACTGGGAAGCCCGAACATAAAATTGAGGACCGGATTGAGAAGAAGGAAAAAATATTATGTGAGTAATACACAATCACTTGATCGCATAAAACTCCACTGCTAAATGACAATTGTCCTCTATATAACTTGCGTTTTCTTATTTTACTCGTATCATTTAAGGCTGAAATTTTACACAATCAAATGGCTATGTATTACTCAGTGTAGCGCGGGTGCATCTCTATGTACAATGTTGATACAGATGATTTTGATATTTCATGGGCCGCGCAAGGGAAAACTAGGCTTGGAATAAGATTGTACATAGCCTGTTTTTGGGTGTTGGCGCGGATGAATCCGTAACTGGGCCGGGGGATAGTTTTAACCGGACAAGGAAAGTAAATGCCGGGTTGTACTCGTGTAAGGACTGGGCTGCACTTTTAATCACAAACAATTCGCAAATCTATATGATACTGAGCATTTATATATTCAGCAAGAAAGGAAAAGAAAAAAAGAGAGACACTGAGCATTTATATGCAGATGTAGCAAAACACACACAAACACAAGAGAATCACGAGAGAGATTGGGAGATTAGTCCCCTGTATCGCATATCCATTGCTGCCTTCATAGCGACTTCCTCGACTCTTAGGTGCACGTGCCCCGGTCACGATCTCCAGTTCATTGATCACCATCGCTCCGCGGATTCATGTGGAAGAAATATAAAGAAAAAATCCATAATATTAAATTCATGGGACGGATTCCTGATTGACATACCATATAATGATTCCCATCATCAATGGAATCATCAACATTATAACCATAATTAGATGATAATCCGTAAGCACAAGCAAGAATAACGATGGAAAAGTTTGGAATGGAATCTGATCATATAAACAAGGCTTCTCTATATATGATGATTTTGTTACGAGATGATCAAATATTTGCTGTGATCAATGTGGTCTTTACATAAGTTTCCTAAATCAGTATTGTTGGGGATGATTCTCTGAGATGGACGGGTTTGGTGGTTGCTTGACGAACACGAACGGAACAAACACAAACGCAGCGAACACGAACGAACACGAACGAACACGAAGGATGGAAAAGTTTTGAGGCACGATCATGTTTTCTGGAGATTGTTGATAATACTATAATACGAATTAGGGCACAGAACTCCTTTTTATTGTGTTCAATGGGCAAGAATCGGAGAGATGTTTCTCTTCATAAGATACCCTTTCATTAATGGAGATTTTCGAACAGGAAGAAGAAATAACCACTAGTGCAGGCGAGTATACAGTCGATGCAGTTGACTGTCGTTCTATATGTGCATCTGTTTGCAGTTGACTGCTGCACACAATTACAGTTGGCTGCCCACAGTCTCGGTCTTGACTCCGTTCCACCGAAATCTTTCAATTCCGTCCACAAAAAAATGTGATCATACTACAGATCAAACCAATCCAAATGAATTTGCAATCTACTAATATTAACAAGCCAATATTTATCCACGGAAGATCCTTTTGTATGTTTCCTTTTCCCTTTTCTTTGATTCCTTGCTCTAATTGAAAGAGATCGTTTACCATCTTAATGCAGTTGGGATAACATCGGATCATAGAACATATGATCATCATACCACAGCATCACAGATTAATGAGACCAACGGGTCGGTTAGGGACTTATTCTGTGGATAAAAAAAAAAATCTACAAAAGAATAGTGCATGTCCGTGAGTTCATCCTGCAGCAATTAGCACCCGTAAGATTACGCGCAGATAAGAACAAATCTACCTACCTGCTTCCGGTTTTTGTTGAAGAGGAGAACCTAATTTCCTTTCAAATCGTATGTGAATTCTTTGTGTGCAGTAAAGAGATTCTTTGCGTTTCCCCATCCATCTTCTCCACACTGGGGGTCGGACGTGGCGGGGGTACAGTCTCGGCTCCGCTTATAGCTTCGGAAGTAGCCAACATGTCACGAATCTCCAGGCTCTTGAAGTCTTTGGGTGAATGGTTTAGTACATGCGATGAAATCCATCCCGTTCAGGGTGATGATCACTTCTGCCCTTGGTAACTCAAGCAAGAATCTCACCGTCTGCATGTGCCACCGACAGACCACCAATCTGTTAATTGATGAGAATGACAATAGTAAGGGGATTTATGTAATTTTGTGTAATATTGAAGGGTATTTTGGAAATGAAATGGAGAAAAAAAACAAGAGTTCCACCTTTTTATAAATTGTATTGTCTATAGATTGGACGATAAAGAATATGAAAGGAGTATATATATATAAAAACAAGGTACCTGATGGGCCCGTCGATTCAGTCGGACCCAGCCCTCGGCTCTCATAAGCCCGCTTCACATTAATTTCAGTTTCGATTTTCCAAACTCACGGTAAGTACGAGCGAACTATTAGCTGAACGCAACCGATTGGGATCCGATTGATGTATTTGTACTATATTGAGAGTACACTATGAGGAATTTATTGGTAAATCTATTCATGTAATGATTCCGGTCGGCGAGTGAACGGTTCGAGTGTTGAATCGGTCGAGCCGGTCTACGTCCCCTGGGGATGAGTAAGCTTTACATTTCTCGGTTTCAGCCCGTGTGAGGAACCGGTCATCATGGCATGGAAAACCGCGACGCAAGTATGGCGGGCCGAACCCTTGACATGAGAATTTACTCCTCTCTCAAGTTCTTAGCCCGAATCGATCGCTTCTCAACGAATTTGCAGTGTCAAATCAAGTAAGACGAGCGAAACCTAATCAACGTGGTAAACATATTAAAAATGACAAACTTTAGACAAAGTAAAGTACTAATAGAGCGTGTGGGATTTAGGCTCTCATGTAACATAACCTCCCGAATTTGAAACTCTCGGTTTTGTAGACCATATGCCTTAGCAACTTGGTATATCCCTTATTCCTAGACTCGAGCAACTCACCGGCCATCAACTTTCGAGTCGTAAATAGGTAGTGACGACTCATTCTCATGCACACGTCATTCGTGTTCCTTGGGAAGATGGATAATCCCAAGCCGTGCGATCTTGTGCACGCATATGGGCCCCGAGAGACGTAAATTCAGGTCCACACAAGTGATTTCATGCATGCATTTAATTCATGAGCACTGAGTTGGACTTGATATTTCATGCTAGAGCGATTAGAGATATCACAGGATACCTTCGAATTTTGTTCAACATCATTTTGATTCTGCCTGAAAATCAAGGAATATTTTCTTATTTTTTGTGTTGTGACAGGATTGTTAAAACAAGGACTACGTTCGGTACTTTTTGGTAGAACTTGGTATGTTATTCTCCATTTTTTAAGATCAGCTCAAGATTGGGGAAGAATAGACGGGAAATAGCTTTATAAAATTCCCTTGAAAAATTCCATGCCTCATATAGCTTATGTGAGAGTAGTCTTATTGTGTCTAATAGCCGAAGTGTCTAGTGTTCTTTATAATACTGCTTTTGTGAATATGGCATAGAGTGAGGGGTAGAAGATTGTATGGTAGTTGCATTAAACAGTAGGATAAGGGATGACAACTGGTTCGAGTATAAGATGGTAGAAAGTTCGATTCAAATGAATTTAAGCTTATACCATTCGCATAGCATGAGTACCGAATGATATGGATCCCCCCTTGTCCTCCCCAAAACGATGTCCAGTCCTTTAAATTCTGCATTAAAGTGCAGACACTGCATTAAAAGCTTTAACCACTTATTTTTATTAGGGGAAATAATACCATATATCCCAATATTTACGTGTTTTCTTAGTTTTATCGCAATGCCGATTTTTTTCTGAGGTATCCTAATATTAATGGTTTTGTATTAAATCTATCCCGCCATAAACATTCCGTCCATTTGTGACGGAATTGATGACAAAATTCCCAATATAAGAGAAAAAGTATACCATATATCCCAACCTTATTAAGTTTTATCCAAACCTTTTTATGCTTTCTCAATTTTATCTCAACATTTTGATATTTTCTCAATTCTAGCCCAACCTTTTTTTGTTTATTCTCAATGTTATCCCAATAGGTTGGGATAAATTTGAGAAATTATGAAAATTTGGGATAAAATTGAGAAAAATAAAAAGGTTGGGATAGAACTGAGAAAATACTAAAAGGTTGGAATATATGGTGTAATTTTTCCATATATTGGGAATTTCGTCATCAATTCCGTCAAAAATGAATGGAATGTTCACGGCGTGATAGATTTGACACCAAACCATTACTATTAGAATACCTAAAAAAAATCGACGTTGGGATAAAACTAAAAAAATATGTGAAGATTGGAGTATATAGTGCAATTTACCCTTTTTATTATCAAACACATGCCTATACAGTAACATCGAAGACTTTGATCAGTAATCCAGCGAGCAAGTCAATCGAGTCAACTTCTTGCTTTTCCGAGGAAAACTCCCCAAGAACTTTCAGAATGGCCTGCGAAACACGAATTCACCTCCAAATTTTAAAATGCTTGTTTAGTTAACGGGTTAAGAAGGATTAAAGAGGAAGCTACGGAGGATTATATTATAAATTTTGGGGATAATAACTTGATATAGCCTAACGTTTGACATAATTCTTAGTTATAGCCTAAACTTGATTTTTTACTTGAGATAGCCTAACGTTGACGTTTTGGTATAGCATCTAGTCCGACGCTAATTTTCCGTCCAAAAGTGACGGAATGGCACACGTGGCACGTTAAATTCGTAACGTTGCTTACATGTGCCAGTATGTGGGCCCCCCATTTGCCACGTTTGTCTCTTCCCGCTCCATCACCTACCTTCCCGCCCATTCCCGCATTTACCTTCTTTCTTCTGCCTTTCACTTTGCCCCTTCTGTAAATCACTCTCAAATCCTTCTCTGTTTCTTTTCCACCGAAAATTGGAGAGGGCTTTTGCAATTAGGGTGTGGTTGCATTGATCGGTTCTGGATTGTGTTTGCTTGGTGTGCTGTGGAGGACGAATTTGGGAGTCATTTTGAGGTGAGGGTTTTCCGATTTAAGTATAAGTTGCTGAGTTGGAGGTCCACTGGGAGTTCGTGGCTTTCCAGAGAGGAAGCTGACTCGGTGCTCCTCATCTGTAGCAACACAGAGCTGGTGGTCCCAAAGTGCATCAAACTGAAGGTTGGTGATTATGTTTGTCGGATTCTTCAATGTTAGGTAGACCCGAGTTTTGCCTTTTGCTTTATTATGTTGGGAGCTACTTACTGTCTGTTTCTTTATTGCTTAGGAAGATGATAAAGTGCTTAAAAATTGCTACTTCCATGCAGGTGCTTGTCCTGACTTTGGGCCCTTCATTCCTGTATTGAAATTGACAATGTAAGTTAGAAACTTGCTATTTATGTGCTTTGCTTAATGAAATAAACAATTTAATGAACTTTAACTGCATCATGTCACTAATTGAAACCATTGCTTGATGCATGAGCAGGGGAACCCAGTTTGGCTTAATTCTTCACCATGGAGGGTTAATGCATTTTAAACCTCATGTGAGGTATTTAGGAGGTGTAACAACCGTAATAGCTAAAGAGAAGGATAACATGTCATGGTTTCATTTGAAAGGAATGTTGGATGAGTTTGGTTACAAAGAGCCGAGGAGGATGTGGTATTTACTCCCTGATAAATGTTTGGAGTCTGGTTTGAGAGAAATGAATACAGATATAGAGGTGTGAGAGATGACTGAGCTTGGGATAAAGTATGAGATGATAGCGGTGTATGTAGAAGCTGATAAGAAAGATTATGATGATGATGCTACTGATGCTATTGATGGTGTTGTTGCTGATAGTGCTGTGGTTGTGGATAGTGGTGTGGCTATGGATGTTGGTGTGCCTGGAGAGGGGGGTATTGTCGTGGATAATGAGGATAAGGATGAGGATGAGGATGATACTGAGTATTATCCACCTGAGGAAGAGGAAAGTGATGCGTACTCAAGTGCTGATGATGAATATAATAGTGACAATGACAATGAGGAGTTTCTTGAAGGTCATATATTGAGGATTACCCGGGGGAATAGACAGAGTGAGATGCAAGTAGATGAAGAGAGGGCCATATCACATCAGGGTGAGGAGAGTGATGAGCATGCTACATCTGATGATAATGAAGTCACCCCTCATAATAATGCTGATGAGGGTGAATGCAGTAGAAGTTCAAAAAGGTTGAATGTCTTTAACCCCAAGTGTGATATGGCAAGTATAAAGTTTCAAGTAGGATTGTGTTTTACAGGTCCTAAGGAGTTCGTACGTGCTCTGAAGGATTATGCCATTTACCATGGCTTTTCTCTACGTTTCTTGAGGTCTGGAAAAAAGAAGGTGGAGGTTGTATGCAAGGCAAACTGTCCATGGAGGATATACGCTGCTTGGACACAAAAGAAGGAGGCTTTTCAAGTCAAAACATTGACTGATGTGCACTCATGTAGTAGAGATCCAAGGAACAATCAATGCACATATGATTGGATAGGGGAACATTTCTTAGAAAAGTTTCGACTGAATATGGATTACAGTGTTATAGATTTGATGAAGGAGATCAACACTAAGTTTGGGATTATGATTTCAAATAGCACTTGTTATAAGGCTAGGGCACATGCGAGGGAACTGATTCGAGGGAGTATAGAGGAGCACTATCACTTGCTGCCCGTGTATGTGGATGAGTTGAATAGAGTATACAAGAACAGCACATTTGATCTTGTGCTTGAGAGAGGGGCAGCTGATCAGCTTGTGAGATTCAAGAGAATGTATGTATGCTTTGATTCCTTGAAGAGGAGGTTCCTTGAGGGGTGTAGACCAGTTATTGGTGTAGACGGGTGTTTTTTGAAATCTAAAATGGGGGGCAGCTTTTAAGTGCTGTAGGTAGAGATGGGAACAATCAAATGTTCCAAATTGCATGGACAGTCGTTGAAGGAGAAAATGAGGGGTCTTGGCGATGGTTTATACAACATTTAAAGAAAGACTTGGGTATCATTGATGGACTTGGGTGGACTTTCATCTCTGATTAGTAAAAGGTAATCTCTTCTTTTCTCAGATTATTATGAATCTTTTTCTTATTATGAGGTTTCTTTGTTACTAACTGTGAATGTATTATGATACTGCAGGGCCTAGATAATGCAGTAAGATCTCTGTTACCTAATGTAGAGCACAAAATTGTGCTAGACACTTGTATGCTAATTGGAAGAAAAGGCATGGAGGTCTTGCAATGAAGTCAACCTTCTGGAGAGCAGTTAAAAGCACCACTATCACAGGGTATGAGAACACAATGGCTGAGATGAGAGCTCTAGACTCGGAGGTAGCTGATCAATTTGAGGGGATTGGAGTGATGAAGTTCTGTCGTGCTTTTATTAATGATTGGCCCAAGTGTGATGTCATTGACAACAACATTTGTGAGTGTTTTAATAACTTCATCCTGCTTGCTAGGTCTAAGCTTATCATAGATATGTTGGAAGATATTAGAATTGCAATGATGTCAAGGATAGTAGATAAGAGGGATAAGTGTCTAGCATCAACTGATGAAATATGCTCCAGAGTAAGAAATGTGCTTGAAGAAAATAAGCTCAGCTCTAGGTTCTGTGATCCCACTCACGGTGGAGACTCAAATTTCGAGGTTGGCCAATTTGGAAACAGATTTGTAGTGGACTTAAATACCAAGACTTGCACATGTAGGAAATGGAACCTCACAGGAATCCCATGCCCCCATGCTATTAGTTGTATCCACACATTAAGGGAAAGCCCCGAACAATATGTTAACGAGATGCTCAAGAAGGAAATGTACCTTCAAGCCTATGCACACACACTGAGGCCTTTGAATGGTCAGAATTTATGGGGCAAACCAAAAGGAGATCCCGTGTTCCCTCCCAAAGTGAAGAAACAACCAGGGAGGCTAAAGAAAAATAGAAACAAGGATGCAAGTGAACGATACCCCGCTGCTCAAAGACTTTCTAGGAAAGGAATGGAGATGAGTTGCAGCATTTGTCACCAATATGGTCACACCAAGAAGTCATGCAAAAAGAAGAACAAACAATTGACTGAAGCAGCTCTTGCAGTAAGTTTTTTTTTTTTAAATTTACTTATGTTTTCAACTAAACTTGAGTCAATTTTGTAACTGATGCATGAACAGGCTAGAGAAAGAGACCATGCTGATAATGCTAGTCAAGTGGACCAGAACATGAGCAATCAAGTTACCATAGATCATACCATGGTTCAATAGACAGACTAGACCAGGGGCAACCTAGCTACCACAGAACATGGTCAGTCTTCTGGATATGGAGGCAAGACTAGCACTGAGCAAGGGAAGGTTACAAAAGGCAGACAAAAACTTCAGGTTTGTGGTTTTCATTTTTTCTTGATAATCTCCATTTTCATGCAAACATGCCTATATATACAATGTCATTATCTATGCAGATTCGAAGGAATCGACCACCTCAGCCAAATCCACAGATGGTATCCAATATGGATTCTCTTATTCATAAAGAAATGACCCAAGCTAACAAAGGTTTCGGTGTTCTACATGGAGAAACTGGAATGACTTATATTCATGTAAGTATAATCAATTGCTCTATATATACAGTAAAATTGATTGGAGGATACTTACATGCTTGTATCTGTTATGTTAGTTGCCTAGTGAGCAGATGAGGATGTCATACATGGGCAGGCTTAGGGGGCAGTTCAGCAGTCCAGCACATGTGCAAGCAGGACAGACAAGCAATTCATCAGTTCACCAGGAACCCAAGCACCAGTAGAGAAACGACCATGAAAAGGAGTAGTCCAGGTCGAGAACAAGGTTACAAGCCCGAAAGATTATGGCTGATATTGAACCACGAAAGAGAAAGAAGTAGTTGGTTGTCATAAATTGCTCATTTTGTTATATTGTCTCATTTTGGTTGAACTGTAGTTGGTTGTCTTGGTGGACTGGTAGTTAGGGAGTCTGGTAGATTGACAGGATGAAATTTGGTCATTTTGATGATGCTTTTTGTAAATATATCAGCCATCTTTGTACATTGTGGTGTCCAGCAGTTGTTTGTTCATAGAAGGAACAAGGTACTGTCTGTACATTTTGGTAGATTGAATGAATCATTGACAATTTGCCTTGTAAAATTCTTTCAACACTGAGTTTTGTCGAAAATCCTATTCTGAATTATTTGATGAAAAGCAATCATCTTTAATTTCACCATATAAATGTAAGACATACAAATTGAGTAATCAAGCAGCCCAATATGGTTTATGCTATTACATACATTTGATGAGTAATAAGGTGGGACAATCTACTAAAGAAGCATCAGCTTGAACAACTAATTTTACTACAATTCCATCATACACTCTGTGCTTGCAGTGATCATTCTTCCAATGCAGCTACGGCACAATCACAGACCCCAATTCATAAGAACAAAGTAAATCTTCTCCTTTCTGATCACACTATCTTCGTACCAATGAAAGGATGAACAAACAAAAGGTAATCCACACAGAGACTGAAGCTTGAGTAGACGTAAGGCCTGTGAGTCCACGGTCGACGTCGAGGACAGGCCCAGCTGCAGCGATGGGAGCATCGATGGTGTCTGTGCGCGCATGTGGGTTGACCTCTGTCTCTCTCTCTCTTTCTCTCCAAGCTCCTCTGTCTTTGTCCGTGCCCCTCTATCTTTGTTCGAGGTCCTGTGCCTTTGTCTGAGCTCCTCTCTCTCTCTCTCTAATCTACAGATACAATGCATGGAAAGCAGGGAAGAGAGCTTCCTCTGGAAAGCCACGAACTCCCAGTGGACCTCCAACTCAGCAACTTATACTTAAATCGGAAAACCCTCACCTCAAAACGACTCCCAAATTCGTCCTCCACAGCACACCAAGCAAACACAATCCAGAACCGATCAATGCAACCACACCCTAATTGCAAAAGCCCTCTCCAATTTTCGGTGGAAAAGAAACAGAGAAGGATTTGAGAGTGATTTACAGAAGGGGCAAAGTGAAAGGCAGTAACGCGGGAATGGGCGGGAAGGTAGGTGATGGGGCGGGAAGAGACAAACGTGGCAAATGGGGGGCCCGCATACCGGCACATGTAAGCAACGTTACGAATTTAACGTGCCACGTGTGCCATTCCGTCACTTTTTGACGGAAAATTAGCGTCGGGCGAGATGCTATACCAAAACGTCAACGTTAGGCTATCTCAGGTAAAAAATCAAGTTTAGGCTATAACTAAGAATTATGTCAAACGTTAGGCTATATCAGGTTATTATCCCTAAATTTTGTATGTTAAGCCTTTATAATTCTGAATAACTAGAGATCTAAACCAGTTATAAAAGTTTGTACATGTCCATACGCTCCAATCAAGCAAAGTGGAGTAAATATTACGCAAAAAATCTTAGTTCTGGGATGGGAACATGATACAGTTATATCATCCGGCATGAAATTAAAGTGTCTCAGTAATTAAGTAGAGTTCCTCCATGGTGACCTCCGGGCATAGAAAAAAAGTGTAAAAAAAAAAAGATACTTTATGTGACATCTTTTAGTTAAAGATATTTCTCTCACATCATTTCAATTGTTAATGTGATACTTTTAGATGACAGTTTCCTCACTTTTTCTAATTTTCTCAATTGAAAAAAGCCATCTCTCAATAATTCTACACTATTTTGATGTTTTGTCAATTTCAATTTCCTTCATCCAAATTATTCCTCGAACATTTTCTTCTAAGTGAAAAGAAATTGAGTTACTAGACAGGTTGAAGCTGATCCGTTTCTTTAGCAGAAGATCTATGATAGACTGTCACATTCCGCATAGATATTTATGATGGATTCATCAGTTGGGCTATCCACCTACCTGCCGGTAATTGGACTCATCAGAATTTAGGTTTCCGAAACAAGAAAAAAAAATCAGAAATTTGCATAATTGCAACGAAGGTATCTAGCTAGTAAATTCTGGGACTTCAATTGGTATAATGTCCTTGAAGATGTTTTTGCTATTTTGAAACAATATCTATATATTAGGCGGCATTGCTGTTTGTTTATGTGGTCTAAGATTCTTAGAACTTTTGGTGTAAAAAAGTTTAGGTGGTCCAAAATTAGAACTGTGGACCTTGCCATTAGACAACATGAATGTGTGGAATTGAAAGTAAGAATAGATTGGTCTCCTTACGTCGGCAAGTCAATCGGCCACAATGCGAATTCAATAGGAACAGGCAACTGTCCATTTCCTGAAGTTTCAAGGGAAAACATATAATACTTAAGCGTGCACACCGAGTAATTTATCATCTTCGTCTGTCCTAGCACACGAAAGGATGACATAATCACTAACATCGATCCACATAACTAGTGTAAAAAATAATTTCGAAGATTGATTAAATAACATCTATAATTCATGCCATCATAACTTATGTAAAATTCATCTTCGATCATTTATAATTTTCTCCAAAATAAATTCCTGCTTTTGAGATAAGTTCCACCTCTTTAATTCAGAAAATGTAACATTCATAATTCGATAAATATTAAGATAAAATAGTTTGAACATCAAAAAGTTACACTTACATGTCAAAATTTCTAACCTGTTACATCTCAACAAAACCTCCGATACATCTCAAGTTTCATCACGGACTAGCTTTGCTTCATTTGAGGCCCGATCAAGTAAACTCACAGCCAAACAAGACGTGCACCTTGTCTTAAGAAATTATTTTAGAAAATTCTTTTCCTGCCATCCTTTTCCTGGGAATGTAAAAAGAAAAAAAAAAAAGAGCGAGTTAAAGAGCTCAGTAAGTTTAACCACAATAATCACGTTAGTTCGAAACTCAACAAAAACCAAGTGAGATGAAAAGGGAAAACGAACTAAATGGCTCAATGATCATTACACAAAACAACGAGAACAGCTCGAGCCCGATCGATTTTAGTGCAGAACTTGATTTTAGTGCAAACTGACTCTAATAGACCTGACACCCTTCCGGTAAATAAACCACGGAACACCTCTCAACAAATAGAATACCACTAAATATATCCATCATCAACAACGTTAAAATTAATCAAACATCTCACAAGCATACACATAAACATAAGATTTCACTTCTCAGCAATCATGACAAGCTCATGATTCCGCACTCAAAACGAGGACTAAACTAACCGAACACAAAATTCATAAAAGAGAATATTACTGAGTTTATGTATTGTTCGAACTATAATCGGATAATAATACACAGAGTAAATCTCAACTTTACTAAATTTAATGACGCTTTTTCATTATTGATAATAAAATTTAAATCTCATTATATACTGTTCTACTCGAAGGTGATGGAACAATTCTAGCTTGCAAGTAAGATTACAACCACAAACTCAATGGCATATATCACAGAATTTTGGAGCTCAACATGTAAAAGAAAAGGTTTGATTTCTTCGGGCTTCCCCCCATTTACCCACCGAAAAAAATACATAGCTGTCCATAGCAACCGCTATGTAATGGTATCGGTGGCTGCCGATACTCTTGCGAGCTGATTTAGCGGACAGCTTTTTTTTGCTTTCCCGTGGCGGCTGAAGTGGGAAAAATAGCGGATGTCGTGGCCCCTACGGAAGCTATTCCACCATGAAGCTTATTGAAGTGATGTTTTTTTGGCATTTTTTCCTGCCTAATTAGAAAAGAGAGTAGCAATCAAACACTGAAAAGAACAAACAAAAAGAAAATGTTAAAGTTGAAGCTCATGGGGTCACGGCAATGATTCCAAAACGAACCCGATTATTCTGTTTATACTTTTTAGCACACTTATTCAACATCAATCCCTATATATTCCGAGGAACTGAGCTTCTATTCACTGTAATGCCCCATGCCAAGCAAACTTTCTTCAAAATTTTCTATGGCAGCAAGACATGCCAAGAAATCCGGAGCATACCCAACAATCTTTAAAAGAAATATCGCGATTCTTTTTCCCTTCAAAGCAGCTGCCAACTTCACATTAGAAACGTAGAAGCTTCTTTTGTTAAGAGATTCCATGTAATATATACACATATAAAGTAATGTATAGCAAGTTCTATATGTATTGGATTTTTTTCCCCTTATCGTCTCAAAAAATTCTGTTCGCAATGGGCGCGATTCTGTTACGTAATACCGCGAAATCCACATCCGTGACAACCGCTTCTGCAATCGTTACGCAAGCCGCGGCTGCGATTTGATTCCTTTGGACTTCCTCCATCAGGGTAGTGTTTTGTTTGTTTGGATGGGTTAACCCACTGAAAATAGTATATAAACTAACCAAGAGGACATCCTCTCGGATGACGTAGGCTTTTTTTTAATAATAGATAATTGATAATATGTGTGGTTGATATCAGATAAAGAATAGTGTTTTTCTTCCAGGTGTTCTCTTATTCTATTTGACTTGGGATTTTAGTTTCTTCTTTAACCGACTGAACCTTCCTGGTATCTCATTATACAATTGAATACTCAGATTTAGGCGACAGTGCTTGGATTGATTGATGTCTACACAGAAATAAGTGGCAATGATTTTTTTTTTTACCATTTATCCAATTCATCGTCAGATAATAAATAATGTTTTGAATTTTATTGTGTAGAATATTTCATTGCTTGCTTATAGATATGTGTGTGCAAGGGCACGCTGCATGCGTGTGTATGTCTACCTTCTTATATAAAGAACCAAAGGAAAAAGAAAGAAAACAAAATACTATTTCATTGGATTAAATTAATGGAAGAATTAAATAGTCGTGGCTAGGTATATATCTCTAATTTGTGGAGCTGGGTGAACATTAATATCGTTCAAGAAGAATTTCTGATTTTTAATGATCATGAGCCCACATTGTAAAGGAAATAAATTATGAAGATCTGTCATCAGCAAATATTACACGATGACAATGCTCGAATTTGGATATTTAAGAGGACAAGTACGTTACTCTATATGGCAGCGGGAGATATTTCCAGGACTTGCACACTAGACATGGGGAATTAGCGCTACACATTTTGTCATTGGCTGAGTATGGGAACAAGTTTGATCTATTTCCGTGCTTCGATAAATACGTGCAACTGTGGTAACAAAGGCACGGCTGGTGCCCTAATTTGGACGGCCAAAGGCATTTCCATGAATTAAGAGTCATCCATATGAGGATTCTTAGAGAGTTTAGCATGTAGAATATTGTAACTAGAAAATTTCCATGTAATTGGCTAGGGAGTGTACTCACTTTCTTAGTTTAAGCGGCTGCTATTGCAGCACGATTTTCTTGCTTAGTTTTTATTATTTCTGATGTAATAAGCTCGATCTTGCTAGGACTAGGGTTCCTAGGTCTACCCTATAAGCAAGAGTGTGAACAATGTTTAAGTCTCTCGACAATACATCACAAATTGGCTCAACGCTACGTACTTTACTTATCCTTACTTTTTTGCATCTTCCAACCCCTTCGTCTCTTTTTTCTTCCCTTTCATCTCTCTCCCTCACCGGATCCCTTGGTTCCCTTTTTCTTCACCTACCCTTTGGAATGTCTTGTTCCGTTCTTTCTCTCATCTTTCTTCGTCAAAGCCCTCGGCTCTATTCTTGTTTTTTTTGTCCTCGCATCCAAGCAAGGATCTGGCTTTTACCCCGATCTCGGCTCCTGGGCATGGACTTCTTTATGCTTGGCTGCCCCTAGCTGAGTCACTTGCACCCCTTGTAAAACTTCTAGCAGCTCCGCTTTTGACTTATCAATAGAGCTAGCTAGCCGGCCGCTCCCTACACAAGCATTCTAAGGCATAAAGTCGTGCGCCCGTGGATAGAACTTTGGCGGCATAACCCTCAAAGTTGCTTCATCATCCAAACGCCTATTTGACCCCTGCAATATACGACACAATTCCATCTACATGAAACCTAGCTACTGCTTACACTTATGGACTATTGGACCGTGGAGCTACGCTATAAGACGATGAGGATAACTGGTGGTTTCGCCATAACCTTGGGACAACGCCCTAACACACTTGATACACACGTCTTACCACGTGTCGGCTGGAGATGGGCTCGTCTATTTTGGGTGAAACAACTAGCTTCCCATGTCGCTCGAGGAATGCATATGGGGCAGAAACCAATCCCATGATGGCCGCTTCATGGAGACCTGAAGCCGGAACGGTCTTCTGGCAGCACAGAGCCGGTGCTACCATACACCTGCTATCTCTAACCTCTCCGTTGTCATTGAAAAGGATTAAGTTTCAACAAAGAGACTAACTATAGAGACCCCCCGGAATTTATTGTTTTAGATAATTGTTGGTGAGATTTTCTGTCACATAATAAGACTCGTGGCTTCTTCTTAAATTTATTGACATGGTAATAAGAGCGCAACCCAAGGTCCACAACGAGTAAGCTTTACCTTTTTTTCTTTTCTTTTCTTTCTTTGCAGGGTAGATTTACCTTTTATTCACTTTTAACTTTTCTGAATAAGAAGCAATGCTTACGAGGAAAGCTTCCTGTGTGCGAAAATCAACTACTGGACAGAAGAATGTCTTCAAGGGAAAAATCTCCAGAATCATCACCTGTCGTTGCACGGCACTCTTGTGATCAACAACAATTTGACTGTGTCTTTAGGAGTTTTGGGAGACATGAGGAAAGCCCAATGGGCCCTCCGGAAGCAAAAGCTCACCTTTTATGTATAATGGATTGTTCATGACCTAATCTATCATATTTACAATCATATATAGTATGGTGACGAATCACATATTTCTTGCCATACTAGCTAGGTTATATATTTCCACTGTAGATAACCCATCCTTAACCTATATAACGAGTTCTGGCTGGCTAGCTGACGCAGCGTACAACGCGAGTAACCGTCACAGACCCGTTGATTCGCGCACGAGTACCGGAACTACGACCTTCTATACCTGTTGATTCTACGAATACCAGGAAATAAGTATCAAACTCGAATCGATCCGAGATTAGACAAAGTAAGAAAGTTCTGAATTTTATTGATAATCTGAAAAGACGACTCTTACTCTCCAACCCTAGGGTTTACATCACTTAAATGTAATTAAAAATGCCTAAATTGCACAAAAGACATAAATTTTTCCTGAAATTGTAAAAACGCCCAAATAACATAAAAATGCCCGTTTGAGGCCCGAAACGACCGAATTCGGCCAAAATCTCGTCTTTTCACAGCCAAAGGCTGTGAGTTTTGCTCTGGAGGTCGTTTCCTTCGAGATAGGGTCGTCAGAACCTATTTTTCTCGAAATACCGATTCACTATGTCTTCTGCCGCATCATTCTTCCATGGGTGGAGAGAAGTCGCCCTCAAATTCGCCCTAGGAGTCCAAAGATAAAATCAGCAGCATGATCCTCGTGAAGAAAGTCTTTGTCTTCAAGAATGATCCTCAGCAAGCGACAATAGGCAAAATCAACAGCATGCTTTCCCCCATGCCCATCGAAAACCCCATAGAAGACATTAAGCCCACCGCTTAGATTCTCGAATCCATAATCATGCGCAAAATTATCCACACAAACATACACATATTCCATACTTGACCGAAAACCGATGTCAGCCCATGCTCCAAAACGGATGATTGGAAAAAATCATAACTCAAAATACTCTATCGCAGTGATGGGTTCGATAGAGACATCTAACATCCTTGTCCTCATCTGATCACAATAATGAAAAAGTTTATCACCTCCAATATCATTTAATAAGGATTTGTTGACAACGAACGTTGGTTTTCCTTGATCATCAAATACAAATTCTGCAACTTCTTCTTGATCTTCATCTGAATATATGTCGAAAATTGGATTGGCTTCATCGTATGATATGTCTTCCATCCTCCGATCCAATTCGTCCTCCTCCGCAGCACGACGTTGATTAGCCGTTCTTTGAGGCGGCATTGCTGATCCAAGAGCGAACCTGGCTCTGATACCAACTAATGCAGCGTACAACGCGAGTAACCGTCACAAACCCGTTGATTCGCGCACGAATACCGGAACTACGACCTTCTATACTTGTTGATTCTACGAATACCAGGAAATAGGCATCAAACTCGAATCGATCCGAGATTGGACAAAGCAAGAAAGCTCTGAATTTTATTGATAATCTGAAAAGACGACTCTTACTCTCCAAACCTAGGGTTTACATCACTTAAATAGAATTAAAAATACCTAAATTGCACAAAAGACATAAACTTTTCCTAAAATTGTAAAAACGCCCAAATAACATAAAAATGCCCGTTTGAGGCCCTAAACGACCGAATTCGGCCAAAATCTCGTCTTTTCACAGCTAAAGGCTGTGAGTTTTGCTCTGGAGGTCGTTTCCTTCGAGATAGGGTCGTCAAAACCTATTTTTCTCAAGATACCAATTCGCCACGTCTTCTGCCGCATCACTAGCCTGGTATCAGCTAGACCCTTTTTCTACTGTGCGTATGAATCTACTATGAGTTTCGACGTGCTGGGACTGAGTATGAGTGAACCCCTCCAGGCAGCTTTGTACTTGGAGTGGCTCAGCCATGAAAAGGAAGAGGCTGACAATAAACCTATCATCACCGCCCAGACAGTATGAATCAGACTTGGGCTCGTCTCAAGAGCGTATCAATTGATCTCGCTGGGACCACCAGCCACATGGTTTTGAAGAAGGTGCAGCCAAGGGAGGCCACTGTGGCACACATGGCTAGTGACAATAGCCATAAGCAAGCACCGCATTCCGGCAACATAGCCCTACCTAACAGCAAATAACAGGAGTGTATCAATTGATCTCGCTGGGACCACCAGACACATGGTTTTGAAGAGGGTGTAGCCAAGGGAGACAACGGTGGCACACATGGCTAGTGACAAGAGCCATAAGCAAGCACCGCATTCCGGCAGCACAGCCCCACCTAACAGCAGATAACATTAAAGCTTTTCTCTAGTTCGGTCCAAGCTTTTTATAGCTAGTGTCATGGCTGGCTCCACATGCCACCTCAGGCCGCCATCCCTGCCTGGAAGGTGATGGTGGCCGCCGGCACCATAGCCAGCTCCCTCCCTTTTTTCTCCGATTGATTTTTTAAAATTTATTTTAAGAATAATTTTCTATTAAATAATCTTTGGTGGGGTCTAGTCGTCGTTTCAAATCGTGTCGCGTAACACCGTCATGTCCACGTCAACCATTACCGTTAAAATAGACAAGAAGATTGACGGCTAAAAACGCAACTAAAACAAAACGCCACACTTTGTATGCAATTTATATAAGGTCATGCGAGAATTAGGAGTTCGAGCAAAAGCTATTAACCCTTATAACTTCTTGTTATTATGGGGATGGCATGAAGTATCTGATAACAGGTAAAGTATATAAAGAAGCCCCGACTTTGCTATGTAAATTTACAGTAGCAATATATTCATTTTGGTCGCTTGTAGAAAGTAACGGAAAAACAATAGGAGGAGCAAAACATATTCGCTCCTTATCCTTAATTCTTGGGTTGATCAAATCTTGCTGCGAGACCATAGGAAGTCTCACGAATGTATCAGCAAAAATGTGAATGACCTGCTTAGATCGACTCGAAAAAAATTAGGATGGACCTAGAGGACACAACTTTGACCCGTGTGTTCTCCGACTTCAACGTCCACATCAATTGTGTATATATTTGGTATAGGCAAGTGCATATTAATTATATGACTTCATGTCTCCAATGATTATTCACCAACAAAGATCAGTTTGCCTCATTTAGTACTGTTAACATGTTACGTTGAATCATTGGTAAAGGGTTCTGCCTTGAGCTGGAGACTATAACATTGTGGTAAATGCATTCGATCTTTATGTCAAAGACTATACAGACCGTCACAAGAAGTTACTCAGGATAACGAAGTGATCTGATTACTGTTGGCTGGCCTTCGACGTAATTCTTATTAAAAATTCCCTTTTTAATTAAAGGCTATTGGAATATATACATATGGAAATATTCATTGGAGAGAGGCCGGCCATTGGAGGGGAAGTGCATATGCATACAACCTCTATGATATGTACATGAAAGCGGCACACAATTTGTCGCCTTACTGTGCTAACAAACCGTTAGGATTTTCTCCAGTTTCGAGATTGTTTCACCTTCAAAAATAATAATTAAAAATGGAAATTATATGTGGATAACTTTGGAATATGGTACATATATACGTGTATATATATATTTTTTGTGGGAAGTTTCAAATTCAATCCTGGCAAGTAAGACTTCCCATGCTTTTTTAATTCTTGTACTGGATGTATATATATATATATATATTTACAATACGGTGACAAATTACATTTGCCTATATATGCGTTTAAATTCTTGCCTGGTTAGCTATAGGTTATTTAGGACCCGTTTGGTTTCGGAGTTTGATTTTAGAATCATGATTTTGATTTTAACTCTACCCACTATATAACAAAAACACACGTTTTCTAAGTCAAATTTATAATATCATCTCATTTGTCATTTTCCACAATCAAAATCAAAATCAAAATCAAAATCAAAGTAACTTTAACTCTGAATTCAAACAGCCTCTTTAACTCTGAAACCAAACGCACTCTTATATTTCCATTGTAGATACTCATCTGCAGATACTCCACTCCTAACATAATGGTTCTGGCTTCCTAGCATGGCCGCTGGAATCAGCTCGATCGAGTTTCAACGTTGTAAACCAAGCACCTTTGGGCACAAAGCGTTTCAGCCAGAAACACATGCGGACCAAAAGGAAGAGCCCGACAATACATGCAGTCACTGCCCACACGATGTATAGACCATTCTTGAGCTCGTCATAATGGTTTGTCATGTGACTGGGGACCACCAGCCACATGGCTTTGAAGAAGGTGAAGCCAAGGCAGGTGACTGTTCCACTCATGACTAGACACAAGAGCCATAGGCAGAATTTGTGGCTCAGCGGGAACCCGCTAATGACCAGGAACAAGACCACAAGTGACCCGAGGAATGAGACCATGTTGTACTTCATGAATTCGTAGTACTCGCCAGGGTAGTAGTAAGAAAGTACCGCCTTCCCGGCAGAACACATTGAGTCTGTGCTGTTTTTGCAGTAACCCTTCATGTCCATAGTGGTGTCGTTCTGCCATACACCGCCCGGGGGTGCAATCGCTGCCTGGAAAGTGCAGGTTGCGATGATGCTGGACACCATCATCAGGGACCCCTTTTGCTCATTCATCCAGTTCCCGCGGTATTCCATGATCGAATTAACAAAGTGCCACACCCGTGCCTTTCGTGACTTGGGGACCGGGCAACGTGCCTCCGCAGGCACTTGTACCGCTCCCGCTCCGGCTCCTGCAGCAGCTAGGATTTCCCGAATCTCCAGGCTCTTGAAGTTTTTGGGGGAGGGGTTTAGTACATCCTCTGTCCTAACTCTCGGTAACTCGTGCAAGAAACTCACCATCTGCGTATGCCGTCAACCCATCAGCCAATCAATTATAGGCTTATAGTACGTAAGATGATATATATACACTTCATTTATCAGATTGACAGAATCATTATAAAGTACATATGTATAGCTGGAAAGATCTATATATATATAAATATCCATATGTGTGCGTGCGCTACGGTACCTCTATCTGATTCAGCATCACAGCTAAGTGCAAGACAGTGTTGCCATGGGAATCGGTCATCTTCAGGACCTCCCCATCATCACTGGTCGAACCCAGCACGAGTTTGAGGACCTCCAAATGGTTGTACTTCACGCACAGGTGGAGAACGCTATCTCCATCATCGACCTTCTTCTTCACAGACTCCCGCGCAAGCTCCGACTTCAAGAGCTCCTGGACCACTGGGATTCGCCCTCTCATGGCTGCTAAGTGGAGCGGGACCCTTCCCTCTTGGTCTTGGATGAGAGAGGCCTTTCCATTTGCTTTCAGCAGCTCCTTTACGATCTGGTCGTGGCCATTTGCTGCTGCCAAGTGGAGAGGGGTGCATTTCTCCGAGTCCTGCTCTGTGGCAAGCTCGGGTCTGAGCTTGAGGAGCCGTTTCGAGAAGTTGAGGTGGCCCATAAGAGCCGCCAAGTGCAGGGGAGTTTCTGCAAATGATGTAAGTGAAACTCGATGGAGTATTACCTTCCCATATTGTTTGAGCAAATCGTCTAGGGCGGCAACTGAACCCGCAATTGCTGCGTCATAGAGAGCTGCAGCTATTGTGGAATGGTTTCCTGGCAGTACGAAGCCGGGGCTACTACTACCGCCTGCTATCTCTAACTTCTCCATCATTTGAATGGCTTTGGTATGTAGCTGTTTCTCAGATTCTGTGGCAGGGAATTTAAGAATGCCGCCACGAAGCAAAGCACGGAGCTGATCGACCACCCTTGTTAACTCGCTCGTTAGATTGATCAGGATGCCGTGCACGTCAGGACACAACTATCAGACCGCAGACTAAGCTTTACTTTACTCACGCTAAACTTTTGTGGGAAGTGTAAGGGTTACCTGAAGGGTATTTATCCATACACTTAGATATATGAATTTTGCACATCTCTAATATCAACAAATAGAAATTCTAAAAGTTGAGTCCTCCTTTTACGTCATGCTCGATGACGGAAGCAAAAAAGATTTCCATTCTCGTCATGCTCTCTCCCTCTTTCAACCTCATCGCATCATTGGAAAGGCCCACCTCCTTAATCCGAACCAATCGAGTTGTCGTTAAACGTTGCTGACATCAGCCCCACTGTGAATAAACACAAAGCGATCCGGTTGTTTAATTAAACTATATATATATATATATCAGTTAATCATTTAAGCTATATATATAGTTCAATTAAGCTGCACATACACACAGATATATATATATATACACACACACACACATAAACAAGACGCATTGCACGGCAATTTATGGCTTTTTCTTGTCCTTTTATAATTTCTAGAAAATACAATAATTTTTCATAATTTTCTCATATGGGTATAGATTTTGGATTTTATATTATCCACCGTCGGCTTTTCAAATTACACCACGTGTCCCATTAACTCTTAGCTCTAATGGTGTTAGTCCTTTAATTTGTCTTTTTTTTTTAATTTTAATGTTATAACAATATTGTCTTATTTACAAAGACTAACTTCCTAGTTCAACAACAATTCTATAGGGCAATATTGATATACAATAACTAAGAATATACAAGAGTCCTTGTATATCTTCTCTCATGTACAACATTCATCTTCTTTTTTTCTCCAGGGATTTCACATTCACAAAAAAAATAAATAAATTTAAAGGATAAATGTCGAGTAATGTCCAGTCTCTATTTTAATTAAAAAAGTTTACATTGAATTTATAGTGTTACAGTACAAAAGAAAATATTTTGAGTCTCATTGTGTCTTTGATTTAGCATCTATACAATTAAAATTTCAAGGATTGTCTCCCATAAAATATTTTAAGAATCTAGAAATGTCCTTATTTCATATTATCTTACAATATTCATCTTCTTTTTTCTTATGTATTGTAATGCTATAAATTCCATCTAAGAAAATATTAATAAAAATAAAGAATAGACACCACTCTTTTTTTTATGAATAGACACCACTGGTCGTTCATAGACGCGATGGTTCAAAATTATATAGAACATGAAATCCATGGAGAAAAAGTGAAGATGAATATTATAAGAAAATAAGGTATACAAGGATTTTTCTAAATTCTTAGAATATCGTATAGGACAAGATCCTTGAATTTTTTACGGTAAGGAGATCCTTCAAATTTAATTGTATAGATTAACAATATTAATCAAAGACACGATCAGACTCGATCTATTTTCTTCTATACTATATGGCTATAAATTCAATGTAAAAGAAACTTTAATTAAAATAAAAATTTGACACCCCTCGACGTTCATATACATAATCCTTTAAATTTATTTTTTATTGAATGTGAAATCCATGGAGAAAAAAAGAAATTAAAGTTGTATGGAAGAGAAGATACACAAAGACTTTTGCATACTTTTATAGTGCGTTTAGTGCGTGAGAATCTATCCACATTCTTAGGAATGTGAATTATTTTCTCTGGAACCCATCGGATTCTCATGTTTGGTTATTAGGTCATGGTAATTTAAGATTCCCACCCTTGCATTCACACATGGACGTAGCCAGAAATAATGCTCAAGGGGGCAAGTTAGAAAATTTTAGGACTTATGAGAAATTTTTAGGGGTAAAAGTCTAATGACAAAATAATTTGGGGGCATTTGTGTTTCCTAGGGGGCAAAAGTTCATATTTTAACAAATTTTTATTTAGAATGATTGGGAATTGCAAAACTCAGGAGGCAATTACCCCTCCTGGAGCTTTACTACCTGGGCCCCGGCATTCACGCAAGAGTGGTAATGTATATTCCTACCAAGGGGGCCGGAAAGTGAATTCTCACTTTAATGGGAATATATATTATTGGTAATTATTTTACTGATAAACTACCAAACGCACTCTTAGATTATTATGCAACAATATTACCTTAGAGAATTGGTGTTTAATTAGAAAGTTAGTCAGAATTTAGGTTTATGAAACAAGAACAAAAAATCAGAAAATGGCATAATTGCAAAGAAGGTATCTAGCTAGTAAATTCAGGGACTTTAATTGGTATAATGTCCTCGAAGATGTTTCTGCTATTTTCAAGCAATATCTATATATTAGGCAGCATTGCTGTTTGTTTCTGTGGTCAAACCGTCAAAGTCTAAGATTCTTAGAACTTTTGGTGGAAAGAAGTTTAGGTGGTCCATAATTAGAACTGTCTATTGGCCCCACTGCGAATTCAAAAGGAACAGGCAACTGTCTATTTCCTGAAGCTTCAAGGGAAAAACATAATAATACTTCAGCGCCACACAGAGTAATTTATCATCTTTGTCGGTCAATTTGTAGAGAGAGAAAGCTTTCAGAGACCAAATTGTAAATGTAGTCCATTGAATGTTGATTGATCCTGAGATGAGTCTTTTTGTTATTACTCTCACACTCTCTGAGCAATTTATCATCTTCGCCGGTCCTAACACAGGAAGGGACGACATGATCACTAACATCGATCCACATCACTAGTGTAAAAAAATAATTTCGAAGATTAATTAAATAACGTCTATAATTTATACCTTCATAACTTACGTAAAATTTATCATCGATCATGTATAATTTTCTCGAAAAAAAATTCTTGCTTTTGAGATAAGTTCCCAACTCTTTAATTCAGAAAATGTAACATTCATAATTCGATAAATAGTAAGATAAAATAGTTTGAATATCGAAAAGTTACCCTTACATATCAGAATTTCTAGTCTGTTACATCTCAATAAAACCTCAAATACATCTCAAGTTTCATCACGGACTGGCTTAGCATGATTTGAGGCCCGATCAAGTAAACTCACAGCCAAACAAGACGTGCACCTTGTCTTAAGAAATTATTTTAGAAAATTCTTTTCCTGCCATCCTTTTTCCTGGAAATGTAAAAAAGAAAAAAAGAGTGAGCTAAAGAGCTCAGTAAATTTAACCACAATAATCACGTTAGTTCGAAACTCAACAAAAACCAAGGGAGATGACAAGGGAAAACGAACTAAATGGCTTAATGATTATTACACAAAACAACGAGAACAGCTTGAGCCGATCGATTTTTTTTTTTTTATACAATCAATGACCCATAGCTTCAAACCAACTAGCAAAACTTGATTTTAGTGCAAACTGACTCTAATAGACCTGACACCCTTCCGGTAAATAAAACACGGAACACCTCTCAACAAATAGAGTACCACTAAATATATCCATCATCAACAACGTTAAAATTAATCAAACATCTCACAAGCATACCCATAAACATAAGATTTCACTTCTCAGCAATCATGACAAGCTAATGATTCCACACTCAAATCAAAGACTAAACTAACAGAACAAAAAATTCATAAAAGAGAATATTACTGAGTTTATGTATTGTTCGAACTATAATCGGATAATAATACACAGAGTAAATCTCAACTTTACTAACTTTAATGATGCTTTTTCATTATTGATAATAAAATTTAAATCTCATCATATACTGTTCTACTCGAAGGTGATGGAACAATTCTAGCTTGCAAATAAGATTACAACCACAAACTCAATGGCATATATCACAGAATTTACAATTCTGCCTGAAAATCAAGGAATTTCTTATTTCTTGTGCCGTGACAGGATTGTTAAAACAAGGACTCCGTTCGGTACTTTTGGTAGAACTTGGTATGTTATTCTCGATTTTTTAAGATCAGCTCAAGATTTGGGAAGAAAAAAAGGAAAATAGCTTTATAAAATTCCCTTGAAAAATTCCATGCCTTATGTAGCATATGTGAGAGTAGTCTTATTGTGTCTAATAGCCGAAGCGTCTAGTGTTCTTTATAATACTACTTCTGTGAATATGGCATAGAGTGTGGAGTAGAAGATTGTATCGTAGTTGCATTAAATAGTAGGATAAGGGACGACGACTGGATCGAGTATAAGATGGTAGAAAGTTCGATTCGAATGAATTTAAGCTTATACCATTCGCATAGCATGAGTACCGAATGATGTGCTGAAATTGCATTAAAAGCTTTAACAACTTATTTTTATTATCAAACACATGCCTATACAGTAACATCGAAGACTTTGATCAGTAATCCAGCGAGCAAGTCATTCGAGTCAACTTCTTGCTTTTCCGGAGAAAACTCCCCAAGAACTTTCAGAATGATCTGCGAAACACGAATTGGCCTCCAAATCCTAAAACATTTGTTTAGATAACGGGTTAAGAAGGGTTATAGAGGAAGCTATGGAGGATTATATTATAAATTTTGTATGTTAACCCTTCATAATTCTGAATAACTCGAGATCTCAACCAGTTATAAAAGTTTGAACATGTCCATACGCTCCAATCAGGCAAAGTGGAGTAAATATTACGCAAAAAAGCTTAGGTCTGGGATGGGAACATGATACACTTGTATCATACGGCATGAAATTAAAGTGTCTCAGTAGTTAAGTAGAGTTCCTCCATGGTGACCTCCGGGCAGAAAAAAAAAGTGTACAAATAAAAAAAAAAAGAGACATCATGTGACATCTTTTAGTTAAAGATATTTCCCTCGAATCATTTCAACAGTTAATGTGGCACTTTTAGACGATAATTTCATCGCTTTTTTCAATTTTCTCAATTGGAAAAAGTCATGCCCAATAATTTCATATTATTTAATATTTTGTCAATGTCAGTTTCTTTCATCCGAATTATCCCTCAAACATTTTCTTATACGTGAAAAGAAACTCAGTTACTAGACAGGTTGAAGCTGATCCGTTTCTTTAGCAGAAGACCTATGATTGACTTTCACATTCCACATAGATGTTTATGATGGATTCATCAGTTGGACCGTCCACCCACGTGCCGGTAATTGGATTCATCAGAATTTAGGTTTTTGAAACAAGGAAAAAAATAATAATCAGAAAATGCCATAATTGCAAAGAAGGTGTCTAGCTAGTAAATTCCGGGACTTTAATTGGTATAATTTCCTTGAAGATGTTTTTGCTATTTTGAAGCAATATCTATATATCAGGCGGCATTGCTGTTTGTTTATGTGGTCTAAGTCTAAGATTCTTAGAACTTTTGGTGTAAAAAAGTTTAGGTGGTCCATAATTACAACTGTGGACCTTGCCATTAGACAACATTAATGTGTGGAAGGAAGGAAGAATAGTTGGTCTCCTTACGTCGACAAGTCAATTGGCCACACTGCGAATTCAATAGGAATAGGCAACTGAGTAATTTATCATCTTTGTCGATGAAGTTGTAGAGAGAGAGCTTTCAGGGACCAAATTGCTAATGTAGTCCATTGAATGTTGATTGATCCTGAGATGGCAAGTCCTTTTGTTATTACTCTCACGCTCTCTGAGCAATTTATCATCTTCGCCGGTCCTAACACACGAAGGGACGACATAATCACTAACATCGATCCACATAACTAGTGTAAAAAATAATTTTGAAGATTAATTAAATAACATCTATAATTTATGCCCTCATAACTTATGTAAAATTTACAATCAATCATTTATAATTTTCTCGAAAAAAAAAATTCTTGCTTCTGAGATAAGTTCCCAACTCTTTAATTCAGAAAATGTAATATTCATAATTCGATAAATAGTAGGATAAAATAGTTTGAACATAAAAAAACTACACTTACAGATCGTAATTTCTGGCCTGTTACATCTCAATAAAACCTCCAATACATCTCAAGTTTCATCACGGACTGGCTTAGCATCATTTGAGGCCCGATTAAGTAAACTGACAGCCAAACAAGACGTGCACCTTGTCTTAAGAAAATTATTTTCCTGCCATCCTTTTTCCTGGAAATGTAAAAAAGCTAAAGAGCTCAGTAAGTTTAACCACAATAATCACGTTAGTTCGAAACTCAACAAAAACCAAGTGAGATGACAAGCGAAACGAACTAAATGGCTTAATGATTATTACACAAAACAACGAGAACAAATTGAGCCCGATTGATTTTTTTTTAATACAATCAATTACCCATAACTTCAAACCAACTAGTAAAACTTGATTTTAGTGCAAACTGACTCCAATAGACTTGACACCCTTCTGGTAAATAAAATATGGAACCCCTCTCAGCAAAGAGCATTCATATGCGTTGTGCGAGCACATCACCGCATACCCATGCATGCACGTTTTGCACACCCAGGCCAGTTTGCTCTCCTTTGCTCTTGCATTAAGATTGCGGACACTTCTTGCTCCTTCGCTTTTTTTCCTCTTCCCATTGCAGGAAATAACTAAACCCAAACGACCACAATCAGGATAACAACCACCTCTCAACGCTGAGGCCCAACCCTCCCTCCGCAAAGATCACAAGCAACTACTCCGACAGACAGAGGAGATTCCAACCCACACGTCACGGGATTTACTAGCACAGTCATACCTCCGACCGAAGTATGGGCCCACCCCAGCCTTCGCTGTGAACACCAACCAGTCACCGGAGCAACACGTGCTTTTCCTTGGACTCCTTTTTTTCATTCATTTATATGCATTCCTAAATGGGCTCCCGGCTGGAACAAACTCCCTAGGGGCATTAGGATAGTCTCAGCGATGTCCTATCGGTTCTATCGGGTTTGTTCAGCTCGCCTATCCCCTTAGAACCCGGCTCCTCGAGCCTTCCCTAGGACGATTGTGTTTGTCTACCCGTTCCCGGGGAAAGTACACATATGCGGCCCTCAATCACGGTCTTATTGCTCTAGGGTGGTAATGACTAGACTTCCGAAATTGACTGTCTCCCATGCGCGACACCCCATGGGTCGCGCACTGGACGAGGGGATTTCCCATGAGCCCACTGTACATTTTTTACTGCATATTCCACCGCATAATCTCTTTTGTCATCTTTCATAGGGACGCGTCAGTCACAGACGAAGAGCGATGCGCGGGCTCACACCTTCGAGAACTCCTATCGGGCCTCATTCCTTATACTTCGACAGGGAAGAGGCTCGACGCGGAGGTACCCCCTGCGAAGCCAAAGACAAAAGCGACCGAACAAGCTATACATCACCGATGCAACCCTCTTAGTTAACAACGAGTATAACCTCGGGACCAAATGCATCCAATCGGCTTCAAAAACATACATTTTAAGAGGGCACCCGTTAGGGGAATCACAAGACACGGTTGAGGACAATGATCGTACAAAACATCTGTTACGAGCCACTTCAACAAATGAAGTCCAAGGCATCCTCGTCCAACATCCACACTGGGTAAATCTCTTATTTTCTTTCTAGATAACAGGGAAAATTCACATGTAAAGCTTGTAAGGGTAAATGACACGAAGTTTGGCTCCGAGTGCACAAGAGTCAAACTTTCAAGAAAGCCAGCTCTCACAAAATAGGGTTGGGACAGCAAAACGCAACAAGTCTTCACGAGGGAAAGCACGCCAAAACGGCCTCGGTGATGCAAAGTCGAGGAATTTCCAACCAATTCACGGGGCACAAAACAAACCCCAGCTGCAAAGAAAAAAGAGAGAGAGAGCAAAAAGAAGCGGGAAAACCTGCCATTGAAGAGAGACAGAAAATACGCGAGAAAAATCCACCAATGAATAAAACTAGGTACCACCGAGATTTAAAACTCTGGCACCGCCAATTCGAAAAAGAATCAACAAAACCTCGACAAAAAGAGGTGCAGCAGACACAACTCCTCGATGGAGACAGAATACAATGCACTCGGAGGTCGAGTCCTTCAAACCCGTCACCTCTGCAAGCTCAAGAGACAAAGAATCGAGCCCGCTAGGTTGAAAACCCATATGGGGCGACCTAGGCTAAAGCTAGGGCAAAAGAGAGGTACGACCGAAAATCCTGAGATGGGCGGTCGTGATAAAATGAGAGTTCATCCTCTTTAGGTGGAAAGGTACGGTCCTGAAGTGGGTGATTGTAGCAAAAGGAGAGTAAAACGAGAGATAAACAAAACAATCACCTTAGGGCCCTTGCACATTGTGCGGACTAGGGATTCCCCAGGGAAATGGCCAGGTTATCTATTCCAATATGATCCCCGATCTGCTCTCCTGCACAACTAAACTTTCCAAGGCGGATTCTTCCTCAGACACAGTGGGCAACCAAGTACATCATTCGAGCAGTTCAGCACAGCCCACACAAGAGCAGGATGGAAGAGAAGAGGGGGTATATCTCGCAGCGGATGTGAACCCATGTATCCTTTTAGCTTAGGACAATATGCTCCCCGAGTTTTCTCTTTTCTCTTTGTCATTGCATAACTCCAAACGGGTCACAGCCACCCTTTTAATCGATTACTACAAAGCCAAAATCTCAAATATTCCTTTCCAGGAGTCTAGTCATAACACTCTGGAAATGACTAGATCGAGATCTGACCAAATTTGCACTAAAATTCCCATGCAGGTCACAAACGCAGCCGCCCTATGGTACCATGACAAGAAGGATCCTAAACTGACGGGCGCGTTGAATAACCGACAAAGCCGCTGGGGTATCATTGAGGACGTCTTGATATGCCCGTGCGTGACCAACAGGAGCCCTGGAGGCTTCACATCAAGGCCTTCGAAAACGGAGCCCCATTCGCATCTCAAAATAAAAAACTCTTCACGATTCGCTCTAGCGACCTGAAACTGAAAAGCATGCGTCGCAAAGATTTCCTTTTACCTGTTTCTACACAACTTTAGTAACTCACCGATGGTCTAACAGGGTCACACGTATAGCAAACTGTAAGAACTACGGCAAACTCTGATCCCCTGTCTAAGGAGGTACATAGGCGCTCTTAGAGCTCGAGTCCCGCATCACAAGACGCAGGTCCCTAGCGAATGAACAACCGCCCCAGGTGGTGAACGAGCAACTGCCCTAGGCGGAGCAACGAGCAATTGCCTCGTTAAACTAGCAAGCAACAGCCACAATAACGAGGTTGGTTTCCAGCAGAGATAAAACTAATTGCCCTAGCGGTAATGCCAACTTTTGGCAGACCAACAAGCAACTGTCCTAGTGGCGAGACCGGGGCATCCCCAACAAACAATCACCTCGGCGGCGAGGCCAGCTGCCAGTAAGAGTAACAAGCAATCAATCCAGCGGCAAGGCTAGGCTTCGGCAGATCAATACGTAGACACCCCAGCATTGTAGCCGGCCTATAGCAAAGCAATACTAACAAGCAAGTCGCGCAGTTGTCTCAACAGCAACGTCGACCTCCGGCAGATCAGCACCAATTAGCCTTGCACATTCAGCCCACTCCACTGTCCACATCTAACGAAGAATTGTGCTAATCTTTGTGGGTGAGCCACTTGCGATTCTCACTCTCCTCCGAGGCAAGATGGGTCAAGATCCCAAGAGTCAGTCCAACCTATGACACTGCCTCCTACGGCAACAATCACAAACAACTAGAGCATTCCTGGTTAACACAGCAATCGGACCATCCCGCCAAGCACGCAAAGTAATTCAGCCAGCATGCGTCTAGTCCTCCAGCAAAGTGCAAGCAACGCCTACCGCTGCACCATCCCAGCGAAGCTCTGACCCAAATGCCAATCAGACCAGATAATCTTCCCCTTGTGCTTCATGCAACTCCTTAGTGCTCAGCCTTCTGTGTCACCCTTCCAAACAAATATTTTAAAATTCCTGCACACGAGTCTGTCCCGATTTTAAATTCCTACACAAGGGTCCGTTTCGACTTTTAAATTCCTGCACAGGGGTCCATCCCAACTTTTAAATTCCTGCACAGGGATTCGCCCCCTCGGGTCCGTCCCGACTTTTAAATTCTTGTACAGGGCCCGGGTCCATCCCGAATTTTAAATTCCTGCAGAAGGGTCCGTCTCGATTTTAAATTCTTGCACAAGGGTCCGTCTCCCAGGTTCGTCCCGACTTTTAAATTCCTACACGGGGGTCCGCCCCCTCGGGTCCGTCCAGACTTTTAAATTCATGCACAAGGGTCCGTCCCCTCGATTCCGTCCTGACTTTTAAATTCATGCACAGGGGTCTGCCCCCTCGTGTCCGTCCTGACTTTTTAACTTCCTGCATAGGGGTCCATCCCCAGGTCTGTCCTGCGGGTTCGTCCCAACTTTAAATTTCAGTTTCAGGTCCGTCCCGACTTTTAGATTCTTATTCCAGGTCCGTCATGACTTTAAATTCTCGATTTTAAATTCCAATTTCAAGTCCGCCCAACGAGTCCGTCCTGCCTTTGCATCTTGTTCCAGGACCAAACTGGGGTACTTCTCAAAATCTTTAACTGCATCCTCTACTCGAACACACAGCCAAAGAGGGGCAAGTTGTCAGCACCCCATTTCGGTCCATCGGCTCTCAGGGAAAAAATCGTCATTTTTGTGATTCGCATAAATAAAATTTTTTCAATTGATCGCCTGAACATTTACGATTTTGAAAAGTAGGGAATTTTTTTAGTGTAATGTCGATTTCACAATTATTCTTGAAAATACCCTACTAAATATTCTTGAATTTCACGCGCGTCGATGTCAATTTTCAAAATCAGGGACGAAAACCCGAGATCGAAAAATGTTTCATTGCACAATGTTGATCTGTGAATTTTTCTGAACACAATGCTGTTCTCGGATCATTTTTTCGATATCCAATTGGAAAGACCATAATTTTAATTTGTACACGCGTCAAGGAAAAAAAAAAGGGTCAGAGCCTTTGACCGTTGTCTCCGCTTTCCTCTTTTTGCCCGTTGCTTTTCCCGCCCATCCTTCTTCATCTTTCCTTTTCTTTTTCCTTTTCTTTTCTTCTCTGCTTCGCCTCTGACCTGAAGCCTGCGGCCACCTTCCCCCCTGCCATGCCTGCCGCCTCTGAGCGCATGCCTCCTATGCCCGTGCCTGCTTCACAGTATGCAGCCCAAGCTTCTCCCCACGCCACGCAAAAATGAATGCCTGCAGCTTCTCCCTCTGCCCAACGGCTCCCTCGCGCTCTGCCATCTCCCTCCTCCTCATGGCATCTCGGTGGCTTGCCTCCATCTTCGGCAACTTCGAGGACACCAGCAGTGGCTTAGGGAAAAAAAAAAAAAAACTCCACAGGCCAACTCCTGTAACGGGGCTCCCGCCGGACTCTCTCTCGGAACCGCTCAGTTCACATCCCCTGTTTTCCTGTGAATCGCTCGGCTCCTCTCAGACACTCAGCCTCAGATCACCATCACTCCCACAACTCTCTCAGCACCCTCTCGGTTCCAGAAGACACCCATTTCCCTCCCAGTCCTCGCTCGACAACCCCCGATCGCCCTAATTTTCCCCCGGAAGCTCCTCAGCCTAACTCACTGACCCTTAGCTCACAGAAAACAGAGGCCCTCAACACACACTCTCAGTTCACTCACAGCTCACGCCACTCCCCAATATGCTGACCGGACGACTCACGACCCAGGCGGCCACCTTCCCGCGCTCGGGGACTAGCCAGGAGGTCGCAGGCAGCCGAGCCGCGACGCTTGAACCACCCTAGACCACCCCTCCTTCCTTTTTTTTTTATTTCAGTTTTGTTTTTTTTCAAGATTCTGGCGACCACGGACTGTTTGCAGCGGCGTCTAGGGAGCCAGAAGTACCCTCACCAGCCTGGAGAAGCCGCCCGAACCGTTCGAACCAGCGAGCCCCCCCTTCGGACGTCTTCCACCAGTCGAGTCTGTCACGACCCAATCGGGTACCGTGCCCAACAGCCCAGCGGCCCAGTCCAGCCAGTCCAGCCCAGTCCAGTCCAGTACGGTCCATCAGCCCAGTCCGGCCCAGAAGCCCAGTCCGGCCCATCACCTCTTCTGGGCGTTTTCTCCATCAGTCGGGCCTGCCATTCCCGACTGGGTACCCGACTCGTCCAAACCGACCCGACTCGTCCAGCATTTCCTCCTATTTCCAGAATCGCCCCCATTCTTCCCGAACTAGGTAAAATCTTGACTTAGTGGCATGCATAGGGCTTTATCTTCTGATGTTATGCTTGCTTAGATGATGACAAAAATCCATGGTGAAAAAGTGAAGATGAATATTATAAGAAAATAAGGTATACAAGGATTTTTCTAAAGTTTTAGAATATCATATAGGACAAGATCCTTGAATTTTTTTTCGGTAAGGAGATCCTTCAAATTTAATTGTATAGATTAACAATATTAATCAAAGACACGATCAAACTCGATATATTTTCTTCTATACTATATGGCTATAAATTCAAGGTAAAAGAAACTTTAATTAAAATAAAAATTGACACCCTCGACATTCATATACATAATCCTTTAAATTTATTTTTTATTGAACGTGAAATCCATGGAAAAAAAAAAGAAATTAAAGTTGCATGGAAGAGAAGATACACAAGGACTTTTGCATATTTTTATAGTGCGTTTGGTGCGTGAGAATCTATCCACATTTTTAGGAATGTGAATTATTTTCTCTAGAGCCCATCGGATTCTCATGTTTGGTTATTAGGTCTTAGATTTCCACCCTTGCATTCACACAGGGACGTAGCCAGAAATAATGTTCAAGGGGGCAAGTTAGAAAATTTTAGGACTTATGAGAAATTTTGTTGGGGGCAAAAGTCAAATAACAAAATAATTTGGGGGCATTTGTGTTTCCTAGGGGGGCAAAAGTTAATATTTTAACAAATTTTTATTTAGAATGATTGGGAATTGCAAAACTCAGGAGGCAATTACCCCTCCTGGAGCTTTACTACCTGGGCCCCTGCATTCACACAAGAGTGATAATGTATATTCCTACCAAGGGGTCGGAAAGTGAATTCTCGCTTTAATGGGAATATATATTATCAGTAATTATTTTATTGATAAATTACCAAACGCACTCTTAGATTATTGTGCAACAATATTACCTTAGAGAATTGTGATTGAATTAGAAAGTTAGTCAGAATTTAGGTTTATGAAACAAGAAAAGAAAATGACATAATTGCAAAGAAGGTATCTAGCTAGTAAATTCTGGGACTTTAATTGGAATAATGTCCTTGAAGATGTTTCTGCTATTTTCAAGCAATATCTATATATTAGGCAGCATTGCTGTTTGTTTCTGTGGTCAAACCGTCGAAGATGGACCTAGAAGACACCACTTTGACCCGTGTGTTCTCCGACTTTAACGTACACATCAATTGTGTATACATTTGGCATAGGCAAGTGCATATTAATTATATGACTTCATGTCTTCAATGATTATTCGCAAACAAAGATCAGTTTGCCTCATTTAGTACTGTTACCATGTTACGTTGAATCATTGGTAAAGGGTTCTCCCTTGAGCTGGAGACTACAACATTGTGGTATACACATCCGAATTCATATGTAAGAGACTATACTGACTGTCACAAGAAGCTGCTCAGGATAACGAAATGATCTGATTACTGTTGGCCAGCCCTCGACATATTTCTTATTAAACATTCATTGGAGAAGCCGGTCATTGTAGGGGAAGGGCATATGCATACCACCTCCATGATATGTACATGAAAGCGGCACACAATTTGTCGCCGTAATGTGCTAACAAACCATTAGGATTTTCTCCAGTTTCGAGATTTTTTCACCTTCAAAAATAATAATTAACAATGGAAATTATATGTGGATAACTTTGGAATATGGTACATATATAACTGCATATATATGTTTGTGGGAAGTTTCAAATTCAATCCTTGCAAGTAAGACTTCCCATGCCCTTTTAATTCTTGTACTAGATGCATATATATATATATATATATTTACAATACGGTGAAGAATTACATGTATATTATTTGCCTATATATGTGTTTAAATTCTTGCCTGGCTAGCTATAGGTTATATATATTTTCATTATCGATACTCATCTGTAGATACTCGATTCTAGGGGCGGAGCCAGAATTTTCATCCAGGGAGGATAAAAATGTTACTTCATATAAATAATACATAAATATTTTTTTCAGGGGGCAAAATACTAATTTTATATAGAAAAATTCATAAATAAACATACTAGTGGGACAAAATTAAAAAAAAAAGAAATTCGAAGTTTAGGGGGAAAATTGCCCCTCCTGCCAATACATTAGTTCCGCCCCCACTCCATCCTAACATAATGGTTCTGGCTTGTTAGCACGGCCGTCGGGACCGAGTTTGAGTAACCTCCTCGAGGCATCTTTGTGCACGAATCGTTTCAGCCAGGGACACATGCGGACCAAAAGGAAGAGCCGGACAATACCTGCCGTCACTGTCCACACGATGTGTAAACCTTTGCTGAGCTCTTGATAATGGGACTGCATTCTATCGGGGACCACCAGCCTCATGGCACTCAAGAAGGTGTAGCCAAGGCAGATGACTGTTGCACTCATGACTAGACACAAGATCCATGGGCAGAATTTGTTGCTCAGCGGGAACCCGCTTTTGACCTGGAACAAGATCACAAGTGACCCGAGGAATGAGAGCATGTTGAATGAAGTCGTAGTACTTTGCAGGGTATAGGACAAGATCCTTGAAATTTGTTTTTTTTTTGGTAATGAGATCCTTGAAATTTAATTGTATAGATTAATAATATTAATCAAAGACATGATCAGACTCCATATATTTTCTTCTATATTATATGGCTATAAATTCAATGTAAAAGAAACTTCAATTAAAATAAAGAATTGACACCCCTCAACATTCGTATACATAATCCTTAAAGTTATTTTTTAATGAACGTGAAATCCATGTAAAAAAAAAGAGAAATTGAAATTGTACAAAAGAGAAGATACTCAAGGACTTTTGTGTATTTTTATAGAGCGTTTGGTGCGTGAGAATCTATCAATATTCCTAGGAGTGTGAATTATTCTCTTTGGAACCCACCAGATTCTCATGTTTGGTTATTAGGTCGTGTAATCTAGATTTTCACCCTTGCATTCACACATGGATGTAGCCAGAAATTATGCTCAAGAGGACAAGTCAAAAAAAATTTATAAGAAATTTTTAGGGGCAAAATTCAAATAATAAACTAATTTGGGGTTGGGGGGCATTTGTGTTTTCTAGGGGGCAAAAGTTAATATTTTTAACAAATTTATATATAGAATGATTGGGAATTGCAAAACTCAGGTGGCAATTACCCTCCTGGAGCTTTACTATCTCCGCTCCTACATTCACACAAGAGTGGTAATATATATTCCCACCAAGGGGCGGAAAGTGGATTCCCACTTTAATGAAAATATATATTATCATTAATTATTTTACTGGTAAATTACTAAACCCACTCTTAGACTATTGTATCATAATGTTATCTTAGAGAATTGTGGTTGAATTAGAAAGTTAATCTCTCTTTCTTGTTTTTTTTTTTTTTGCTAAATAAGAAAGTTAGTCGTTGTAAATAGGGGAATATTGTTATAAAATTATAATTACACACATGGAACAAAATAGTATATTCAAGAACATAATTAATACCTGGACATACTATAGGAGTTGTTCACGCCCTTATTTATGATAAGTCTCATGCATATTTACTATTCTCGTTACGGATGAAAAAAAATAACGTAATGGGAATTACGTACATAATTCTCATTAAAGCGAATCAAATGTTCCATGGGGGGGGTAATGATTAGACCAATAGGCGTTCAGCCAAACACATGAATACTTTGTGTGGCCATAACCTCATTTCGACCGGCCTCGAGGAAGCAAAGGAATGACACCTTGCTGCTTACTAGAAAAGAAAGTAGTCGGGACAGAGCAGTGCCCCCTAATTGATTTTGGTGATATATACTCGTGGACAGTGTTAGTAGGAGGTTTCCCAGATATCGAAGGACTCCAACTGAATTTTTAGTGATGCCCAGGTGCTAAGCCAATTGATTTTTCGGCGACACCTACGGACGGTACTACTGCTCAAGACGGAGTACTCGGATATTTGCCCGCAAATTGTGCCAATTAAAGTTGCCTCAAATAAAGCACTGTGGAGTATTGTGGAGTCTTTCCGACCGATGTCAATTTATAAAGGGACTCATTATTGAGTATTGTGGAGTCTTTTCGACCGATGTCAATTTATAAAGGGACTCATTATTGAGTATTGTGGAGTTTTTTCGACCGATGTCAATTTATCCGACGTGATGCTGTGTCAGACTGTATGGGGTCCCCAATAGCATAAAGGCTTTGTCAAAAAAGATTTTTCAAATTGCCGGGCAGAAAGCCAACATAGCACGAGGGGATCAATATACACATATAGAATGATAATATATATATATATATATAATATATGAGAACATGATTATTACCGTATGAACGATTGCACCTTTATGGAAAACAAAAAGGAGTGGGCAGATCTAATCAACCTGTGAGGCCCGTGAGTTTCAAAAAGCAATTAATTATAGGAAAATTCTAACATGACACGACATTATGGTAACACATTTTAGTTATTTTAGTTGAATTGTCTAGTATTTTTTGACTTTATTTGAGAATAGAGTTTAACTCCATTACTACTATGCTCTTCTCCATTTTTTTTTAAAATTTAACAATATAATCATTAATATTTTATTTTTCTCTCACATTTAATAATAAATCCCCATACATATTTTTTAACAATTATTAAGATCTTTTTTTAATAACAAATTCTCTCATTATATTTTATTCTTTCATCAATTCAACAACATAATCATTACTTTCTTTTATCTTTTTCTCCTATTTAATAATAAATTCTCATACATACTTTTTCCTAACAATCATTAAAATCGTATTTAAATATACATATTAATATTTGGAACGGAGTGGAATTTGACTCAACTCCATTACCAAACACAACATTAGTATTTTAATTCAAATATTTAGTACCGAACTGAAAATACTAAACATTTACACTAAAATACTAAATATTTGAAAAAAGATAAACTTTTGAAGTGAAATACTAACATAATATCTGGTAACGAAGTTAAATTTAATTTAATTTAATTTTGTTTTTGTAAACAAACAAACCATAATGTTTCACCATAACATTGTGACATGTTAGAGACACCCTCAATTATAATATATAATAGATTATTAAACACGGAGCAATGCAGTGACGCACCTCACGTAATAATCAAAAGGTTTCACGCGTCACGTGGCGAAGTAGGGTCGCTGAAAAATCTCTCCTAAATCAGAGATTCAAGTATTTTTCCATTTTTATATTAATACATCGAAAGTACATTGAATGTAGGTAGAATATCGAGAAGATGAGGAACTATACAGTTAAATCTTCCAATTAGAAAAGATTATTAATATGGCTCATCGTGTCCATATAAGACATGCATAAATCGGATGATCATCCCAATGAAGATAAGGGACACTATTAGTCTCAATTTACCTATATAGTGTCGAGCGACAAATCGAGTTAGAAAACGTGTATCAAGCAATATAGTTACACTATTAGTCTCAAACTACCTATAAACACCCCACGATCCATGCCCGTCATAGACATCCACAAGCAACAAATCGAACTCTACTCTAGACTATACGATCTGAAGGGAAAAAGGAAAAAAAAAAGCCATAAATGGAGAGGAGAAATTGCTGCTCCGGGAGCCATATAGTATCAAGAAGATATGTACACTGACGAAGGCCGACAAAAAGGGACTTGGTGAAAATTGATTATTGAGAAATTTTATCAATAATAATAATAATAATAATAATAATAATAATAATAATAATAATAATAATAATAATAATAATAAGTAAATTAATATCTTAAATTGTGATCATTGTTATTTGTAAAAAATATAAATATATGAATACAAACCTCTGGTTGGGGCTGTTGTTGGGGCTTCTGGGGGGCTGTCCAGAGTGAAAATTATCAAAGCGTAAGTTCTCGTGGCGTACCCTCAGCCTTTGGTACTGTCGCAGTCTCGCAGAGCCCTTGTGCTCCGATGAAGACCTACTAATATCTACATATATTATATGATACTGTACATGTGATAAACTAATATCTATATATATATGTACTGCCAAAAAAATCTATATATATACACGTATAATACATATATATGTAGACATAGACGTGTACACGGAATTATGCCCTAAAAAAATAAAGTTGATTCCAATTCCGAGTTAAATCAAATAGAAAATAAAATTTGTCATTCTATTTCCATTCTGTCTCATTTCAATTCCAATTCCGTCACCAATTTTAAACTCGAAATGAAATGGAATTTTTTTTTTGGTGAAATGATATACTTTGTTAAACAAGAACCCATGTTAAGGGCATGGCCTTTTACACGTCCAGGGTGCTAGATGCACTATGTTTCTCTAGGACTATACATTACAGTCAGACCAGGGAGATTCTCCAAAAGGCGGCGGTAATCGGACTTGATACCAAACAACGCCAGCGGGAAATTGCTTATCGAGTATAGGGCCGATATTAGCATCTTCAAATTCGCCAACAAGTATCAAACTGAGTGTTCAACCTGTCTTGCGAGCAGTAGACCCATCCCACAGGCTAAGGTGATCCGCTCGCAAGGGGTGGTCTGGTCTCTGATGATGCTCGAAACTGCAACAGCCGTTATGTCCCGAGCCTGACATGAGGAGTACAGCAGCGAAAAGGGTTGATCCAGGGAAGGACTTATATACAGCTCCTATCTATATGGGGTTGGCTTGGGCTATAGTTTTAGTTATAATTTTATTGTATATATATGTGTAATTTGTAACATCATATCTATACAATAAACGGATCATGGACTACAGAGGTGACTGGATGAACGACACCAGGGGGACCCTGATGATGGTAGCCAGCATCATCGCCACCGTCACCCTCCAGGCAGGGATTGTGCCCCCGGGCGGCATGTGGCAGCAGGACATTCATGAAGGCTTGCAATGCAGCAGCAAGAATATCTGTTACGCTGGGGAGGCGGTGCTTACTTACTACTACCCTATCGACTTCATGTACTTCTTGATATGCGACATGATCTCATTCTTGGGGTCACTTGCGGTGATACTTCTGCTCATCTGCGGGTTTCCAATCAGCAATAAATTCTGCCTATGGCTTTTATCACTAGCCATGTCCGTCACTGTCTCCTCCTTCGGCCCCACCTTCTTCAATGCCGTTTGGCAGTCACTTGCCACACCTCTACAACGAGCTCAGGTTTTCTTTAATCATCGTGTGGACGGTGATAATAGGCATTGTCGGCCTCAGCCTTCTCATTCATCTGTCTTCTTGGCTGCGAGGCTCCAAGTGCAAATCTGTCTGGAGGAGATTACCCCGACTCGGCCACAACAAGTTCAAACTTGCAGTAATTCCTTACGCTCACTGGAAAAGGGGTTGAGCCAATACCAGTAGCCGGTGCTAGCCAGCGAAAATTCGTTATAATGTGGAGTATCTATAGTGGAACTACCTAGAGAAAATTACACTGTATGCTATACCCTGCCTTCGATGTTATTCTCAACTCTAGCACATCCTTTGAAAGTTACTAAGAAAGCTTATGTACATTTTATTTTTGTTCCAATTCTAGTCCACCATCAGTTTTCTGTCTAAATTAACAAAAAAGCTCATGTGGCACGTAAATTGGGCAAAATTAATGTTATGTACATATAATATATTCCTAAACATAAAAATTATTTTTTTTAAAAAATCCCCATGGGTACTTGCCGTAGTTCTTGGCATGAGGTAGACATGCATTCGTCAAAGAAAGACACCCTTCAGGGTCTGCATCCTCATACTTGCATATGAAATCATGGGAGCTAACAATCGTTGTCAGTTCTACCATACAGCCATAATGAAGAAGTGTGAAGAAGTCTAAGTAATAATACTTCAGGGATTTAAACTTGATGACCATTTGAAGGGGTGGCCGTGTCCCACAAGAATATGATTTGAGAGGAAAAGCTTTTTGCAGAACGGGCATAACCCGTGGATTGTGCATAAAGGTAAAGGGAGGGATCTTTGGGATCCTCCAGATCAAGGATACAATGATTTGACTGCACGTCGAAATGTGTTTCATGCCCGGAGAGTCAAGGAGAGTTTGCTTGCGTCAAATACTGTAAAACTACTACTCGTTGTCGCTTCACACTGAGTGTAGCTATTCTTTCATAGTCGAGCTGCCAAAGGTCCCCTAACTTTTGCCTAGGCCGCAAGGCACGTGACGACCTAGCGGGGTATTTTATTTTTAACACTTCCTTCATTTAGAGCTCACCTTTTGCTACGACTACCCTGATTGGGTCCGATCGCACCTCTCGGCTCCTCTAACTTTTTCCTGAACCGCCCTTTGCGGGTTTTCAGTCTAGCAAGGATTTCGTTTCATGCTCTCCTTTTGCCACGACTCCCCTTTGCGGGATTTTAAACCGTGCCCCTCATTCCCTAATTTTTGCCTAGGTCGCCTCAAAGAAGTTTTCAATCTAGCGGAAAATTCATTCTTTTTCTCTCAAGATTCTGAGATGAGAAAGAACAGAAGAGGAAGATTGTACAGAATTTACAGAAATTGCAGATGTATAGAATTGCACATGCATGTACATGAAGAAGCAGCAGAATGACGAAGAACTGTCAAGGATAGTACTTCTTGAGGGCATCGGCGTTGACTGAAAGCATATTTTCGTTCCTGTCCATGTCATTAAGGATGATTGCTCCTCCATCGAAGACTTCTTTGACAATGAAAGGTCCGTCATATTTGTATGCAAATTTGCCCCTTGAATATGAGGCAATGTGCAAAACTTTCCGTAAGATGAGATCGCCAGGGCTGAACTCGTATGGACGGACCTTCTTGTTGAATGCTCGGGCCATTCTCTGCTGATAGCATTGATCGTGGCAAAGTATTGTGAGCCGCTTCTCGTCAAAAAGATTAAGCTATTCATGGCGTTGTTTTGCCTATTATGCTTCCTTAAGCTTGGATTCGACAAGGACCCTCATGGAGGGAATCTCCACTTCAAATAGAAGAACTACTTCCATGCCGTAGACTAAAGAGTACGGGGTTGCCCTGGTAGACGAGCGAACACAAGTTCGATACGCCAAGAGCGCGAACGAGAGCATCTCGTGCCAGTATTTGTAGTTCACCGTCATTTTTTCAATGATTTCCTTTATGTTCTATTTCGCTGCCTCTACCGCACCATTCATTTGTGGATGATACGGAGAGGAATTGCGATGTTGGATCTTGAACTGTGCACAGAGCTCGTCGATGAGTTTATTATTCAAGTTCTTGGCCTTGTCTAGGACAAGAGTTGCAGGGACCCTATACCACGCAATGATGTCATGTTTAAGGAAGCATGCCACGGCCTTCGCAGTGACTGATGCAAGGGTGGTAGTTTCGATCCACTTAGTGAAGTAATCGATAGCTACCAGTATAAACAAATATCCGTTGGATGCTTTGGGGTTGATATGACCAATCACGTCCATGCCCCACATTGAAAAGGGCCATGGAGCTGTCATTGGATGCAGCTCATTGGGTGGTGCTCTGATCTGATTCGCGTAGACTTGGCACAAGTGATAGTGCTTGACATGCTTGACGCAGTCAGTCTCCATGGTAGACTAGAAGTAGCCCAATCGCATAATTTTCTTTGCGAGCATGAGCCCGTTCATATGAGGTCCGCAATTCCCTTCATGCATTTCTTCCATAAGGCGTTGTGCCTCATTTCCATCGACACACCGAAGTAGTGTGGCGTCTAATGAATGGCGATAGAGAGTCTCGCCACTCAACAAGAAGTGTGCTGCGATGCGTCGGAGAGTCCTTCGATCAGTGAATGCAGGGAATTGACCAGTTTGCAGTAAATGCTTGATGTCTGCATACTAAGGCTTGCCATCGATAGCCTCGATCATGTAGCAATGGGCAGGGCCCTTGGCAATCTCAAATTCGATTGGCTCGATGAGATTTTCATTCGTAATGCTCACCATGGATGTGAGCGTTGCGAGTGCATCAGCAAACTGATTCTTCATGCGTGCTGTGTATGTAAATGAGATATTCTCGAAGTTCTCTGTCAATTCTTTGAGGTACTCGTGATACGGCACCAGTTTTGGATCCTTCGCCTTCCACTGCTTGAGAGTTTGAAAGATTGTGAGCTTAGAATCGCCAAACACTTTTAGCTCCTTGACTTTGAAGTCGATTTCCGCCTATAAGCCAAGGATACATGCTTCGTATTCGGCTACGTTATTGGTGTAGGGGAAATTAGTCTTCGCTGCAACAGGGAAATGACGTCCTTCAAGGGATATCAGCACTGCGCCAATACCGGACTCGGTGGAATTGACTGCGCCGTCAAAGTACATCTTTCACCCGGGACTCTCCTCCTCATCATTCACTTGGAGGATCCCTTCATCCGAAAAGTCAGAGTTGATTGGTGTGTCATCATCAATCGGAAACTCTGCTAGATGATCTGCTATTGCTTGGCCCTTCACTGATGTGCGCAACACATACTCGATGTCGTACTCCGTTAGTTGGCAACGCCGTTTTGCTATGTTCCTCATGGAGGACGGATTGCCGAGCAGATACTTCAGGGGATCTATCCTTGACAGCAAGCGAACGGTTTGGTAGAGAGTATATTGCCGGAATCTTTGCATGACCCACACAAGTGCGCAATACATTTTCTCTATTTCAGGGTAGTTAGACTACCCTTCAGTAAACATCTTGCTCAAATAATAGAAGGCTCGCTCTGCATGTGTGGAATCGTCCTTTTGTCCTAACATGCACCCAATGGATTGTCGGCGTACTGTCAGGTACAAGATGAGAGGACGATTCGGTGAAGGGGGGACCAACACCGGCGGCTGAACTAGATATGCCTTGACTGTATCAAAAGCTTTCTGACACTCGTCATCCTATTTGATCGCTGCATTTTTGCGAAGTAGGCGGAAGAGTGGTTGGCATTTGTCTTTCAAGTTTGCTATGGAACGTGCGATGTAATTCAGCCTTCCTAGGAAGCTTCTTACTTCACGCACTGTTGATGAAGGGGGCAGTTCCATGATCGCCTTGACCTTGTCGGGGTAGACCTCAATGCCCTTTTCACTGACTACAAACCCTAACAGTTTTCCTAACTTGACACCAAAGGTGCACTTCGCCGAGTTGAGTTGGAGCTTCTACTTCTTGAGACGATTGAAGAGTCACTTGAGGTTGACTAGATGATCTTCACCTTCTTTGGACTTTGCAATCATGTCGTCGACGTAGACTTCTATCTCTTTATGCATCATGTCATGAAAGAGTGTGACCATTGCTCGTTGATAGGTTACCCCGGCGTTTTTGAGATCGAAAGGCATGACCTTGTAACTGTAATTTAAGTGTCATGTGAGATGATGTATTTTTTTTATTGTGCAATTTAGGCCTCGAGAAAGTAGACTTGTTGCAGTGGCACAAGTCACTAACTCAAAACTATGAAGTCATGGATTCAATTTTATTTAACTTTCATTGTTCTTATATTACCTCAAGTAAGAGCAATGATTTAGTAGCTTCGAGAAAAATACACCGGTCGAAATGAACATTTTCTAAACATAGTCTGGAATTAAGAGGATGTCTGAATTTAAATTATAAACATATTAAACTGATTTTTCTATTTTAACGAATTTATTTATTTATGTTATAATAAATTAAGTATATGATGAGAAACAGTTTCATTTATGAGTTGATGGAACTATACTAAGGATTCGGTACAGCAAATTGTAATATTTGTTCGGGTGATTTTTATTTTGGGTGAATACAAATTGTAATATTTAGAAGCGTCGTGCCTAACTAGTACTATATACAATACTATATATAGTAATTGTCTGCGTCGATGGGATAGCCTATGGTGCAATCACTTTTTGGAGCCATTGGGTTATAATAATAGTGAATAATTAATTAATCATTTAATTCCTAAAAAGTGATTGATCCGATAATTGCACCACAGAATTAATTTCCTGCTTGAGTTACCAAGAGCGAGGACAGAAGTAATTAACATCACGAACGGGATGGATTTCACAGTACTGAATGTACTAAACCACTCCCCCAAAGACTTCAAGAGCCTGGAGATTCGAGAAATCCTAGCTGCAGCAGGAGCCAGAGCTGGAGCTGCAGCTGAGACTGTTGTGCTTCCACCACGTCTAACCCACGGTGCCACGAAGAGGGATGTGGATGGAGCAGTAGACCTACCTGCTGAGGAACAAGCCCAAGTCCCAAAGGCATGGAAGACATGGGTGTGGCTCTTTTTGAAGCAGATCATGGACTACAGAGGAGACTGGATGAATGACACAAAGGGGTCCCTGATGATGGTGGCCACCATGATCGCAACCATCACCTTCCAAGCGGCTATTGCACACCCGGGTGGTGTGTGGCAGAATGACACCACTAACAGCAGGAACAGTGCCCGCAACAACAGCAGAGCGTGTGTTGCCGGGAACGCGGTGCTTGCTTACTACTATTCTGACGAGTACTTGACCTTCATGAGGTGGAACATGATCTCGTTCTTCGGGTCACTCATGGTCCTATTCCTGGTCATAAGCGGGTTCCCGCTCAGCAACAAATTTTGCCTATGGCTCTTGTCACTTGTCATGTGTGCCACCGTCACCTGCCTTGCCTACACCTTCTTCGAAGCCATGTGGCTGGTGGTCCCAGATCACTTGATATGCCAATATGAAAGGCTCACGAATGATGTACACCGCGTGTGGGCAGTGATGTACATCGTCGGGCTTTTACTTTTCATCCGCATGTGTTACTGGCTGAGAAGCTTCAAGTACAAAGCTGCCTGGAGGAGGTTACTCAGACTTGGTCCCAGCACGTCAAAACTCATAGTAGATTCTTACACACACTGAAAAACTCATCCAGCCAATACCAGTAGTTGGTGCTAGCCTGCCAGAACTCATTATGTTACGAGTGGAGTTTCTACAGTAGGAATATTTATAATGTTGGAGATGCGTCAGGAGCTGATAGGACAAAGTCTAACCGTTTGTCTATCCTTTAGGCAGTTAGTTGTTTCATTGTTAGCAACAAAGTAGCTTAGCAGAGTTTCCTTTGGTTGTGTTTTGGTTGGGTCTTAAAAGACAGATGTATGCAGTTCTCATTTTATATGTGCAGTTAATGAAGTGTTTCATTCCCTCATTTTCTTTGCGTGTTACTTTCTCTCTCGTTCTCTGAGTTTGTTACTGAAGCGTGACTCAGTGGCTCAGTTGTGAGTTTAACATATAGGCAAGAAATCTGCAATTTTGTTCATCACCGTACTATATAAGATTGTAGTAAATATACTGCTAAATTATCACGGAAGTCCTAAAAGCATGCAAAAAGTTTTAACTTAAATCCTAAAAGTATCAGATTTCCTCAAAATAGTCCTAAACGTTTGCTAAATGTGACAATTAGGGTGAGTTTGGGAGTGCAGTGAGGCTCCCAAACCTTCAACCTCAATTTTTAAAAAGATAATTGCACCATATAGCCTAACGTTTGAAAGAATTCTTAATTCTAATCCAAACTTGATTTTTTACTTGAGATATCCCAACGTTGACGTGTTGGTTTCACATCTAGCCCAACACTAACTTCCCGTCCAAAATTGACGGAATTGCACACGTGGCACGTTAATTTTGTAATTTTGTTTACATGTGTCATAAAATTAACGTGCCACGTGTGCAATTTCGTCAATTTTGGACGTGAAATTAGCGTCGAGATAGATGTGAAACCAACACATCAACGTTGGGATGTCTCAGGTAAAAAATTAAGTTTAGGTTAAAACTAAAAATTCCTTCGAACGTTAGACTATATTTGGTGTGCTTTCCCCCACCGGCGGTTGACTCATTTTTGCAATTGAGCCCTGCTTCTCATATCTGCCGCTACACCCGCAGCTTTAATTTCTTTTAACTTCCAAAATACTCCATTCCTTTTCTGCATAATTCCATGCTGCCCTCACCTCTCCATCTCATCTATATATATATATACAAACACACACACACACACACAATTTAAACAAAGGAGGCCCATATATATATATATATATTGGATAGTTCTAATAGAACTATTGTCTAATCTGTCTCATTTATTACACCAATAGAAATTTTATTTGTGAATGAAATAAATTTTATTCTTCTATTGATGTACATATCAGTGATTTTAACTTTTCAGCCATTATTTCAGCTGATTTGAAAAATAACATGCCAAACTCTCAACAACTTATAAAATAAGCAATTACTTTTCAGTGATTTTATTTCAGCATTTTTTCATTAATAGCAACACTCCCAAACCAAACCCTAAAGTTCGTTCTATAACTAACTGTTAAGGTTTGTTCACGTGACTTTTTCTTTTGTGCGTGGCATATAAAAATAAATAAAAACAACAAAATAACAAATTTTTAAAAAAAGAAAACTTAGCCCTTTGTTCAATCAATCGGCAGTGTCCGGTCGATCTGTGACCTCATTGGGAGAGCAGGGTTTCCAAGAGGCCCTTCCACCCCAATTTGGCCTCCCCTATCTCCAACCCTGTTTTTGAGTGGTGGGGGTGAAGAAAAATAAAATAGAAGGAGAGGAAAAGAGGGAGGAGACATCGAAACGTGGTGACCTTAGGCCTAAACCATAGGAATTCTTATTCACAATAATTCGACTCACCAAATATATAGAATGACTAGCCAATTTATAAGCTCAAGAAGAAACCAAATTAGGAAATTGGTAATATCCTGATATCATAATAAAAATGTAAATTAGATATTTAAAAATTCTAAGATATCAATTAACCTAATTCATTGATACGATCTTATTTCAAATATACTACTGATTTATAGTAGCCACGTCATTGATTTATATTAAGGAAATTATTATATTCTTATAAAAAAAAGGAAATATTCTCATATAGATAATAATAGAGAATATATAGATTATGTAATAATAGAGTATATAAATTATATGTATATAGCTCAACAAAATATATAGAAGGGAAGAAAATATACAATAGATTATATACATTGTATATACATCGGCCGATACATAGATTATTTACAATGAAATATAGTATAATAAGAGCATTACAATAATTTACAGTATAAATTATAGTCTATATAAATTATTGCAGTATTTTAAATATTATATTCTCTTTTATTAAATTTAGACATATCTTTAGTTGACTATAAATATGCATTTTACACTATTTGAGTTCTTCAACAGGTAACAAATGGTAGTTTCTTGAATGAAGGTTATTTCTTCTCTCTCTTTTATTCTCTCCTCTCATTTTTTAATGAATTGTCACATGCATAATTTATTCTCTATGATTGAAGCTCCCCAAGTACCAATCCAGATTCAAGTGGTAAGGGATTCAATGGACTCTACAGGTTCAATAAACAGTAGGTTCTCGAATAAAGGTCGTTTCTCTTTTCTTTCTTTGTAATTGAATGTCACATGCGGATTTTCTCCAATATATTTGACAGGAATAAATGGTAGTTTCTCGAATGAAGATCGATTCTCTTTTTTTTAATGAATTTTTTCATGCAAATTTTCTTCATTGTATTCGAAACTCCCCCAATTGCTCTCCATATCCAAGTGGTAAGGAATTCGGTCAACCCTATAGATGCTACCCTTCAATGAGATGACGTCTTACCTACATAAGAACAATTTATGCAAGAGATTATCCAATTTTATATATATATATTTCTTAAAAAAGTTTTGGTTAATAGCTTAAATTTTCATTAGGTTTTTGTTAGATATTAATTATTTTTATTATTTTGCCTAAAATAACTATTTATTGAATTTTTGCATCTTCCAACCCCCTTCGCATCTTTTTTCTTCCCTTTCGTCTCTCTTCCTCATCGGATCCCTTGGTTCTGTTCTTCTTCAACTACCCTTAGAATGTCTTGCTCCGTTCTCATCTTTCTTCGTCGGAGCCCTCGGCTCTATTCTCTCTTTTTTCGTCCTCGCGTCCGGGCAAGGATTTGGCTTTTACCCCGATCTCGGCTCCTGGGCTGGGACTTCTTTATGCTCTGCTGCCCCTAGCTGAGTCACTTGGACCCCGTGCGAGTCTTCTAGCAGCTCAACTATTGACTTATCAATAGAATTGGCTAGCTGGCCGCTCCCTACACAAGCATTCTAAAGCATACAGTCATGCACCCGTGGGTAGAACTTCGGCAGTTTAACCCTCCAAGTCTCTTCATCATCTAAACGCCTATTTGAACTCGCAATATACAACACAATTCTATCTACACGAAACCCAGCTACCGCTTACACCTACGAACTATTGAATTGTGGAGTTATACTGTAAGACAATGAGGATAGCTAGTGCTTTCGCCATAACCTTGAGACAATGCCCTGGCACGCTGTTACACACGTCTTACCACGTGTCAGTTGGAGATTGGCTCGTGTATTTTTAGGTGAAACAACTAGCTTCCCTTATCGCTCGAGCAACGCATATGGGGCAGCAACCGATCCCATGATGGCCGCTTCATGGAGACCTGAAGCTGGAACGCTCTTCTAGCAGCACAGAGCCGGTGCTACCATACCACCTGCTCTCTCTAGCTTCTCCATTGTCATTGAAAAGGATTAAGTTTCAACAAAGAGCCTAACTGTAGAGACCACCCGGAATTTATTGTGTTTAGATAATTGTCGGTGAGATTTTCTGTCACATAATAATAATAATGTTATGTTTGGTTTGTTAGTATGATTTTGAAATCACAACTTTAATTTAACTCTACCCAGAACAAAACAAAATAACTCATTCAAAGTGTAAAAGGTAGATCCCACACATAAACATTTATATTATTCCATTATAATACAACTCCGTTATAATTAATTCTCAACTCCATCCATTCATGTCCATGCTAATAGGTTCCTCCTCTTTCAGTGTGCTATATTTGATTTGCAATACGGTCTCGTACTTCTTCCATCTCCCTACTCATGGCTTCTTCTTAAATTAATTGACATGGTAATAAGAGCGCACCCCAAGGTCTCGTTGACCTTTTTTCCTTTTCTTTTCTTTGCTGAGTAGCTTTACCTTTTATTCACTTTTAACTTTTCTGAGGAAGAAGTCTACAACTTGAATAAGAAACTATGCTTACGAGGAAAGCTTCCAGTGTGCGAAAATCAACTACTGGACATTATATGCGATAACGTGATAACGACAAAAGAATGTCTCCAAAGGAAAAATCTCCAGAATCAGTTACCCGTCGTTGCACGGCACTCTTGTGATCAACAACAATTTAACTGTCTTTAGGAGTTTTGGGAGACATGGGGAAAGACCAATGGGCCCTCCGAAAGCAAAAGCTCACCTTTTATGTATAATGGATTGTTCATGACCTAACCTATTGTACTTACAATCATACATAGTATTGTGACGAATCACATATTTGTTGCCTATATATGTGTGTTGAAATTCTTGCCATGCTAGCTAGGTTATATATGTCCACTGTAGATAATCCATCCTTAACATATATAATGAGTTCTAGCTGGCTAGCTTGGTATCAGCTAGACCCATTTTCCAGTGTGCATGTGAATCTACTACGACTTTCGACGTGCTGGGACCGAGTATGCGTGAGCCCCTCCAGGCAGCGTTGTACTTAGAACGTCTGAGCCAGTAACACATGCGGATGAAATATACATATCATCACAGCCCAGACATAGTATGAATCAGACTTGGGCTCGTCTCAGGAGCGAATCAATTGATCTGGCTGGGACCACCAGCCACATGGTTTTGAAGAAGGTGTAGCCAAGGGAGGCAATGGTGGCACACATGGCTAGTGACGAGCCATAAGCAAGCCATAAGGTCATACTAGAATTAAGAATTTGAACAAAAACATTTAACCCTTATAACTTCTTGTTATTATGGGGACGGCATGAAGTATCTGATAATATGTAAAGTATATAAAGAAGCCCCGACTTTGCATTGTAAATTTACAGTAGTAATATATTCATTTTGGTCGCTTGGAGAAAGTAACGGAGAAACAATAGGAGGACCAAAACATATTTGCTCCTTATCCTTAGTTCTTGGGTTGATCAAATCTTGCTGTGAGACCATAGGGAGTCTCACGAATGTATCGGCATAGATGTGAATGACATGACTTTGACCCGTGTGTTGTCCGACTTTAACGTACACATCAACTGTGTATTCATTTGGTATAGGCAAGTGCATATTAATTATATGACTTCATGTCTCCAATGATTATTCACCAACGAAGATCAGTTTGCCTCATTCAGGACAGTTACCATGTAACGTTGAATCATTGTAAAGGGTTCTCCCTTGAGCAGGAGAATATAAAACATTGTGGTATATACATCCGAATCTTTATGTCAGAGGCTATATCGACTGTAACAAAAAGCTGTTCAGGATAACGAAGTGATCTGATTACTGTTGACCGGCCCTTGACATATTTCTTATTAAACATTCCCTTTTTAATTAAAGGCTATTGGAATATATACATATTGAAATATTCATTGGAGAGAGGCCGGCCATTGTAGGGGAAGTGCATATGCAGACACCCTTTATGATATGTACATGAAAGCGGCACGACAACCCCTAATGTGCTAACAAACCATTAGGATTTTCTCCAGTTTCGAGATTTTTTCACCTTCAAAAATAATAATTAACAATGGAAATTATGTGTGGATTACTTTGGAATATGGTACATATATACGTGTGTATATATGTCTGTGGGAAGTCTCAAATTTCAATCCTTGCAAGTAAGACTTCCCATGCCCTTTTTAATTCTTGTACTAGATGCATATATATATATATATATATATATATTTAAAATACGGTGACGAATTACATGTATATTATTGGCCTATATATGCGCTTAAATTCTTCCCTGGCTAGGTATAGGTTATATATATTTCCATTGTAGATACTCATCTGTAGATACTCCACTCTTAACATAATGGTTCTGGTTCTGGCTTGCTAGCACGGCCGCTGGAATCAGCTCGATGCGATTTCCAGTGTGCGCAGGAATCTACTACGAGTAACCACGTCCAGCCATCTTTGTTCTTGAAGCGCTCCAACCAGGACCACATGCGGGCGAAAAGGAAGAGGCCGACAATACCTGCCGTCACTGCCCACACGATGTATAAATCATTCTTGAACTTGGTATAACTGGCTATAATGCCACCGGGGACCACCAGAGTCATGGCTGCGAAGAAGGTGAAACCAAGGAAGACGACTGTTCCACTCATGACTAGTGACAAGAACCATAGGCAGAATTTGTTGTTCAGCGGGAACCCACTTATGACCAGGAACAAGACCACAAGTGACCCGAGGAATGAGACCATGCTGTACTTCATGAAGTCGAAGTACGTGCCAGGGTAGTAGTGAGCAAGCACCGCGGTCCCGGCAACACACACTCTGCTGTTGCTGCAGGCACCCCCTATGGCCGTAGTGGTGTCGTTCTGCCATACACCACCTGGGGGTGCAATCGCTGCCTGGAAGGTGCAGGTTGCGATGATGCTGGACACCGTCATCAGGGACCCCCTTGTGTCATTCATCCAATCCCCTCTGTATTCCATGATCTGCTTAACAAAGTGCCACACCCGTGTCTTCCATGCCTTTGGGGCTGGGACTTGTGCCTCCGCAGGTACTTCTACTGCTCCATCTACATCCCTCTTTGCGGCACCTCGGGTTAGACGTGGTCGAAGCACAACAGTCTCAGCTGCAGCTCCAGCTCCAGCTCTGGCTCTGGCTGCAGCTAGGGTTTCTCGAATCTCCAGGCTCTTGAAGTCTTTGGGGGAGTGGTTTAGTACATCCAGTACTGTGAAATCCATCCCGTTCGTGATGTTAATTACTTCTGTCCTCACTCTTGGTAACCCAAGCAAGAATCTCACCATCTGCGTATGCCGTCAACCCATCAGCCAATCAATTATAGACTTAATAGTGCGTAAGGTGATATACATACATACATACATACATACATACGTACACATATATACTTCATTTATCAGATTGACAGAATCATTATAAAGTACATAAGTATAGCTGGAAAGATCTATATATATATATATATATCCATATGTGCGCGCGCGCTACGGTACCTCTATCTGCTTCAGCATCACAGCTAAGTGCAAGATAGTGTTGCCATGGAAATCGGTCATCTTCAGGACCTCCCCATCATCACCGGTCGAACTCAGCACGAGTTTGAGGATCTCCAAATGGTTGTACTTCACACACAGGTGGAGAATGCTATCTCCATCATCGACCTTCTTCTTCACAGACTCCTGCGCAAGTGCCGACTTCAAGAGCTCCTGGACCACCGGGATCCGCCCTCTCATGGCTGCCAAGTGGAGCGGGACCCTTCCCTCTTGGTCTTGGATGAGACAGGCCTTTCCGTTTGCTTTCAGCAGCTCCTTTACGATCTGGTGGTGGCCATTTGCTGCTGCCAAGTGGAGAGGGGTGCATTTCTCCGAGTCCTGCTCTGAGGCAAGCTCGGGTCTGAGCTCGAGGAGCCGTTTCGAGAACTTGAGGTGGCCCATAAGAGCAGCCAAGTGCAGGGGAGATTCTGCAAATGATGTCAGTGAAACTCGATGGAGTATTACCTTCCCATATTGTTTGAGCAAATCGTCTAGGGCGGCAACTGAACCCGCAATTGCTGCGTCATAGAGAGCTGCAGCTGGTGTGGAGCGGTTTCCTGGCAGTACGGAGCCGGGGCTACTACTACCGCCTGCCATCTCTGACTTCTGCATCATTTGAATGGCTTTGATATGTAGCTGTTTCTTTAATTTGTGGCAGGGAATTTAAGAATGCCGCCACGAAGCGAAGCAGGAGCTGATCGACCACCCTCGTTAACTCACTCGTTAGATCGATCAGGATGCCAGGCAAGTCTGGACACAACTATCAGACCGCAGACTAAGCTTTACTTTACTCACGCTAAACTTTTGTGGGAAGTGTAAGGGTCACCTGAGGGGGTATTTATAACTTCTTTAAATTATAGATTAGCTCGTTATCTCTATACACATATTTAGGAATTTTATACGTCTGTAATATCAACAAAAAGAAAGTCTAAAAGTTGAGTCCTCCAATGGAATCAACTACATCGTCATGCTCGATGACGGAAGCAAAAAAGGCTTCCATTCACGTCATGGTCTCTCCCTATTTCAACTTTCTGCGGTACAGAATGATTATTCAGCGGTGGTGTAGTGGCGTAGGAAGTGAACATATGTGCCTCTTTATTTCTCATTTCCCTATCCCTCTAACACGCTCGTTCACCTATGAACGTTTCTTGATCGCTGTATTGTTAATTTGGAGGTTATCGCATCATTGGAAAAGCCCACCTTCTTAATCCGAACCAATCGAGTTGCTGCAAAAAGTATCTGATATCAGCCCCACTGTGAATAAACACAAAGCGATCCGGTTGTTTAATTAATCTCTCTCTCTCTCTCTCTCTCTCTATATATATATATATATATATCAGTTAATCATTTAAGCTATACATATAGTTCAATTAAGCTATATACGCGCGCGCGCGCGCACATATATATATATACATACACAAGACGCATTACCCATGCTACACGCTACACCCGGCAATTTATGACTTTTTCTTGTCCGTTTATAATTTCTAGAAAATACAATAATTTTTTATAATTTTCTCCTATAGGTATAGATTTTGGATTTTTATACCATCCACCGTCGGCTTTGCAAATTGCACCACATGTTGCATTAACTCTTAACTCTAGTGGTGTTAGTCCTTTAATTTGTTCTTTAAAATTATAATGTTATAACAATATTGCTTTATTTATAAAGACTTTAACTTTCTAGTTCAACCACAATTCTATAAGGCAATATTGTTATACAATAATCTAAGAATATACAAAAGTCCTTGTATATCTTCACTTATGTACAACATTCATCTTCCTTTTTTCTCCATGAATTTCACGTTCATAAAAAAATAAATTTAAAGGATAAACATCAAGTGGTGTCCATTCTCTATTTTAATTAAAAAAATTACATTGAATTTATACCGTTATAGTACAAAAGAAAATATTTTGAGTCTCATTGCGTCTTTGACTTAGCATTGTTAATTTATACAATTAAAATTTCAAGGATTATCTCCCATAAAATATTCTAAGAATTTAAAAATGTCCTTATTTCTTATTATCTTACAATATTCATCTTCTTTTTTCTTATGCACTGTAAGGCTTTAAATTCAATCTGAGAAAATATTAATTAAAATAATGAATAGACACCACTCTTTTTTTTACGAATAGACACCACTCATCATTCATAGACACGGTGGTTCAAAATTATATAGAACATGAAATCCATGGAGAAAAAGAGAAGATGAATATTATAAGAAAATAAGGTATACAAGGATTTTTCTAAATTCTTAGAATATTGTATAGCACTAGTGGGTGAAACTAAAAAGCCATGATTTTCATTTGACTATAGAATTAACTCAATTAGCTTAGGAATTAATGTGTTGCACGTAAACCATCTGTCTGTGAAGCTTCATGCGGATTGCAACGTAACATTTCAATGGTCACTAACCTAACGTATTCTAAACACAAAATTTGAGCTTCCCGTGTGGGGCATACGATAAGAAATCCATTGCCTTGCCATGTATTCTTGAACTACACAAGTATAGTTCCTGTTCACTAATCCTGGTCGAGAATGAGATCCCAAAAACTATGACCAGACAGGAATTAAGTGTGTTTGTTTCCACTTAATTTTAAGTCCTGAATTTTGAAGTGTTGAGTGAAATAAGTTCTTATTCAATTAAGTTGATTTTATTTGGTGAAATAAGTTCTAAAAATTTTTACATTATTACATCCTAATTGCATAATAGCCATAATACTTTCCTCCTTTCAACTTTTGCGCAGATTAATTTTTTCGAAAATTAAGGAAAAGAAAAGAAGAATCGGGATCTGCAGGAGGAGAAGGGGAAGGGGGCAGTGGTGGCCCCTATCCCGGTCATCACGCGCGCAGACAAGATTGTAACCTCAAGTACGACCTCGTTTGGGGAGGTGGAGGTCAGAATCGGAGTAATCCCTCGATCTTTCCATCTTTATGTTTTCGATCGAATTGAGAGATGGGGAGATCGGCGAGGTCGTCAACTATCCATGGGGTTGCCGGCTACCATTGAGGTTGTCGATGACCTGATCTATCGCATTGGCGGCTGCGATTAAGGCCACCACTACGCCCGATCTCCCCATTTCTCTATTCTACCGAAAATATAGAAAAAAGGAGATGGGGCGGTGGTGGCCCTAATCCCGGCTACCACTGCAACCATCAGGGCCGCCGGTGAGTCCTGAGATCCCAAGGTATCCGGGGGTCTAGATGGTGGCGGTGGTGGCCGGGATTAAGGCCACCACCGCCCCCTTCCGCTATCTCCCTAGACCTACCCTCCTCAATTTGAACAAAAAATATCAGGGGCAATACAGTAGAGACCCTCCAGCCGAGCGCATTCAGTCAAAAAAAAGTAGAAATTTTTTACTTTTTTCAGTGCAGTTTTTTACTCGACTTGATCAAATAAAGTTGTTTTAAGTTGCATTTACCAAACAAGCTTAATTTAATTAAGTACTGAAAAATTAATCGGTACTTAATTTGGGTTATCAAATAACCTCTAAGTTTCTATTGACGAAAAACATTTGAAATCACTGCAAAAGAAAAGGAAAAGGAGCACTTTGTTAAGACATGATTAACGTGGTCTGCTGTTGAGTGATGATCTTATCTTCTCGATTTCATATTTTATGCTGCCGCTTCAACAGCACGACATTCTACAATTAATTCACAAAAAATGGAAATCTAATCATTTTCTATGTGAACCCTGATATCCGGAATCCTAATTGGGTTTCGACTAGTCCAATAAGTATAGTCGATTCAGTAAAGGTAAAACTCTTCTAGCGTGAATTTTCTGCATTCATAAGTATTCGAACTCGAGACCTTACTTAAACAAAATAAGCGTCTAATTACTTAAACCAACCCAAACCCATATTTGGTTATATCTAATCATTTTTAGTTTAGCAATGCCCTCGTTATATCAATAGGAGCAATTGAAGCATTATCCCAGAAAGCAGTAAACTATACTCAGCAAAAAATAAATAAATAAAGCACTAAACCGCACTTTTTCCGCAAAATGCAGGACGAGTACCCTCAAGACAGAGCAAAAGCAGCTCTAACAATAACCGTTAGAAAAACTAATTTTGTAATTTATGTAAATGAAGCTCCTGTTCATCCCCAATAATTCTGCCCTTCTTTCTATGCAAGTTAAGAAAAAGTGGTAAGGAGTAATTGGAAGAAATTGATGGGTGTGGAAAAGGAAAGGTTATGGAAAGCCCCTACACTCATGCAAAAGCTATAGAGAGTGAAGCGTAATTACGTTCATTTCGTATCTATTGATTTAAAAATCGTAGGTTCAACACCTAGTGAGATTATCTACGCCTATTTACTAATTAATTAAAATTTTTCTTTCTTTATACTACACATCGACTCTTTTGTTAAAAAAAAAAAGCTATACAGCTCTGATTCCTTTTCACATTTGGGCCTACTTATCTTCTACTTATTATTATATAATAATTTTGTAGGTCGCCAAACTTTGTCTTCGTTCACTTGACTTAGACTTTGATTGTAGAATTCCCAATTTACGAACAAAAATGAAAAATCGTTTTGGTGTAAACATAGGAAAGAGGAAATTGTTGGAAGGATCTTGGATAAAAGAATGAAAGAGCGAGCACATTAAATTTCTTCAGCAAATAAGTAGTTGGATCCATATTCAATTTTAAAGTTCAAAATCAGTAAGTTGTAGTACTCAAGGTTTGCTTGCATGGACAATTACAAGTTGATGGGTTATCATGCCCCGAGTTCCACATCAGTTGTGTAAGGGGAGATCTAGGATCTCTATATTTGAACCATGAGTCCGATACTTATAAGTGCTAGCTTAATTTTGAGTGACACATTTAATACCATATGTAATAATATGAGCCCATCAATAAAGTTCTAGCTGATAATGTGATCATCGAATTTTACATATAAATCTCAAATCTATCACTTGAACAACCAACGTAGGGCTCAAGGTGTGATATATCTCAAATCTATCACTTGAACAACCAACGTGGGGCTCAAGGCGTGATATAGTTAGTGATACACAATCTCTTTAAAAATATAAGAATTTGCTCTGACTTTTTTTAATATGAGATTTTAGAATGCTTAACAAACCAAAAATATCAAGAGCGGAAGGCGTGTCATGGCTTCCGAATGTGGTGTGCCGCAGCCATCAGCGACTACGAAGGGTAGGCGACGAGGTTTCGTGCCGGCTGCAGGGGGAAAGATCAAGTAACTTTTTAGACACTTGCATTATTATATTATATCAATTTTTAATAAAAAAATTATTTATTTTTAAAAATTCATAAATTAACCTATAATAGAGGTGGTGGGCCCAATATATATTAATGCATTTTGTTTATAAATAAACATATATTAATACACTCTTATTTTAAAGTAATAATTATATGATTAAACATTACATTTTATCTTAAGCAAAAAATTCAAGACTATCATATATTATATTAATTATAAAATCTTGTATGAAGATTCAAAAATATTTTGTTATATCTGTATTTTATAAAAAAATATTCATTCTATCTTTAAATTAATAAATTTGTATATAGATGATAAAATCTTCTAAAAAGTATCAAAAATATTACATTTTATCGATATTTTACAAAAAAAAATATTCATTTCATTTTTAAATAAATAAATCTGTGATTTTTTAAATTAATTATTTTTAATAACAATATCTTATGTAATAATTAGAAACTTACTCTATTTTACTCTGGTTTTGTCTAAAGTATCTTTAATTTTTTTAAAAACCTAGCTCTTATAAAATATATCATAAAATTTTAAAAACTAAAAAAAAGAGAAAATCAGATTTTATCGTATCTTTTAAAGATTAAAGCAAACTGTTTATATTAAAAACTAATATAAAAATAAAAAGTTTCAATAAAAAACGAGGGATTCATACGTCATCTAATCGGCCCACTACACTCTACTGTGGAATGTGTATATGTAAACATATATAATATATATAAATTAAAGCTTATATAATATAAATAGAAACGTATATAATATATAGAACTTCATATATATATATATATATATAGATGTATATATCTATATATTAATAATTTAATTCATGCTAAGAGAGTTTTATCATTTAGTGGGCCGATCCAATTCGACTGAATTAGACGTGGCTCGATTAGGCTTTCAGAAACTAGAGTTCACACTGAAAAAAATAATTTAACATTTTAAAAATTAAAAAGTTCGAGAAAAATTTATTCTAAAACGGAGCATTTTGAGATCAGCTAGCCTGGTCCACCTCGTCCGGCCTTTATACATGTAGACTGGGGGAAGAACGAGTGGAATCGCTGTCACATGAAGATCAATATACACATATAGAATTATATATTTGAGAACATAGTTGGTTTCTTTTTTTTAGTTATAAAGGAGGTCCAATGCGAAGTATAATAAAAGAGAAATTATAAATAATTAATATAGAGCATGAGTAGCCCCATTAAGTATCAAACCTACGACTTTCAGATTAACGAACAAGAGTGTACGGTATTGCGCTATGCCCTCTTTTAATAGAGCATAATCATTTCCTAATGCAAGATCATACCTTTATGAGAAGGAAAAAGTTGTGGGTAGATTTAATCACCATACCCAGCCCACCCTCGGTTCATTGCTATATATATAGCTTAATTGATTAACCAATATCTATATCTATATTATACAAGAGGAAAGTAGGGTAGTTGGGGTAACTTTCATTATCCCAAAAATGTCCATAAGAAATGGAACAAACAAATTTTTTTCGGTGCGAACACTGGTATTCATAAGTTCAATCGGGCCTCGATTAATCTAATCGAGTCGGGTCGATCCACTAATAGGTAAAACTCTCCCAGCGTGAATTTTCTATATTTATAAGAATTTGCTCTGACTTTTTTTAATATGAGATTTTAGAATGCTTAACAAACCAAAAATATCAAGAGCGGAAGGCGTGTCATGGCTTCCGAATGTGGTGTGCCGCAGCCATCAGCGACTACGAAGGGTAGGCGACGAGGTTTCGTGCCGGCTGCAGGGGGAAAGATCAAGTAACTTTATTAGACACTTGCATTATTATATTATATCAATTTTTAATAAAAAAATTATTTATTTTTAAAAATTCATAAATTAACCTATAATAGAGGTAGTGGGCCCAACTATATATATATACATATAAAAGAAATATATATTAATGCATTTTGTTTATAAATAAACATATATTAATACACTCTTATTTTAAAGTAATAATTATATGATTAAACATTACATTTTATCTTAAACAAAAAATTCAGGATTATCATATATATTATATTAATTATAAAATCTTGTAAGAAGATTCAAAAACATTTTGTTATATCTGTATTTTATAAAAAATATTCATTCTATCTTTAAATTAATAAATTTGTATATAGATGATAAAATCTTCTAAAAAGTTTCAAAAATATTACATTTTATCGATATTTTAAAAAAAAATATTCATTTCATTTTTAAATAAATAAATCTTTGATTTTTTAAATTAAGTATTTTTAATAACAATATCTTATGTAATAATTAAAAAATACTCTATTTTACTCTGGTTTTGTCTAATGTATCTTTAATTTTTTTAAAAACATAACTCTTATAAAATATATTATAAAAATTTAAAAACTACAAAAAAAAGAGAAAATCAGATTTTATCATATCTTTTAAAGATTAAAGCAAACTGTTTATATTAAAAACTAATATAAAAATAAAAAGTTTCAAAAAAAACCGAGGGATTCATACGTCATCTAATCGGCCCACCACACTCTACTGTAGAAATGTGTATATGTAAACATATATAATATATATAAATTAAAGCTTATATAATATAAATAGAAACGTATATAATATATATAACTTCATTATATATATATATATATATGTATATATCTATAATATGTAAAATATCTTTATCTTGTAACCGGAAAGGTAAAGATATCTTACATGTCATAAGTAAATATATTTTAAATTTACTAATTTATTAATGATTTAACGATTAAAAAATTCAAAAATTCAAGAAATTTTCATTAAGAAACAAAGCATTCTGATGCCATCTTGCGGAACCATTCTCGTCCTTGCTTTCACATATATCCTAGTCATAAAGCCGGTGTGTTGTAGAGAATAGTTCCACCAATTCGAAAAGAAATTAAGAACAAAATTTTGATAAAGAAATGCATATGATAGCTACAAAGAATAAAGGCTGACTCAGCATAACAAAATATCATGCTGAACAACTTGTTTAAATAATACAGTCCTTGTAATAAATAATATACAGTTCGTGTTACATTCAGCCTAGGACACCCATCATCATCAATATCATGCTAAACAACTTGTTCAAATAATCAGTCCGTGAAACAAATAATATATTGTTTGTGTTACATTCAACCTAGGACACCCATCATCAATATCGTGCCAAACAACTTCTTCTACATCCAACATTAGTATCAAGCAATAATATACATTTTGTGTAACAAATAATATACAGTTCGTGTTCTCTTGCATGGAACCTAATAAGTTCAGCATCTAAAGATTTTATCTAAAAAAATTTAAAGAATGAAGGTCTCAGCAGCCATACTTGAATGTAGACAGTAATGCATAGACTTATTCATCGTGCAGCGGTACCTCAGTTGCCCAGTGAATTAAGAGTTGTGATATTTAGGAATGAAATTGATGCTAGAGATTGTAAGGGGTCATTGTAGGGCCGCGCGTTTGAAAACGATTTTGCTATTTATAATAGAATTTACAAAAAAAAAAATGTTTTCTTTTTATGATAATTTCATAAGATTTTTTTTACCAAAGGATTTTTTGGTATATAATTACAGAAGATTTCGAAAAGTATTTTTGATAGTTTTAAATAATTTAATAATTTAATTCATGCTAAAAGAGTTTTATCATTTAGTGGGCCGATCCAATTCGATTGAATTAGACGGGGCTCAATTAGGCTTTCAAAAACTAGAGTTCACACTGAAAAAAAATTTAACATTTTAAAAACTAAAATGTTCGAGAAAAATTTATTCTAAAACGGAGCATTTTGATATCATCTAGTCCGGTCCACATCGTCTGGCCTTTATATATGTAGATTGGGGGAAGAACGAGTGGACCCGCTGTCACATGGAGATCAATATACACATATAGAATGATATATTTGAGAACATAGTTGGTTTTTTTTTAGTTATAAAGGAGGTCCAATGCGAAGTATAATAAAAGAGAAATCATAAATAATTAATATAGGAGTATGAGTAGTCCCATTAAATATCAAACCTACGACTTTCAGATTAACGGATAAGAGTGTACGGTACTACGCTATGCCCTCTTTTAATAGAGCATAATCATTACCTAATAGAGCATAATCATTACCTAATGAACGACCATACCTTTATGGGAAGGAAAAAGTTGTGGGTAGATTTAATCACCATACCTAGCCCACCCTCGGTTCATTGCTATAGATATAGCTTAATTGATTAACCATATCTATATCTATATTATACAAGAGGAAAGTAGGGTAGTTGGGGTAACTTTCATTATCCCAAAAATGTCCATAAGAAATGGAACAAACAAATTTTTTTCGGTGCGAATATTGGTATTCATAGGTTAAATCGGGCCTCGATTAATCTAATCGAGTCGGATCCATCCACTAATAGGTAAAACTCTTCCAGCGTGAATTTTCTATATTTATAAGGACTCAAACTCAAAATCTTGACAAATGCCGAACCACTTGAACTAATTCAAGCCAGTTCAAATTAATAACCACTGCATAATGAAAATGTTATGGGTATGTTAGTAATTTCAAAGTTTTGTCAACTACCCACCAAGCTCTATCTTTCTCCAACTAAGTATCGTCTCTCTTCCCTTAATTTTCTCCCACTTCGTCTCTCTTTCTTCTCTGTCACGTCTTCTTTCATCTAATACTTTCCTTATTTAATTAATTTTATCAATTTATATTTTAATTGATAAAATACCTTCAATAGTTGATAAAAATCTATTTGGATTGTTATATCGTCTGTCCGTGTAAATTATTTCTCCACAGTCAGTTTTTCCAATTGCGCAACGTGTCCCATTAACTTCTAACTCTAATTGTGTAGCCTTTTAATTTGTTTTATTCTTTAATTATATTTTATAACAATATTAGCTTATTTACGACGGCTAACTTTCTTATTTAACCAAAAAAAAAAGACGAACTTTTTAATTCAATGACAATTCTCTAAGCTAATATTGTTTTACAATAATCTAAGAGTGGTAGTTTATCAGTAAAATAATTATTGATAATATACATTCCCATTAAAGTGGGAATTCATTTTCCAGCCCCCTCATTGGGAATATATATTACCACTCTTGGAGGGCTAATGGCCCCCTGAGTTTTGCAATTCTATATATAAATTTGTTAAAATATGAACTTTTGCCCCCCTAGAAAACACAAATGCTCCCCTAATCATTTTATTATTTGTCTATTTTGCCCCTAAAAATTTCTTATAAGTCCTAAAAATTTTAACTTGCCCCATTGAGCATTATTCTGGCTATGTCCCTGTGTGAATGCAAAGGTGGGAATCTAGATTACCATGACCTAACAACCAAACATGAGAATCCGGTGGACTCCAGAGAGAATAATTCACATTCCTAGAAATGTGGGTAGATTCTCACGCACCAAACGCACTATAAAAATATACAAAAGTCCTTGTGTATCTTCTTTTCCGTATAACTTCAGTTTCTTTTTTTCTCCATGGATTTTACGTTCATTAAAAAATAAATTTAAAGGATTATGTATATGAAAGTCGAGGGGTGTTAATTCTTTATTTTAATTAAAGTTTCTTTTACATTGAATTCATAGTCATATAGTATAGAGGAAAATATATCGAGTCTCATCTTGTCTTTGATTAATATTGTTAATCTATACAGTTAAATTTCAAGGATCTCCCTACGAAAAAAAAATTCAAGAATCTTGTCCTATACAATATGAACGACGAGTGATGTCTATTCATCAAAAAAAGAGTGGTGTCTATTCTTTATTTTAATTAATATTTTCTTAGATTGAATTTATAGCCTTGCAGTACATCTGAAAAAAGAAGATGAATGTTGCATGATAATAAGATATAAGGACATTTCTAAATTCTTAGAATATTTTATGGGAGACCATCCTTGGGATTTTGTTTGTATAGATTAACCATGCTAAATCAAAGACACAGCGAGACTCAAAATATTTTATTTTGTACTATAACGCTATAAATTCAATGTAAGAAAAATTAGTTAAAATAAAGAGTGGACATCACTCGATGTTTATTCTTTAAATTTTTTTTTATGAACGTGAAATCCATAGAGAAAAAAAGAAGATAAATGTTGGACGTAAGGGAAGATATACAAGCACTTTTGTATATTCTTAGATTATTGTATAACAATATTGTCTTATAGAATTGTGGTTGACCTAGAAAGTAAGTCTTGGTAAACAAGGCAATATTGTTATAACATTATAATTAAAAAATAAGACAAATTAAATGACTAACAGCATCAGAGTTAAGAGTTAATGGGACACGTGGCGTAATTTTGAAAAGCGGACGGTGTATAGTATAAAAATCCAAAATTTATACCCATACGAGAAAATTATGAAAAATTATTATATTTTCTAGAAATTATAAAAGGACAAGAAAAATACATAAATTGCCATGCGTGCTACGGGTAATGCGTCTTGTATATGTATATATATGTGGGTGTATATAGCTTAATTGAACTATGTATATAGCTTAAATGATTAACTGATATATATATCTTAATTAAACAACAGGATCGCTTTGTGTTTATTCACAGTGGGGCTGACATCAGCAACTTTTTGCAACGACTCGATTGGTGCGGATTAAGAAGGTGGGCCTTTCCAAATTCCAATGATGCGATAACCTCCAAATTAACAATACAGTTAGGGCCGGCAATATTTAACACGACACGATAACACGACATGGATACGACGCGAAGTTAAACGGGTTCGGGTTGAGGTTTTTTGATATTCGGTCTAAACGGGTTCAATCCGTTTAGACACGATTAATAAACGTGTCTTAACGAGTTGAACCCGTATAATCCGATTAGACACGATTAAACCTATTTATTTAGAAGTATTTAATCGTGTTATTTAATCGTGTAATCCATTAACCCGTTTATCTAATCGAATTTACCAATATACCATTTCACTAACCCTAATTTTGAAATTCCTCCTGCAGCACTGCTCACTACTCAATGCTCAGTTTGCTCCTGCGGTCGTACCTCCTGTCCTGCTCCTGCCTCCTGCCGCTCGACCCTGCGACCTCGGACCCCCGTGACCGCGACCCCGCGAACCTCGACTCGAGCCCTCTCTCCGACCTTAGAGATGACTGCTAGTTTCACGGGGCGCAACGGAAGCGAAAAAGGAATAGAAATTCAAAATTTCCTACCCGTGAAACTAATTCCAAGACCTACTAGAAGAATAAGAGTAAATGAAAGCGTACCTGGAATATTTAAATTTGTCGACCGAGCGTCCCACGTGTGACGCCTCTACCAGTATCCACACCGACTTTGTCGACGAGTCTTCGAGATCGGCGATGCTAGCGGCCAACACTCGAAAGAAACACCGATGCAACACCCGAAATTTTAAGACTAATGGGGTTAATTCAAATTGAACAATTCAACTTGAATTTCCCCACATTAATGCACGTACACACATATGTATGTATATGCTTATGCATACATATATATCACATATATATGTATATATATAGCACACGTATATCTCTGTACATTTACATGCACACATATATATAAGCATAAGGGGGGAGACTTTCAAGTCTCTTTACCGATGTGGGACAAGAGGAATTAAGAATTCCAAATCGCCATGTGTCCTCACATGGATCGTGCATCAATTGTGTCTATTTAATCTAATAAATCGAGTCTAATTAATCGACAAATTTAATCTCATTAAATATCCGATTAATCGGTCGCACCATAAATTATCTAATCTCTATTAGACAATTTTATTATTTCAAAATATCTCGTCAATTTAGTCGTAGTGTGTGACCCTGTAGGTTCCCAATTACGTTGATAATAATATCGAAATCTCTATTTCAATATTATAAACAGTGAGCGGCATCTAGCAATGCATCACTGTTACTCAAGTAATCGGAAAGTCAATTTCTCGACGAACCTCGTGACCTATATTACCGTGTAATATAATCCATTGTCCTCTATATCTCTATTGAGCCCAAGGCATGGTCGATGACATCCTTGTATGGCTCAATATCTCTCTTTCTTGGTTTACCAGGTAAGTCTATCAGAACAAATGAGCTCGATATCGTTATATCGACTCATTTGGGTATGCATACACTTTTAGACTTAACCACCAAGTGGCCGTGAGATATCGCTCCCGTTTCGTAGGAGGGACAAATCCTATCTCGGTCACTCACATTCCTCTCCATGCTCTGTAATATACTCAATAACTGTCTTTATAACCAGCCTGTTACGGTGGCGTTTGACAGTATCAAAGTATATGACATTACATGTAGGAATCCATGGTGACCTCAAGTCAAAGGACCATTACACTATAGTCACTTTGAGATATGCTAATGACAGTCACGTAACAACCCATGTAGCAATCTCATGGCGAATCAGTCCAATACACATTACTCTTAATGTATACATGTGGTGTGATTTGATATCTCCATATCCATGACCTATGAGATTTGGTCATCAATCAACACTCACACTAGTTTAACCGTATTACCGTTGTCCTAATTAACGATAATACTTTGACTATGGACATTTAGGAATAATGTTCAGTAATTATAGGATCTCACAATCAAGTCACACTTGATGCCTATTGAACCTACTATTCCAAGGACATTATTGTGTAAAATCATATTTAGCGCAATCTACACAATAACAGATATGCCTCGTTTTATAATGAAATAGATATCATATTACAAAAATGATTATAGATTGCCTCTAGGGCATACACCAATTCCCAACAATCTCCCACTTGCACTAGAGCCAATCTGGCACATGTCTTATGCCAATAGATCTAGTGTGAGCCTCGTGCTTGCGCTGCACAAGAGGCTTCGTAAGTGGATCTGCGAGATTCTCATCTGTTGGTATTCTGCATATCTTCACATCTCCTCTGTCGATGATCTCGCGAATGAGATGGAAGCGCCTGAGTATATGTTTGGATCGCTGGTGAGACCTGGGTTCCTTAGCTTGCGCAATGGCTCCATTGTTGTCACAATAGAGATCCACTGGGTCTGCGATGCTAGGAACCACAACAAGTTCTGTCACGAACTTCTTGATCCAAACGGCCTCTTTTGCAGCGTTAGAGGCAGCAATATACTCGGCCTCTGTGGTAGAATCGGCTACTGTCTCCTGTTTGGAACTCTTCCAACTCACAGCACTTCCATTTAGGCAGAACACATACCCTGACTGCGATCTACTGTCGTCCTTATCGGTCTGGAAGCTAGCATCGGTGTAACCTCTTACAACGAGCTCTTCTTCGCCTCCATATACCAAAAACATCTCCTTAGTCCTTCGTAAGTACTTAAGGATGTTCTTTACTGCAATCCAATGTCTTTCACCTGGATCTGATTGGTATCGATTCGTCATACTCAAAGCATACGAGACATCTGATCGAGTGCATAACATAGCATACATGATGGATCCAATAGCTGACGCATATGGAATCCTATTCATGCGGTCCCTCTCCTCTCGAGTAGAAGGACTTTGAGCCTTCGAAAGGCTTATGCCATGTAACATAGGCAGCGACCCTTTCTTAGAATCCTGCATGCTAAAGCGCCAAAGCACTTTATCTATGTATGCACTCTGACTTAAGCCAAGCAGTCTCCTGGATCTATCTCTATAGATCCTGATACCTAGCACGTAGGTAGTTTCGCCTAAGTCCTTCATAGAGAAACACCTTCCCAACCAAGTCTTCACAGACTGTAAGGAAGGAATGTCATTCCCGATTAGAAGTATGTCGTCTACATACAACACCAGGAAGATTACTATGCTCCCACTAACCTTCTTGTAAACACAGGGTTCATCTTCATTCTTGATGAAACCAAACTCTTTGATTGCATCATCAAAACGAAGATTCCAGCTCCTAGAAGCTTGCTTCAGCCCATAAATAGACCGTTGTAACTTACAAACTTTTCTGGCACTATGTGGATCGACAAAACCCTCAGGTTGTGTCATATACACATCCTCGAGGAGCTTCCCGTTCAGGAAAGCAGTTTTGACATCCATTTGCCAGATCTCATAATCATTATAAGCTGCAATTGCAAGCAAGATCCTTATAGATTTAAGCATAGCCACCGGGGAAAAAGTTTCGTCATAGTCAACACCATGAACTTGTCTGAAACCTTTTGCCACAAGTCGGCCCTTAAAGGTAATCACATTACCGTCCATATCAGTCTTCTTCTTGAAGACCCACTTACACCCAATGGGTTTTGCCCCTTCAGGTGGATCAACCAAAGTCCATACTTGGTTAGTGTACATGGACTCCATTTCAGATCTCATGGCCTCCAGCCATTTCTCAGAGTCAGGGCCTATTACGGCTTCCGCATAGGTTGTAGGCTCATCATTATCTATGAGCAATACGTCATTGTCTTGAGTCACGAGAAATCCATATCTCTCGGGCTCATGACGTATCCTACTAGACCTACGAGGCTCCTGTGTCACCTGTGTAGAAGATTGTGCCACAACAACTTGTGGTACTTTTTCTGCAACATCGCCCGTCGATTGGTCAATGTCATTTTGTGGTAGAACTTCCCCAAGTTCTAATTTCCTCCCACTAGTTCCTTTGGAGAGAAACTCTTTCTCAAGGAATACCGCAGTTCGAGCGACAAACACTTTGCCCTCGATGGGATTATAGAAATAGTATCCTCGAGTTTCCTTAGGATACCCCACAAAGTAACATTTGTCCGATTTAGGGCCAAGCTTATCCGAAGACAATCTCTTCACATAAGCTTCGCAACCCCATATTTTTAGAAAAGACATCTTGGGACGCTTCCCATACCACATCTCATATGGTGTCCTTTCAACTGATTTCGACGGAGCATTGTTTAATATGAGAGCAGCTGTCTGTAGAGCATATCCCCAGAAGGAGTCAGGTAAGTTTGCATGACTCATCAAAGATCGAACCATATCTAATAAAGTTCGATTCCTCCTCTCAGCTACACCATTCCACTGTGGTGTTCCAGGTGGAGTCAGTTGAGATAAAATCCCACACTGTTTAAGATAGTCAGCAAACTCATAGCTCAAATATTCACCTCCTCGATCTGATCGAAGAACTTTAATGCTCTTACCCAACTGATTCTCCACTTCATTCTTAAATTCTTTGAACTTTTCAAAGGATTCAGATTTGTGTTTCATCAAATACACATATCCAAATCTACTGAAATCATCAGTAAATGTAATGAAGTAGAGATACCCACCTCTAGCAGGCTTGTTCACTGGTCCACATACATCAGTATGTATGAGAGCCAGATGATCACTAGCTCGCTCACCTTTTCCGGTAAAAGGGGCCTTAGTCATTTTCCCCATTAAGCAAGGTTCGCATGTCTCGATCGATTCTAAATCAAACGAGTCCATAATCCATCCTTATGGAGTCTAGAGATGCGATTCTCGCTAATATGGCCTAAACGACAATGCCAGAGGTAAGTCGGGTTCGAATCATTAGATTTGAGCCGTTTGGTTTCCACATTATAAATAGGCGTATCTAGATCAAGAACATACAGACCATTACTTAAATGTGCACTGCCATAATATACATCATTCATGTACATAGAACAACACTTGTTCTTGATAGTGAAACAAAATCCCTTCTTGTCCAAACAAGAAATAGATATTATGTTTCTACTAATAGCAGGTACATAATAACAGTCGTTAAGATCTAATACTAGCCCAGTAGGCAAAACTAGGTGATAAGTCCCTACAGTTAATGTAGCAACTCTTGCTCCATTTCCAACTCGTAGGTCCACTTCGCCCTTTGCCAACGATCTACTGTCCTTTAGGTCCTGCATATTTCCACAAATATGAGCACCACACCCGGTATCTAATACCCAAGATGTAGAAGTAGTAGATACATTGATCTCTATAACATGGATACCTGAAGTGGAAGTCTCACTTCCCTTCTTCTTCTTCAACTCCTCCATGTATACCTTACAATTCCGCTTCCAATGTCCAGTGTTGCCACAATGGAAGCAGTAATCATTCTTCGCCACCTTGGCTTTAGGTTTCAACGCACCCAAGTCAAACTTGGATGCACCTTTAGCCTTCTTGCCTTTACTCTTGCCCTTGCCCTTTCTTTTGGTCTCCTGGACCATTAGAATGGACGTCCCCTTGCTGATATCATGCTCAGCTGTTCTCAACATGTTAAGCAGTTCAGGCAATGGTTTATTGTAGTCATTCATATTATAGCTCATGATGAACTGACTATAACTGCTGGGCAGCGACTGTAGGACTAAATCTGTGGCCAACTCTTGACCTAGAGGAAATCCCAATCTTCCCAGAGTCTCGACGTACCCAATCATCTTGAGTACATGAAGACCCACTGGGCTACCCTCAGTCAACCTTGCCTGAAAAAGTGCTTTAGAGATCTCGAATCTCTCATGTCGGGCCTGCTCTTGATAGAGCTGCCTGAGATGCACGATCATATCGTACGCTTTCATGTTCTCGTGTTGCTTCTGAAGCTCCGAGTCCATGGTGACTAACATGAGACATCCGACGTTTACGGCATCATCATGATGCTTACTATAAGCATCTTTCTCAGCTTGGGGGGCATCGTTAGGTGGTGGCGCAAGAAGAGGTTGCTCTAAGACGTATAGTTTCTTTTCTTGGGTGAGAACAATTCTCAAGTTTCGATACCAACCAAGGAAATTATTCCCTGACAGATTGTCCTTATCAAGGACAGATCGCAAACAGAAAATACTAGAAGTGCTCCCTGCCATGGTAACTACCACAGAAATATGCAAAATAAGTATTACGACACAACAATATTTAATGAGGACTTTATTAAATATTGCTCCCACTATTTATATCAAATCAATGACCCTCACCATTGATTCAGAGAATATCATTCTCATAGTAGCTCAAGATCCATATCTCACCAAGCTCTGAGTCAGCGAGGGCTGATTCACCCAGAATTGGCTATTTAGGTAGGGAACTCACTTTCCCAATTGCATCACATGCAACTCTTGATTAGTTGGGTGAATAACTCCTTATTCAAATCTATCTTATAGATCGATGCCCAACTACATGCCTCTGAACTCCTAATCCTATTAGGCTTGTTCAGTTAAGTCCGACCCACTGGTAAACACCACATCTTACTAGGATAGATGAGGGCATCCTGCGAAGGCAAGGTCTACACACTCATCGATCTTGGTCTTGACGAGCGTTACACGGTGGAAGAATATGGACTTAATATTTTGAGGGATTTTATTAACATTTAATCGATCTCACCTTACACTATTATGTAACCATTACATAATAGTCCACACGTATAACTATTATACTAACACAACTAGCACATAGTTCAAGTCTAACAGTCATGCACCGCAAATATCAAACATAATCACACCAGTACCAAGCATAAAATCATATTTTATGCTATTATCTACTCGGATTCTAACTAGCTAGGCTCTGATACCAATTGTTAGTTTCACGGGGCGCAACGGAAGCGAAAAAGGAATAGAAATTCAAAATTTCCTACCCGTGAAACTAATTCCAAGACCTACTAGAAGAATAAGAGTAAATGAAAGCGTACCTGGAATATTTAAATTTGTCGACCGAGCGTCCCACGCGTGACGCCTCTACCGGTATCCACACCGACTTTGTCGACGAGTCTTCGAGATCGGCGATGCTAGCGGCCAACACTCGAAAGAAACACCGATGCAACACCCGAAATTTTAAGACTAATGGGGTTAATTCAAATTGAACAATTCAACTTGAATTTCCCCACATTAATGCACGTACACACATATGTATGTATATGCTTATGCATACATATATATCACATATATATGTATATATATAGCACACGTATATCTCTGTACATTTACATGCACACATATATATAAGCATAAGGGGGGAGACTTTCAAGTCTCTTTACCGATGTGGGACAAGAGGAATTAAGAATTCCAAATTGCCATGTGTCCTCACATGGATCGTGCATCAATTGTGTCTATTTAATCTAATAAATCGAGTCTAATTAATCGATAAATTTAATCTCATTAAATATCCGATTAATCGGTCGCACCATAAATTATCTAATCTCTATTAGACAATTTTATTATTTCAAAATATCTCGTCAATTTAGTCGTAGTGTGTGACCCTGTAGGTTCCCAATTACGTTGATAATAATATCGAAATCTCTATTTCAATATTATAAACAGTGAGCGGCATCTAGCAATGCATCACTGTTACTCAAGTAATCGGAAAGTCAATTTCTCGACGAACCTCGTGACCTATATTACCGTGTTATATAATCCATTGTCCTCTATATCTCTATTGAGCCCAAGGCATGGTCGATGACATCCTTGTATGGCTCAATATCTCTCTTTCTTGGTTTACCAGGTAAGTCTATCAGAACAAATGAGCTCGATATCGTTATATCGACTCATTTGGGTATGCATACACTTTTAGACTTAAACACCAAGTGGCCGTGAGATATCGCTCCCGTTTCGTAGGAGGGACAAATCCTATCTCGGTCACTCACATTCCTCTCCATGCTCTGTGATATACTCAATAACTGTCTTTATAACCAGCCTGTTACGGTGGCGTTTGACAGTATCAAAGTATATGACATTACATGTAGGAATCCATGGTGACCTCAAGTCAAAGGACCATTACACTATAGTCACTTTGAGATATGCTAATGACAGTCACGTAACAACCCATGTAGCAATCTCATGGCGAATCAGTCCAATACACATTACTCTTAATGTATACATGTGGTGTGATTTGATATCTCCATATCCATGACCTATGAGATTTGGTCATCAATCAACACTCACACTAGTCTAACCGTATTACCGTTGTCCTAATTAACGATAATACTTTGACTATGGACATTTAGGAATAATGTTCAGTAATTATAGGATCTCACAATCAAGTCACACTTGATGCCTATTGAACCTACTATTCCAAGGACATTATTGTGTAAAATCATATTTAGCAATCTACACAATAACAGATATGCCTCGTTTTATAATGAAATAGATATCATATTACAAAAATGATTATAGATTGCCTCTAGGGCATACACCAATTCCCAACAATGACGTCGACCTCGAACCCGGCTCGACCCCGCGACTTCAGCGCAGCAACTTCCACCTCGCGACCCTCAAATCGTCGATTGTTAAGCCCTCGACCTCGAGCCCTCTCTAACTGTTCAGACATTGCGACGTCACCGAGACCTCAACCGCACGGCCTCGACCTCAGGTATCCTTGTTGGCTGCTCTGCAAACCCGCCCGCTGCACTCCCCTTCCCTGCTTTGCTTTGCTCAATTTGTTGCATCTTTGATTTCGTCCAATTTTGCACTTTGTTTTCTGCATCTTTGATTCCGTGCAGAAGAAAGATTAGATGTGTTTAGGTGTTGTTGATTAGAGGTGTTGTTTAGGTGTTTGCTCAGTTTGCTGCATCCATGGACATAGGTTCATCTTCACTATCTAGCACGGTGGTCACGCTTCTCTTCCCAGCAGACTGCATCCTTTGCCCTCTTTTTCGGCTAGACTTCAGTATGCAACAGATTTAGTTCAAATAGATACTAAGGATTAAAATTACTATCAAAATCAGTAGCAACTACCTTGCTTATTCCTCTAGCCAGACCAGTCCTCTCATGAAGGCCATCTAGAAGCTCGGCCATAGAATGATCAGTATATCCATGCCTGGGAACTTCCACAGGGGATGCAATTGGTGACTCGGGATTCATTTCTTCTTCGGAATCTGCAAGGTTGTTTCCAGCTGAGCATACTACAGGCTATTACATGTTATTGTAATCTTTTTTTAAGACTTAAAAGTAGACTTATATCTCATGATCTTTGTACTTCCTAGATTATGATCCATTTCTATGAATGAAATGAGCATGGTTAACTTTTTAGAAATTTCTTTTCGGAATAAACAGGTCGTAATCGTGTTAATGTGTCAAATAAACGGGTCGTGTTAACGTGTCGACTAAACGGGTCGTGTTAACGTGTTCTTGTAATCGGGTTGATCGGATAAACGAGTCGTGTTAACGTGTCTGTGTAACCGGACTAATCGAATAAACAGGTCGTGTTAATGTGTCGGGTAACCGGTTATAATCGTGTCGTGTACAAACAAGTGTACCTATTATGACACGGTTCGATAAACAGGTTTAAACGTGTCGTGTCCGGGTTGACACGAATATAAACAGGTCGTGTACGTGTTTTCAAAACCTGACCCGTTTAATAATCGTGTCGTGTACAGGTTATGACTTTGATGACACAAACCCGTTTAACACGACACGTATAAACACGACACGACACGAATTGCCAGCCCTAAATACAGTGATCAAGAACCGTTCATAGGTGAACGAGCGTGTTAGAGGGATAGGGAAATGGGAAATAAAGAGGCACGTATGTTTCAGTTTTGATAATCGACCCAAGGCGAAGCAATATATACCACTACGCCACTACACCACTGCTGAATAATCATTCTGCACCGCAGAAAGTTGAAATAGCGAGAGAGCATGACGTGAATGGAAGCCTTTTTTGCTTCCGTCATCGAGCATGTAGTTGATTATGTTGGAGGACTCGAACTTTTAGAATTTCTATTTGTTGATATTAGAGATGCGTAAAATCCATATATGTAAGTGTATATGTAAAATTCTCACTTGGGCCTACCCAGACTTAAGCCCATCTGCAATTCAAAATCTTTAAGTTAATAGGTAACTGGACCCAAACCTTATATAAACTTGTAGTTTATTTTTTAATTTTTCTATGTGAGACAACATATCTTAACAGTATAGATATAACGAGCTAATCTATAATTTAGAGAAGTTATAAATACCCTTCAGGTGACCCTTACACTTCCCACAAAAGTTTAGCGTGAGTAAAGTAAAGCTTAGTCTGCGGTCTGATAGTTGTGTCCAGACTTGCACGGGATCCTGATCGATCTAACGAGTGAGTTAACAACGGTGGTCGATCAGCTCCGTGCTTGGCCTTCTGGCGGCATTCTTAAATTCCCTGCCACAAAATCAGAGAAACAGCTACATATCAAAGCCATTCAAATGATGGAGAAGTTAGAGATAGCAGGCGGTAGTAGTAGCCCCGGCTCCGTATTGCCAGGAAACTGTTCCACGCCAGCTGCAGCTCTCTATGACGCGGCAATTGCAGGTTCAGTTGCCGCCCTAGACGATTTGCTCAAACAATATGGGAAGGTAATACTCTATCGAGTTTCACTGACATCATTCGCAGAATCTCCCCTGCACTTGGCGGCTCTTATGGGCCACCTCAAGTTCTCGAGACGGCTCCTCGAGCTCAGACCCGAGCTTGCCTCAGAGCAGGACTCGAAGAAATGCACCCCTCTCCATTTGGCAGCAGCAAATGGCCACGACCAGATCGTAAAGGAGCTGCTGAAAGCAAATGGAAAGGCCTGTCTCATCCAAGACCGAGAGGGAAGGGTCCCGCTCCACTTGGCAGCCATGAGAGGGCGAATCCCAGTGGTCCGGGAGCTCTTGAAGTCAACGCTTGCGCTTGAGTCTGTGAAGAAGAAGGTCGATGATGGAGATAGCATTCTCCACCTGTGTGTGAAGTACCACCATTTGGAGGTCCTCAAACTCCTGCTGGGCTCGACCAGTGATGATGGGGATGTCCTGAAGATGACCGATTCCCGTGGCAACACTGTCTTTCACTTAGCAGTGATGCTGAAGCAGATAGAGGTACCGTAGCGCGCACACACATATGGATATTTATGTACCTTTCTAGCTATAAATATTGTTAGAAAAAATTCACAGGCCTACTTCGGACTCGAGTCTATCCGCAACTTAAAATCTTAAACTAATAAGTTACTAGATCATTGTCTCTTATAAACCTATGGATTTTTTCTTAATTTTTTCATGTAGGATTATCTCCAACACCCGCCATCACCATTCTCCATATAGAAGAGAAACCGTCCGAACACATATGTACTTTATAATGATTCTGTCAATCTGATAAATGAAGTATATATGTGTGTGTATACATATATCATCTTACGTACTATAAGTCTATAATTGATTGGCTGATGGGTTGACGGCATACGCAGATGGTGAGATTCTTGCTCGAGTTGCCGAGAGTGAGGACAGAAGTAATTAACATCACGAACAGGATGGGTTTCACCGTGCTGGATGTACTAAACCACTCCCCCAAAGACTTCAAGAGCCTGGAGATTTGTGAAGTCCTAGCTGCTACAGGAGCCGGAGCCGGAGCTGGAGCCGAGACGGTATTACTATCACAACCACGGCTGACCCTCACTGCTGAGAAGAGGGCTGAGGCTGGAGCGGTACAAGTGCCTGCAGAGGCACAAGTCCTAGTCCCCAAGTCATGGAAGGCACGGGTGTGGCACTTTGTTAAGCAGATCATGGAATACAGTGGGGACTGGATGAATGACACAAAGGGGTCCCTGATGATGGTGTCCAGCATCATCGCAACCTGCACCTTCCAGGCAGCGATTGCACCCCCAGGTGGTGTATGGCAGAACGACACCACTACGGCCACGGGTGCCTGCAGCAACAGAGTGTGTGTTGCCGGGAACGCGGTGCTTGCTTACTACTACCCCGACAGGTACTACGAATTCATGAAGTACGACATGGTCTCATTCCTCGGGTCACTTGTGGTCTTGTTCCTGGTCATAAGCGGGTTCCCGCTGAGCAACAAATTCTGCCTGTGGCTCTTGTGTCTAGTCATGAGTGGAACAGTCACCTGCCTTGGCTACACCTTCTTCAAAGCCATGTGGCTGGTGGTCCCCGGTCACATGATATCCAAATATAACGAGCTCAAGGATGGTTTATACTGGGTGTGGGCAGTGACGGCAGGTATTGTCGGGCTCTTCCTTTTCGTCCGCATGTGTTACTGGCTGGGACGCTTCGAGTACAAAGATGCCTGGAGGCGGTTACGCAGACTCGGTCCCAGCGCGTTGAAACTCGTAGTAGATTCTTCCACACACTGGAAATCACATCGAGCTGACTCCAGCGGCCGTGCTAGCAAGCCAGAACTATTATGTTAAGAGTGGAGTATCTAAAGATGAGTATCGACAATGGAAATATATATAACCTATAGCTAGCCAAGCAAGAATTTAGACGCATATATAGGCAAATAATATGCACTTGCCTATACCAAATGTATACACAATTGTGTCTTCTAGATCCATCCTAATCTTTTTTGAGTCGATCTAAGCAGGTCATTCACATCTATGCCGAATCTGCCGATACATTCGTGAGACTTTCTATGGTCTCGCGGCAAGATTTGATCAACCCAAGAATTAAGGATAAGGAGCAAATATGTTTTGCTCCTTCTATTGGTTTTCTGTTACTTTCTACAAGCGACCAAAATGAATACATTGCCACTGTAAATTTACATTGCAAAGTTAGGGCTTCTTTATATACTTTACCTATTACCGGATACTTCATGCCGTCCCCATAATAACAAGAAGTTACAACAGTCAACAGCCTTTGCTCGAATTCTTAATTCTAGCATGACCTTATATAAATTGCTTACAAAGCGCTTTGTTTTAGTTGTGTTTTTAACACGCCATCAATTTTCTCGTCTATTTTAATGGTAACGATTGACGTAGACATAACGGTGTTACGCGACATGATTTGATTGGACGACTAGACCCCACCATAGATTATTTAATAGAAAATTATTCTTAAAATAAATAATAAAAAAATCCATTGGAGAAAAAAGGGAAGGAGCCGGCTGTGGTGGCCACGCCGGCTGCCACCATCACCTTCCAGGCAGGGAGCCCCCAGGTGGCGTGTGGAGCCAGCCAGGACACTAGCTATAGAAAGCTTCGAGGAAATTAGAGAAAAGCTTTAATGGTATCTGCCGTCAGTTAGGGCTGTGTTGCCGGAATGCGGTGCTTGCTTATGGCTCTTGTCACTAGCCATGTGTGCCCCCGTCGCCTCACTTGGCTAGGCCTTCTTCAAAACCAAGTGGCTGGTGGTCCCAGCCAGATCAATTGATACGCTCCTGAGACGAGCCCAAGTCTAATTCATACTATGTCTGGGCTGTGATGATAGGTATATTGTCAGCCTCTTCCTTTTCATCCACGTGTTACTGGCTGAGACACTTCAAGGACAAAGCTGCCTGGAGAGGTTCACTCAGACTCGGTCTCAGCGCGTCCAAACCCGTAGTAGATTCATACGCACACTGGAAAATGGGTCGACCTGATACCAGGCTAGCCAGTCAGAACTCGTTATATATGTTAAGGATGGATTATCTATAGTGGAAATATATAACCTAGCTAGCATAGCAAGAATTTCAACACATATATATAGGCCAGAAATATGTGATTCCTCGCCATAGTATATGAGATATGTAAATATAATAGGTTAGGTCATAAACAATCCATTATACATAAAAGGTGCGCTTTTGCTTTCGGAGGGCCCATTGGGCTTTCCCCAAGTCCCCCAAAACTCCTAAAGACACAGAGTTAAATTGCTGTTGATCACAAGAGTGCCTTGCAACGACAGGTGACTGATTCTGGAGATTTTTCCTTTGAAGACATTATTTTGTCGTTATAACCTTATCGCATATAATGTCCAGTAGTTGATTTTCGCACACTGGAAGCTTTCCTCGCAGGCATAGCTCTTATACAAAATTGTAGACTTCTTCCTCCTCAGAAAAGTTAAAGGTGAATAAAGGGTAAAGCTACTCAGCAAAGAAAAAAAAAAAAAAGAAGGTAAAGCTTAGTCGTTGTGGACCTCGTGGTGCGCTCTTATTACCATGTCAATAAATTTAAGAAGAAGCCACGAGTCTTATTATGTGACAGAAAATCTTACCAACAATTATCTAAAACAATAATTCCGGGTGGAGAAGTTAGAGATAGCAGGAGGTATGGTAGCACCGGCTTTGTACTGCCAAAAGACCGTTCCAGCTTCAGGTCTCCATGAAGCGGCCATCATGGGATCGGTTGCTGCCCCATATGCGTTGCTCGAGCGATATGGGAAGGTAGTTGTTTCACCTAGAAACAGACGAGCCAATCTTCGGTTGACACATGGTAAGACGTGTGTATCAAGCGTGTCAAGGCACGGTCCCAAGGTTATGGCGAAACCATTAGTTATCCTCACCGTCTTACAGCATAGCTCCACGGTCCAATAGTCCGTAGGTGTAAGAAGTAGCTGGATTTCGTGTAGATGGAATTGTGTTGTATATCGCGGGCGTCAAATAGGCATGTAGACGATGAAGCGACTTTGAGGGTTAAGCCGCCAAAGTTCTACCCACGGGCGCACGACTTGATGCCTTAGAATGCTTGTGTAGGGAGCGAACAGCTAGCCAGCTCTATTGATAAGTCAGCAGCTGAGCTGCTAGAAGACTCGCACGGGGCTCAAGTGACTCAGCTAAGGGCAGCCAAGCATAAAGAAGTCCCAGCCCAGGAGCCAAGATGGGGTAAAAGCCAGATCACTGCTCGGACGCGAGGACGGTAAAAGAAAGAATAGAGCCGAGGGCTTCAACGAAGAAAGATGAGAGAAAGAAGAAAACACTACCCTGATGGAGGAAGTCCAAAGGAATCAAATCGCAGCCACGGCTTGCGTAACGGTTGCGGAAGCGGTTGTCACGGACGCGGATTTCGCAGTATTACGTAACAGAATCGCGCCCGCTGCGAACATAATTTTTAGAGACGATAAGGGGAAAAAGAACTCCAATACATATAGAACTTGCTATACATTACTTTATATGCATATTACATGGAATCTCTTAACAAAAGAAGTTATACGTTTCTAATGTGAAGTTGGCAGCTGCTTTGAAGGGAAAAAGAATCGCGTTTTCCTTTTTAGGATTGTTGGGTATGCTCCGGAAAATTTTGAAGAAGTCAGCTTGGTATGGGGCATTACAGTGAATAGAAGCTCAGTTCCTCGGAATATATAGGGATTGATGTTGAATAAGTGTGCTAAAAAGTATAAACAGACTAATCAGGTTCGTTTTGGAATCATTGCCGTGACGCCATGAGCTTCAACTTTAACATTTCCTTTTTGTTTGTTCTTTTCAATGTTTGATTGCTACTATCTTTTCTAATTAGGCAGTAGCTTTACAGAGAATCTCTGCAAAGTAGATGTCGAAAAAAGGCCAAAAAAACATCACTTCAATAAGCTTCACGGTGGAATAGTTTCCGTAGCGGCCGCGACATCCACTATTTTTCCCAGTAAAGCCGCTACGGGATAGAAAAAAAATCTGTCCTCTAAATCGGCTCGTAACAGTATCGGTGGCCATCGATACCCTTACATTGCGGTTGCTACGGACTGCTATTTATTTTTTCGGTGGGTAAATGGGGTGGAAACCCGAAGAAATCAAACCTTTTCTTTTACATGTTGAGCTCCAATATTCTGTGATATATGCCATTGAGTTTGTGGTTGTAATCTTACTTGCAAGCTAGAATTGTTCCGTCACCTTCAAGTGATTGCTGAGAAGTGAAATCTTATGTTTATGTGTATGCTTGTGAGATGTTTGATTAATTTTAACGTCGTTGATGATGGATATATTTAGTGGTATTCTATTTGTTGAGAGGTGTTCCGTGTTTTATTTACCGGAAGGGTGTCAGGTCTATTAGAGTCAGTTTGCACTAAAACCAAGTTTTGCTGGTTGGTTTGAAGTTATGGGTAATTGATTGTATAAAAAAAAAATTCCATCGGGCTCGAGCTGTTCTCGTTGTTACGTGTAATAATCATTGAGCCATTTAGTTCGTTTTCCCTTGTCATCTCACTTGGTTTTTGTTGAGTTTCGAACTAACGTGATTATTGTGGTTAAACTTACTGAGCTCTTTAACTCCCTCTTTTTTCTTTTTTCCTTTTGACATTTCCAGGAAAAAAGATGGCAGGAAAAGAATTTCTTAAGACAAGGTGCACGTCTTGTTTGGCTGTGAGTTTACTTGATCGGGCCTCAAATGATGCTAAGCTAGTCCGTGATGAAACTTGAGATGTATTGGAAGTTTTATTGAGAAGTAACAGGCTACAAATTCTGATATGTAACTGTAACATTTTGATGTTCAAACTATTTTATCTTATTATTTGTTGAATTATGAATGTTACATTTTCTGAATTAAAGAGTTGATCTTATCTCCAAAGCAGGAATTTATTTTCGAGAAAATTATAAATGATCGATGATAAATTTTACATAAGTTACGAGGGCATGAGCTATAGATGTTATTTAATCAATCTTCGAAACTATTTTTTACGATAGTTATGTGGATCAATGTTAGTGATTATGTCGTCCTTTCGTGTGTTAGGACCGACGAAGATGATAAATTGCTCAGAGAGTGTGACAGTAATGACAAAAAGACTAGCCATCTCAGGATCAATCAACATTCAATGAACTACATTAACAATTTGGTCCCTGAAAGCTTTCTGTCTCTACAACTTGACCGACAAAGATGATAAATTACTTAGTGCGCGCGCTAAAGTATTATATGTTTTCCCTTGAAGCTTCAGGAAATAGACAGTTGCCTCTTCCTATTGAATTCGCAGTGTGGCCAATTGACTGGTCGATGTAAGGAGACCAATCTCTTCTTCCTTCCAATTCCACACAGTAATGTTGTCTAATGGCAAGGTCCACATTTCTAATTATAGACCACCTAAACTTTTTTACACCAAAAGTTCTAAGAATCTTAGACCACGTAAACAAACAGCAATGCTGCCTAATATATAGATATTGCTTCAAAATAGCAAAAACATCTTCAAGGACATTATACCAATTAAAGTCCCAGAATTTACAAGCTAGATACCCTCATTGCAATTATGCCATTTTCTGATTATTTTTTTTCTTGTTTCTGAAACCTAAATTCAGATGAGTCCACTTACCGGCAGGTGGGTGGACAGCCCAACTGATGAATCCATCATAAACATCTATGTGGAATGTGACAATCATAGGTCTTCTGCTAACGAAACGGATCAGCTTCAACCTGTCTAGTAACTCAATTTCTTTTCACTTAGAAGAAAATGTCCGAGGGATAATTTGGATGAAGGAAACTGACAATGAAAAAACATCAAATAGCATAGAATTATTGGGGATGGCTTTTTCCAATTGAGAAAATTGAAAAAAATGAGGAAACTGTCGTCTAAAAGTGTCACATTAACAAGTTGAAATGATCCGAAAGAAATATCTTTAACTAAAAAATGTCACAGCAATTCTCTGTTTTTTTTTTTTTACACTTTTTTCTCTGCCCGTGGGTCACCATGGAGGAACTATACTTAACTACTGAGACACTTTAATTTCATGCCGTTTGATATAAGTGTACCATGTCCCCATCCCAGAGCTAAGCTTTTTCGCAAACTCCACTTTGCTTGATTGGAGCGTATGGACACGTTCAAACTTTTATAAATGGTTTACATCTCAAGTTATTCAGAATTATGAAGGGTTAATATCCAAAATTTATAATATGATCCTCCATAGCTCCCTCTATAGCCCTTCTTAACCTGTTATCTAAACAAGCATTTGAGGACTTGGAGGTGAATTCGTGTTTCGCAGGTCATTCTGAAAGTTCTTGGGGAGTTTTCTCCGGAAAAGCAAGAAGTTGACTCGATTGACTTGCTCGCTGGATTACTGATAAAAGTCTTTGATGTTACTGTATAGGCATGTGTTTGATAATAAAAATAAGTGGTTAAAGCTTTTAATGCAAATTCAGCACTTTAATGCAGAATTTGGAGGACTGGGCATCGTTGTGGAGAGGACAAGGGGGGGATCCATATCATTCGGTACTCATGCTATGCGAATGGTGTAAGCTTAAATTCATTTGAATCGAACTTTCTACCATCTTATACTCGATCCAGTCGTCATCCCTTATCCTACTGGTTAATGCAACTACCATACAATCTTCTATTCCACACTCTATGCCATATTCACAGAAGTATTATAAAGAACACTAGACACTTCGGCTATTAGACACAATGAGACTACTCTCACATATGCTATATGAGGCATGGAATATTTCAAGGGAATTTTATAAAGCTATTTTCCTTCTATTCTTCCCAAATCTTGAGCTGGTATTAAAAAATGGATAATAACATACCAAGTTCTACCAAAAGTACTGAACGGAGTCCTTGTTTTAACAATCCTGTCACAATACAAAAAATAAGAAAATATTCCTTGATTTTCAGGCAGAATCAAAATGATGTTGAACAAAATTCGAAGGTATCCTGTGATATCACTAATTGCTCTAGTATGAAATATCAATCCAACTCCGTGTTCATGAATTAAATGCATGCATGAAATCACTTGTGTGGACCCGAATTTACATTTCATCGGGGCCCACATGCATGCATAAGATCACACGGCTTGAGAGTATCCACCTTCCCGGGACGCGAATGACGCGTGCATGAAAAGAAGTCACCACTACCTATTTACGACCCGAAGGTCAGGCATATGGTCTACTGAACCGAGAGTTCTGAATTCGGAGTTCTGTTACGTGCGGACCTAAATCCCACACACCTTATCGGTACTATAGTTTGTCTGACGTTTGCCATTTTTAATTTGTTTACCATGTTGATTAGGTTTTACTCGTCTTACTCGATTTGACATCGTAAATTCATTAAGAAATGACCGATTCGGACTAAGAACCCGAGAGAGGGATAGATTCTCATGTCAAGGGTTCAGCCCACCGTCCTAGCGTCGTGATTCGCTGGGCCATGATGACCGATTCCCCGCACGGGCCGAAACCGAGAAACGTAAAACCTACTCGTCCCTGGGGGATGTAGACTGACTCGACCGGTTCAACACTCGGACCGTTTGCTCGCCGACCAGGATCATTACATGAATAAATATACAAATAAATTTATCATAATGTACTCTCAATATAACACAAATACATCAATCGAATCCCAATCGGTTTGCATTCAGACAATAGTTCGCTCGTACTCACTGTGAGTTTGGAAAATCGAAACTGAAATTAATGTGATGCGGGCTCATGAGAGCCAGGGGCCGGGTCCAACTGAATCGATGGGTCCCAGGAGGACCAAGTGGTCCTCGAGATGGCCAGGGGATTGGTTGAGCTCTCGAGTAATTGTTTAATCTCGTTTCACACACTCGAATCTGAGTCATCCTCCGCTTGGATCCTGCTTGGATTGAGACAGATGACTCAAGGTTAGACCTCAAGCCGCGCTCGGGTCGCGCGCACTCGGTGCGTAGGGGCGTTGGACCCCGTGATCGATGGTTAAGTTGTTGGACCCCGTGTTGCTCGTGTCCTGTGAGTTCAGGCTCAACTCAAATAAAGCATAATAAATCAGACAAGTGGTGACTTATCTGTCAAGTGTACATGATTATCAAGTTATGATTCTAGATTGCTTGGCACGCAAGTTTCTGTACTAGGAACGCAAGCCTTGTTTGGGCACATATAATAAAAAATTTTGCCACGGGTCACTCAAAGGAAATGTTGCATTCGTTCTTTGTTTAATGACCACTCAAAAGACAAGGAATCTCTTCCTCGAGTGTGGTGGTGTGTAAATTTATTTTAAGTTTATCTGATAGGTGACACTGAAAGGTTAACCGTTATTAACCTTTATGATCGGAGTTCGACTTTTACTTGAAGCCTAAGCCTATGATTTGACATGTCCGTTCCCGTGTTTTTTATTATGTCTAGTGTGTGATTAGTCCGATTTTTTGTTTTACGATAAACCCGATCTAAGACACTGACTTAGGAGGTGGGGAAAGCGAAACATCACGAAGGTGCCAAGATCTATGCTCATGTCCTATAAAGGACCGGAAAAAGTTTCACGGGTTTCCTTGCTTGTGTCTCTAATCCACATTTCTAAACGCCCGATCTATGTTAGAATGATCGAAACACTTTAGTCAGAGAGAGAGAGGCTTGTGCAGAAAGACAGTGGGTTAGAATTTGAACAAATTCGAAACGTTGGGCATTCTCAGATTATTTTTAAAGGAGCCGGAGCCAGAGCCGGAGGCAAGACTGTGCGACCCCGGCTTCCAACCCTTCGTCATGAGAGGAGGGATTTGGATGGAGCAGTAGAACTACCAGAGGCACAAGGGCAATTCGCAAAGTTGTGGATGTCAAGGGCATGGCACTGCGTGAAGCGGCTCATGGACTACAGAGGGGACTGGATGAACGAACGACACGAGGGGATCCCCGATGATGATGGTTACCATCATTGCAACCATCACCTTCCAGGCAGGGATTACGCCCCCCGGTGGTGTGTGGCAACCGGGCACAGGAGAAGGCTTGGACAGTTCCTGCAGCAATGACAACGTCAAATTGTTTGTTACGGGGAATGCGGTTCTTGCTTACTACTACCCTAGCAACTTCATTCCGTTCACGACGTACAACATGCTCATTCCTAGGGTCACTTGTGGTATTCCTTCTCATAAAGCGGGTTTTCCATCTCAACAACAAATTCTGCCTATGGCTTTAATCGCTAGCCATGTTTGTCACTGTCTCCTTCCTTGGCCTCACCTTCCCCAGTGCCATGTGGCTATATATTGGTCCTGGAGCACTTGCTAGACCGCTATGACGAGCTCAAGTCTATTTCACTCCATGTGTGGACGGCGATGATATGTATTGTCAGCCTCAGCCCTTTAGTCCGCCTATCTAATTCCTGGGTGAGAAGCTATATGTGCAGCAGCAGCACCCGCTGCAAAGCTGCCTGGAAAAGGTTTCTCAGACCCTACCCGAGCTTCTCGAGAGTACTTCCAGAAAATTCCCACGCACAAAATGCATTGTGATGATACTAGCCAAAGCTAGCCAGGATCGTTGTGAGCAGTCGCACATAAATGTACATGGTATTGACAAGTACGCGGTCCAATGTTAATCATATAGGTGGCAAAAAAAAAATGTAATTTTCTTTTTGTTTTCTATTAATAGTGGGATAACCTATTAATTTTGTCACTGGATTTTCATGTCCAATTAATTATCTACTTAATATATGATAATGTCAGAGATTCATGCCGTCGAGAACTGTCCCCCCAATAGGGTCAGATTCAGTTGATATCTCGAAGACGAGGCAAGGCCCGCTACTCTGTGGCCAAAAGTATATGTGCTGATATGCACGTTATCAAATAAAGAGTGTCCATCAATTTGAGAATGAAACAAAATGCTTGTGTTTATAAGGTGAAGATTTGCTTACCAAAGCTGTAATTTTAGAATATTTACCTTTATTTTTCGGTTACAAGGGAGGTCCGTGGGCCTAGTATAATGAAATAGTAGTCTCACTAAATATCGAACATGGAACCTCTTGGTTATCAACCGAAAGTGTACGTCACTGCATTACACCCTCTTTTGATAGAATATTTACCTTAGCTGTTAGTTATTATCATGTGACCTCAGGGCATAGGTTCATTCTTACCTTCTATTTTGATTTAGTTTCGAGTAGGGAGCATACTTAAGCTATGCTAAAGGAAATCAAATCGAAAAAGAATCTTATCAATTTCTCCGAGAGGAAGGATGGAAGGGCTGAGGGGTTCGAGGAGAATTGCGATCGCGATGGAACTGATGACCATGATGGTCATCTTCTTCATGGTATCGATGGTGGAGAGTTCTAACTTGTGCAAAGGCCGCATGCAATTTAAAGTGCATTTCCCGTCCCGCAGGAGAAAGTTTGCCACCTGCAGTGCCTGAAGAATGAGAGTCGTCTCGCGCAAGCACTGCTCGGGCCTGTTGATCACTGCAATTTTGGTTGCATAAGCTCGGCCTGCTCCGATTCACACATCGCAGGTAGGCACACCTTCTCCGAAGGTTGTGGCCGGTGGCATCTATGCTTGAATTCTCCTTTTTTTCATATATTTTCCATGGATAAAATCTGTTATAATTTTTTACCTATGCTGATATTCAGATGCCAAGGCAATGCGTGGCTGCATCACATCTTGTTCGGATAGCTGCGACAAGGCTTATGTCCCTCACTAGAATCGGAATGTTTATATCTATTCAAACAACGAAAAATAAAAGCAAGATAACTGAAACTATAGATTCCGTAACAGCATCATTATTCTTGCTTGCAGCTGTTTCTAATGCCATATTCCCCCGTTGGACTTGCTTTTGTATGTATAAAGAGCGATTCAATAGATAGACTTTTCAATTTCATAACATGTTGAAATTACAGTACCGACGATGTTAATGTTTTCCAAATTTCCGGAATTTTCATGGAGGTCAAAGGATAAACATTTTGAAAAGTCATATATTTTGGAAAGTCATATGTACAAATAGTACAAGCAATATGCAGCTCAGCAACAGATGCAGAGCAGAGGAACAGCCTCGGACAAAATCCTGCGATGTACTGCCTGACTTGCCGGTCTAAAAGCTGAAAGAAATAAGGAGAGCGATTGTCCTTCTAAGAGTTGCATGGTTCTAACTGCATGTAATCTTACAGGCGATGATCAATACAGGAGGTGCTCGGACAGACATGCCCAGTAATTTTGTAGATTTTTTTATCTGCAGAAGAGGTCCCTAACCGACTTGTTAGTCTCGCTAATCTGAGATGCTGTAGTAAGATAATTATAATATTATATGATCCGATATTAACAGAGATCACAACTGCATTAAGATGGCAAATGATCTCTTTAAATTAGAACGAGGAATCAAAGAAAAGGGAAAAGGAAACGTACACAAATATCTTCCATGAATTAAGATACACTGATATCGGTGAACTTATGTAAAGACCACATTGATTATAGCAAATATTTGATCATAAAGGATCTCATCACGAAATCATCGTATATAGAGAAGCCTTGATTATATGATCAGATTCCATTCCAAGCTTTTCCATGCTTTACTGTAATGTAAGACAAAGCACGGCCACATGAATACTATGGCAGGACGAAGCACAGATAAGATTGCAGAGTATGATCATCTCGTCTGCCTATATAAGATTTTCCGTCTTATTAAAGAATGCAAGGACTCGCCCATCTATGTCAAAAGGAAGAGATCAAATCCTTCCAATTTGTGGGCCAAAGTATTTATGTTATGATCTGCATGATTATATTTGAATATTACCTTCTAATCTAAACTAGCTTTTTTTTTCCGTGGGTGAATTCATTTTCTTATATCTCTATATCATTTTATTATGATAATAATTTACATTTTCACACACCAGTTTTCTTATTATAAATAATAATTTTTAATCATTAATTTTAATTTACAAATAATAGAGTAAATTACTTATTATAATAATAATTTAGAACTAATTATTTCAATAAATATGCCATATCTTAAACAAAGTGTTAATATAAATATGTATCATATATTAAGTTTTGTATTTAAAATAGAAGTTTGTTTCATCTTTTTGTTAAACCTTGTTTAAGAGATCCTTAGTTTTAAGCTTTATTTTTGTTTTATTTATAACCTTAAATTGATAGCGCTAAGGCATAATATATAGCGGAACAATAATTTTTTTAACTTTTATTTATTATCAGTTAATTTCTTTATAATGTTCATATCATTTCAATTCAATATATGTATATGTATATGTATATGTTCATTTTAATACAAACACACACACATATATATATATATATCATTTCTACAACAATTAGTTTGAATTTTGAAATATATTTATCTCTTAACATAATAAAATATTTTCAATATTGATCTTAAGTTTCATATGATAACCAATTAATAAAATTAGACTAATTTTCAATGTTTCGATAAATACTTTCAATTAGCAGTCTCAATTATGGTACATTCTGTATATTATTAATCGTTCTATATTACATACTTAATTTGATTTACATTTTTGAAATATGAAATTTTATGACAACTTATTTCAAATATTTATTTTTTATTTTATGTCACTATAAGTTGAAATATTATAATAAGAAAAGATATAAGATATATGAATTATTTTAAATCATCTCGTTAATTTTTTGCATAACTTATTTTTATTTTTTTCATTGCAATTTGTTGATATATTTTAAATCATCCCGTTAATCTCTTACATAATTTGTTTTTATAATTTTATTTCATTAATAAGAAGGTATATATTATTAAAGAAGTCAATAGATTTACCTCTATATACAATTTAAAAAATTACTATTTTAACCCTTATTAGGCGGGTTATACTTTATATATATATATAGATTTGCATCCAACTATGTAAGGAAGGGCAACATTCACTTTACTCATGTATGATATATATCATTAAATCCTTCTAAGATTTTTTTGTATCTAATTGTATATAAAGGGCGCCATTCACTTTCTCGTATATAAGCCACGCGAGAGGAAATCAAACCGAATAGAACCATATATAATTTCTCAAAGTGGAAGATGGAGGGGCTGAGAGGTTCGAGGAGAGTGGCAACCGCAATGGCGATGATGGCCGTGCTGGTAGTCGTCTCAACTGTATCAGGGGTGGAATGGCAGGATAAAATTCAATGGTGCAGCTTTGCGTGCTCCCTCCAGTGCTCCTTTGTCCCGGACCAGAACGTCTGCCTAATACAGTGTCTGAAAAACTGTGGGGGCGGGGCTGCGCTGCTCGGGCCCCTTGGCCACTGCAATGTCGGTTGCATAAGATCTTCCTGCTTGGATTCACATCCAGGTACGCATCCATCTTTTCACAGAATGATGGCTAATGGAATACCGATGATTACTCACACATCATTTTGAGCATTCTGCTCATGACTAATTGCAAGACTATGATCTGATATTTTTCGTACATGCTGATGTGCAGATGCTGAGAAGATGCATAGCTGCATCTCGTCCTGTTCAAATGGGTGCAACGAGGTTTATGTCTCTCACTAGAATTTGGAATGTTTACATAAACGGAATTAGGAAGCTATAAAAGGGAACCAAATGAATAAATTCTGTATCCGAGTTAACATTTCCTCAAGCTTGTTTATGGTGTCATTGCCTCTTTGGCTGTCTATGCTGAAGCAGTTCATTGACCGTAAAGGATGAATAAACTCTTCGATTGATTCAATAATAAAATGATTTAGCAACAGATTATTCAAAAAGTAATGAGAATTGCCAACTCGTATATACAAGTGATGTGATGGAATTACAGACAAATTTATATGCACGTATAACACAATCTCCCTACTATACGCCTCAACAACAGATTCAGAATAAAGAAACAGCCTCGGATAAAATACTGAGACATATCGCCCTATTTACCGGTCAAAAGATGATAGATATGAGGAGTGGGATGTCCTTCTTGGAGTCCTGCAGTTCTCATCTGCACGTAACCCCACTGGTGATGGTTGCTGAGGCATGAGCTCACTCAACCGAATCATCTCGCTGTACATTTTATTCTGCGACAAAAGTCCCTCTTGTCTTAAAGAGAACAGATGGTTTAAAAACCGACTCCTTGCTCTTATTCTGAGATATTTAAGAGGAATTCATAGTTTGGTCGGGTTCAGAACTGTTGTAGAAAATATCAAAGGTTTACCTTAGTCTTGAGGTCATGCAGCTCACTTGCCATCAAGTCGAGCTTCTTCTTCAGCTGTTCGAGTGCCTCTTCAGCAATAGATGGGCTGACTTTTGAGACTGGTCTTGTGAATCCAGCCACCTGAATAGACCAAACCAGTTTAAGGAACTCCGTAACAAGAGAAAACTGTCTTGAACGACCCTTAGCAAAAGGGTCTTATTTGAAGTAAACGTGAGAACTAGCTTTTGTTATGGAAATTCGAGGAAGACCAGGAGAAAGCTAGAAATGAAATTCCATTATCAATTGCAGGGGAAAAAAATGCATCCATACCTTCAACACGCTAGTGCACAAGCCCAATAACTTCTGTGCCAATTGCACCCTTTCCTCCTCGGTTTCCTATTAGTAGATTCACCAAAGTTTGCCCATTAGTGCCCCAAAAGAAAAGATCAGGCAAACTCTAATCATACATACATATGTACAGGCTGCGCTTACCTTAAGCTTGTTATTCAGAAGCTGTTCCTCGTCAAGGTTTACATATGGGTTCTTCCCAATAGAAGCACGATACCGAGCAAGCTCTTCCTTGACACGTGATAGAACAAACTCAGCTCGTCGCAGTTTGTTACTCAGCTCTTCATTCTGAATTTTCAGCATGTTGTTTTCCTCCTGTTGCAGCACATGAGATCCTGAATTAAATTAGACTTTGGTACTGAATGATGAATAGAAAAACCAAGGCGTGGGATAAAAACTTGCCTTGATTTTAGCGTGATGATGGATGCGTTGCTGGAGGTTTTGCTGACCAGAGAGCCTCGATGTTTCTTCTTCAAGCTCCATAACCATTTTCTTATAATTCGAGTTCTCCACCTGCACAAGAAGTAAAAGTTGTAAAGATGGAAATCATTCGGTAATGCAGGGAGATGGTACTAGATATGTATGACACAAATAATCTATATGTGTCATTTTTAAAATTGAAGTCATTTGATTGAACCTTTTTTCTATTAGCCTATCAAAAAGAATTTTTTTCCGTATTAACTCTTTTTCCTAAAAGAAGGGTCCATTTTCAACCTTGAGCATATCGTTTTCAGTCTTGAGCAACTGATCACGCTGCCGAAGACTTTCCAAGGCAACCTGGGCTGCTACCAGCTCGGCCTGCCTCCGATCCATCTCATCCAGCCATCTGGAAAGATTAGAACAGAAAGTTAGAAATATCAAAACTCAATATCCGAATGCAAAGCTTTCAACTGATAGTAAATAAGCATACCCTTGTCTTTCCATGATAAATTCATTAAGCTGCTCCTTCAATCTAATCACCTCCTGCTCGAGAATCAAAAGACGTAAACCCCGAGAGCTAAAGAAAATACCTAAGGAATGCATATAATCTCAAGTTTTTTTGACCTACATGCTGAGGTTCTGAAATTTTCCCCTCAGGCTTCCCCGATATTTTCTCCTCTTGCTGGGTATGCAACAGAGACTGAAAATTACGAGATAAAAATCATGATGTTAGCATTGACAGTGAAATGCAGAGTGCGTCAGACAAATCGAATTGACAATGCTGCTTGTCCTGCATCTCCCTGTGTGGCATCCGAAAACGTGAAATTCATCTTTTCCCGTTGTTCCAAGATATGAGGCGTTTGAAAATTAACCTTGCAAGGTAACTACATAGCTTACCACATAAGAGGTCACATCCAACTTGACTCCGAGTAAGTCCCGAATTACATCATGAGTCATGCTCTCAGCAGCAGCCAGTTTGGCGTTCAGCGTAAATATCTGACAATAAAACATTAAAGAAAGCACCTTAGAATTTGCTACAATCTCGTAAAGTTAAATAATTTCACTATTGTGCTTTCCTCCATGAAAACACCTTAGGCTGCGATTTGATCGGGAAAAATAGTTATAGATTTCTATATCATGTCTCAAAACGCATTAAAAAGTCAATCCTTTTAAGCCCTACACGATGAAAGAAGACCTGGAAAGGTGTTGTATTGATGCCCATCTTACCTCTTTCTGTTTACTAGCAACAGCAGATTCGAGCTCATCAATCCGTAGCCTTGCAGAAATTAAATCCTCGTCCTTCTCAGACTTGATCTGCTGAGCCAAGCCCAGTCCAATGCACTTAAAAGGTGAACCTGAACCCCGAGGTCTGGAGGAATTTTTCTCCAACTTCTGAGGGATAGAATTCGAGGCTTGGGTGGAAGCAGCCTCAGCCCTTACTTGTTCTGCCATGGCTTCCAATGCCTTGAACTGCATCCAAAAATATGGAATTTAAACCTTCCTGAACTATTTGACACGGACCACTGATAAAGGTGTACAGAAAACTATCTAAAACCAAAAGGTCCAGTTTTTCAGATGGAGTATTAAGTAGTTTCCCCATTGGCTGGCCCAAAACTCAACTATAACTGAATATTACAGATGAAATAGAGCAATTAAAGCCATTATTATAGTTACCTTTTGCTTGTACTCGCTGGCCTGTGCTTCCGCATGCAAATTTAGCTCAGAGATATGACTTCTACAGTTGGAAATCTATCAATTTTCACAGAAGAAATATTCGTTATTGGTGCTCAGGACATAAAATGAGGAAGTTCGATAAAAGGACAATATACCTCCAACTCCTTTTTGGCTATATCCCGCTCCAGAATCTGTATTTGCTTAAGGGCTTTCTCAAGGTCAGCCTTTTTCTCATCTAGATGCCTATAGATAATAAAATATATACATATATATCATTAATGGGCATTCAAAGTGACATCACGCAATTTTAACAAGGAAGCAACATGTAAACGGCCAAAAGAGAAGCCCAGAAGAATTTGTCATACATTTTCATATCAGCATCAGCATTCTTAAATTTTTCTATCTGATTTTTAACAGAATGGAGCTCCGATTCTAGCTCTTCTCTCAACAGACGTTGTCGTTCTGCTTCTCCTTTGACAATGTCAACCTGTGAAGTAGAAGATTTATTGCACATGTTAGGGCGAACATTAATCAACCAAATGGTTCTAACCTGAGAAAGTTAAAACCACAAAACCAAGTAACAACTCAAAGCTGACCTTGTTTTCCAATGCATCTACTGTGCATCCCAGCTCTCTTACAGACAATTCTAGCAGCTTAACTTCCTCCTCCTTGTCTTGAGCATAGCTCTCCCTTGCTTCAGCCATCTGAGATTGTAGGATTAGTTGGGTAGTATGCTTCACAAAACCTTAAGCTTTTACCATGAACAATGTTCTTTACATGACAAAAGATGAAATGCTTTAGCTTCTAAATTCTTTAAATTTCCAATTCTTATTGCTCTGCTTATTTTCACCTCTAACTACCCTAATTTGCACATGCACATCCTAGTTAATATATAACAGGAGCTGAAAATCATATAAATCTTAAGAAGTCGAGTCAAAACATTGACATCAGTAAATCAAATAAAGGCTATATCAGGTACCTCTTGAGCTTCTATGGCAACTGCCTCATATTTTTCTGCCACAGTCTGTGTCTTTTGAAGCTTCTCCTTCAAATCAAGAGCTTTGGCTTGTAACTGATCTCTCTCGAAAGCGAGCTCATTCAGCTCGGTCTTCAAGTACTCAACCGCAGCATTTAGTTGGTTAACAGTATCAGTCACATCTGATACCTCCATCTCCAAACTCTCATTCAATTTTCTTCGTTCAGCCAACTCCTCCTCAGATGAGATTTTCGCTGCCAAAGCCTCTTCAATAGAAGCTTTCAGCCCTACATTCTCCTCAGAGAGATATCTCACAGACTCACGTTCTTTCACGAGGTCCAATTCAAGTAAAGCGATTGTATCTGATTTCTCCAGCACCTGAGCCTTGAGCATTTCAGCATGAGCCTCAACTGCATCAAGCTCATCAGACTTCATCGCAAGTTCATCTTCTAAAGCCTCCACAGAAGCCACCATCTTCTCCATCTCATCCTTCTGGTCCTGGCAAATAGAAGTGGACTCTTGCAACAATCTAAGATCAAACGATAATCCTTCTAGAATGGAGTCCTTCCTTGACAGTTCAGCTCTAAGGGCCGAGTTTTCAGACATCAGTTCTTCAATATGGCTGTCCAAGGACATAAACTCTCCCATGAACTTGGTACCTAGTTCCCTGTCTTCACATATCTGCTGAAACATTTTGTCTGCAAGAGTGAAGCTTCTTCTCTCCAGTAAATCAAACAAAATGCTATGAGATGCATTGATGTTCTTCACCAATTGAGTGCAATTTCTGGTATTCAAGTTTGACTGGAAGAGAAATTCTTGCTTAAATTCTTCATTAGCCTCCAACTTCCGGGTTTTCTGACTCAACTCCTCTGTCAGGAGAGACTGCGAGTCCCTTAATTCCTTTAACTCAGCATTTTTCACCTCCAAATCTGAGCTAAGTCCAGAAATGTTAGTCTCCAGAAAAACAATCTTGTCTTTCAACTGGAGAGTTTCTCGATTTAACCTCTCTAATGAGGTTAGAGATGATTCACACTCCGATCTCTTCTCTGCCAGATCTCGAAGCACTACGCTGGTTTCATTTTTCATTTCCGCCATCTCCTTTTCAGTGACTCGTGTTCCTCCCTTAAGCCGATTATGTTGCTTAATTCTTCATCTCTCCTGCCCAACTCATATCTGAGCTGTTCCCTCTCACCTTCAAGTGATTGTATGCGGCTCATTAGTGTCAGTTTGGTACCTGTAATTTCACGAACCTCTGCTTCCAAGGCATGGTTCAAAGAATTAACTTCACTGAGCAACTGAACATCCTGTTGAAGGTTTCTGATGACTCCCTCCATTTCCAAGATCTTTGAACTGCTTTCATTCAGCTTCATTGACAAGTCTTGCCTCTCTCGTTCCCTTTCTTCTAGTGCTCTCTGCATAGTAGAATTATCCGAATCATGCTCCATCAGTAACAGTTCTTCCAACTCAGCATCAATTCCTGAAAGAATCATTTCCCTAGATAATTTCTCAAGATTGTCAACTAACTTGGCTTTTTGGAAAGCCATTTCTTCCATCTCCCTTGTCAAGATAACCGACTCAAACTCCTTTGAGCACAATTGTAACTCGAACTTTTCGAACTCAGAATTCAGGAGCTCCTCTTCCTCCTTCAGCAGCTTTGCAGCACTTAAGTTGCTCAAGTCCAGCTCCTTCATCAGAACTGCCAGCTGCGATCCAATGGAATCAGACCGCTGCAACATCATCTCCTCCTGAAGCTGTAATTCCAGTATCTTTCTCTCAAAACCATTGATCCTACAACTCAAATCCACAGCTTCCTTCTCCTTCCTAGAGATACGGTCAAACCCATTCTTGATATCAGCCAGTAGTTTTCCTTCTAGAAATCTACATGTTTCAAGCTCTCTCCTCGACCGAGAATTTTGCTCCCTCAGATCTGAAAGGAGAGAATCTGTCTGGCATAGACCATGCTGAAGTAACCCGTTCTCTGCATTCAGCCCGGTCACTGTTTCCAATAGAATCCCCATGTGGCAAAGATGAAGACTTGACAAGGCACAGTCTCGGACAATAATTTCAGACCAGATCTCCTCAAGCCATGATTTCACTAACTTCACCGAGTCAAAAACACTGGACTTCACAGGGCAAAATTCGTCTGCTAGCAGTACAAACTTCTCCTCGCAAGTTTTCGCAAGTTCTGCGACAATTCCCTCCACCTCTGCAAACAGATTCCCTGTCTCCATCAAGTGCAAGCCAATTTGCTCTTCAAGGCTTGCAAGCTGCTGATCTCTCTTACCGTTGATGGATTGCAAGTTATGTATTTCTTCAGTTAGTGCATCCCTCTCTTTAAAGAGTGATGTTTCACTTCTCTTGAGCCTCTCAACCTCGAGCTTCATCGTTTCGTTTGCTATGGTAAGTCCATTGATCAGAACATCTGCCTCTTTCAGAGTGTCTTGCGCCTCTGTAAATTTAGCAAGGTCGAAAGAAGCCTCTGCAGATTTCTCAGCTGCAGCCATCTCAGCATCACCAACCTCCTGTTCGAGCAACTGTGATATTGAAATACAGTCAATAGATAGAGAGGAACAACATTATTTTCTAAAAAAATTGAAGTATTCTCTAGTAATACACGTAAAAGATACATTAGCATGTTACCTCTTTTACCATGCACCAGTCATTGCCGACGTCCAACATCATTAGTTCAAAAGTCTGAACCTTACTGTAAAAAGTTTCTATCTTGAGTTTTGATTCATCTTCAAATCTATTCATCACTTCCTGTAAACTGAGCACTTGACCAGCCAGATGATTCATATTCTCCCTTTCTTGCTTCTCAGACAACTGTCTCTCTTCTTTTTCGATCTGCAGTTTGGCCATTTCAACTTGCATATGCTTCAGACTTTCAAGCGCAGACCCTACTTCTCTTTTCAGCATCAAAATGGTGGCATCTCTGCCGTATTCTCCATGGTAACTTCCTCCAAAATCAGAATTTCCTTCACACTGATACCAATCTCCAAGCTGTCCCTCCTTGCAAGGAAGATCGCAATCTTCAGCCTTTGGGCCCTCAACTAGTCCCAAGTCTGTGCTCTTCTCCTGGCAATTTTCAGTTTCTATCTGCAAACAAGAATCAGAAATAAAATTTAAGAAAACCCACATTCTTGGCTGAAAATTGAAAATTAATGTTATTTTACCTCTCTTTCCTCCCCAAGATGGAAGAATGTGTCTGTTTTCTTATCATTTGTCCTTTCAGGATGTTTTTCATCATCGAGTAAAGTGCTCATGCTAGACCTCAGGGTGCATGTACCACTATTTAGCTTTTCCAACATGTGTCTCGCCTGCAAAATGTTGCCCTCCTCCACATCTTCAAGCCTCTGTTTCATTGCATTCACATGCTGCTTCTCCCCTGAAAGTGCCTGTCTCAGAGACTCGATCTGCTTCTCTAATTCTTCAATTTTAAAAGCCTGTTCATCTAGAAGAAGATCCTTCTTCATGACCATTTCGACCGACTCCCTCAGTTCGGAATCCTTCTGCTTCAACTCACTAAGGTGATTGAAATTTACCTCCGATAGTCTACTCACAACTACAAAAGCTGCAGTTGCACATGTCGATGCGTTTCTCATGTTATCTTTAGCCAATTTCAGTCTCTCTTTGAGCCTTTGAACTTCATATGACTTACCATTCAATTGGGAACTGAGCAAGCGAATCTCCTTCTCTTTTTCTCTGCACTCCTGCTGGTGTGCTTCGGTGATTACTAGCGCTGCCCCTCTCAGAGACTTCAACATCGATTCCAAATTGTTTCTCTTACTGTTTGCTTCCTCCAAGCAACTGCTCAGTTCTTCAATCACAACTTCCTTTTCTGAGATGGCTCTGACCATCTGGTCTAAGTGTTCAGAAATCAAAAACCTTCTCTGGGGGAAGGAACTGTTTATATTGTCAAGCTCGTCGGAGGCAACTACAAGTGATTCATGCCCATCACCTAGTACTTCCTCAATCTCAGTTGTCAAAAGCTTCCATTCCTCTGATAAATTCTGCAGTTCCATTTCTTTCTCCTCAAGCAATTCACTCAGATGTCTGTTTTCATTCTCCAAGAAGATTGTTTTCTTCTCGGTCTCGATCTCTTTGAGCTCACTATCACGGATTTGCTGCTGAAGAAGCGCAAGCTCCTCCTGCATACAGACAATAACCTCAGCAGTCTCAGCCTCAACCTGTCCGCGGACTTGGTCCATTTCCTCCTCATTAGAAGCTTGAAATGCTAGATCACTCTGGTACCACAAGTTCAGCTGCTTGGCCTTCTCAAGAGACTGATGCATCCTGTTAAGCCTAAACCGCAGTGGAGATTCATCACTCTGCACTTTCTCATTGGGTGGTTGATCCCTTAATATCACACTACTAGAAATCTGCTTCTTTAACGCAGCAATTTCAACCTCCTTCAGGCTGAGAAGCTTGGTATATTGATTGTTGCTGTTCTTCAAGTCTTCCAACTCGTTGATTGAAAGTACTTGTTCTGACTCGAGAGCTTGAATAACAGATTTCGCCTCGTGCAGTTCGGAATTCACTTCTTCAAATAGTTTTGTTGTTGATGAAAGCTTTTCTGTCATCATCTCAAGATCTCTGCTCAAGCAGATCGCTCTTTCCTCTGACTCAACCCGGGATACTCTCTCCTCTTGCAGTAAAATCTTCAGTATGTCCAACTCCAACTGTAACTCAACAATTTCTTCCGGGAAATCCTAAAAATGGAAATTATCACCCCATTATTAACATTGAAGACACCAATGAGAAGGACAATGTCAAACTAAAAAGTTTGCTTCAACTGAAAATGTTGATTGCTTATAAGAGCTCAATGTTTTCTGGTTGCCATGCTGTAAATCAACAAAAATCAGTTTCTTTTTTTTTTTTTCTTTTTGACATTTGTTGTATGTCTCTCCTCCCGTTTAAGTATAAAATGGTTGTTCATTGATCAATATTACCTTTGTTGATTTAAAATTGCCAGCTAGACCATTTTCCTGAGCATTCAGTTTGTCAAACATAGAACGTAGATCCTGTATTTCTCTGCAAAATGTCAGGCAGAAAGATCAGAAGACAGCGAAAAGCAGAGAATACTACGAGGAATTTCCACGAAAAAGTTTCAAAAACTCCTGAACTTCATTGTATGATAGCTCCCATTTGTTCTTGGGCTGAAATGTAGTGGAAAGCCTAAAGCTTAAACTCTAACAATCAGAGTAGGGGCTCTTGTTTCTTCCATGGAAGCCGAAAAATTACATGAGCTCATTTACCTTGCTGTTTACTTACTTCTTCTTATACTGGAATATTTAGAAATTCTTGGAAAGACCAAAATTATTTACTAGAAACTAATCTTGTAGTACTTATTTTTGCCAAGGCCAGTGCAAAAGCAATCTAATCAGTCAATTTAGCATGAAAGAACTCGAAAAATAAAAGAGAGGGAGAAAAATTTAGAATACGCCCTACCTACTGAGCTTAGCATTTTCCTGTAAGCAAGATGTAAGGTTATTCCTGCACTCCTCCAATTCATTTTGAGTGTTTTTCAACTGTAATTAATGAAAGAAAACTAGTTACCATAACAGATGAAGAAAAAAGAAAAAGGAATTTAGCATTCTGAATCTAATCTAATTAAAACAGACCTCTGAGTGAAGAGAACCATTTTCCTTGCTCAGATGCACAGCTTCCTGCAAAAATCAAAACATTGGTAGAGGCCCAAAAGGGTGACAACAAAGTAAAATAAATAAATAAATAAATAAACAGCAGTTAAACTAACTGGTGCCAAACAAAAACCAAACCTGAGGCTGCAAACTCAGATAAATATGCTGTTCTGGATTCGCATCAATGAATTGAAGTAACTAAAATACAAATACCAAATTATACATCAGTAAAAATATATATATATAGTAAATTTATTTTCTCGGTTCGGTGGATATACCTGATCCCTCAGTTTAGACACTTCTTGCAGTAGTATATCTCTCTCTCCTTCCTCATAGAATTCTTGAAATCTAAGAGAACGGAAAAAAAAAAAAAGGACTTTATTAAGATCTTAATATAACATAGCTGGAGTATTTGCTGTATGGCCAAAACTATACCTTCTTAATTGGTCTAAAAGTCTAATGTTCTCCAGGGCAAAGCGAGTTACTTCAGGGTTCTTATCAACTTTAGCCTGGAGCAACTGAATCTCTTCAGCAAGTGCTTTGTTTTCTTCACGCAGATAAGATTCAGAATTTATCGAGCCAGCCGTAAGTGACTCCATTCTTTGAATCTTGTCTTCCCTGAACTTGAGCATCATTTTGGTACACCTGGTGTCTTCCTCTCTTTGGTGGACCTGAAAGCCAGTGAGAGGTCAGATTAATGGAAAGTTTTCCCGAGAAATAACTGAATAAGGTAAAGGAATAAAATGGTACCAAACGGTTCAGCTGCTCAATTTCAGCTTCCAGTTGCTTAATCGACATATCTGCCATTTGCTCCCTTCTCAAGGCACCAGCAAGTGTTGTCTCCAAAGACTTTAACTGATCCAACACCATCAGCAGCAACATGTAGTGTTAGATGATGCGTGTGCGGAAATATTAAGAGATTAGAGATATTCTCTTTTACAGTATTTGTTCTGGGTTAAGAATTTTTCAACTCATTGAGCCATCAATAAACTATTCATTTTGATTCTTGAAGAAGTCTATAAACATCTGCAGCATGATCAACCAACATTTATAGAATTTATAAAAGAGTCAGAAGAAATGCTTCAATCACAGAAATTTGTATATTAGTATACCTGTTTAGTAGACATTCTGACAACGCCTTTGGATTCAAATCCAAGCAATTCCTCTGCCCTTTGTGAACCCTCTTCACCTTTGTTTTCCAATGGAACTTCTTCCTCTAATTCCATATCATCATCAATGCTTATTGAACCAAATGACAGAGATCTGGAGACATTTTGTCGTTTAAGGGCTGCAAGCTCCTCCTGTTCAACAGTTTATAGTATATGGTGTTGAATTCAGGTACTTGGTCTAGCAACTTTTATGCAAAAACATCTCCTCAAAACATAGCAGAATTTCCTTCTTTACCTGAAGCAGGCGAATCTGCCGTTGCAAAGCAATTACATCACCTGTTGAGTCCTCATTCACCACAGCCTATACCCAAAAAAAGAACATCAGCTATACACGTGATGATTGATAAAAAAAATGCAAATGCATAGATTAATGTGATTACATTATTCTGAATAAGCTTAGCTCTCTGAGCAAACTTCAAAGTGTTTAAGGTCTCAGCAGCGGCACTGCAAGAATAGACATGGGAAGTGAGTGGTGATTATAGAAGTTAGAGCAACTTGCATCTAGCTTAAAGGTCGGTGGTATGAGAAACTACCATATAGAAGGGCTGACATTAGCAACAATTACAGTTTTCGAGTTTCCACCAAGAGAATCCTGCACATTATTGAAGAGTGATGAAGACATCATCGCCGAAACACCAATATCGGCAAAAAAGATAGGGTGTTGAGGTTAACCTGGAGCAGAAAGGTTAGCCTTGAATCTCTGTATGGAACATGTTTAGGTTTCCCATTTGCAACGTCCACTAGAACCATTATGACATGACTACATGATCGAAAAATTTGTGTTACTTTAATGAACATAAAGTGTTGATGAATTAATGCAAGTGATTTAAGTACCCTAGAGTTGAGAGAGATTTGTTGATATTTGCAGCTTCTTTCAACCGATCTCCTTCAGCACCGGAAGTTTTTTGCCTACGAAATATAATATGATTAGCTGAATTGCAGTCCACATAATATAAACACTACATGACATAGTCACGAGATTCAGCAAGATTATGCACAATATATTACCTCTCAGATCCAGCAAGATCGACTAGATTCAGTCTAGCAAATCGCAGGTTTGTCGTGGAATCCTTTTCCCATCTGCTCTCAATTACACAGGTGAACACACTGTGGGAACGACTACTTTCTCTGTTCATGTTTGTGGCTGCTACTCTTCTGTTTGAAGAACCCTGCATGCAATAAGTGACGGTTAGATTGCATAGGCTAATATATGGAAGAGAAAGATAGGGGACACAAATGTCAGACATAAGAGATAGTTGTAGATAATAACCTGAATAAGGAGCCTCACAATATCCCCAACAGTTTGCACTTCAAACTCAGAGAGGTTTTCCACATAGACACCTTTCTTCACATCCTCCCGCAGCTAAAAGTGAATCGAGAAGAAATTATAGTTTCAAGTATTTTCAAAATTTCTACTGTAAGATACTAGTTACTTTAAACAATTGCACTTACAAGCAAATTTGTGGATGACGGATCGAGGAGATCCGTAACTTGTTCGTTATATATTTCTAAGAAAGAGCACTTGCAATTATACTTCAACTTCTCATCGCTCCGACTGTCTTCTTCCTACCATATAGAATAAACGTCACAGTTAATTTAATATCACTTTGAATCGACAGAAGTTATAGAAAAATAAAGGTATGAATACGAAGAAAAAACAAACTTACAGCTTGAATACGAGCAAACAAGAATTCGAAAATGCGCGGCGTCATTCCACGGTTGGGGCTAGGCTTGAATTCTAGGTCTTCAATCTCACCAAGCATGGTAAATGTCTTTCCGCTTCCAGTCTGCAAAACAAAACTCAGTCATTAGATACAGAGAACTAGAAACACAGATCTACAGAAAGCTAGACTCATCATGAGTTCAGCTAATCTTCGCCCTGGGCAAGAGATTTAGGAACAAAAAATTTTAACTTTAACTCAACACACTACACAACAAAAACACACATTTCCCAAGTTAAAAATTTTAACTTTAACTTTAACTCGACACACTACACAACAAAAACACACGTTTTCCAAGTCAAATTTATAATCACATCTCATTTGTCCTTTTTCACAATCAAAATTAAAATCAAAATCAAAGTTACTTTAACTCTGAATCCAAACGCACCCATAGTATCTTTTCCAGATTAGACACCGAAGCTGACAGAATGCGAGTGATGCTGATAATTGAAATTTTGCAGTAAAATATACAGAAACTATATTAACGAGTAAACCTGTCCAAATTAGGCCTACTATTGGATATTGAGCTACAAACAAACTTTTCACGGAAACACTTCAAGAATGACTAATCAGGGTAAGAAAATCACCTGGCCATAAGCAAACATGCAGCTGTTGTATCCAGACAAGCAGTTCTCCACCATTGGGAGACCAACCATTCTAAAAAGAGTTTCCTGCAATAGCCAACTATTTAGCGAAAACGAAGAAAATTTCTGCAAGATGTTCTTTTTTATGTTTTTAAGTTATCGTATTTCTTATTCTAACCTGATCAACAGTTTCGCAGGCTACATGATCGAAGGTGAATCGGGTCTCGGGTTGCCCAATCCATGTGATGCTCTGAGCACTTTCTTGCTTCAAACACCTATTGTAACCATGCATGCTTCGTTCCATGCTATTGAGGGGACGGACACGAATAAGAACCTGAACATTTTTTTTTTCACAATGTTAGCATTTTTCATTTCAAACCACTACTTTGATCCACTAGGAAATTGCATTGGAAACAACTTCAAACGAATAAGATTCTTCTTAGAAACTTAATTCTTGCAAATTATCAGAACCAAATTCACAAATTATAATCGATTTCAAGAATCAGTTCATGCAAATTGGCAAAAAGTTGAACCAAAAAAGCAAGCTTACCTGTACATTGTGGTCCATCCAAAATGATGGGTCCTCCTTAAGATCAAAGTGAGGCACTTCGACTGTATTAACAATTGTAGAAGGGCCATTAGAGCTCGGACATCCTCTATACAATGCAGAGAAGTTCCCCCACCTCCCACCTCCATTCCCGTCGATCTTACTCTTGAAGATGGCACTTGGAGGAGGCTTACTCACGCTCTTATTTGGTGTGCTTTGCGTTGAATTAGTCTCTGAGTAGTTAGAATAAGCTCTTCCCACTGTCCTATTTATCTTTGGAGTTGTGAGTGTCCCGGCGACTCCTCGGCTTGAGACAGAATAATTGCTTAGGTCACCCTTCGCATCCTCGCCCGTCTCACTTGGCTCATTTTTCGCCCAACCAAAACGGTGCCGAGCTGAAACACCCAGACTGTACTTCTCAGGCGTCCGAGCAGGCAATGCAGGCCCCTTTGGCTTCACCGGGGTCCTATCAGCTTTGCTCTTGGCGCCGCTTTCCGGCTCCGGCCTGCTGGTCACAACCGGTTCCTGAATCGCATTCAAAGGAGCTCGAGATGAGTCCAGGCTAGGTTGAGCCAAGGAGGATGCTCTAGAGCTGACGGGTATGTTCTCGATTTCCTCGTTCTTGCCCGAATTCCGGCGCAAGAACTTCAAATCCCTCAGCATCCTGTGAAAAAAACCCCGAAACAAGAACAACTAATGACACTTCGCGACACCAAAACCGAGCTTCTCAGCTCTGCAAAAGCAGGTGGTCGAGCAGTACCCGTACCTGGAAGAAGAATTGAAGAAGAGAATCCCTAACGGTCTAACGAATCCCCGAATCTTCAGCTGCTTTCGTCGTCTCCACGAGCAATGGTTGAGCTAGCTAGCGAAACAAAACCGGGGACGATGAGTCGAAGAGACAAACCGAAATCGCCATAAGGGAATCACGAACGTCTCTCCGTGTGCTGTTCCATCGTCCGGAAGCCACAGAGATCGCTGAGGAATTTGAAAATGTGAGCTTCGGAGTTCGAACAGAGGTGAGGGGAAAGGGGGAGTTCTTGTTTTTGACTTTGGGACGGGCTGTCGGATTGGATGGACGGCTGAGATGGGGATGAGGAATTCAAAATGGACGGTGGAGATTGATTCGAGAACATCACCGCTTGCGGGAATTTGAATTTGAAAGGGCCAATTTGAAAAAAAAAAAAAAGAGTAAGGTAAGCGCGAGAGGGCATATAATTGCGGGGCTTTTTACCTTTCCTTTTTCTCACCCTAACGGCTATGGCTATATACGGCGACACAGGATCTTTTCCTCTTTGAGCTGCGGACCCGGAACTTTTGCATGTTTGCAGTTACACCCTCCTCTCTGTTTCTTGGCAGCCCACACGACGCGATAGGGCACATGAAAATAGATTGATCTAATAGAAGTCAATATTTCACGTCGGGAAAGATACACTTGGCCCATTAACATATCCATCAATGTCATCTTTGTCACTAATGTTTTAGTTTGCATCACTTTACCCATTCATGTTCGAAAAGTGTGTAGCCATCGAAGAATCTGTTTAATATCATTTTGGTCATTTATATTTTATTTTTTTGATGAGTAATATGATATGGCATTACTAAATTGAACTTATATAATTGATCGGGTATCTCTCAAAAGTACAAAGATCACCAAAATTTGACAAAGATCCATCCTGCCCCAAGTCACAGGCGAGGGAATTCTCCGACCTCGGAATCCAGATACCAAGACCAGTCTGAACATATACTAAGAAAACTAATAATGTTTGAAACTAAACTCCTAATCTCCCATGGCGAGCTAGGGGATGTAAGATGGCTTCAACTAGTAGCATAGCATCATAATGGAGCCAAATCTTCCTCCAACCTCTATCAACAGCCATGGATAAAACAAGGAGTGCTGCCGGAGCCTCGGCTTGGAGAGATGTGGAATCTGCTGAAATTTGAAACCACGGAAAATTGATTTGGCTATTATGTCGTGCATCAATCTGTAGCACTCCAACAAGACATGAATTGTTACTGTTCCAAGCCGCGTCTGAGGAGACAATACACTAATCGGATCCCGTGATATCTAGTGGTGCTCAGAGTTGCAGAGGCGGTTCACATCGGTTCACCAAGCCAAGGCCGAGATAGCCTCCGATCGATGAAGCTAGGGCGCGGCTAAGCTATAATACTCGGCCGAACCTCTCTTTCTCTCTCTCACTCTCTCTCACTTTTCGGATCTTAAGAATAAACAACATGCCTAGAATTAATTACAAGACACCATATCTATATATAGATTTATCCTAAGGATCTAATTGCAATAATTAATTAATATATTAATTAATCTATATTAATTAATTACTCACAAATTAGTCTTGAACTTTAAGTCATCTAATGACTTACCCTTCAAGTAAGAAAGAAGGATCATTCTAATTCTTAACACAAAGTTTCCACTTATACACAATCTATTTATATAAACTTTCCAAATAAGGAAACTCTCTTATTTCCTTAATTATATTTAACCTTGATGTTGGACTCGGCTTCGGAATGTGCTAGCACCTTTGCAACCATATTGTAAGTCCCATTCGATAATTAATTCCTAATTATCTTCCTTAATTAGAATTAATTCTTTTCTCGGCTTAAACACGCTCAATGTGTGTGACTAACTAGGTTCACACCAAGTGGCAATGTGATTATAATATCAACTTGTTTGACATTATCATAAACTCTTTTCTGTAACTAAAAGAATAATTTCAAGAATGTCATTGGCTCCCAAAGTTCACGAGTGACGCTTAATAGTATATCATGACAATCCAAATAGTAATGAATGTATAATTAAAACATTCTAATGAACTTGTGACCATATACACCATGCATTGAGTCCCTTCACTACAATATCCCAATCTAGTCAGGGCCATGGTAAATGTCAAACCCTTTAGTCGACCATATGGATCATCTGGTTTCATTGTTGGATTTGTTGCACTTAAACAGAAACTCTTTTCTATTCAAGTCCATCTACCCTGACCGAGGATTCTCGATCCATAATAAAACTTATATCCTTAGGACATTTTCCCTGTTTACTCAAGTTAGTGAATCCCCTCTTGATCGGATACATACCTCTAAGTATAATCAACTAGGGCCACCACCTTCCGAATACTCATGCTAAACACAAATATATTAGCAATAGTAAATCCTAATTACCCATATATGAGATAGCGTTTCATATTAGGTCAAAGGACTATATGCATTAATACAATCTAGATAATATTCATTGACATTAGTAAACTACCGTGAGAATATTATCTAAGTGTCACGTTCAACTACTTATCACATAAGCACCCACATGTATGTCCTAACAACGGTTGTCATATAGCATGATACTCGCTACTCCATCTTCATTAGTATCTATATACTAATAATGTATACAGACAGATAATAATCTATCAAAAGAGATAATTCCTAGTTAAGTCTCTTACAATCGTAAACAGTTTAAGGATATTCTTATTGAACTATTTCGTCACTCATATTCTTAACTCTTTAAGAATGAAGTATTCAAAATATCTTTAAAACTCTATTCAAATAAACATAGATAATATATTAATAATAGAATAAACTTCATTGCCATTAAAGGAATCATCCGAACTTTGGGACATATCACTAACAGTTCCAAGTTGCGTCTAAGGAGACGGTGCACCAATCGGGTCCCGTGATGTCTAGTGGTGTTCCAAGTTGAAGAAGTGATGTGGCTATCTGGATGGGGAGTTGTTCTATGGGTCGTCCGATGTTGTTATGCTCCCTGAAGTTCCTCTTGAGTTTTTTGATGTGCTCATGAAGATTTGCAGCTTTTCCCGAAAAATAAGACATCATTTCTAAAGTTCCACAGTTGATAAAGAGTTACTGCCCCATAAAAAGAGAAACACAACTTATCAGCTGGACTTTCCATGAAAGTAGTAGGAGGGCAAGCAATGAAGTTAATCAAATCTTTAATCGAAGTGCTCGGGATAATGCTCAATGACAAATCCCAAGGTGATTTCTTCCAATAACACAATAAAAGATGCAATCTCCGTAAATATGGCTTGTTTAATCGGAGCTGGTTTGACAAAGGGGACACGGTGCGTATTCTTTACTAAACCAGGGGAGACTAATCTCCATAAATGGATTTTGAAACAGTCATGGATTTTGAGCTTCTAAATTTCTTTCCAAACAACTCCATTTTTGCTTTGGAAGTGGCGTTGTTGGTCCTTCACATAAAAAGATTTGACAAAGTACTTCCCTAAGGAGGTGGGTGTTCAAACTGCTAAGTTGTCGTAATCCTCTTGAGGCAAATGAATCTTGAGTATGTTCTCAACTATGCTGTGATCAAGTCGATTTGTATGGAAAAAGTAAGTCACGCACCTAAGCTCATAATTTCATAATGATGTCTAAACTAGGGGAGGGTTTAAGATCGACCATACCTGGGATCCAAGGGTCGTACCAAGCTAAAGTGGAAGAGCCATTCCCTATAGAGAAACAGGTACTTACCTGGATTGTGTCCTTATACCATTGGAGACCCTTCCAAATTGGGGAGGCAGTGGATGTTGCTCGGTGACGAGAGTTTAGAAAGTTACCGTATTTTCCTTTTAGGGCTTGGAAGGTAAGGCTATTTGTGTTTGCAATTAGAGCCCATGCAGTCTTGGAGAGCATTGCTTTGTTGGAGTCCTCCGCTTTTCGAAATCCTAGCCCCTCCCCCCCAAACGACTTCGATTGACAGATAGAGTCCCAATTCTTTGGAGTGTAGTACCTACCTGTTTCTTTGTTACTTCCCCTCCAAAAACGTCTTGTCAATCTATCAATACTATTTAGGGTGGATTTCGGAAGTCGAAAGAGTGACATAGGATAGATCGGGGTGTTGTTTATGATTGAGCTGATTATAGTGGCTTTTTCGGCCCAATAGAGAGCTTTTGCTTTATAGGAGGCCAAGTTGCCCTTGATCTTATCGATTATGAATTGAAAGAATTCATTTTCCTTCTTTTGGAGAAAGAGAGGGTTGCCCAAGAACTCGGTGTCTTCCTTTAGTTTCCTCGTGCTGAGGATGGATTTTGCTTTTCTGTGCATGTCCGCTGCAGCATTTTTTGAAAAAATGAGGTTCGATTTTGAGAAGTTGACTTCTTGACCCGACTTCCAAGGCTCTTGAGAGGATGAGAAGTTCGTCTGCAAATATTTTGGCAGTTAACTTTTTCTAAAAACGTGTCAATTTAGTCGTTATCGCTTGCAACATTTAATTAATACCAAAATTATTTCCAAAATTAATACATTATTAGTAGATCTTTTTTAAAATTCATACAATCAAAAATTTCTTAAAATTGAAGAAAGAAAAATGCGAAGAGACCAACGCCAACAACCTCACCTGAGTCGCTGGTGGTGGCAAGTCAACGACCACTGACACCCGGTTCCATCCAAGGTATGCCCCTTTTCTCTCGTTGCAAATGAAAAGAGAATATGGCAGATCCGAGCAATGATGGTTCAATGCCAACCACCAATGTCCCAATAGAGATTACCAGTGGCCTCACCAGTTTTATTTCCAATATATCTCGAAGACTATGAGAAAAGACATATCCAGGCAGCCACGCCTGTGTTGGACTGCCATTGACCGTCGTTCTCTTCGTCTTCCTTTGTAATTTTCAATTTTTCAAATTTTGAAATCTTCAAAAGTATCTAATCATAATATAAGTTTTGAACCATTATTGAATACTTTGCCTAGAAATTTCAAGATGTTAAGTTTAAGGTTCAACTGACAAATTTTTACATGTGATAATGGCCAAAGTGGAATAAAGAAAGCATCAGTGCCTAAAATGATATTGGAGTATAATGTGAATAACCAAGTTGATGAATTTTAGAAAAAGTGAATGATTAAAGCAAAACAAAATAAAACTTACTGATGAACCTTACTGGGTAAAGTGATACTGAAGGGGAAATTTAGGGGGCAAAGTGTCTTCACGTTTCAGGTCGGCAACAAGATAACGCCGTGTTTCCAGAGTGGATTAAACTGTTTAATGTACCTTGCAAACATAACCAGGATTCCTTCCATGCACGAAGGAAGTGATGAGCTTCGGCTTCGGGTCTCTTGGAGCTCCAAGACAAATATGACCAACGTGTACATGCATGAGGCTCAAGTCGTACCATCTGCAACACCATAGACTGTCCCCAGAAAAATGATACATGAAGTTGCCCATGAGTTTATCGAACATCGTGTAGACACTCATGACCCAATGATCATCGAAGTATTGGCTACATCAACTTAAAATGCTATGCTATTACAAGAGCTCATCACTGAAATTCGAGTTGTTTTGAATTCAAAATCCATCTAAAAGTTTCAGGAAATCTCGCCCCAGATCAAGAACTCTTCTGCTACTCTTAAAAAGTAGGTCTTCTGTAGAGAATACCCGATACAAGTTCTCTAGGAAGGACCACAAACTATCATCACTCCGAGGAAAACCCACGATAACTCCTTTTGTGCGTCGCTCTTTCCTATGCCACCTAAAACATGGAGATATCTGGCGGTGGTCCATACACAGAATTCCAAGAAAACGGGATGACCCAGTCACTACTATCACCTGCACCAAAAACCAAGAATCGAACAATGATAGCACATGGAAAGAAAAGCCACATGCAAAGCAATACTGACATGGTAATAAAAAGGAACTAGAGAATAAAAAAGCAGATCTCAACTCACCGTGGGAATCAGGAGAACTGATTCCTAAAAGCCTACAGGTGGCTTCAGCGAGATGGATAGCTTCAGGAATGTTGTCCCCTTCAGAGCAATAACATAACAAGCACGTAACTTCTAAACCTTTTGCCTGTTCAAAATTAATACATATTGAAAAATTCAGTCATCGTGCATGAAGATCCCCAAAATGCTACCATTTATTATATTGTAAACTTAGAAGAAGAGCATTGAAATTGGTAAATTAAAACCATAAAGCCGAAGAAAAAACTGGGACCACGGAAAAAATTCTGAGAAACAGCTTTGCTGTTGTTCAAACTGCAATAAGAAAAATAGATGCAGAATTCATACAACCTTCAGATTCTCATTTACCAAGTACTTGACAAAGAACAGACCCCTCATTCTATGAAATAAATTTTTTATCCAAATTTGAAAAAATGGGAATTAAATCTTGTCCACTTAAATTTGCAAGATTTATAAACTGAAGAAATAAGTCAACCAAAGTAGTTAAGAAATGCAAATTATCATGAATGAAGGGCCTTCTAAGACTATTCTGAAGGTCGCATGTTATGCTCCATATCTAAACGTGATTTTATTTTGTAACAATACCTTGAAGCAGGAGAAAAGAGCAGAAAAAGGCAAACTTGGGTAATAATCTTCTTCTTCGAAATCATCTTCAGCAGGCAGAGTATCCTCTGCTGCAGAATTTCCTTCAGCTACAGTCCTAAGATACTTCCAACACCTCTGATCAAGGTTATATTCAGGCAGTTTCTTCCATCCAAGCCGTTCACACAGATCATCTGTTCCATCAGGGTTGGAGCTGGATAGATAGTATGTCTGCAAGCCACTGAACATCCCAAATACAGACAACTTGATTGGAAACTGATCCTATTGATACTTTCATATTGAATGGTAAGAGAAGAAGTTTCGTGAAATAGGATTTCATGCAAACTTAAAAGCACTACAGCCCTTAAATAAGAGAGATATCTAGTAAAATAATAACACTAACATTATGCTATGCCCGTGTACTCTACTACTTCCCACCAAAATAAAGATGGGAGGCTCAGTAAAAAAGATATTTCATTTTTATGTAATTGTCTTTTCATCCTTTACATACTTTTTCGGGAAAATTAACATACAGTTTCACTCTTCACTAAATAATCTTTATCGTCATTCATAAAGAAATCAAAGTGAAGATATGAAGCACAAAAACTTCCATAACCGCTCAGTGCTGAGCAGATACATCTTTCAGTCTTCCAGGCCCAAAGTTGGATATATATATATATATATATATGTATGAAACATGTAGGCATGAGAAAAAATATTTTAACCTATATATACATGAAACATGTAGGCATGAGAAAACCTACTTTCGAGCTAATAATCCAAAAAAAAAAAAGCAGAAAGGATTTTCGTCCAGGGGGGGCAAAAATGTTATTCGATATAAATAGTACATAAATGATTTTTTTCGGGGGGGAAAAATACTAATTTTACATAGTTTTGGGGCAAAATTTCAAAGAAATCCAAAGTTCAGGGAGGGCAATTGCCCCCCCTGCTAATGAGCTGGCTCCGCCCCTGAGCAGAACCTAGCTGAAGTGTACAAAATGTGTACTGCTTCAAGTACCTTGACATATCAATCCTTTGCCATCTCCCAAAATCCAAACTAGAGAGAACAACAACACGCTTCTTCCCACTTGCAACAGCGAAATCTGCCAGATTCTTTGCAAATTCTATCATCATCCCCTGGTAAAATGGCCATATATTTCCAGTTATTATTGCATCAGTATAATACTAAGATAACTCAAAAGAAAACTGGTTTCACCAACTACACGAGGGAAACTCAGATGGTTTTAGAATTAAAAGGCGAAATATGTTCATTAATAGCATGAAGCATGAGATTGAGTTGTTTCCAGTACCTTTACAACAGGGGATCTTTGTTGGACAAGAGTCAATCCATTAGAAGTTGAATCATACGCTACAACCAAGAAATGACCCATTACTATATGTTCCTATAATCACTACTGCAATGCTTAAATCAACGGCAATTTTGTCAACTAAATCCATTTGTTTTTCTCAAAAAGAGCCTTAGGATCATAGCAACCAAGCACTTTACATCATCCACTGATTTCAGATTTTTAGATCGTAGTATTAAAAGCAAAAGCATACCTTCAAGAGGGAGAGCAAGCTCCCCTTGGGGAACTGGCCCGTATGCATCATTACCAACACACGGGAGAACATAAGGATCATCTAATAACCCAATTCTCTCAGCTCTTAGACTTGATATCAAAAGGTCTACCGCCAACTGCCCCACATTCCCAATCGATAATGCAGGCTACCTTAAACAAAATGATAAATTATTTTCAAAAGCATAAATAAAAGGAATAATGAATTTAAAATCGATAGCCAATTGGGTATCCATGACAGGAACCAAACAAGATTAACTATTCAACTTGCCAACAGTTTTGAGTGCTATGATGTATATCAGATAAAAAGGATTGGCACCATATAGAGACAAGCAAATATATGTATGTGCGTATATATATATATATCTCTATATAATACATATATATAAATTGTAACTCCATTTTGCATTTCATTAGATGACCAAATGAGTGATTCAACGATTAAGTGAAGGATGAACCCACCAGTACGAGCCTGGAGCAGTGTTCATTAACTTGTTTGCCATCTTCAACAATGAATTCCATTGGGCAGCACTTGCGTACCTGAAAAACAAATTCCTGGTCCAGCCAACTCCAATTAGCCCTAATCAAAGCAATGGAAGGAAAGCATAAACCTAGAGATTGGTCGGGAGATATTTAACTGAGTTACTGATTAAATGGTACACTGAACTGGAATACCAATCAAAAACTGCCTTTCATACGCTTCCTTCTCCCTATATCTCATTCATTCCCATCTTCAGCTTCATCCCTAACCCCTTTTCTCTTTCTAGCCCACCATGGACGAAATGTCCAATCGATTGGCACTTACTTGCCGAACGATACAATTATCATAAACTACAGCTCCCAATTCCTACTTAGGAAAGCTTGTCATCGTCGTGAGAGAGGCAGAGCTCGCCTACCTGAGGCTGAAGCACAGCGGAGTGAGGCTGAAGCTGGCCGGTTAGACGGTCTCTGTAATGGCAACTTCGGGCATGATCGGCTCTCTTGTTTCGGAAGCCTGAAGGTAGGACCTAGGAAGCTCTTTTCTTTTTCTTCTAGCATTTGAGTACACAACTTAGTGAAAATTTTAACTTGACCATCAAAGGTTCAGTTTAGTGTCGGTTTGGCCAGTAAAGTTTTCGTCGTGGCTACATTGGCCACTCAAAAAGCAAAAACTATGCTATTTTACCCTTTTGGTTAAGGTTATCCCGAGTCCGTCCAGACTCGGGTCCACTCGTGGAGCATCTGCGACTTTGAGAAAGATCGATCCGCTATAACATTTCGCAAATTATAATTCTAGCCAACTCCACTAAATAGCAGTGGTCCTAGGTGGTCAGATATGGCTATAGTGAGGTCACTTGCACGGGTGAGGTCATCGTTGGTCTTAACTAGGTTAGTTCGAGATGGTCTTTACAAAGTAACACCATCTCAACTTCCTAGTGCCTTTATAGGCCATCAATCATGACCTTAAAGAAACCACATGTAACTTCTTTGATGCAAGGGTGGCCAAAACTGAGTAACTACTGACATTCCTTGTGGTTCGGTAACTGGATTTGACATCAACTTCATTCATTAGGGCCATCGATTGGCCAAGTAAAGGTAATGGTATATCTTGTAGCGCCATTGGCAACCTCAGTTGGGCCGCTATCGTCCTCTCTGCTTTAGCTTTGGTTTGCCTCTCAAAGAGGCACGACGGGCTTTCAACCTCGAAATGGTCTTTTCAATCATTGATTTTTACATTCAAGTCATTAATGAAACGACATCACGCTATCATATCGTAACAACTTTACGCCCTTCCCTTTCCTGCGTGAAGAATATCTACGAAAAGTAAAATTCCCATCCCTCCTCTCCTCTCCTCTCCCTTTTTCTTCCTTCTTCTTCATTCCCCTTACATTTTTGCTGGATTTTATTTGGCAAGGGTAAGGGGAGGAAAGGGAGGGAATCGAATTGGACAGACTATTTTTTATTGTTCGGATTGAATTAATTTGGGATAAAATTGAAACGAGAGAAAATTTTATTTGAATTAATTAATTAGTATGCGCTTTAATAATATGTTCTTGTAAATTAAAATGGGCAAAAGAATATTTTCAAATTTTTAATGTTTTAGTCTGTCCTTTTGCCTCCAAATTCTCCATTGGTGAATTAATAATCAATATATATATATATATATATAAAGTTGAATTCAAGGCAATAAATAGGGTTAGAACGGTAAGTGCAAAAATAATATAGGGATAGAACAGTAAAGGCCTAAATTAAATAAAATTTATAGGAAAATAATTAATATTTATTATGCACTAAACGCATTGAATAGTAGCATGATGGAAAACTAATTCTTAATTGTTTTCAGTCATTGCTAGTAAACAAATAATCATAATTTTGTTCATTAAATTGGATCTATAAACAATTATGTAATTGTTTATTTATCCAATATTTTTATGCTACTGGAATATAATACACTCTTTTTATGTCTAAACATATATATATATATAGTAGAATTCAAGGTAATAAATAGGATTAGAGCGGTAAATGTCAAAATAATATACGGTAAGAAATGTAAATGTCTAAATAAAATTTAAAGTTAAAAATATTATCTATAGAAAAATAATATTATTCATTATGTATTAAATGCATTAAATAGTAAAATGACGAAAAACTATTTCTTAATTGTATTTAGTCATTGTTAGCGAACAAATAATCATAATTTTATTTATGAAAATGGATCTATAAAAAATACTATAATTGTTTATTTATCGAACTTTTTTATATTACTGAAATATAATACACCTTTTTATGTCTAAATAATAGTTAGGATTAAAATTAAGTACTAATGCCATCTTTGACAAATTAGTGGTAAATAGCGCAAATTAATTAGAAATGTGTATATATATGAATTATATATAAATAAGTCACTCCACTCTAAGTTAAAGTCATAGATATTTGTACATGAATGATGAGATTTTATCAATAAATTCAAAATAAAAATCTTATATAAGGATGTTAATACTCATCGATATATATATATATATATATATAAACTTAAGTCCCACCTGAATCCTAAAATTGATAATATTTATGATCAGTTTTAAGAAATTAACAATAATATTGCCTGAAGTCAAATATTGACTAAAGTTAATTTCATTAGAGTAATATATCATATATGAAATAAAATTAAAATTTGCCTAAAATTTACTTGAGGTACTTAGATTAAGCTTCTATTAGGAGTTTTTAAAATTAATCCGTGTAATGCAAGGCGTAAACATGACTATATTTCGTAATAAAGTTTGATTTTATTTAACTTAGCTTAACTTAACTTTTTTCTCAATTTAACAAAACAATCATTTTTTTTAATCTTTTCTTCAAATTCTCTCTCATATTTTTTCTTATTTATTATTTAATTAATTTTTTAATACCAAATTCTCTAACCTATTCAATTCTTTATCCTTAATTCAACAACATAATCATTATTTTTTAATCTTCTTCTTTAAATTCTTTCACATAATTTTTCCAATTACCTTTATCTTCATCACCTCAAATCAAACTAAATCAAATTTAATTTAATTTAACCTCGTTTCTAAACATTAGCAATGTAATATCCGAGGGCAGGAAAATCCCTAAAATTTGCAATGCCGAACAAGCGAAAAGGGAACCCTCCCTCCCTTTCCTCTGTCTCTCCTCCATTTCCCTATATTTTTTTTCAAATCAAACAAAGTGTTAATGATACTATCCAAATAAAGAGTTAGAGTGATGATAAAATTGTCTCAATAATTAAAAATTGGTCCGTCTTATGATGGTGGCGAGTGGGTAAATTTTTCCACCCGCAGCCACCATCCTTTTAAAAGTAATCATATTGATATGATTTTATTTTTAATTTCTTCATTGCAGTATAAATTAATACTAGAAATGTACTAAATTTTTCTTTGGAAAACACGATGTCATAGTACTAGTATGTGATTGAGATTAAGTCTCGCTTAGACAGGTTGTGACTATAAGATTCTTTTACGAATTTTGAGCTCTACACCCTAAGTAAAGTTCGTTATTTAAGATTAGTCGGACCACTTATTATATTGATGACTTTCTAATTAAAAATATTAAAAATTCAAATAAAAATATAGCAAGTAAAAATATTAGTGTAATACCTTATGATATGTTGATCAGTGTAATCTTTTAGAAATTTTGAATTATCTACTGGCAATCCAGAGTTCATAATATTCATGCATATGTAAAATCATTAATTTCAAAAGATTGAACAAAAATTTTTTTTGATCCGTGGCATCGGCCGAGTGCACGCTTGTGTATATCAAACATGCAAATTTCTAAAAGATTACATAAATCATAGTGGCCCGATCTTCATTCAATTCCGAATCTAACATCCAACTAAAAAATTCTGAATCTAACAACACAAATATTATGGATAATTTCTTTCTTTGCCATTTTTAATTGGATTTTAAAAGTTAGGACGCTGACGCTTGTCGGTTGCAATCACCAACACTAGCGGATAACTATCAAACATGTCAGCATTCAGAAATTTCTTTGAATTTCATTCGACGCAGTTAAAAAATTCAAACATTATTGATCATATAAAAAATAAAAGTATATTGAAAGAATAATAATAATAGGAAAATAAAACCATCTATATATATATATATATATATATATGTTTTACCAACATTAATTGATTGAATTGACTTAGCGCTAGTTTCCCTTAATTAATGTCTCGCGTTTGAATTTTGTGAATGAAAAAAAATTGAGGGAGTTTACCTCATTAATAGACTGATCCAACTTGAACCGGATTAGTAGGAGTCCGACAGGCTTTCGAATACTAAAGTACATACTAAAAAAAAACACCATATGTCGATTACGACCACACATTAAAATATACGTCCGTTGGAGTCCCGAAAGGCCATTTCATCCAAACTAGCTCCTTCCGTTCATTAACAAACAGCTTCTTCCTCATATCTTTCCCCCAATTTAATGCTCTCCCTATCTCCCACTCCCTCTCATCTATAAATTAGAGAGACGCGGAGATCATTCAAAGAGAAGAGGACGATATCGACAGCGTTGTTCTACTTGTCTTATATAGCAAATAAAGGTTATGATACTATTCAGATCAGCCATGGAACTGGCAATGGAGTTCATCTTCGTTGCAGCGCAAGCTCTCAGCATCGTCAACGATGAGGATTCGCCCCAGCGCCGGAGCTTGCAGCGTAGGAGTCCCAGCTCTGCTGTTGCTCCTTCTGTTCCTTTGATCGGGTTGGTTCCATGAGATCTATGCCCCGCGTGCGGTCTCAATTCGAACTCATTAGGTTGTTACTGGAGATGAAACGGATCGTACATGCATGTTTGTTGTGCTTGTCTGAGCTTCATGAAAGTTCAGGACACTGAAAGTTTTGGTAGATGTGAATAGTTTTGCATGTTTCATTGTCTGATTTAATTACAATTGGAGATCATCTTGTGTGGTTTTCATTTGACACGTTCACGTGAATGTATACCACATTCTTTCTCTATATCTTACCACGATATGAGAAACATTGGCATGTGATTCATTATTAGTATAAAACGCCGGCATTTCTTTCGCACGTTCGCTCGCGCTTGAAATCAGTTAAAACTCGTAACTCCATCTCATCAGACGTGCATCAATGAATAATCATCAGTGTTGGTCAATTATCACATGTGATCGTAAAAGTCACTATGTCCCACATGTACAAATCCTCGTTTAAATGATTAGTGTGATGAGATATGAATCGTCCATAAACACACGCGTAAGAAGCTGAGTTCAATCCGATGCATGGGAAAGTCGAGTTCCATCTGATCATCACATATCCGATGATGTCGTTTCAGTGATATGGATAAGAAGGTGCGAGTTCAATCTATTGCGTTACGTTTGGGTTTTTGATCCTCTAGTTCATAAATAATAATAATCATAATGATGATCATAAAAAGGTCATGCTAACGTATTTTCCAAGGGAAAAAAAATCAGCATGCATATGATATATATATATATATATATATATAATATTTATAGGGGTAAAGCGTGCATCATGTGTCTCAGAGGATAAGATTCAGCAAATCTTTGAACTTTTCCATTTGTACGAAACGTAATGTTGAGGGATGAAATATTCCATTCAAAGATGCCTTCGTTCTTCCATAATATCATTGTTATATAATGTGGGGTCTGATCGCAGTTATAAAATGTAATATTTAAATTGAAAAATCCATATTAAAGAAATATTATTTTCAATCTTCTTTTCTCAATTTTCATTTCTTTCATTATATTATTATTTGGCAAATGACAATAATCTTTTTATCCAAAAAAAAATCAATGACGACGACTCTATTAAAAGAAAAGGAGATAAAATATAAAGAATCATGAAAAAGTCTATTAATAAAAATTAAATTTAAAATCTCTTAATTTCAATTGAGAGTATATATTACTGCAATATATAGCCATTCTTATTTCAAATTATTTGAGAAGACCATTTCTCGAATAGTCGACAAAAGAAGGGAATTATGCGTGAATTATTCATGAATACTTCCTAGATACGTTGAGAAGATGGGAGCAGAGCTCCAATGGCCTTGACATCATGACCATGTGATCCGATCCCTTGATCTTCAGCACCTCGTTAGGAGGGTTCCTCTCAAGCATCCACTCCACGAGATCGTTCGGGGTCAGCCGATCTCCCTCCGACTGTATGAAAACCTTGGACACGGTCCCATACCGCTCTTCCGACAGTGCTATTTCCCTCGACATATCTTTGTCGCTGAATAGGCGCAGTGGCCTCATCAGTGTGGCTGCCAGGGTCCAGTCCTGTCGGTTCGTAAGATCCACATCAATTACATTACTCAATCGAAAACGGAAACTTATGCCGAATAGAATACGCTGGGGCTAAGACCGATACGAGGTTACCTCGATGGGGCTGAGTTGGTAAACTCGCGTTGCTAAATGAATTGGGCCGAAGATGAAAGTGGTCGGCGGATTATTGGGCCCATTGTCGTAGGTGTAGCGGCTGTCTAGCACCGGCCCCGATCTCCTCAGTGACTTTTTTGATTCACACCCATATCGCATTCAAATTATTAAAAAACAAATATTAATATTAATGCCATAATTTGACCAACCCCTAACAAAATAATAATAATAATAATAATAAAGCATACCCCTTAATATAATCAATGCATCCACCTACTGAACTGGGAACGCTGACATTCGGCGATATCATTAGGACATTTATATTGCGTCTTTGTATTTCGTAGTTTTTTTTTTTAATTGGGCACAGACTCCTTTTATCATGAAAAATAAATAATAATAATAAAACTCAGATAATTTTATGGTTATTTTATTTTAATTTTGATAACGTATTACCGGTTGAATATGAGCCCCTCATTGATCCAATGACCATTAGAAGGTCATGGACAGTTAGATCGATATCCGGAGCATAGAACTTCCCGAAAAACGGAACCAATAAGAGAAAAACAGGTACCTCATTATTGAGGATGGAGACGTTGAGGGAAGGGCCGGGCATTGGGGCAGTGACGAAAACAGCCACAGAGATCTTACGAGGAAACCTCTCCATGGCCTGGGAGATGGCCAGGCCACCCAGGCTGTGCCCGACGAGGACCACCCTCTGGCTCGAGTTGAGGGACATCATCAACTCCGTCAGTGGCTCAAAATAGTCGGAAATTGACTTCAGGGAGCTGGCCTGTCGCGGGTCAACCCCAGAAGCAGCCAGGTCCAGTGCCGTGACCTCGTGGCCCGAGGATCTCAATAGCCTGACCAGCTTGTACCATGACCACCCGCCATGGCAGGACCCGTGCACGAGGACAAAGTGATGCCTTGTACTTGGGGTAGGCTCCAACGTCTTTGGCGATGCATCGTGAGCCAAGCTCAGGAGGAGGACAAGAAGAAAGAAGGGTAGGATCGGTTTCTTAAGGAAATCATAAAGCATTCTTTCCATATCGATCGGTTCGGTTGGGTCAGATATCACGGATGCTGCCGGTGAAACAATTTATAGGGATGATTAATCCTACTTGAAAATGTTTACGGTCACAAAGGGGAAATTAACTATATTGACTCATTGACTTACGAGATATATATTGATATATTTATGTATTCCCAGTCAAATCGTTCAGGGATTTAATATTGAGCTTCTTCTTCTTCATTTGACTGGACCTTTTATGCTCTAAGGCCAACTGATGATCACGCTGATTAATTAATAATATCCCAAAGTTAGAGATTTAGATTACCACATATGATCAATCCGATCGAAATTAGTTGCTTCCTATTGGTGCAATCGTCGATATCGCCCAATCGAGGCTCCAAAGTTTTGTGCTCAAGGATCAAAAGCTCTCGGCTATATATGCGCGGCTCAGTTCCGATGTCCCCATCTTGCATAGGCCCAGCTATTGATGATATGGATGATAAGGTTTCGATTTTCCGGAAACAACCCGATATTTTCTTGAGAAATGTAAAATTTTCTCCAATATTTATGGAGCTCATTCGCTTCCTTTGATAGACTACTTACAAGTGAGAGATATATTTTAACGCCCTTATTAATATATATATATATATATATATATATATATGTTAGTGCATCATGTGGCCTGTTTGGACCCGTGCTTATGAACTTATATGAGTTGTCAAGAATAAGGAACTAGTACAATGAAACAGAAAATTCCGTACAAGCGACGGTTACTATAATCAGAGTCACTACCGCCAAAATCTCCCTATTCGAAGAGAGGGAATGGGGGAGATTGGAGGTCGGGGCTGGCAAAGATGCCCCACCGCCCCTCTCGTGGTGTTCCATTTCCTCTTCCTGTTCCTAATGGACTCATACGGTCACACAGATTTAACATTCCAAAGTTTAGAAATTTAGACCACGACATATGATAAATACAATCGAGAAAAAAAAATTAAAAGAAAAGAAGTTGCACACTACTGGCCGTGCAGGGGAATCATAATCGAAAGAACCAAATATATCCTCTATTGTTTAAGAATATATATTGATAATTATTTAGGAGGGAAATCCACTGCGTCCGACAAGTGTACTTTCTAATGTACCAACAACCCAGAGTCCATGTTATCACTACAAGTACAAGCCAACATCGTACAATGTCAAACGAATTCTCGCACGCCTCATTTAGTTTAATTGTTCTTGTTCTCTGGGATCCTGAAATGGTGGATCTGGATGTTCTCGACATTGAGCTTCATGAAGTTGCTGCGCGTCCTGGTGATGTGAAACTTGCCCCAGTTATACGCCCGGTACTTGGCTGGGTTCTGCTTCGTGATGAGCTCCTCCAGCGGCTTGACCATTGTGTAGTGAGCCGGGTTGAAGAAGAATGGGATTGAGAACCTCTCCTTCTCTGAGTTCACCATCACCCTGTGCTCCACGCTCTCGTACGTCTCATTGCTCCAAACCTAGCAAAGGCATTTTCACGCGGCACGTCAGTTGATGATCGTCATCAGAATCTCGGAGATCATCTTGTGATGCAGAGGGCCTGATATGAAGGTGGGTGACATTATTGAAAAGCAGGCTAAATATATATGTACCTGAATAATGTCACCAATGTTGATGATGTAAGCATTGGGGATGGGCTTGACCCGGATCCATTCCCCGTCAGACTTCCTCCTGACCTCTAGGCCCCCAACATCGTCCTGTGCGAGGACGGTCAGTGCCCCGGAATCTTTGTGGTGGCCAACACCGAGAGCCAGATGAGGAGCTGGGCAAGGCGGGTAGTGGTTGAGGCGCATGAAGGTGGTCTGGTGGTCATTGAAGAAGCCATGGAACCTGTCCGCTGGCAGGCCCAGGCTCAGGGCAATCAGCTCCATCAGCCTGAATGCGAGCTTCTCCACCGCTTTCGCATACTCTTCGCAGGCTTCCCTGTATCATGGCACATACCTCGAGGGTCAGTCGGATCGAATTTCTCAACCTAACCGCCCCATAAAATTTTGATACAATGTCGGACGTGTAAGCAGCATCTCATTCAATTTGGTTATATCCAGCCCAAAAAAAATTAAATTTAGTACCTCAATTCAGGAAGGTTCTCGGGCCACTTATTACTCCACTGTGTCACCTCCTCATCGTCTGGCGTGTACGATGCCGGGATCAGGGTCGGGTCGTGCAAGGTGAAGTCGAACACTTCCTTCCAATCCCTAACGTTCTTGGTGTGCTCGGTGTCGTAGTAGCCCAGCGTGCTCACCTCGTCCCTCCTCACCTTCCTCTTCTCCTCTAGGGGCTGGCCAAAGAACTTCCGCGCAGCCTCCTCGAGCCTCCTCAGCTTCTCCAATGGCACTCCGTGGTTGATGACCAGGAAGAATCCCCATTCCTTGCTCGCACTCCGTACCTCTGCCATGAGGCCCTCGATGGCCTGGCAATCATCGGGGGAGTTGATCAGAGCTGAGAGGTCGATCAACGGGATCCCCTTGGCCTCGGCAATCGCACAAACCACCTTATGCTGGTGGTCGATGTCTTGAATGAAAGCAGGGTCGACCTCTCCCATGGCTGTTGCTAGCTAGCTATCTAGTTTGATTGGTTTAGTATAAGATTCACTCTGTAATTTTCTTATTTTATGGTGGAAGATTAATACCGAATGTTGGTTCATATTTATAGCACGAGAGGACAGGATTGTGGTTACACTGAATCTGGAAGGGTTTTCAGGCCGGTACGTTCGGACAGTCCAAGGTAATCATTGGGCGAGGGTGACGTTTGTGCTTGCATGTCTTGTAAAAATGAGTTGTGTCGTACTTGGACGTTTATGGTAAAAGAGATAGGGGAGGCATGAATTTGGTCTCCAATTAAGCCATATCTGATCATAAAATCAAGACTTTTCATTGATCCTATTATGGATTGTACCATTGTATAATAGGAATATTGTAACAAATTTGGTAGTCATAGATATTGGTCATATAGGAATAATTAGTTTCCTTTTCATGTAAAGGCACATGACCTGCGACCATAGTTTCCAATGAAATTAACTTGGATTGTTCCAAATTTCTCATGGTATCAGAGCGCCTTCGCTCTTCGACCGATTAAGTTTTTCCGACCTCCAGAATGTTGGATGTGAGTGAAGATGAGAAAAGTCCAAGACTGGACACTAGCTCGTCTAAGAACAAAGAGGAAAGGGATAGCTTGGTAAGGAGCATGGAAATCCCGCCGGTATACCGTCTTGGGTCGTCAGATAGCACGAGCGCCCAAGTAATCGGCTTCATGCTTAATGGCGACAACTGCCTGGCGTGGTCATGAGCCATGTTGATTGCGCTTCGGGCAAGAAACAAGTTGCCCTTCATTGATGGGTCCCTGAAGAAACTGGGAGAAAATGATCCCCTTAGAGAGCGATGGGAAAGGTGCAACTCGATGATTCTGGCATGGATGTTCAACACCATGATGGGGAGTCTCCAGGCCACAGTCGCGTATGCGGTGGATGCCAGAAGCTTGTGGAACGACCTTAAAGAGAGATATTTCGAAGGAAATCAATCTAGGATTTTCTAAATCAAAATCGATATCTGCCTTCTAAGGCAAAAAGGGTTGAGCATTCGGGACTACTATAGCAAATTGAAGCTGATGTGGGACGAATTAGAGTTTTGCCTGGAGCATCCATGCTGTAGCTGCGGGGCAGGAGCCGTGATAGTTGCACAAAGAGAGACGGAGAAATGCTTCCAATTTCTCATGGGACTCACCTTAAAAATCAACACGATTCGTCCAACCATTCTCAACATTGAGCCGATGCCGAACTTGAACAAGGTATACAAGATGGTGGAAAACGAGGAGAGGCAGAAATCGGTCACGCGTGCGCGTGCCCGAGAATTGATTCCAGAATTTGTTGTCTTCTTCGCCAAAGGAGATACAGAGTGCGGGGGGGGGGGGGGGTGGGGTTCGGTAAGTTGCAAGGAGAATCGAAGGAGAGGACGACTTGTGGGCATTGTGGGAAGATGGGCCATGCGAAGAATACATGTTGGGCCCTTATCGGGTATATGTCTTGGCATTCCAAATCCAAGACAAAAGCAAGAAAGGGGCCCGGACAAGGACAGACCAGGCCGAACAGCGGGCCGAAAGCAAAAGCCCAAACTCAGCGTGGCCCAGATCACGCAAATGCAACCCAGACCGGACAGGGCAGTGGATCACAGGTTGAGAGATTGGAAGCCCTTCCCGATGACCAATTTAACTGATTGCTGTCCATGCTCTCACAAGATGCCAAGGACCCAAATCAGCTAGTCGGTAATGAGTTTAATTTTGTAGACTTGCAGAACGAATGGATTTTGGACACAGGAGCATCAAGCACATGACGGGATCCTTGAAAATTTAATCAATACATCCACTGATTGAATCGGAAACGCTAACATTTGGCTATATCATTAAGGCATTTATATTCCGTCTTTGTATTTCTTCTTTTTCTTTTTCTTTTTTCGCATTGGGCTCGGGCCTCTTTTTATCATAAAAATAAAAATAATAATAAAACTCAGATTATTTTATGATTATTTTATTTTAATTTTGATAATGTATTACCGGTTGAATATGAATCCCCCGTTGATCCAATGACTATTAGAGGGTCATGGACAGTTAGATTGATATCCGGAGCATAGAGCTACCCGAAAACCGGAACCAATAAGAGAAAAACGGATCCCTCATTATTGAGATGGAGACACTGAGGGAAGGGCCGGGCATTGTGGCAGTGACGAAAACAGCCACAGAGATCTTACGAGGAAACCTCTCCATGGCCTGGGAGATGGCCAGGCCGCCCATGCTTTGCCCGACGAGGAGCACCCTCTGGCTCGAGTTCAGGGACGCCATCAACTCCATCAGCGGCTGAAAATAGTCAGAAATTGACTTCAGGGAACTGGCCTGTCGCTGGTCAACCCCAGAAGCAGCCAGGTCCAGTGCCATGATCTCGTGGCCCGAGGATCTCAATAGCCTGACCAGCTTGTACCATGACCACTCGCCATGGCAGGACCCGTGCACGAGGACGAAGTGATGCCTTGTACTTGGGGTAGGCTCCAACGTCTTTGGCGATGCACCGTGAGCCAAGCTCAGGAGGAGGACAAGAAGAAAGAAGGGTAGGATCGGTTTCTTAAGGAAATCATAAAGCATTCTTTCCATATCGATCGGTTCGGTTGGGTCAGATATCACGGATGCTGCCGGTGAAAGAATTTATAGTATTGATTAGTCCTACTTGAAAATGTTTTAAGGTTACAAAGGGGAAATTAACTATATTGACTTACGTGATATATATTGATCTAATGATTCGTTTATGTATTCCCAGTCAAATCGTTCAGGGATTTAATATTGGGCTTCTTCTTCTTCATTTGAATGGACCTTTTATGCTCTAAGGCCAGCTGATGATCACGCTGATTAATTAATAATATCCCAAAGCTAGAGATTTAGATGACCACATATGATCAATTCGATCGAAATTAGTTGCTTCCTATTGGTGCAATCGTCGATATCGGATCTTCCCGATCGAGACCCCAAAGCTTTGTGCTCAAGGATCAAAAGCTCTCGGCTATATATGCGCAGCTCAGTTCCGATGTCCCCATTTCGCGTTGGCCCAGCTATTGATGATATGGATGATAAGGTTTCGATTCTCCGGAAACAACCCGATATTTTCTCGAGAAATGTAAAGTTTTCTCCGATATTTACGGAGCTCATTCGCTTCCTTTGATAGACTACTTACAAGGGAGATATATATTTTAATGCTCTTGTGGTTTTCCATTTCCTCTTCCTATTCCTAATGGACTCATACGGTCACGTTAACTGGTCACACCGATTCAACATTCCAAAGTTTAGAAATTTAGACCACCACATATGATAAAACACAATCGGGAAAAAAAATTAAAAAGAAAAAGAAAAAGGAAAAAGAAGTTGCACCCTACTGGCCGTGCAGGGGAATCATAATCAAAGGAAGCAAATATGTCCTCCATTATTTAAGAATATGTACTGATAATTATTTAGGAGGGAAATCCACTGCGTCCGACCAGTGTACTTCCTAAAGTACAAACAGCCCCCAGCCTATGTTATCACTACAAGTACAAGCCGACATCGTACAATGTCAAACATGTCTCGCCCGCCTTATTTAGTTTAGTTGTTCTTGTTCTCTGGGATCCTGAAATGGTGGATTTGGATGTTCTCGACATTGAGCTTCATGAAGTTGCTGCGCTTCCTGGTGACCATAAACTTGCCCCAGTTATAAGCCCGGTACTTGGTCGGGTTCTGCTTTGTGACGAGCTCCTCCAGCGGCTCGACCATTGTGTAGTGAGCCGGGGTGAAGAAGAACGGGATGGAGAACCTCTCCTTCTCTGAGTTCACCATCACCCTGTGCTCCACGCTCTCGTACGTCTCATTGCTCCAAACCTAGCAAAGGCATTATCACGCGGCACGTTAGTCGACGATCGTCATCAGAATCTCGGAGATCATCTTGTGATGCAGAGGGCCTGATATGAAGGTGGGCGACACTATTGAAAAGCAGGCTAAATATATATGTACCTGAATAAGGTCACCAATGTTGATGATGTAAGCATTCGGGATGGGCTTGACCCGGATCCATTCCCCATCGGACTTCCTCCTGACCTCTAGGCCCCCAACATCGTCCTGTGCGAGGATGGTCAGTGCCCCGGAATCTTTGTGGCGGCCAACACCGAGGGCCAGGTGAGGAGCCGGGCAAGGTGGGTAGCGGTTGAGGCGCGTGAAGGTGGTCTGGTGGTCATTGAAGAAGCCACGGAACCTGTCCGCAGGCAGGCCCAGGCTCAGGGCAATCAGCTCCATCAGCCTGAATGCGAGCTCCTCCACTGCTTTCGCATACTCTTCGCAGGCCTCCCTGTATCATGGCACATATCTCGAGGGTCAGTCGGATCGAATTTCTCAACCTAGCCGCCCCATAAAATTTTGATACAAGCAGCATCGCCTTAAAGTTCTGATGAAAATATCCAGACACCCCACCAAAGTTTGATTTTAAAATCATGATTTTGATTTTAACTCTACCCACTACACAACAAAAACACACGTTTCCCAAATCAAATTTATAATACGATCTCATTTGTCATTTTCTACAATCAAAATCAAAATCAAAATCAAAATCAAAATCAAAGTTATTTTAACTCTGAAACCAACGTACTCTAACCAATCTGATCAGAATCAAATCAAATAACTATAGGCCCCGTCTGATACGGGGGAAGGAATGAAATGAAATGGATGAGTTGATTGAGAGAAAAATGGTGCGATTCTTGGATTAAGACAGAGAAGATGATGCATATTTAACATAATAAAAATCTAAACATAATAATGCAAAATTTTATATTTTTTCATTTTGTTGTTAAAATTTATTGAATTAATAGAGTGAATATTCCTTAAGTTTTTTTTTTTTAAGGGAAAGTTCGTTTCATCAAATTTTTTTTAAAAAAATTATCATCACAGTGCGGAATATATATGAGGTGGTTGAGATGTCCACTTTATTCCATTCCAATCAGATGTGATGTAATAATCATGAAATTGGCAATTGCTTTCTTTCTCCATTTGGTTTTATCCAGCCCACAAAAATTAAATTTAGTACCTCAATTCAGGAAGGTTCTCGGGCCACTTATTACTCCACTGTGTAACCTCCTCGTCGTCGGGCCTGTATGATGCCGGGATCAGGGTCGGGTCGTGGAAGGTGAAGTCGAACACTTCCTTCCAGTCCCTAACGTTCTTGGTGTGCTCGGTGTCGTAGTAGCCCAGCGTGCTCAGCTCGTCCCTCCTCACCTTCCTCTTCTCCTCTAGGGGCTGGCCGAAGAACTTCCGCGCAGCCTCCTCGAGCCTCCTCAGCTTCTCCAAAGGGACTCCGTGGTTGATGACCTGGAAGAATCCCCATTCCTTGCTCGCGCTCCGTACCTCCGCCACAAGGCTCTCAATGGCCTGGTGATCGTCGGGGGAGTTGATCAGAGCTGAGAGGTCGATCAACGGGATCCCCTCGGCCTCGGCGATCGCACCAACCACCTTAGGCCGGTGTTCAATGTCTTGAATGAAAGCAGGGCTGACCTCTCCCATGGCTGTTGCTAGCTAGCTATCTAGTTTGATTGATTTAGTTGAAGATTTACTCTATAATTTTCTTATTTTTATGGTAGAAGATTAATACCGAATGTTGGTTCATATTTATAGCACGAGAGGACAGGATTGTGGTTACACTGAATCTGGACGGGTTTTCAGGCCGGTACGTTCGGACAGTCCAAGGTAATCATTGGGCAGGGGTGACGTTTGTGCTTGCATGTCTTGTAAAAAATAGTTGTGTCGTATTTGGACGTTTCTGGTAAAAGAGATAAGGGAGACATGAATTTAGTCTCCAATGGAGCCATATCTGATCATAAAATCAAGACTTTTCATTGATCCCGTATGTTTCTCGACTAAGATTGGTTTTATAGAAGGAGTTCAGTTATCACGTGTGCCAATACATCGGCAAATTCGATTCGAATTCTGTTCAAGAAGTTTGATCTTCGACTTATCGTGTGAACATTTTTGAAAGTCGAATCCTGATATTCGAAAACTCAATTGAGCCACGACTAATCCAGTTAAGTCGAATCGGTCCAATAAAGGGTAAAACTCTTACAACATTGATGTTTTGCATTCAGAATGACTCGAAACCGATACATTGCTTAAACGGAACAAGCGCCGAACCGCTTGAATAAACCGAAGTTGGTATTCTAAGCTCCTTCTTTGCATATGTGGCATCCGCATAACAGATCCAACTAATGCAATTTCACTGACAATGGAAAATTTCATAACAATTATAATGCGGTAAGCAGATGGAACTATGGATCGCTAAAATATACGTGGAGAATAGCTAAAATATTCATGGAGCGAATTTGTTTTCCTTAATTGGACTACTTATAAAGAATAGATAAATTTTCATAATTTCATTTCTTCATAGATGATACCATATTGCTATCAGGTTGATCGGCTCAATGGAAATTCTTGTCTTTCGAAGTGATGCATATACATAACTTATAAGAGAGACATGTATTATCTAGGATTGATAAGATATATAAAAAGGAAAAAAAATTTACCTCATATATCTCATGGTTCTACTGTCTTTTCAAATCTATCATATATTTTTAAAATTATCAATGCGGGCATTTGTAACTGCGAATTGCGACTTCAATAGAAGATTTCACGGACAGCAAACAACCCAGGTAGAAGATTTGTTGGATGTCCAAGGTACATGGATAATGGGGGGTGTGGGTATTGACCATCCATTTGAAACTTCGATTTCGGAAGTTGTTGCTGAAGAAGAAGTTTCCTCTTCTGAATGGAAAATGAAGTACCTTAAATTAAAGATTAAGGAATTGGAGGAGGAGTTAAAGCACCAGCAGAGTCATTGTAATGATGTTAGGGTAGTTGTTTTTGCAATTTGCCTCTGTAGTTTGATTGAAATTTTGTTTGAGATGTGGTTGGGCAGTAAATTCTGTACTGGCAAGTAGGCTTGTACTTTGTACTGAGTCATTTAACTGGTAATGAAATACAATTTTTGTTGGATATCAGTGTATTTCTATTGACTGGTAATGAAATAAAATTTCTGTTGGATGTGAGCGTTTTGCAGATCTTTGGATATCATTGTTGGATATCAGTGTTTTGGAGAAATGTTCCATTGCAGATATTTGGATATCAGTGTTTGTTCAATCTGGTGAAAGGGTGTTTTGGAGATATGTTATATTTCAGATCTTTGGATATCAGTAGAAATGGTGTTTGTTCAATCTAGTGAAAGGGTGTTTTGGATATATGTTCTATTGCAGATCTTTGGATATCAGTATAAAGGGTGTTTGTTCAATCTAGATATCATTAAGTCTGGTCCCGCCCTGTCTTTGTGCTACATTCTCGCCTGATTTGTCTAGTTTCATGGTATATGCTTGCCCTGTCTTTGTACTGTACTGATATTGCAAGTGTGATTGTCAAACATTTTCTTCACCTGTAAGTACAAAGGTTCTTCATGAATTTAACAACTATCTTCTAATGACAGTTCCTCTCTGTACACCTCATTCTTATATACTTTTTGCAATTTTTTTTAAAGTATACGTTCCTTTGGGTTTTCACAGAAGCAAAATAAATTGCATCCTTAAACTGTTTTCCATCTTCAAATAGTTGACCTACGGTAAAAGTTAGCCACTCACAAGTTGGTTCATATTTAAAGAAATGTACTTGACTTTCTGAAATAACTTCTCGGTTGCTTTTCTCTCAATATGTCATCATCCCCAAACTTTGAACTTGATTCGCCAAAGTTAATGCTGCAGGCCTCATTAGAAGATGAATAATCGGTTATGTATCATTCATCTCCTGCATCAACAGTAACAATAGCGCCCTTTTTCTCTTTGCCCTTGTTATCTTGCTTCCCTTATAATAGTTTGTACATCCTTTTGTAGACTCAAACTCTTCAACTTTTCAGCTCTCTTCGCCTTCGTAATTTGAACTTGGGATCTGATGTCTTGGAGCTCAGGATCATCTTCTTTACTTAGATCTACGGGAACATTTTCGAAAGCAAAATCACTCTCACTCCGACTATTATTTTTTTCACTTTCTTCTATAGCTCGATCTACAACAACATCAACTCTCTTCCTTCCTAAAACACCTCCCTTAGTAGCCTCATCACCTTCCTCAGTAGCCGCCTTATGTTGCTGAAATGCTTTAGGGTTGGGGTCGGTTATGTGCTTGACATACAGTTGGCAATGTTTATACTCCAATAGCTGCCCTATGAGTTGAATGACAAAACTATCATTGTAAACCTCAAATAAGCCCTCTTTTAACCCCTTCCCATGGACCCGACACAAGACCACCTCTACATTACCTTCGTACCCCATCTTTTCTAATTCTTTCACCATATGCGTAATAGACACTTTGTTTGGATATATATCCCAACGCAATATTTCACCCCCACTGTACAACAATTCTCATCCTTCCTTAAAGGACCCGCCATGGTGTATTTCAAGAGTTTATCCATGATAGTTGAAGTTGTGAAAATCATCCATTCTACAAGACCAATGTAATAGAACAAGCATCACAATATTGACAAGCATCACGATATTGACAATCTTTCATTAAAACACGGTTTGCTAAAAAATTTCAACAGTTCATGAATAGTACTTACTAAGGAAAGCACTGAGGACTTCTTCTTCTTCAGGTTGGGTCTGCTGCTCTCCATCCGCAACCTCCTCCCCTCTCCTCCTCTCTCGCATAATGTGACCTCGTACACCAATTAGGGGTGCTTCGTCTTGTTGTTCTACTGCGAACAGAGACAACAAGAACTCATAATCTTCTTCAGAACTTTTCTTCTTCGGAAATTTCAGACTTTCAGTTCAATCAAATGCTAAACTGTACAGGCAAATCAGGAAGTCACAAGTGCATGAGTTGCAAGTTCTGTTTTAAGCCATGAGCTTGTGCTCGTAAGTTAGTCGATGACCTCTCTAGGGTTCTTTATAAAGATGTTGTTCCTGCTGTTCGAAGAGAAACAAAATATTCACCAGCAAGTACTCGTTTTTGTTGTAACCTTTTTAGATGTATGCTGAAGATGCTAATTAATATCATCAGCTCAGCTGATTTCTACGATATGTTTTCTCATTAAAGTTGAATGATGAAAATCAGGAACACCGAGATTGAAATCGAAGAAATTGGAAGCTCCCTCATTTACTAAACTCATAAGTTGCGTTTGGTTTCATAGTAGGATTTTAAAATCAGATTTTGATTTTGATTTTGAGTGGTATAAATGGAGCCCACCTTTGACTTTGTATGTGTTATGTTGTTTTATTGTGGAAAAAAGTGGTATAAATGGGGCCCACTCTTTGACTTTGTATGAGTTATTTTGTTTTGTAGTTGGTAGAGTTAAGTTAGAATTGTGATTCTAAAATACCATCTTAAAACCAAACAGGCCCATAATCTTCAAAACCGAAGAAATTAAAGTTCACTTCCACGATTTCGAAAGTCTGGAAAAATTGGAAGCTACGAAAGAAATTGGAAGCCATAGAGCACCGAGATCTCCACAGCTAGAAGAAATTTCAAGCTGGGTTGGGGAAATGAAGTGAAGGGCAGGAATCCGGAAGTTTTAGGGTTTCAACTTGAACGGAACTTTTTGGGTTTCAACCCGAGATTTCGGGTTTTCTATTCAAGGCAAGGGTGCCACGTCATCATTTAAAGGACATGTGGAAGGAGTTGACGGCATTAAATCCACGGTGGCGGGTCGGTAATGGCAGCGGACGAATAGGACCACCGTAGACACTTTTCCAAACCTTTTAGGGCTTGATTTTTCGAAGTGAAACTTTTAGGACTCAATGTCAAAAAATCCCAAACATATAGGACCTCAAGTGTCATTTTCCCTTTATTTATTTTAGCTTCTAATTTTTAATGAATATGTCATTTATAATATAATTTATAGAATAAAATTTATAAATTACATTTATTATCGATGTAGTAATTTTAATATATAATATAAATTGACCATTGTAACCCTATTTAATATAACTCTATTTAATGTAAAGTGTCATTCATTTATTATTTATATAGATTCATCTACAATTTATTTTATTTATTTGTATCAACTAAAATTTTTATTTCGAAATTATTTTTAAGTACATTCGACAAATGTTTAATTTTTTAAAGATTACTTGTAATACATTTTTGTTTTTAAATTAATATATATTTTTAAAATTAGCATATAATTTTGTAATATGTCTTCTTAATTCAATCTATACCAATAAAGGATGATTAATGCAATCTCACTAGGACTTCCTGATTTGATTGATTAGGGAAACTATGCATGAATGTACAATCCTAAAATATCTTACTAATTCAAAATTGATTCCGTTATAGGAAGATTCGGAAGAATTATTGGTAGATTATATAAGAGAATAATTGTAACAAAGAAAAAGGAAATTAATACATTAATTTGAGCAATCATACTATACGTTTCTAATTCAATTGCAATATAGGGATATTAAAAAGAAAATTCAATACATTACATAAGAATAAAATCATAATGAAGGAAAAGGAAATTGATGCATAAATTTGTGCAATCTATATATATCGTAATTTAAATGATACCAATATAGAAAAAAATAGAAATATTTATTTATTTTTAAATTTTTAAAAAGATTTATTTATAGGAAAAGTAAATTTCATCAGAAATTGAACAAAATGCTTCTTGAAGGAATTTTTTGAGGGAAATCCATAGAAAGCTTGACAAAGAATTTGCAAGATTTTCCTGGAAAATTCCATCAAAAACTTACAGAAATATTTCTGAGGAAAATTTAGTCTGAAATTTCTTAGGGAACATTTCCGTGGAGAATCCATCGGAAATTTCTCGAGGGAAACTTTCCCTCAAAAATTATTCCATGGAAATAATGAGTTTTATTAAAGTATTTTTAGCATATAATTGGATTACGTTTATCAATAAATCAAAAAATAAAATTATGAATTTATTAAGTGAAAAATATTTAATTGTAAGTAAGTAAGAACTTATCTATTTTCTTGTTTAACCGTTCAACAAATTCTTCCTTAAATTTACAAGAGTGTCCCCAAATTTTTTTTCTTAAATCAATAAAGAATATCATTAAATCACGTTAATCACCACCACCTTATTAAGGTCATCGAAATTTTTTACAAAGGCCGTCAGGCAGTCCGCTACCTCCTACAAGAGATGGTTACTAAAATATGAGCCGCTACTATAAAATCTCCCTCTTTGAAGAGAGGGAATGGCAACGAGCCCCACCGCCCCTCCCGTGGTTTTCCATTTCCTCTTCTTGTTCCTAATAGACTCATACGGTCACGCTAACTGGTCACACCGATTTAACATTCCAAAGTTTAGAAATTTAGACCACGACATATGATAAATACAATCGGGAAAAAAGAAGAAGAAGAAGAAGTTGCACACTACTGGCCGTGCAGGGGAATCATAATCAAAAGAAGCAAATATATCCTCCATTATTTCAGAATGTATACTGGTAATTGTTTAGGAGGGAAATCCACTGCGTCCGACAAGTGTACTTCCTAATGTACAAACAACCCACAGTCAATGTTATCACTACAAGTACAAGCCAACATCGTACAATGTCAAACATGTTCTCGCACGCCTTATTTAGTTTAGTTGTTCTTGTTCTCTGTGATCCTGAAATGGTGGATTTGGATGTTCTCGACATTGAGCTTCATGAAGTTGCCGTGCGTCCTGGTGACCAGAAACTTGCCCCAGTTATACGCCCGGTACTTGGCCGGGTTCTGCTTTGTGACGAGCTCCTCCAGCGGCTTGACCATTGTGTAGTGAGCCGGGTTGAAGAAGAACGGGATCGAGAACCTCTCCTTCTCTGAGTTTACTATCACCCTGTGCTCCACGCTCTCGTACGTCTCATTGCTCCAAACCTAGGAAAAGCATTTTCAGGCGGCTCGTCAGTCGACGATCGTCATCAGAATCTCGGAGATCATCTTGTGATGCACAGGGCCTGATATGAAGGTGGGCGACATTATTGAAAAGCAGGCTAAATATATATGTACCTGAATAATGTCACCAATGTTGATGACGTAAGCATTCGGGATGGGCTTGACCCGGATCCATTCCCCGTCGGACTTCCTCCTGACCTCTAGGCCCCCGACATCGTCCTGTGCAAGGATGGTCAGTGCCCCGGAATCTTTGTGGCGGCCAACACCGAGGGCCAGGTGAGGAGCCGGGCAAGGCGGGTAGTGGTTGAGGCGCGTGAAGGTGGTCTGGTGCTCATTGAAGAAGCCACGGAACCTGTCCGCAGGCAGGCCCAGGCTCAGGGCAATCAGCTCCATCAGCCTGAATGCGAGCTTCTCCACCGCTTTCGCATACTCTTCGCAGGCCTCCCTGTATCAGGGCACATATCTCGAGGGTCAGTCGGATCGAATTTCTCAACCTAGCTACCCAATAAAATTTTGATACAACGTCGGACGTGTAAGCAGCATCTCCTTCAAGCTCTGATGAAAATATCCAGACACCCCCCCAAAGAAACTCTAACCAAACTGATCAGATTGGAAGGAATGAAATGAAATGGATGAGTTGATTGAGAGAAAAATGGTGCGATTTTTGGATTCATACAGAGAAGATCATGCATATTTAACATAATAAAAATCTAAACAATAATGCAAAAAATTATTTTTTTTCATTTTGTTGTTAAAATTTATTGAATTAATGGAGTGAATTTTCATTAAGCTTTTTTTTTTTTAAGTAAGGGAATGTTCATTCCATCAAATTAAAAATAAAATATCATCACAAAACGGAGTATATATGAGGTGAAAGGTTGAGATGTCCTTTTATTCCATTCCAACCAGAGGCGCTGTAATAATCATGAAATTGACAATTGCTTTCATTCTCCATTTGGTTATATCCAGCCCACAAAAATTAAATTTAGTACCTAAATTCAGGAAGTTTCTCGGGCCACTTATTACTCCAATGTGTCACCTCTTCGTCGTCCGGCCTATACGATGCCGGGATCAGGGTCGGGTCATGGAAGGTGAAGTCGAACACTTCCTTCCAGTCCCTAACGTTCTTGGTGTGCTCGGTATCGTAGTAGCCCAGCGTGCTCACCTCGTCCCTCCTCACCTTCCTCTTCTTCTCTAGGGGCTGGCCAAAGAACTTCCGCGCAGCCTCCTCAAGCCTCCTCAGCTTCTCCAATGGCACTCCGTGGTTGATGACCTGGAAGAATCCCCATTCCTTGCTCGCGCTCCGTACCTCTGCCACGAGACCCTTGATGGCCTGGTGATCATCGGGGGAGTCGATCAGAGCTGAGAGGTCGATCAATGGGATCCCCTCGGCCTTGGCAATCGCACCAACCACCTTCGGCCGGTGTTCGACGTCTTGAATGAAAGCAGGGTTTACCTCTCCCATGGCTGTTGCTAGCTAGCTGTTCGATTGATTTAGTTTAAGATTCACCCTATAATTTTCTTATTTTTGTGGTGGAAGATTAATACCGAATGTTGGTTCATATTTATCGCACGAGAGGACAGGATTGTGGGTACAGTGAATCTGGACAGGTTTTCGGGCCGTTACGTTCGGACAGTGCAAGGTAATCATTGGGCAAGGGTGACGTTTGTGCTTGCATGTCTTGTAAAAAGAGTTGTGTCGTATTTGGACGTCGCTGGTAAAAAAGACGGGAGTTTGTTTCTCGACCAAGAATGGTTTCAGCGAAGGAGTTCAGTTATCCCGTGTGCTAATACATCGGCGAATTTGATTCGAATTATGTCCATGAAGTTTGACACGCGGCTTATCGTGTGAACATTTTTTAAAGTTATTCTAAGCCCCTTCTTCTTCTTTTTTTCGGTGTGAACCATGATATCCGAAAAATCTAATTGAACCCCGACTAATACAGTCAAGTCGGATCGGTCCATTAATGGGTAAAACTTTCACAATTAGGGTTTTTTTCATTCACAAGAACTTAAACCTGAAATCTTGATTGAGCAAAATAAGTGTCGAACTATTTGATTAACCTACATTGATATTGTAAGCCTCTTCTTTGCATATATGGTGTTTGCCGTATAATGGATCCAACTAATGCAATTTTACTGACAGTGGGAAATTTCATAACAATTATGAGTGTGTGCGATAAGCAGATGGAACTATGGATTGATAAAATATACGTGGAAAAAATTAGGTTCACAGAGCGAATTTGTTTCCCTTAATTGGACTACTTACAAAGAATTAGATACATTTGCATCATTTCATTTCTTCATCGATGATGCCATATTGCTATCAGGTTGATCAGCTCAACGGAAATTCTTGTCTTTCGAAGAGATGCATACACATAACTTATAAGAAAAACATGTATTATCTAGGCTTGATAAGATATATAAAAAGGAATAACGCATATTTTATCTTGAGAAAATTACGTCATACAAACATGATTTTAGCTTTGTCATGAGACAATCTAGTTTTCTTTCATTTCACTGAATAGCAAGAAAATTTTGGGATTTTCAACCATATAGGACAATGCTAATTTTTCGTTAAAAAGAAATGTGACTGAAAATTGACTTGGCACCTCACGTGTGGAGTTGGCCAACATAGGATGTCACATTTATCTAGAGAATTGCACCAGTTAGCAAATTTTATTTTATTTTTTTACTCTTCTTGCATGATCTAATGTATTTTTTTAAAAATTAACAACACCTATCACGATTTTACTTTTCACGTGTGTAAAGGGTGTCAAGAGTACCATGTTAGCATTCTGTCACATTTTCGACAAAAAATTGACTTGTATTATATAGTAAAGATTCAAAATTTACATGTTATTAAATGAAATTGAAGTAAAATATATTATCTCGTGGAAAAAAATATTAATAAACTGCTATATACGTTGAAATTTACCCATTTTATCTTAGCCCATGATGTGGTCTTTCTGGACGCCTAGCCGAGGACTTATGTGTCAGGCGGCAAAGCGGCTGCTACTAGATTTCCTGACAAAACAAGCTTTTACATAAATTTTTTATTACAGATGAAAAATGCCACATTTTTTCTTTCTTTTTGTTTTTAAGAGAACAATATATTACTCGCATATCGAGAAATGTTATGGTGTAGTCACCAAATAATAGTATGGTGCAACTAAGTATTTGAGAAAAAGAAATTCAAATAAAATTCTCTCAAAATTTTATATAACTTACTTACCGAATCTTTTTTAAAAAAAAGATCCTGTAAATTACTAACAATATAAGGATCTAATGCCCCTCAGCTTGCCGTGCTCGTCGAGCTGGTGCATGAACTGGTGGATAGGGACTGGGTCATTAATGTTATGCATATGTATCGGGAGGATAACGTTTGTACGGAATGATTAGCATGAAGAGCGTTGTAGCTCCTGATTGGTTTACACTATTTTGAGAAGCCTTCGATCTCTATGGGAGCACCTTTGTTTAGTGATATTATTGGGATCTTCACACCCCGTCTTTATATTTCTTAGTTTATTTTCTTTTCTACCGGGCTCCGATCCGATTTGGCTACCCAAAAAAAAGAAAGTAAGTGGCATTTGTTTTCGAAGTAAAGTCATAACTGTACTCCATCAAGTTGAGATAAAATAGTTGGAAAATTTATTATTAAAAATTTGATTGTAATAATTATTAAGAAAAAGTATGTGGGGTAATTTATTATAAAAGAGAAAAAAATTATGAATAGTGGAGAATTTAATATTAAAAAATTAATTGTAATAGTGACCAAGAAAAAGTATGTGAGAAAATTTACTATTAAATTGAAGAAAAAATTAAAAAATAATGATTGTCTTATTAAATTGATGGAAGAATAGAACATAGTAGAGTTGAGTAGAATTTTTAATTTTGAAATCAAACAAAGCCTATATCTTAGAAATTCATGTAATTTATTTTAACTGTGAGTAATTTACTAACTTAAATAATTTAGCCCAAGTAATTTTTATAAAATTAACTTAGAGTTACTTTATTATGATTTTAAATAATTTATTTTGCATGTATGATATAATAATTTTAAAGTGATTGCGGCTTAAACTTTTCCCAATGCGTCTTTATTACTATTACAAAATGAAGCATTAATATCCCATTCCTCTACTTAATAAATTAAAGTTTCCATTATCAACACGAATTAGTTCAAGTGGTTTGGTACCTCTATTCCTTTAAGTAAAATCACGTATTCGAGTCTCGTGGGTAAAGAAAATGCACAATTACGAGAACTTTATCTCTTTGTGGGCAGATCCAGCTAAATTTGAATTAGTCGAGACTCACTGACTTCGGCATACACCGAATAAAAATTCAAGTGATTATTAATCTATTTGCTTATATTATCGGTACAATAATTAGTGACTGAAGCCCAACAATGTTTGGGCATTAACTTGACAATTGAAGGCAAGGTAGGCTTCAGCTCAAATTCAATGTCCTCAAACTGGAGGCCCAAACCGGCCCTCCACAAGGATTGGTGGGCTCTTCTTTGCGACAAATTTTGGAAGAAAATTGAACTCTATTTTATGTAATTTTTTATTTTCATATTTGTGTAAAGAAATATTTGCACGAGGACACAGTGGGAATTATGATAGCTATATGGTGGTATTTAGGGAAACTTATTGTACGTTTATTACACAAGACTGCCACTCAGTTACTAATGGAAACTCATCTGCATCCTTCATAATTAACAACATACCATCTCGTGTTTCTACATGGCTATTTCATCTACTAATCTCAGGCCTTCTTGAAGTGTTCGATTTGGATGTTCTCGACCTGCAGCTTCTTGTAGTCGCTACGGTTTCGAGTGGCGAAGAACTTGCCCCAGTTGAATGGCTGGTAATTGGGAGGGCTCTGCTCGCTGGTGAGCTCTCCAAGCGGCTCAACAAAGACGTGGTGGCCCGGGAAGAAGAAGAACGGGATCGAGAACCTCTCCTTCTGTGAGTTCACTATGACCCTGTGCTCTGCACTTATGTACGCATCATTGGTCCATACCTGCACGGAGCACATCAAATTTATATGTATAAAAGGCTTCGCTACCAGAATGGAAGTGTCTATGTTCAATTCATTGGTTTTTGGCTCATTTTTGCATTAACCAAACCCCAGTTAAATAAAAAGATGCCTCTTCTCACGAGTTGGAGAGTTCAAGGAGCAAATTTACCTGCATTGCGTTCCCGAGATTGATGATATATGCATCAGGAACAGGCTTTACGGGAATCCATGCCCCGTCAGAAGACCGCCTCACTTGAAGCCCTCCAACGCTGTCCTGAGCAAGTACTGTGAGGGCACCACCGTCCTTGTGCGGGCCAACGCCGAGCGCTAGGGTGGGATCAGGACATGGAGGGTAGTGGTTCAGCCTCATGAAGCTCGTCTGCTCATCATTGAAGTAGCCATGGAATCGGTCCGATGGTAGCCCCAGACTCAGGGAGATAAGTTCTAGTAACCTGAAGGCAAGCTTATCAACTTCGCTTGCATACTCCTCGCATATCTCCCTGCAGAACACGAGTGAATCGAGCTAAATATACATAATATGCCATCCTTTTGGTATCGCAAAGACGAATCACGGGAAGTATACAACAAGCTCCTGATCGATTCGAAAAAATCAGCAGAAAATTGAAGGATTTAGAACTTCCGCAACTTTATGACACATTCTATAAGTCCAAACCGGAGATGGCAGCTATATCTCAAATTCAACAAGGATGTACTGAGCATGCAATTAAACAATTTCACTGCTTTCAAAATAAGTCACGGTTTTCATGTACCGAACATTAAGGCAATAGAGATATCTCGAGAACCGCTTTGAGATCGAACAACCTATATAGTATTGACCCAATACAGCAAGTAGATCATTACCGGGAGTGAACAAAACTAGATAACATATGTACCTGAAATCCGGGGGATATTCAGGCCATTGATTGATCAACTTCCTGAGCTCCTTGTCCTCGGGCTCACATGAAGCTGGGATCAGCGTCGGGTCCTTCACCACGAAATCAAAGACCTCCTTCCAGTCCTTCACGTTCTTTGTGTGCTCGCTATCGTGGTAGCCCATCGGGTTCACCTCGTCTCTCTTCACCTTCTTCTTCTCTTCCATCGGCAGGTCATAGAATTTTTTGGCCGCTGCCTCGAGCCGGACCCGCAGTTCCAGTGGCACCCCATGATTGATCACCTGAAATACAGACATCCATAAAAACATTTAACCAGGCCATTTTTAATGCCTCTAACATGCTTCTCGGGGTCATCGAAGAATACTATCCGGAAACGGACGCAGGAGCACCACCCGGATATGGCTATCAGCAGCAGCTATCAAATGATATATATGTAGTCACGGGATTAAGACTGAAACTAAATTGAATATCACCTGAAAGAACCCCCAGGTCCTGCACGCATGGCCAACCTCTGAAGCGAGCTCATCCAAGGTCCGGTTGCCCGAGAGGGAGAGGTCGATCAAGGGAATGCCTTCGGTGACAACCGGGTTGAGGTCGGGCCGGTGCTCGGCGGCCTGGACGTAGTCCGGATCAACAGTACCCATCGTGTGGAGTTCCTCGGGGTCACGGGGGACTGAGAGCAGGCAGATTGGGATCAGGATGGTACAAGTACAAGAAGACGACGAGAATGATTGGGCTGTGCTCTATTAATGGTATTTACGTATTTATGAGTACGTTGAATTTGGACATATTTTGGTGGAAATTTTGTCTGGTCTGGTGGGAGTTGGTGAATGAAATATAATACACGAATGCGAATTTTCTTCTGGAAGGAAATGGTGGTTGGGCTTCCGTTATGCAAAACCCACACTTCATCATGTGCTAACAAGAGGAATCGGCACGAAATTGAATCACGAATATATATATATATCTATATATTCAACGTTTGAGGGAGTCGGGACAACGATAAATTAACAATTTATAATGCTGATTTGGTCCGTCTAAGAAATAATTCATTATAAAAAAATAAAATAAATCCTTTTAAGTAAGAATCTACTGATGATGGACCAGCCAGCTTGAACGCATGATTTGGTACATTGCGTCATCAGACACTTGTCAGCTAATTTCTACAGATTCATATGACTTTAGAAAATGAAAGACAAGCTTAAACCACTCCGATACAGCAGCACGATTGAAGGGTGACAGATCGGGGCGGGAATGAACCACCACTCATCCCGATCTCAAGTAAACAAAAGTATATACAGATAGGCGGGAGTTAATATCAGTGTAACAGAGTGGAGTTTGGCTCTTCAAGCAGGAGGCATAGCGGATGAGATGACAAGATACGACAAGTACTGCAGCCCGTCCTGAATCTTCCCCACAGCCATACCCTGGTCGGATTGAAGATGTTCGGAGAAGGCCTTGGCTTTTTCTTGGATTGGAGCCTGAGGAGAGGCTTCCTGCAAATCTGCATTAGCTCTCTTAATAGCTGCTAGATAAGCTTCAGCGACATCTGATATCCCTGCACCGAGTAATCACATGAAACCTGTTATTACAAAAAGAAAAATACAGAATTTCCAACAAAAAAAATAATAATAAAATACCATGAGACAATTACGGCAGAGTCCCCTAAAAATCTTCTTGTTGCCAATGACTTTACACTATAATTTAAATAGAAAACATTACTCAGGATCAAGGAACTCACACCGAAATCAAGAAACCATCTAACAAATTGTAGATGAATACATGATCTCCTTCCAATAGACGATAGTTATTCATCTGATATTCTAAATAAAACAACTTATAACATAGCAGTGGAATAAGACTGACCAGTAATGAAGCTGCGAGAAACTGCTTCCACATTATCAGTCATCAATTGTGCCTTTGTCCTGATTAACTTGGCCTTTTCAACTGAATCTTCAGGCCAGTCCAACTTCAAGGTCTCCCCGTCGTCGTTATCCTTCACTTTGTTGACATCAGATATGATGGATTTACCCAGCATCAGTAACTGAGTCACTGCAAAGCAGCACATCTCTGAGAGTCTCTGCAAAAGAGACAGGTCTCATTTGACGAAACCAAGTTCTGTACAAATTCATTCAAAATAGAAGGCTATTCATATGTTTCCAAAGAAAATGGCATTTTCACATACATGAACTCCTTCTGAATGCAGAGTTTCGAGTCTCCCAGTAGTTTTCTGAGTCACCTCACTGGCAGCAAGTCCAGTAATGGCATTCGTGAATCTGCAAAAGGCAATTTCTTGTATCATATACCATGAGGTGTCTTTTACTCTGAGCCTATTTGGACTTTATTAAGATAGTTTCATGAATCCAGAAAAATGATGCTGTGCTAATAGCCCACCTTGATGAATTAATTAAACCGTGAAAAAGTACTATATCACCCAACATAGATGCAAATGTGAACAAAAGAAGGTGAGACTGCACAAAAGTGAACTAACTCCAAAATGCTCATAATTTAAAAAATCTTATGCTACGTTTGGTTTCATAGTAGGATTTTAAAATCAGATTTTGATTTTGAAAAAGAGTAGTATAAATGGGGCTCACCCTTTGATTTTGTATGAGTTATTTTATTTTGTTGTGGAAAAAAATGGTATAAATGGGGCCAACTCTTTGACTTTGTATGAGTTATTTTGTTTTGTTGTGGGTAGAATTAGGTTAAAATTGTGATTTTTAAATTTCATCCACAAACCAAACAAGCCCTTAATAACAAAATTCCACTGAACTTAGAGAACAAAGTAAGTTTCCTGTACTCCTACATAACAGCTCTGAAAATCTCCAGAGCATATCTCAAAAAAATTAAAAAGCTCCCATCTTAAAGATTATTTTCACAAGTTACTATGCTAACAATAGTTATGATATTGGTAATGTTTCCTCTAGGATGAAGCATTGGACCAAGTTATAGTCAATAAGACATATCTGACATGACTGTTTATAATAGTCATATGCAATTCTTATCACTTTGTTTGGTTGTCATTTTCCTTTAATTCTTATGAAAATCCCAACCAAGGACATCCAAAATCAAAAGGGCCATAGAAAATGCCCAGGACGAAGATTTCAGGACAGTGGAAGGTGACAAAATAGATAATGGTATCAGACTCGAATGCATTTTTCATACTTAGGACAGGTAGGAATGGTTTCCACTATTTCAATCTGTACGAACATTGAAAATATAGGAAAATTTTGGATAAGAAAGCATCATATGTCATTTCACTGGTGCAAACCCCAACCAAGCTTTTGTTTTCAGAAAGCTGGGAAAATTAGCCGACACTTTTTTTATTTCACACGGAAAAAATTTAAAAAAATAAGGGGGAAAAAAGAAGGAAAAGATTAAGGAAAATTACTCATGATAGCATAATGCAGAATCTAGGAATAAGATGAAGATCTTCACAGAATGAAAAGAAGAGCAGCATAATTACCCAGCAGCCATATCGGCAGCTTGCTTGACACTAGAATCATGCAATTTCTTTATCTCGTCACCATTTCCAGCAACTGCATTATCTATTTTCTTCCCTTTATCAGACTCTGAGCCACTCCAATCTATTGCACTGCTCATATCAAAGATTTGTTGAATTTCTTTGAGCTTTCCATCATACAAAGACTTCTGCTCTGACGGTAACTTTGCCTTTCTTCGGTTGACTAGTAGAGCACAATGGTTGGATAACACCTCCAATTCCTGTGGCATCCGATTAAATAGCACATGTAATTAGTATTGCCATTATAAATAAAACATTCCAACTTTGAATAATGTCTTAAAATACCTCCAACTGTTCGGGGCCTCCATATATATAGAAGCAACGATCAAATGTTACTTCCTCGAATAACTGATCATCCTCTGCTTGGTTATTGCTCCTCTTGGAATTTTTCTCAACATCATTGCCAGTCTCTGTAATTAGCAAATCCATGGTCTCCTTGCCCACATATTCAAGCACTTGAATTCCCTTGGCTGTAAAAGCCTTTCCAGTCTGTAAATGAAAGTTTCTATATTTTAGTTCCAATTACATATACTTGCACCAAAATTGGAGAAAGAAAGACGAGAACTGAGCAAACCTCCAGTAAAGAAGGTGCAGCAGAACCAGCTGTTCCACCCTGCTGGAGAGATCCCGCAATATTGACAGCAGAATGTTCAAGCCTTAAGCAGATAAACAAATGCAAACCAATCAAATCAAAGCTATATCATATAAATAAAAAGGAAAAATTAAGAATGAACATAACCTAGACCATTAAGAGATGTTCAAACGATCTCACAAATCTGAACTAGAGTAACAGACTGAAGAAAACCTAACAAGCTAGAATAACCTCATGTCTCACAGTAACACTAACACCAAAAAATAAAAATTATAGAGTATATATTTACCCATACTTTTGGACAAAATCAGTTCCCCCCTTCCAAGCACTTCCTAAAGCTTGCCATGCTCCTGAAGCAAAATTCTCCACAGAACTATCAAGAACCTTCAAACCCTGCATCCATGTTTCCAAAAGTGTTATTGATAACTGAAATGATGATTGACACCTCTAAGATTAAGCATAAGGGAAACGAACTACTGTATCGATTACGGGTACCGGGGGGCATATGGATATACTAAGTCACAATGGATGATTATAATATCATGTCCGATACAACAAAATGGACGAAGAGAGACCGAGGAAGCCAGAGATATAAATATGGGCAATAATTCGGGAAAACTATCATAATCAATGAATGAAGCCATACCAACATAACGCACATGCTCCGATCCATCCACAACCAGGTCTATGCTAAATAATGCAATCATCTTTAAAATATCCACAGGATCATAGGAAGCCACATTGAGCTACATGTTCGTGGGAACAATTTACCACGTTGAACTGACAAAAACATTCATGATGGAGGAATGCAATCGCGTTAAAGGGGAGTCCATAATGGTGAGGACAGTGATCTAATCATGTATACCTGACCAAGGAACGTGTCTTCACTTGCATTCTCCAACCTATTCAGAGCAGACTTCCGAAGCTTATCTTCCTCATCCTTTTCCTCATCGCTATCCAATTTCTCCGGCCCTTCCTCTTCCTTGGAAGCTTCTGAATTCTCATCCGCATCCGGAACATCCGAAACGCTCTTTGCTGCATTTTTTGCAACCTCGGCAGCCTATATACAAAAAAGGCATTCCATCAATTCAAAGCAAAGGAATCCTATGATCTCAGATCTGACACTGAAAACCCTATCACGGTACCCAGAAACCTCCTTAACCAACCTCCGCAGAGCATGAATTCATCCCAAATCGATCCAAAAAGAAGGTGCAACGACTAACGAAGAAATGCCAAGCTTATGCAATGTTTATATAGAATCGGAAAAGCGAGAGTACATTTCGGGAGATCTCCTCCGCGGCTTTCTGGAGATCCGAGAGAAGAGACAGCGGAGAGAACCCCCAGCCGCCCCATCCCCCTCCGCCTCCTCCGCCGGCGCTCGCATCATCTCTGGCTTCCACCTTCGGTTCCGCCTCGGCTCCTGCTTCCTCGGCTTCCTTCGTCAGTGGCTGCTTCTTGTCTTCCATCTCACTCCCACTGCTGCTGAACCTCAATGGCTTCCCACACACCGAAGAGGACCTCTAATGGAGTTTTCTTCTTCTTCTTCTTCTCCGACGAGATCCGATCCTGTTTCAGGCTCTGAGAAATTACACTCTTGTGACTTTGTGAATCAACGATGGGACGAAACAGCCGCGACGTCTGCTCGAAGGAATCGTCGCGGACACGACGACGTTTCCCTCACGGCAGGGTCGGCCCCCTGTTGACAGGATTAATTGCATGAAGGTCCTCCAACTGTCGATAATTTATCATTAGCCACTTTATTCTGAATTACTTGTACAACAGCCCCTGAACTATTGAATCTTGACAAGAAGGCACTTATTCATCCGTACAAACCATCAAGAACAACTATTCAGATTTCAGACACTTGAACATAGCAAGAGAGCATATGAATTACACTGTCAAGTACGAGATTTAGCCGACACATTTTGTGAGTAAATGCAATTGCTAATGGCGATTTTCCTTCCTTCATATCTTTTAACAGAAGCCCTTAATCTTCTTCTCAGTTCGTCCGTTCACCCATACATGTTCATTGGGACATATTTGTATACGTTATATCGGCCGAACTGTTGAATTCTTATAAATGGTACCTCTTCATCCATACAACTTTCAAGAACATGTGAATTACAGTGTCAAGTACGAGTTTTAGGAACGCATTTTGTGCTAATAAAAGCAGTTGCTAATGGCAATTTTGACCTCCTTTCAATCTTTAACTTAGATGAAGTAACATGTTCAAGTTAGTTTTCTAATGTTTTGCTGATGTTTGAGCTTTCGGCATAAGTATTCGGATGGATAGCTGGAAGCATGGACAAGAAGATCTTAGGCAGAGTGAATACAATCTCAACTTGGGAAAAGCATCTATTTCATTTTGAAACTACTCAGGGAAATAGACAAATAGCTAAGATGTAATATATGAGAGGCGCTTAGTAGCCCGGGTACACCGGAGGAGGCGGCGATGAGTACTGGGATCCGAATATCGGTGGCAAGACGACGTTCTCATAGGTTGGTGGTGGAGGAGAATGGACCACAGCAGGAGGTGGAGAAGCAACTGGTGGGGGTGGAGAGTTGACGGGAGGTGGTGGGGAGAAGACACGCGGTGGCGGGGAGTGCACCGGCGGCGGTGGTGGTGGAGGGGAGTGCACTGGCGGTGGAGGAGAGAAGACTGGAGGGGGTGGGGAATGCACTGGGGGTGGAGGAGAGAAGACTGGAGGGGGTGGGGAGTGGACTGGAGGTGGTGGGGGGGAATGGGCCGGCGGGGGCGGTGAGTAGACGGGAGGTGGTGGAGAGTGGACTGGTGGCGGGGGAGAGTAGACGGGTAGAGGTGGAGAGTAGACTGGTGGAGGTGGGGATTGCACCGGCGGTGGGGGAGGTGACTGGACTGGTGGTGGCGGAGAGTGGACCAGCGAAGGAGGAGACTGGACTGGCGGTGGCGGCGATGTTGACATAGGTGGAGGCACAGTCTGTTTGGCTGGTGATGGAGGCGACTGCACTTGACTAGGGGATGGTGGTGGAGAAGAGACCTTCGGCTCTGGAGTCAGCGAAGGCGAGTATGCGGGGCTTTCAGGTACCGAAGGAGATGGTGATGGAGAAGATTTCTCCGGCTCCGGAGACGGCTTAGGTGAGTTCAAGGGGCTTTCAGGTACTGAAGGAGATGGTGGTGGAGAAGATTTCTCTGGCTTCGGAGGCTGGGCCAATTCCGTTGGTGGCGATGGAGAAGATTTCTCTGGCTCCGGAGACGGCTTAGGCAAGTTCAAGGGGCTTTCAGGTACTGAAGGAGATGGTGGTGGAGAAGATTTCTCCGGCTTCGGAGGCTGAGCCAATTCCGTCGGTGGGGCTGGTGCATGTGTGGTTTCTGGAGTAGGTGCAATTTCCGGAGGATTTGATATCGGGGTCGGCGGTGAGGGTGTTACTGGCTTTGGAGGTGGCTCTTTGGCTGGCTGTGGAGATTCCGGCCTTTTAGGTGTAGGCGGTTGAGGTTTCGGTGTTGAAGGTGTGGATGGCTGAGGCTTCGCGACAGGTGTTTCGGGTGTAGACGTCGGAGGCTTTGCAACGGGTCTGTCCGGGGTAGATGGTGGAGGCTTCACAGCAGGTGTCTCGGGTGTAGACGTCGGAGGCTTTGCCACTGGTCTGTCCGGGGTAGATGGTGGAGGCTTCACGACAGGTGTCTCGGGTGTAGACTTCGGAGGCTTCACAAGGGGTGTATCTGGTGTTGATGGAGTGCGCTTGGGAGGTGCTGGGGTCTCTGCCTTCGGCGGAGCCTGAACTGGAGTTTCCGGCTTCAGGGGAGAGGGCTTCTCTGGCTGAGTCACCGGAGGTGTTGGTCCAGAGGGAGTGGACTGGCCTGCTCCGCAGCTCTTGCTGCAATCAACCGGTCGCCTGGTAACTGGCAAGCATGCCTTTGGCAGCTTCTGCTTTGGCCTCTGGGGCACACAGTTGTTCACGTCATCGAACACGACAGCCGTCTCCGAAGATGGTATGCAGGCGCTGTCCTCGCCGCTGAAGTAGTTGTTAGAGAATGTGAAGTTCCTCAGGCTTGGCAATTTGCAGACGTTTCCGGGCACCTGTCCTGTCAGCTGGTTGGATGAAACATCCAGGAACTGGACATTCTTCAGCTCTGCCAAAGTCTTCGGGAGCGAACCGGTGAAAGAGTTAGAACTAGCATCGAAGACTGTCAAGTTGCCGAGACTCCCGAGTTCGTCAGGGAAGCAACCGCCCAAACCGTTGTTCAAGAATATAATCTCATTCAGGTTGGCCATTTTACCGATGGTGTGGGGAATGCAACCAGTGAAATTGTTATTCCCGAATGTCACCACCGAGACGGTAGAATTGCCAACCGAATCCGGGATGGCCGATGAGAACCTGTTGTTGTTCAAGAACAATGCATCCAGGTCCTTCTCAAAAAGCTCAGGAGGCAGCTGTCCTTCGAAGTCGTTGTACCGGAGATCAATGTACTTGACTGCCGGCCATGAGAGGACTACAGTGGGAAAAGAACCCACAAAGCGGTTGTTGCTGACATCGAACTCGTGCATGAGCCGGAGCTTGGAAAGGCTCTTTGGGATGATCCCGCAGAACCGGTTGGAATTCAGATGGAAAAGTGCAGTATCAGTGAGAAGCCCCAGCTCGGGGGGAAGGTACCCAGCGATGTCGGCGTGATTGAGGTCTATGCCGGCGACAATGCTCAGGCTTGGGTCATCGAGCGCTGCAGAACAGAAGACGCCCGTGTACCCGCACACATTTGCACCAACCCAGTTCCCAGTGGTGTTGAACGGGTCGGAATAGATGGCCTTCTTCCAGGCCTGGAGGGCAATGTAGGCCCTCCGGAGGCGCTGGTTGGCAAAGGTCACCTTAACATCCACCTCATATTCAAAATCATCAGGGAGGTCACCGTCCTCCTTGAGGTGCAAGAGCTGGCGCCGGGCAATGAAGGCTGCCTCGGCATCTGAGAGGGCGAGGGAGGGGGTCGGGAACGAGGAGGAGACGAGGAGGAGGGAGAGGACGAGGAAGCAGCCAGAGGCCTTCATCTTGAAATGGTTTGCCATGCACACCCCCTTGGATGGCCCAAGGCTGCCTGTAGGAGAGAGACGGAGGATATGGAATAGGGACGGGATAGTTATATGGAATTTGGAGGGAAGACAGATCATTGATTACCAATTTAGGGAGGGGCTTTAGGAGGAGGCGGAATGCAGCAGTTCTAGTCCCGAAATTCGCTGCAACCTCTAATTCCATTGCCCGAATTTAGAAAAGAATTGGATATGTACAGAGATAAAACCGAAATTTGACCGGGTCCGTACTTAAGATAACACGAGGTAGCTTCATTTCTAGTTGTTTAAAACGTCTGCTCAACAGGAATCGGTTTCGAGTCGGTTAATGTCAATGCGCCATGCCCTTCAAAAGACCGTGTTTAACCTCTCATTCCAAGGAAGCTGAATTCTTGGAAATCCCCTGGACTTCAAAAAACAGTATGCAACCGTAAGTTCGCGTCTGGGACAGGGGAATTAAAACAGAGAACACTGGTTCCAGGTTAGGCTTCGACAGCATACAGGCCCATTCGACAAATAATATGGAATGAATCAAAACTATAAAAGAACTTGTCTAAATTGTTTCTGTTCACATTTTTCAATCTTTCTGCAATGTTCTTTGTTGTTAAAACCATAGACTTCACTCGGCTTTACAAAAGTCGAGCGCGGAAAAGTTTCTGCTCATGAACTGCCGAGATTTTGGTCACAAGAATAGGCAGGGTTACATTGTATTGCTCATCCAATTAGTGAGCTCGGAAAAAGTCGAGGATGCAAAAAATTGTATGGATTACGCAAGTCGTCTGATAAAAGCATTCAGATGAGAGTACTCGCAATTTATTCTTTCTTCCTTCTGCAGAACACGTTCTTAATGCTGGTACATAGGATTGCTCCATCATTCTCAATGCAATAAAGGAGGAATATAATACACAGATGAAGAGGTGCAAAAGCAAAAGTTCATCTCACAGGACAACTGAAAAATGGTTGCTAATTACACGCGAATCGCAGACTCTTATCTTACAATACTAGAGATCGATTAACACACCACCGATCCGAAGATCATCTAGCATAAGAAACATCTTCTCACAACCACAATCTTCTAAAGATCCATCCGTATGTACATTTTTAAGCACCCTGTATCAAACTATCGGAAATATAGTAATGTCGATCACTCAATCAGTCTCGTGATCCGGAGCAGGCGAGTACCAAGCAGGGTACCTTCCCTTGCTTCTGAGCAGCCGCGTGAAGGGCGAGTCGGGCAATCTGCTCTTCTCTTCTTCCTCCATCTCCTCAGGGGACTTCGGTAAACCGTCGGGTATCGGGCAGCTCCTCCTGCTACTGTCCTCGTAATCCAACGGCTTCACGAGGGCAAGTCCATTCTTCTTCGCTTTGTGGATCGCCGATATCCCATGTAAGCACCCGATCAATGACTTGACCCCTCCGGCCTGTATGATCAGCTTCTCCAAGTCCTCTTTCGGGAAATCCTTCTGCACCGGCAAGAAGCACACATCATAAGAATTCCGAGACTGTTTTCGAGCCAATATTTATAGAAAAGTAAAGCAGATGGCCGGAACTTACTTCGAGATCCTTCAGCTCGAAGTAGGCTCTCCAACAGCTGTACGATCGATCTCCTTCGAGCGTCGAGCAGTAATCTGAACAACAAACATCGTACCCCAAATCAGAAGCAAGAACATCCAAAAACACAACCGTCTGCTCTAAAAGGATAACTTTGTATTACTAATATCGAGTTTCTCGATCGCATCGAAACGACAAGACATGTCTAAGAAGCATGGACGAGGGACTCATACCGGCGAGCTCGTTCTCGCATTTTTTGATCAAGGGGGGCTCCTTGACGCCGCGCTCGAACTTGGTCCTGCTGAAAGGCTCGAGCTTGGGGATGTACTCGTGGCTCTTGGACGAGCAGGTGATGGCGGAAGGAGCGGAGGGAACGTCCCTTCTCTTCGTCGCTTCAACGAGCACAGGCGAGGAACAGGAACGAAGCATAGCGGACTCCATTGTTATCCACTGCAACTGAGGTTTACTGCTGAGCTTTGCGAGCTTATATGTCCTTTAATGGCGGTTTGAGAAGAGAAGAGATTCAGGAGGCTGCCATAGATGTACTTCTTTAAAGTGGAGTGGATAAGGATGAAGATATTTTTTTGATTGGGTTTAGATTTTTTTATTTTTTATTTTTAAAAAAATTTAGTTCGAGAAAGTGCCGGGTGACGGGTGGATCGGGGCCGTAAGCCAAAGTCGCCGGAGGAGCCGAGCTGAGATCCGACGGTGACGGAGGTTGGGTTGATGCCGGGTAACGTCGTACGTGGGGCCCGTTGTTCTTGATTACTTTCTCGGAGCGGAATAGATTAATGATTGGAGGCAGAAGCTGTGGAGCCCACGGAATTGTCGGGGCCGTGGTGTCTTTTGTTTGAACGCGGCGAATTGGGCGGGTCCTGTGGGCGGATGAATGGCGGCTCGTCGGGTATTAATCTCGAACAATGCCTGGCGGAATCGTGATTCCATTACTCGGTCGCATTCCATGCTCTAGATCAATTCTAGACGTATGCACATGATATGTGCAGAATTCGTTGAATGGATCAAATTCTTTGCTTGTTCTAGTTCATACAGAAATTACTTATCGATGTTGTGTGAATCACTCATGACTTAAGTAAAGACCAACTGCAATATCGACTCGCGATCGATGCAATTGGAAAGTAATTTGCATTATTCGATCTCACAGTTTTTTGTTAAACTGATACACTGGAGCTGTAATTATTTGGATCAGTTCATCACATCTGCGGACTGCAACAGCTTGGGGCTTAGAACAACTTTGAGCTGGCTCACTAGAAAAATGTCAGAAAACTAATTCGAGTTTCTCGGTTTCAGTTGATATGAATTTGATCGAATCTGCTCAGGATCGATACCTCCCTTAGAAAGTGCCTATGAACTTGTCGCGGAGATTGGAATACAGGCCGAAGAGAGAGTACTGCCGGAGATTCTTGACCTCGTACCAGGAGTCGAGGACATCATCGTTTTTGTCGGTGCCCGAGAAGGCGACTTGAATGCCAATGTCGCATCCTCCGGAGCCTCCGCACTTGGAGTTGGGGATGGCGCAGTCTTGGCCCCTGAGGCAGACCGACTGTCCGGAGCATGAGTTGCACCTGAACTTCTTCCAGAACAGGCTCTGGAGAGTACCCTTTTGAAATTCGAGTACCTGAAAGAGAATCGGCATTCAATGGTTACATCGACATCTGCAGGGAAAGGTACGACATAATGGGATGTGAACTAAGGTGAATTGAAAGCCGTTATCGGTTGAGGATTTAATTACCAAAGTGAAACTTGTTATAGTGTGACTGTTATCAGCAACTAATATCGGTGCCGATCTTGCAGCATATTTACTTCCCGAAAATGCTACCATATATCCCCCCGAAGCAACCTGCAATTCAAAGAATCTTCGACGAAATTAATCCTAACTACTAAACTTATGTGATTGAACTAGTCCGCATAAACTGAGCGTACGTGATAATGAGATTGATCATGCGTCTTTCAGGTGCCGTACCGGGTCAAATGTGGAGCTATTGATGGTGAGTAGTGAGATCTCGTCCACCTTTGGCCTGAAGACCGCGAGCTGTGCCTTGAAGCCTGCAAGGCTGAGGCGCCGGTCGCAGGGTGAGAGCTGCGCCTGCTCATGGAAGAACGAGTCCTTGCTGGAGAAAGCCAGACCGAAGGTGAACCCGTCCGACTTCTGCATTTTGGCGTCCGAGCAGGGATTGAATTCATTATTCGTATCATCTGCACGTAAACAAATCGCCTGAATCAACGTAGCTGCTGCTATCAACCGAATCGCCAGTGCTACGGTCCTGTCCAAAGACGGCCTTTTACACCTCAAGCGTACATCCATCTTCTAAAGCTGATCATCATAGAACAACATGAGATCCATCAAGAAATTCAAACGACAAAAAACAGATCGAGAAACTGAGGAAATTGAGCATCAAACATTCGCATTTGTCCGTACAATCAAACTAGAAACTAATGCAGGGGATTTTGTCGCGGATTGCATAACCTCGATCAAACTATTCTGCAGGGAATTAAACACGATGCTGTGACGTTCTTTTCAGAGGGACACAACACATACGAGTATCTAACCTTGATATTTCCAGAAAGGAATCAAACTTGCAGGAGGGTCAATCGAAGGAGCGCCCTTCCGATGCTTGACGTGTGCTGGAATCAATTCCGGTGGGTTTTCGAGGAATTCGGCGGCAATAACAGAGGAAAAAACCTTGAGGCGTATGTTTTAAGGAGGACAAAGTTTCAGGAAAATTTTTTGGTAGGGATTTTTGTCTGTTCATACGGCAAGGGGGGGTTTGATTGGAGCCGTCCCCAAGGAAGTGCGAAACGGAAGGATAGGCAGGCCAGTTGGATCTTGCCTTAGAAAAACCGTTATGGAAGTTTGTGTTTACGTATTGGCCAAAACGATGAATCAAACAGTTTTTTTTTTTTTAATTATTGGAAAGGACCCTAAAAACGCTATTTGAAGTTTCGAACGAGAAAAAGGATGAAAAGCCAAAAAAAAAAAATTGTCTGGAACAGATTTCAAGTTTCATATTCTCCGTTTCATAATACTTACCATAGATCTCCTTTGACAAATGACAAGTTGATATCAACTTAAGTCGAGATATTATTATAAAAGTGATTTGTAAATTTCTAGAAGGTATGTATGAAATTTACATGGATCGTGCAGATTAATGGAATAGAGCATGCTCCCGTGCATTATGCATGGGACTTGCTTAAAAACATTTCCGGGATTAATATATTTAAGGAAACAAAAAAGAGAGAGAGAGAGAGAGAGAGACTGACTGAGAATGAGAGAAGTTAATCCTTCTCGATGAAACCTCGAGGTGTAAGCATAAAGGAATTGCCATTAATATCAGCCTTCTAGCATCCAACATTACCCTGGCTAGGCATCATTCTTTCTTACTTACATATAAAAGTTCTTAATAACATATATACTGATTCTTCTTCTTTTTCCATAGTCCATCCATACCAACAAAATGAAAATCATAAAAAAAAAACCCGCAATATAATCAATAGCCATCATTTTTCTTCTCGTGGTCTTCTAGTCCAACAACCGCTGCTTCATTGACGTCCTGGCTACCTAAGTCCCGATGCCTCCCCTACAGCAATGGTAAGTAGATATCAGCGCTCCATGGCAAGCAGTCAAACGATACATACCGGAAACTCAATTCACTCGATCCCCACTGAATAATGCATCAGGGAATCAGGATTTATTAACAGCTAATGTGCATAATTAAAAAACCATAACATAACCAAACAAGCGCGCAGTCGTTGTAATCTCTTATCATAAGCAGAGATGGTTCAGTAAAAGATGATATAAAAGATCTCACCAAGTAACTGGACCTGATATAAAATGGTCCATCACACGGAACCGGAACCGGTATCGGCTCTTGTGATTCTGCCCATGATGTCCGATAAATCTCCTCTTTCGATTTTGCCCATGATGTCTTCAATCACTTCCTTCAAAGAGGCCTTCCGATTCTCCCTGAAATTCCATATCTCGGTGACAGTATATCGTCCACTCGCGTTATGTTCATTTATTTCCATCAAGGCTGTGACGACAGCTTTGTACGGCTCCTCTCCAAACTCTTGCCTGAGTTTCTGCAGTTTCTCATCCTGTTCGTCAATGACTTCCTACAAAACCATGCATTAGCCATTGCAAGTCATTTTGGACAAGATAAATCGTCGAGAATTCAGCTCTTCTATTTCAAAGTGTATTCATATGCATCGCCCTGAATCGCCATACCTGGAGACTTTCACTGACCTCGATCATCTTAATTGGATACCAACCGGGATCACTTAACTGCTGCATCCACAGGGAAGTTAACGCAGCTGCCTGTGACTCGGCTTTCTCAGGCGGGAACCTCTCCCTACAAGCATCTTCGAATGGCTTCGAATCGATTTGCCCCAACCTCTTCAGGCCGATATTTGTGGGCGCACCGAGCAGCCCTCTTTGCATGCCCTTCATACATACAGAATCACATCCCTTCATAAGTGACCATGGAAACTCTTGAAATTCCCCAGCTAAACTAACGAAGCCAGACAAGTAATTACCTCGATCAGAACTTTACGAGCCGCTCCTAGTTCATCATTGAGCTCCCTCTCCTTGTTAATCGAGTAGCTGCGCAGTTCCGCTTCCTCCATGTGAGTTAGCTACCCAAAACTTCTCCTGATTCGACGGCCAATTGACGTAAGCGAGGTTCAGCAAATGAATCGACAACAACAGCGATTAGGGTTTTAGGCATGTACTCTCCCCCCTCTCTTCTCTAGTTAGATTAGATTACAGTCTCGATCATCAGGCAAAATTAAAGACAATGAAGGAAACGAACAAAAGAGAAAACATCAGCAGCAACAAGAGAGCAACAAAAAAAAAAAGAGCAGTCTCCGATCAGCTCGACGTAGGCGCAGGGAAGCTAAATGCGGAACCCTAAAAGCGCTCACAGATAGACAAGACCGGCAACGTAGCAGCTTAAATTTCAAGGAAGAGAGGAGAAGGAGACTGACCAGAGGCGAAGGGATTCTGCAAGAGCGCCGCGCCTGTCGCCGTTGGGTCGATGATTGAAGTGGCAGTGGCAGGGATACTGGAGGAGCTGTATATATAGTCTCAGTAGTGCAATGGGTTTCGAGCGGAAAAAAAAAACAAAACAAAACAAAAGGCAATGTCATGTAATGGGTAGAAACTGAAGGACTATTTGTTTGTTTCAAATAACAAAAAAAATAATAAATAAAAACAAAAGGGACTTTTTTTTGGTGTGTTTGATTTTAGAGTTAAAGTAACTTTGATTTTGACTGTGGAAAAAGGACAAATGTTGTGTAGTGTGTTGAGTTAAAATTAAAGTTAAATTTTTTGACTTGGAAAATGTGTATTTTTATTGTGTAGTGGGTTGAGTTAAAATTAAAGTTAAAATTTTTGTGATTTTAACTCTGAAAATAAACGGGCCATTTGTGTTCATGTAACTAGGCAATAACTCGTGCAATTACATTATAAATTTGGTGCAAATATAAAGTCGAATTATAGTTCAAAAATTATATTTATATGAATTTTGGTACGTAACCAATTGAATCATATTAAAAAATTATATTTCGAGATACTTTTTACAATTATTAAGTACATTTTTCATTTTTAGGAAGAATATTAATTACTAATCAATATGTACGAACAATGCGGACTAATTGAAAATGATTCATTGAATTTGATCCAACTAAAACATATGGTGAAATTTGTCTAATGGAACTAAAAGGACGCCAGCTTTAGAGCTAAGGATTTGCTAACCGAGTTTAAATAGTGCTTCCACATCGCGCTATTCAGCTTTAATATATTATAATTGATAAGAACTTTGCATTGGAAAATTTGAATTTTACATCGTATTTGTTGTGATCTTGATGCGGTTAACAATCAAACGAAGAGAAAGCGAGAAATCAAGACTTGATTAATTTTATGTGGTAAAATCCCTTCCAACGAGAAAGGGTAAACCTCTACGGGCAGCGCCAGAGAATAATTTACTGTGAAGAATGGAGATTACAAGTTACAAAGCTCCGTCTCACTTGACTCCCACTCAAGATCGCTACACTGAAAACCCTAGCCTTCTCACTCTCGAGTGTTTCTCAAGCTCTCTATATTTTTCTTCTTTGCTTCCAACGTTCAAGAGAGAAAAGTGAGAGAGATATGTGCCCCTTTCTTCCTTCATTCTATCTATTTATATAGGCCACATACTAATTACCTTTGTCTTTACCATAATTAATGAAGAGCTTATCAAGATTACAAGTTGGCCAATTGATCACAAAAAAGGTGGCCTATAATTTTTTGCTTTCAAAATAAGGTCGGTTCTTGAAGGGAGGTGACAGATTGTCCTAAGTCGCAATTGCATAAACGCGGAAGTTGCAGCTCCAAACCTTCTGCCCATGATTTTCATACTAGAGTCGTGACTCCAGATTCTTGCAGTCGCAAGTATGTCGAGTATAGCCACGATCCTTCATTCCGATTCTCCTGTCAAACACGAATATACATTTCCACGAATACCAAAATTTCAAAATACGAGCAAAATGATAGAGACTTCCAATGACAATCAACTTGACCTACAAACTAGCAAGAATACTAACAACAGTCGAAGACTTAGCACAAATATTTGCTCATTAATGGAGAAAATAACTCTAGCATAAAGAGTTAGCAAACATACGTGGTCTTCTTTTCCAGGAATAATGAACCCCTCAAGTTGCTTCATGTAGATCCTCTCCTCGAGTGTTCCATATAGAAAAGCTGTTTTCGTATCGAGTTGCTCCGGCTCGAGGTCATACAAGGCCACCAGCACTAATAAGACTCTGATAGAGCTATTCTTCACCACAGAAGAAAACACTTCATTGAAGTCGATCCCCTCCCTTTGCGTAAAACCTTTCACTTCCAGTCTTGCCTTAAACCTTGGACCCTCAACTCTAGGGATTCTTTCCTTCTTCTTGAATATCCACTTGCATTCGACTGTCTTCTGGTTTTCAGGAGACTTCACAAGCTCCCAAGTCTAATTATTCCGAAGAGACTCCATCTTTTTTGCCATGGCCATTCCCCTTGCGCTAAATTCTCACATTGAATAGCTTTTTTGTAGCTCAACGGATCCTCGCTTTCAATCTGCTCAGTAACATTTAGGGCATAAGCAAGCAGCTCTGCATGCCCGTATTTCTGGGGAACTTTTTCTTTTCTCCTTATCTCTTATGAGAATATAATCATGGAGAGGATGTTGATCTTGCGGCTGCTCTTGAAGCTATTTGACTTGAACTTCCTCAACTTCACGTGGACTTTCAGATGTGTTGATCTCAGGCTCAACTGCGGAACACCTTTGCTCAAAAGGTATCTCGATCTCCCCTGAATGCTCCTAGTGTGGGTCTCCTGAAGAATCCATTCTACACATCCTTCGGGAATGTGCCACAGTTGGGAATCTTTGGTCCTCCTTGGGGATTTCTTCTTCTAAGAAGGGCACCTTTGTCCTTCCCATTGACTAATGGCTCATACTCAACTGTGAGGCCTATGAGCTCCACTCTTTGAGCATTCCATGGAAGATTGTGTTCCCCTATGCTCTTTGGTCCCTTTGGAAACACAAGAACAAGTGCATCTTTGAGGGCTACTAGCCCAACACCACTTTACTCCATCGCAAGTGTCTTGAACTATCTGCAGAGTACTTTGCTTCCATGAAGCATGCTGCCGCTGCATCTATCACCACCATCTAGGTTAGGTGGTCACCCCTCCTGAGCACTGGATAAAGCTCATCACTAATGGGTCAGTTAGACGTTGTCCAAGAAGTGCGGGGGCGAGAGGTGTCCTTCGTAACCATCTCGGGGGTTGGATCAAAGGGTTTAGCAGGACTGTAGGCTCTTGTAACAGCCTCCTAGCCGAAGACTCGGCACTCAGGGATGGGCTTATTATGGCCCTCAATATGGGCATTCAATTCCTACTTGTGGAATTAGATGCTAAGGTAGTATGTGATCTAGTTTCCAGGATGAATCATGACAATCTATCTCTAATCTCTGATTGCAGGATACTCACGGGCCAATTTGAAGGGCTTAGGATGCAGCACATCTATCGGGAAGCAAATATGGTAGCTGACCAACTTGCTCGTCTCGGTTTGGATAGCACTAGAATCCATATTTCCCCGGCTGGTGACAACGGCTCTGTGCACCTCCTTCCTGAAACTCTTGCCTAAGGCTGCGTAGTTTCTCGTCCTGTTCGTCAACCACTCTACAAAACCACGCGCATTAAACCACTGCAAGTCATCTTGGACTGAGATAAATCATCGAGAATTCGACTGTTTAGTATCCCCATGCTATATGTGTATGCATAGCTCGGAATCACCATACCTGGACATTTCCATCGACCTCAATGATATTAACTGGATTACCGATTAGGATCTCTTAAATGATGCATCCACAGGGAACTTAGCAAAGCTGCCTGTAACTCGGCTTCCTCGGGTGGGAACCTTTCCGTACAAATCTTTCAGAGACCAAATATTAAAGGATTCGGATTGCCAATTCTGAATGTGGCCCAACTTTGGACAAATACGGAGTGACAAATCCGGCCGGACATAGGACTAGGTTCTGTTGCTCTGTTAAGGCTTTTCTGTCTATAGTCGCAACCTACTTAATTCATCTTAGATTATTCATGGGCTTACGGGTTTTATAGTCGCACTAGCCACATATTTCCTTTCTTGGATAGGAAATCCTAATCTCCTTATTGCTTTGCTCGCCATCATTATCAACTTCGTTTTCTTTTTATTATTTTCCCTGGGAATAAGCTTTGTGTCATGTGCTAAGAATTTGGAGCCCATGCAGGCGCTTATGGATCGGTATATTGAGGCTTTCCATGACCGGCCTGCCTAATTTGATACGCCAAACTGCAAAGTAGATATTCTAAGATAGGGTACGTTCGTCTAATACAACATTCAATATTAGCTCACGCACAATGGAGACGATCCGTACTTAGATAGAGAATAATATTGTCACACTTGGGAAGGAATTGGAATATTGCCCCGTGACATTAGCTTATTGCGCAAGTATATACAAAATTAATAAAAGATAATTATTTTTCGTTTATGAAAAGATTATTTAAGTTATTGATAAACTTTGCATTTTTTAAAAAAAAATATCTACTCGTAAATAGATTGATAATTGATATTTGATTGACTGATAAAATAAGTAAGCACATTTTAAGAAGAGGTTCATTGAAAGAAAATAAAAGAAAAAAAAGGAGAGAGGTTGATTTTATATATATAAATACTTATAAATGAATGTCCGTGCTAGGCATGAGATTTGCTAAACTCCTTTGATCGATTATCTCCTTATTTTATTTTCTCTCACACCTCCAAATGTATTAGCATGACTCTTTCATAATAACAATCCATAATCTATCTCTATAATCTATACTACTACTAATAATAATAATACAATATAGTAAGGGAGAATTAATATATTAATTATGCATTAATTAGTTTTAAAATTTATTATAATATATAACTAAAAATTAAAAAAAAGCATGTAATGGGTATATTCGATAAAAGACTTTTGAACGGTTACACTCAATAAATCATAAAAACTATAAAAATTAAAATACAATTATCCAAAGTACAAATTTGATCATTTAATTAATATAAAAATTAAAACGTAGTTAGCTAAGTAACTGAAATCAATATATTTTTTTAGATAGTTAAAAAGGGTTAGGGGCGACCAACATAGTAACCCTCACGGGGCGTAATCATATGGGCCCGAATCCTGCCGCAGACTATTTGATTTGAGTCATAACTACACCAGGAGCCGAGAGCCTGGGCTCAAACTGCGACCCCAATAAGGCATCAGAAGAACATCGCCCATCCACAAGTTTATAGTCGGGATATTACTACTGCAAGTGGGTTTGATAACAAATCGGGGGACCTTCTCCCTTTATTTACTCCAAGTCTCCAAGGAGACTCGAAAATCGAAATTCCCAAACCACTTACACATGAATATAAAAGGTTCAATTTATAAAATTTGTGTTCAATTTCATCAATCATAATGTATGTAAAGTAAATTGTAACTTGAGAATAATGCAAAGGGTGAAATAGTGATTAATATTGTAGTAATGAAATGGAAACAACCTAATCAAAAGTTCTTAAAAAAATCAACATTATATGTATTATTAAAACTTTACGCAAATCATTTGCTTGACTTTCAGATATAAGAAACACTAAATACCTTATACTAACAAGTTGAATATCCATGTTATTAAATAATTCTCGGTATATAGATATGTTAGTATCAAATAATAAAAAGAAGGGTATATATTCCACTTCATGCTTATAGAGTTAAATCCAATAACTAAAGAACGAAATTATTAAAAAAATTGTAAAACTAAATATTTATACTTTAGAAAATATATATTTTATTTTATACAGTAACTCATGTCAAAATTCCGTGCAACGTACTGGTAAAACACTAGTTAATAAGTATTGTCTACTATATATATTCTAAAACGCGCATTTTTTTTCTTTTCATTTCCATAGTCCGAGATCCAAATATAAATCTTTAGTTCACTTGCTATATTCTTCAATTTCTCATAACATCTTAAGTACTTATAATCGGCCTATTAGGTTCTGTCATAGTATAAAAGAGGGATCGATCGCGGATTCAATTGTTCATTCGAGACGATATTCGCTGACGTGCGTGAAGGGTCTTTCGCCTCTACTCAGTTCTCACCACAACATCGATAGTAACTAGGTAAAACCACGAAATCCTTCTCTTTTCTGGTAAAGTTTATCTTAGCACATGTACACGTAACGCACGGAGTGAGCACATACTCTTCGCCAAAAGTTGAGAGGGAATTAATCTCTGTTGGTTAAATGCTAGATAAGTAGCATGCACGTAGATTCTTCAATTAATTTGTAATACGGATCAGATGGCAAATTCATATAATTACAATACTCTCCATCCGATAGTTATGATCACTTGCAATAATCTCGATCCTATAGTTATGACCACTTGCGATAGATTCAATAGTCATCGATCGATCTTTCACATATTTATTATTATCATTATTATTATTGAAAATGGTAAAAATCCTCAGTACGATCAGATTTGTCTCCTCATTTACGTTTTGTTTGTTTTCAAAATTATAATTTTACTTTACTCGACTCTATTATATTATTTCATCAATTCAATAACATAATCATTACTTTTTTATTTTTTATTTTTTTCTCCAATTTAATAAATACATTATCCTACGTACAATTTTTTAAACCATTATTATAATTAATTTTTTAATATTAAAATTTTCATACTATTAATTATTTTTTTTATTTTTTTTCAATTTTATAATAAATTCTCATACATAATTTTTCTTGATAATTATTACAATCATTTTTTTAATGGTAAATCTCCTCAATTCTTTTGTCTTCATCCTGTGAAGCAGAGTAGAGTAGAGTGATAATTTTACTTCGAAACCAAACGCATGCTTTTGGAAAAAATAAATTTATACATAGAGAAAATAATTAATGGATTTCGAAAGGATTTTTTTTTCCTGGGAAATTTTTTTTCATGTTTTTGGGTGGGAACTGGAAGGAAGACGAGGAAGCTGAACCGAGGCCTTTCCACACGGCAGAAGCCCCAAATCAATCCTTTCCCGCCTCTGCCCTAACATCTCCGCCGGTTCACGGCTACAGCGGCCACCGGAGGCCCTTTCTCTCCTCCTTCCACAGGCGGAGGAATGCCGTTGCTGATGTTTTTGTCTCAATCTGCAGCATTCAACGGCCTGGCGACCTGCTGCTGAGATCAAGAGCTCCCCGTCGCTGGCCCTGCTAGTTCCTCTGTCATCAACAAGTAAATTCGTAAGCTCACTGCTCTTCGAAATTGTTGCGAACGTGCTGTTTACTTCACTGATCAGCTGATGCCTTCGCCTATTTAGCTGTGACTGTCTGTATCTGCTGAAATGGCGGGGATGTATATGTTATGCGTTGATGGCAATCGCTGCCGGAAGTAGGTTTTGTGGATGGTTAGAGCTGAAATTTTACAAACTAGTGGGTGTAGTGGACGATGTGAACGAGAAGATGCTAAAATCAACCACCCTGGCTCTGGAAAAGTAATCCGAGTTAGTCGGGTAAGGGTGGAGCAGTACATTATCATTCTTCTCACGGGGATCGCTCACTTGTAACATTGGTGTTAGATGATAAAAATAAGCTCCTTTCTGTATTTTTTGACTTAGCAGTCAATCCAAAGCTTCGATTGCCTCGCATTCTAGTTACAGAAGGGTTAGAGGGGCTGGGCAAAAGGAATTCATAAGCAACTATATGGATCTGATGGGAAGATGTGAGGGTCCTTGAAGCGCAGCAAGTCACGTTATATTTTAGGATGTTGCAACTTGCATTGTCGTGATGGTGGATAATTAGATGCTTTACTTAGACTTGTACTGAGAGTAAGGTGTATATATTAGCCGTGTGGGCCTCTTGGGATGTTAGATGGTGTCAGTTGTAGGACGCAGGATTCTAGACTGACATAAGGGTAGAGTGTTTGATGATAGAATTGCTTCTTTTGCGCATACAAATGATGTTAAATCGAAGTATGGTAGCGCATGGTTTGTCAACAGAAGCTCTGTACCTAGTTTCCTGCTACTCTATTCCAATTTCCTCCGCTCCTAGTTTATCTGTGGAATCTCCTGATCCGTCTATTGCATTTCTTGGCATGTGCTTTTGTTGCAGATCATTCTTTTAAAGATGAGCCGACCAACTACCAGAAGTAAAAATAAGAAACCAAGGCTGGACAATAATGCTGACAGGTCTTCTGAGATATTGAGGTATGAATGACATGTCTGTGTGCTGTTACTTCATGTTGTGTTTACATTTTTCCCTTTTTTTTTTTTAAATCTATTTATTTAAGATGCACGCATATATATATATTTTTATTCTCTAGGAAAATCCATGCACTGGGTGAAATAACGGGTGATGACGTAAACCAGTTATACAATATTTGGAAGCCAGTTTGCCTGGGCTGCCGGGTTAATAGCAAGGATAACCCAAATTGCTTTTGTGGCCTTATCCCATCAACCACTGGGAGCCGAAAATCTGGATTATGGCAGAAGATGTCAGAGATTGTCCATGCCATGGGTCCTGACCCATCTCAGGATCTTCGTGATTCACTTGACTTCCCAGCAGGGTTGACAAATCTGGGGGCAACATGCTATGCCAACAGTATACTTCAATGTTTATACATGAATACATCGTTCCGTCGAGGTGTTTTCTCCATTGAATCAGACTTAATGAAACAACAGCCAGTGTTGAATCAGCTTGCATGGCTATTTGCACAGCTTCATGGAAGCAAAAGGTCCTTTGTGGAATCTGCACCATTTATAAAGACTCTGGAGTTAGATAATGGAGTTCAACAAGATAGCCATGAGTTCCTAACGTTGCTCCTTTCTCTGCTTGAACGCTGTCTGAGCCATTCTAGAAATCCAGCAGCAAGAACAATTGTTCAGGATCTTTTTCGTGGAAGTGTGTCGCATGTGACAACGTGAGATTGAGTTTTAATTTTCTCTTGACTTGCTATTTCTTTGATATTTGAGTCACTGCTCACAGTTCGATTTCGGAAGATCGTAATGGTTTAATTTGCTTTTTTTTTTTCCCCTCTCCCCATTTCTGCATTTAGATGTTCAAAATGTGGAAAGGATTCAGAAGCCTCGTCGAAGATTGAAGATTTCTATGAGTTGGAGCTGAATGTGATGGGATTGAAAAGTTTAGGTGAGAGCTTAGATGATTACCTGAACGTGGAAGAGCTAAATGGAGAAAACCAGTATTTCTGTGACTCTTGCAGTGAAAGGGTTGATGCTACCAGAAGCATTAAGCTGCGTTCATTGCCAGCGGTCCTCAATATCCAGCTAAAGCGATGTGTTTTTCTTCCTAAGGTAGGTTATCATATATATTTTATTTGTCTGCTGTAATACTGCCCACTTCTGTCTGCATTGTTTTAGTTATTATTTTATATATATAAGTTCTTTCTTTAGTCCCGTTTTCACTCTTTAATTAAGAAATCTTCCACTGGAGCACAAGAGGATACATGCATCCCAGTTATAAAGAGACATCATTGTAGGCCATTCATCATCTAGAAATTAGTAACTTTAATACCACAAAAATTCCATCATAGTGTCTAGCTATTTATTATACTGTGTACTTAATTTACAAGACTCATGGAAGTAGGGAAAAAAAAAATATTTGGAATGCCAGAGAGTTAATCAAATATAGTATCAGGTTGGCATCCTGATACCAATGATATTGGTACAAAAGCTCAAACCTTAAAACATCTTTAGGCAGAGTATTTGCATAGGTCTCAATACATTAACAAGTTCACTATTTTCTTTTCTTCATTGCTTTTTTCCCCTTTATCTTTTACACCATCATGTGCTAACGTTTACTTTGTGTTTCCAGACAACAACGAAGAAGAAAATTACTTCCGCATTTAGTTTCCCTCGAGAACTTGACATGACAGAGAGGTTGTCTGACCCTGCCCAGGGTGATTTGGTATATGACTTGTCAGCTGTGCTGATACACAAAGGAACTGCTGTAAATAGTGGCCATTACATTGCTCATATTAAGGATGAGAAAACAGGGCAATGGTGGGAATTTGATGATGAGAGTGTGTCAAAATTAGGTTGTCATCCCTTTGGAGAAGGATCTTCAAAGACAATGAGTAGGGATTCTCAAACAGAGCCTTCTGCCCAAACAAGCAATGGCGATACCAAATCAAGCAATGCTAAGAAGCAATCTTCAGAAACTGCTGTTTCAAATACCGATGAGACATTTTCATCTACTGATGCGTATATGTTGATGTACAATCTTCGACATTCAAAGATAAATCGTCTAGAGAAGCCAATTAATGGCAATTCTGCTGATGAAGATGACTTTGCCAGTATCAGTAATGGCAATTCTATTCCACCTTACCTTAGCGAAGAGATAAGTAACTCGAATGCTACCTTAACGGAGGCTTGCCAACAGTACAAATTGAGGAAGGAAAAAGAGTCAGATCACATCACAGAACGAAGACAAGAGGTGCGGTCTGTCCTTTCTGAAGCCCCTGTTCAATCGTGTGATGAACCATATTTTTGGATATCAATGAATTGGCTTCGTGAGTGGGCTGACAACATTACACCCTCGTAAGTGCAGGTTCTTGTATTGCCTTTGCTTTTCATCTCTCGATCCATTAAGGTTCTATTGTGCAAATTTTTGTTTTAGTCTTTTCATTTGGTTTAATGATCTGTATCTGTGACCACTTTCCAAAATGAAGTATGTCTGACAGTAATTTCCTAGAATTTTGATATCCCATTCCACTAAGTTTCCATCTTGTGAATTTTAAATTGTTCTTGCCTTTTGGATTGATCTATGCATGTGACCGCTTGCCCAAAATTAAGTTTGTTGTTTGTCAGTAACTTTCTAGAATGATAATTACTATTTAGCCTCTATACCGTTTCGGTTTTCCAATTATGAACCGAGTTTCTTATTGTAGGGTCCTTGATAATACAACTGTCCAATGCTTACATGGAAAACTGCCCATGTCAAAAGTGAGTTCTGCAAAGCGGCTGTCTGCTGAAGCTTGGTTGAAATTGTTTACTAAGGTACAGGTTTTGTTCATTTTTGGGAATCTTTTCTCTTGACTGATGTTGTTTTAGTTTTGTTCACATTGAATGCATTGCGAAATTGAGAGGGAGTTGCAGGTTCAATTATAGTGAACTATTTTTTTAACTAAACACAAAGAAATGCCAAAACTGGTTGTTTGTGGAATCACTTTGATGATTGAAAAAGCAGAAACCTCTGTATCAGTGCATTGTTCTAATTTCGTTTGAATATGCTTTTGAAACTCAGTATAATGGGGGCCCAGCACTAGGCAATCAGGATTACTGCAAGGACTGCCTTATTGATGCAGCACGCAAATTGGTGTCCGGTGAAAGCTACAGAGACAGAAGAAAACTAATGAAGGAAATTGCAGAGTCTGTCCTGTCAGGGAATTGTTCGGATGGAACCTACTATGTATCTAAGGCCTGGTATGACTAAAGTTTTTCTTCTATTAACATGCCATCAGTTGTTGAGTTCTGCATAATTCTTTGAAATGAATTTCAAGGTGAACCTGCAAAAACTACAATTTTCTCCATATATTCAGATAAAAGAATCAAGACTTATATTAGCTTATGCACAGTCAGTGTCACATCTTTTTTTTGTATTCCTCACTTTGCAAGCAATGTGTACCTTCACTTTGGGGAGAAAGGGCATTTTGCAGGCGTTATTTTCCTGTTCATTATTTGCTTATATGCATGAGTGCACAACGTTTGTGCGGATGGACTAGATTAAACTTTCTGAAAGGTCAATCTGTTGGAAAACTCATTTAAAGACTTTCTTCTGAGTGTTTGACATGTTCTGGTTAGAGAACTTTGTAAGGACTTTAGAGATCAGATTTCCCTTTATTTTATAGTGATTGTGAATTTATATTTGTCGCAGGCTACAGCAATGGGTCAAGAGAAAAGTCTTGGATGCTCCAAGTGAAGCAGATGTGGGTCCGACAGTTCCAATTTGTTGTCCTCATGGACAGCTTATGCCCGAGCAGGCTTCTGGTGCTAAGCGCTTGCTGGTCCCTGAGAATCTTTGGCTTTTCTTTTATGAAGATGCAGTTAAAGTCAAATCCGATGACATGGTGGATTGTCCAACATTTACTATGGACTCGGAGCAATGTTCTCAGTGCAGTAATGAACTTTCTGAAGTAGCATGCATGGAGGATTCTCTCAGGTTGTCTGGACTTTAAATAGTTTTGGGTATAGGTATTCATTTACTGCCATGGTTGCTTGAATTAACAATAATCAAATGTATGTGGCAGAGCAATGAAGAGCAAGCAGCGGCAAAACCATGACAAGTTGGCTGCAGCTAAAAGTATCCCCCTGTCTCCTCATTGTACATACTACTTGTTGCCCTCCTCGTGGCTTGCTACATGGAGAAATTATGTTAATGCTAGCAGCAAGAACGTCTCATCGTCCGAGGTACCTGAAAGTCTGAATGTTGTAATTGATCAGCTTAAATGTGAAAAGGTCAGTATGAGACTCTTCCTTGTGCAGCTTGTTCTTCGTCATATTCTGGCACCTTCCGAACATATATATCTGTTTTGGGGTCTTCATTGAATTTGCTCCCTTGATATTTTGATGTCTGAAAATGTGATTATTGTGCTTTTGCTTCTCTGCAGCATTCACATCTTGTAGAAAGGCCTCTTGACCTGGTTTACAAACGTGGCACTATTTTCCAGAAGGTCTCCAGTGTGAGTTTACTGATTCAGAAAACCGTTTTTGAAATATTGGAACTCCCACCCCACTTTCCCTGTTCATTTTAAGTAGCAGCTAATGAGTCATTTTGTTTGGATTCTAGACAGACGGACTGACAATTATTACTGAGAATGACTGGAAATGCTTCTGTGAAGAGTGGGGATGCTCTCAGGAGAAAGGCATTTCCGCCATGATTGAGTGCCCTGATAGTGCACACAGTAATGCTGATTCATCCAAAGAGACATCAGTATGTGAGGAGCAGCTGAATTCCCATGATGAAGCAAATGATCGATATGATGATAAGCAGCTAGTCATAAAAACATCCCCTGAGGTACTTTTCGGTCCTATCCTCCCATTTATTTAAAAAATAGCCATTTCCTTTGGCTCGTCTCACCTCTAGGGACGCATATTTGGGACAACAATTCACACAATGTTTTTGTCAAACGATCTTCACAAGCACCATTCGGTAAATTGAGGAACGAGTCTAGGTTCATAACCTCCACCACCCGTTCCTCTTTGGTTGTCTTACAGAATGAGGAACTAGCAACACTATTTTTTTTACTGAAAAAGCAAAAGTTCGGTTAGTGACTCTATTAGAATTGCAATAGCTTGGTTGATAAAAAGTCTCATGAAGAGTGGTGTAGTTCAATGCTCTGATGTAGTTTTCCTTTTTATGGTTGGTTCTAGGTCTGTGAGGATTGTATTGGAGAAAGAGCAAGCTGTGAGCTGATGCGGAAGCTTAACTATGTCGACCAAGATATACATGTTGTTTTCATCCAGGGAAAGGAAGTTCCGAGATCAATTTTAGAAGCTTCTGAGACTTCGTCTGATCCAGATCGCAGAAGTTCGAAGCGCTCTCGGAAGACAAACAGTGGAAATGCAATAAACCTGAAAGTTTCTGGTTCGACATCGGTCTACCAGTTAAAAATGATGATATGGGAATCTCTTGGGGTAATCTGGACAAGTCCGGATAATGACTTTTCTGTTTGATTTCCTACTAGAACTGATTCACTGTTCTACTTCATCAGATTAGTCATTGTGACCTAAGTGGGAATTACTCCGTTGGCAATCCTCCTTGTTTAGCTTTGAAAAGTTGGTGCATAATCTATCTGCTGACGCTACTATGCATTATTCCACTTATTGCTTCCTCAACGTGTGCAGGTTGTTAAGGAAAACCAGATTATCCACAAAGGTCATACAAAGATTGACGGGGAATCTGGCACTCTAGCAGACTTCAATATATTCCCGGGGGATACTTTGTGGGTGAGAGATTCGAAGATCCATGAGCATCGAGATATTGCTGGTAATTGTTTTTGTTGTGCTTAAAAGACATCAGAGGAGCCAACCTCTATTCTTGGACAGATGAGATAATCTTTTGGTGTTCTCCAATTGAGATACTGATGTGCGGAGATGTTACCTTTTTGCAACAGATGAGATAGCTGGGGACAAAATGGACGTCCAGAGTGCGGAGGAAGGCTTTCGTGGAACGCTTTTGACAGCTGATTTTTCATCCCAGGTTGTCTGAGGAGCTTCGATCTATTGTTAGCCAATGACATCATTATATCATATGGGATATATGTAGATTGTTGTCTGATTTATCGGAGTGGAACAGGGAGTTTTTTTGTTTTTTTGTTTTTGGGGGGGTGGAGGATTAAGTGTTGTGAATGTAGTTCGTAGAGGAGGGCAATCATCTTGAGATAAGACTGCAAGGGTCGTTGTATATCGCGATGGTATTTGCTAGAGATTCTATCTATGTTTTTGATGAGTTGGGGAAATTGGATTTACTTCCCCTGGAGGATTCTCGGATACTTATTGTCATGACATTGGTACCTGTATGATATGAAGAAATGGGGGGGATTTAGTTTATTGTTACCCTTATTGTAGTCTTCCTGTGATTACGAGCTCATGGGGGTTTAATTGTGAAAGTGACCGTGTTAAATCGAATGAATAGCTGATGTTGCAAATTATATAATCTCCTTGGGCTGTGATTGACTCATACGTTCGACTTTCACTTTTCACTCGTCAGCTTTTGAAAGTGTCCTTTGTCCTGGTATGTACTTGTCCGATATCGAGAAGTGATACAGAAAGCTATTCGGTGCAGGGACATGTACAATTCGGGGATCCTCCAACCGCGTTAGCTCAACCTTTAAATGTTGTTTCGACGGTAATGATGATATCAAAATTTCGTATGGTCATTTTTTTTTGAGACCCTTATTTACTCCTGTAGAGGTTGTTGGGGTGCTTAAATCTTGCTTAACCTGTTCATATGGTCGTATTCTAAATTCATCGGGTGGACGAATCTATCGGAGGTAACTTCATCTCATCCAAAAAATACATAGACGGGAAAGTGTGGAAATGAGCTTCTAATTCTCGAGAGTGAGTGTGCTTGGGACTTGAATGTGGATTGACTATTTTAGAGGCATGTGGATACATATTTATGTATTTAACAGTGACAATTTTCTATGTCCCATTTGTGTGCCTTTCCCATATCAAGAATGAATTTATTTTTCTCATGTCCTGATTTGTTCGTCATCATCAATTCTATACGTACCTTGTGATAAAAAAAACCTACAAAGCCTACACCTTTAGACAGAAAAAAGTTACATAGTAAGAAACAATGCCACCATTTTAGGACATGCCAAGAGCAAGAAGATCTAGAAGCAAAAACGAGCCCTAGAATCTTCAAAGAGTTAGGGATGAGACCGAAGAAAATTGATGTGGAATATGAAAGAATTTCCATAGATATACAAAAACACGAGAGACAGAGATGGAGAAAATTCTTTATAGAAAATTTAAATCGTATTATAATTTCTTCCATCTAATTATCAAAGTAAATGGTCATTACGATTCCTGAATATCTAATTTTCACTTCATGGAAAATTTATTCCGTCTTCCCGAAACTTTTGTTATTTTTTTGTTATTACTCAATAATTCTCATCTTTCCTAAGACTTCGTACTATGGCACTAATACTCATTCCATCGAATCCCGTGCGTTGTACGGGTTTGTCTCATATATCTCTATATCATTTATTGTCGTAATTATTTACATTTTGAAACATCAATTCTCTTATTATTAATTTTAATTTTCAAATAATAATCTTCAATAGTTTTTGTTATAAATTAGAGTAAGCTAATTATTATAATAATGATTTGAAATTCATTTTTTGAATTAACATGTGTCATTTTTTGAATTAATTGTTAATATAGATCTGCCGAATATGTTAAGTTTTGTAATTAGGATAAAAATCCTTTTGTCCTTTTTAAAACATTGTTTAGGATATCGATATTTTAATTTTAATTTTAATTTATTTATGAGTTTAAGTTCATAACGCTATGTCATAAAATTTCTTTTATGGGATCATAATTATTTATAAAATTCCATACATAATTAATTAATTAATTAATTTCTATGTAGTTTTATATCATTTGCGTTTTAAGTATATGTTCGGTTCGGTATAATACACACACATATATTATTTCTTATAATAATAAGTCTGATTTTTGAAATAAATATTTGCTTCTTAACACATTAAAATTTTTCTAGTGCTAATTTTAGGTTTCACACGATAATCAATTAATAAAATTAGGTTAATTTTGGATGATTTAATAAATATTTTCAAGTAATAGACTCAATTACTGTGCATTGTTTATCTATTTAAGCATTGTATATTACATGTTTACACAAATTTGAATACATATTTATTAAATATAAAGTTTTCTGAGATCCTTATTTCAAATACTAAATTTTTATTTTTATATTATAATAAGAAATGATATGTAATATATGTAGTATTTCAAATCATCTCTATTACTCGTTTAAATAAATTATCTAAATAATTTTCTTTCAGAAAGCATTTAATGATGAGCTTATATATATATATATATATATATATGGATGGATGCCATTATTAAATAAATATTAATAAAAAAAAGCCCGACGGAATCGTTCAACTCGTAATCATCCTCTCTTTGGATCACCGTCAATGCGCACTTGGACTTACAAAAAAAAAAAAAAGAAGAGAGTAAAATAATAAATTAAGAACTTTTAATTGGAATATTCCATGAAATTATGTTCTTCGACCTCTATAGTCTAGTCCTCTTTTTTTCTCCCTCACATCAACGGGATATCACCTCTATAGTCTAGTCAAGATTCTATTTTCATTACCAAAATGAGTTTTGCATGTTGTAGCTGCATTTCATAGATAATTTAGTATTGATCTATCCTTAATGCTTTTTGCATAAAACAAATTAACTAAAAACACACGGTTGCGCTTGCGCAACTAGATGATGTGGTGCGAGGATGAACGTGGCTTCATCAAATGTGAAGAATTGGTATATTATCAGCTTATTGTTGAGAGACTTCACTGTCCGAACCGGATTTACTTTAATTTATGCGCAAGAGATACTAGGAAAAGAAAAAGAGTTCCAAAGGAAAAGAAAAAAGAAAAAAGAAAAAGGAAGACTCCTCGTGATCAAACTCCAAAATTGCATATAAATATTGTAATTTATATATTGGTTTCTAAAATCAAGACTAAGTAATCTTGCAATCAAAATTTGTTCTCTCTTAATAAAGCTCGTGATCTCATAAAACAGGAAAAAAAAGGGTTGTTATAGTGTGGATAAATAACATTACTCCTGAAGAGACTGAACGAGGGCCCTTTTGACCTCTGGCAAGACACATTTAATTCCAGAATGTATTTGAGGTTCGTCGTACCCCCCCTCGTGAAGTTAATTCTTGTGCGAATCTGATGGTCCGACGATTTGCTTCTTCCTCTCGGAGCTGACAAAGCTTTTGTGTCCCGGGACTTGATCGAATTGTTCTCTCAAAAGATTAAGAGGATTTTTATACTTATATATATATATATATATATATATATATATCATTTTCATCTACATATAGTAAACTAACAATGTCGGTATAGTAAATCTGAAACCTAATAAAGTAAATAATCTTTGAAAAATATGTAACGAGTTAATTGATTTTGATTAATGTTGAATTTGATTCTACGAGTCAAAATTGCCAAGTCTTATTGAATAAAAATCATTTTTCATGGACATATTGAGTATATGGGAGCGGAGCATGCAGGGGATGCACTTCTATGGCAAGACAACTAAATCATGGACCCGGGAGACCCTACGTAAAGCTAAGAATAGGACTTCTTCTAGTGCTTATCTCAGCTTCCTTTTCAGCCTCTGGAAATTGGGTCTTATGAGCTTGTTAGAGGTAGCAGTTGCGTCGATATTTTTATGGATAAAGCGGTTAGAGCCCGGCGCCTCCAGCCTTTCAAGTATCCTCCATGTCTTATCATCTGCTGCTGATGCTGCTGCTTCTTTGCTGCCTCTTTGGTTTGCAGTAGCAGGGGTGGGAGCATGAGCTTGTGCTGCGACAGACGGGACTTCATTCACGACTAACTGTTCCCATTCTTCTTCTAATTCTTCTCCTCCTCTGGTCAAGTCCACAACAAAATCCATCGATCGAATGGTATTTGCATTGGATGTGTTCAGATCAGAAGTAAGCACCTTCTCCTCTGGAGGGGGTGCAGGTCTAACAACATTGTTCAGCACATATGGCAACTTATTAGCTAGCTAGAAATATCATTCCTCAATAATGTATATATACATGGACATAAGCCAGTAGCTTACCTGAATTGTATGCTTTCCTCCACAAGCAAGTTCAGATTTTTATGGAACCCTCGGGGATGCAGGAATGGATCATAGTCTATTGACTCCACCTGTGCCAAGATAGACGAGGATTATTCATTTAGGGAGGAGGTGAGGTGCAGAAGCATGCAAGGTTATGAGTAAAGATATAAGAGAAGCCAAACCATCAGAATTGAGGCTTGAACCGAGCTCTCAATTTCCTTCGTCACTGTACTGCCGAAATATTTTTCCATGTTGAGAACAGGCAAAGTTTCCTCTAGCCCAGCTACCCTCTGCAAATTGAATTATGGAAGGCGTTACACTGGAAGGATTTGCAGTAAAATCCTGAAGAACATAGAGCTAGGATTCGGTGCAATTCGAAAATCATTAGAGAGGATAGTTTCGAACCCTAAGAAGCATTGGTCCATTCTCCGAAGGCTGAAGAATATAGTAGCAGGGAAACAGAGCACTTCTCTTGGCTTCCACATTGTATTTTGAGTAGCAAACAAGACCTTGATCCAGTGAATGCAGAACTCTGCATACCCCCTGAAATACTGCCATATTCAGACTGACATAAATTATTCGACAGAATATCAACTCAAGGAGTGGCCTATAGAAGAAAAAACATCGCACAGAGACATGGTAATTATCAAACTTGAATGAATCTCTGTCAAAGAAGAAGCAGTTTACTCACGTTGAGCATTTAACTCATTCATTTCATCTGAAGTTTCTCCAATCTCGTGGCCAGCTGCTGGAGTCACCACATGAGGAGCTCCAACCATTACTCCTAGATTGACATAAATGTATGTAACAAGGGACAAAGTGAAAGAAATCAGTGAAGCATAGTTCTAATAAAAGGCAAAACTTCAGCGAAATAGGGAAAGTCACAAATAGGTTCAAGTATCGCTAGCATCAGGATAAGGATATACCTTCACTCAGAGATCCCAAATTGGTCCTTTCAGTGACATTGAAGTCTATAGGAGTAGAAACTTTCTGACAGTTTATCAATTTCGATGAATCCGGCAAAAACAGGGACATTTTCTCCCCAATCTTCACTGAACTTTCGACCACGTCAATACATCCAAGATCATGCCCTGTGATGGGACAACACATTCTTGCCGTTTTAGATGCTGCTGCTTCATTTAAGATGATTCCATGACACCTGCACGTCTAATCATTATGATAAACATAAGGTATACCATCTTTGACAAAAATCAGCACCGTAAAATGATACCAGTTATATGTAATTAACCAAACTGATTGGGAAAGGAGCAATTTTTACTATTTATTTTGTCGAAAAATATGTGGGGCCATACCAAACCCAAAAATCCTAATCCATCTAATTCAAAGCCTTTTTGGCACCTTCATCTCACAACAATCTGGTAATAACGTATAGGTTCGTAATTAAGTTTTTCTCAAAATGCAACCAATAGCAATGGTGATGCATGGATGACATCATGAACATGAAAAATGATTATCAGAGTGTGCATCTAATACCAATGCAGTGGCACGGCACAGATTTCTCATACCTGACAAGGACTGAAACCGTCAAGTATTGGAGCTACATGGATAGACAAATTGCATAATATCTGATTGACAGATCCGAGCAGATTGTTCTTGAAGATAAAACATACTGGAATTTGTTCTTCTGTTTCATCTTTCAAATCCCGTAGCCATATCTTCACCATACCATCCAATATTCTGGCTTCTGCAAATAATAATAAAGCTGATGAGAACTTTATAAAGCTCATGTACCAATTCTTTACAGATAATTACCCAGTCATTTAGTCGTTATGTCCCTTCCACATTAGCCACATACTATCAACATTCACTATCCAATCCGTCCTACATTGCCTTAATTATATGTATATAAGGAAAGTTCTGTGCTTAAATTTATTGCTACAATCATCCATAAGATTGACATCTGCAGCTTCCCAACAGAGAAACTGATGAAGAGGCAGCTTTTCAATAGTCATGACGAAATCGCGAGAGAATCTTTTTGGATAAGTGAGGAAGGGAATATGGATGCTTAAACCTGGGAGACAAGTTCTCAAGGAGCAATTATCCAGATGAGATATAGATTCACTGAAGGCATTGTTAATTTCAAGCATGTCGTAGAGATGGTTTGATCTTGTCTCGAAAAACACGAACTCAATTGAAATGCACTTATCTGCTGCATCCTGATTGAAAAGAAAATAGTACATTTTGTCTTTCAATGTAATTCAATGAAGCGAACAGAATTAATAGAAAATTTTGAGGAATAAGAGAGACGAGAAGAAGCACCAGGAGAGACTTATGAAGGTCAGCGTCTACAGCTGGAGGCAATGAAGAAGTCAGAACTACTACTTTCGTAGCGATGGCGTCACTGTCATCGCTCCACCAGGAGAGGAGCTGATCCTGCAGAAGGCATGAGAGCTTCGTATCTGCAACATAATGAAATCGATTCAGCAATGCTATTATGTCGCAAGCAGTATTAGAAGTCCAATGAGTGAAAGCGGGAGGAGAGAAGAGCCGAAACCGCAGGTATAGGTAGGATCAGGGAAGAAGGCGTCCACGGGAAGGCCTTTAACGGCGTGATGGAAGTCGTGTAAGCTGAAACCTCCGCTGTTGCTCGGTCTGTACGCGACCTTCAGCTGGTTTGAAGGTTTTCAGTCAACCAATCCGTCAAATGCAAGGCGAGAGACGCAGAGAGAGAGAGAGAGAGAGAGAGAGAGAGAGGGACAAGAGAGGGAAGTAACAGTACCTCAGGGGAAGGAGAAGAGAGGATGTAGAACAGAGCAATGCAATCTCCGAGAGATGTCGATGATGAGGAGGAGGAAATGGCGTAGTAATTCGCTAGGTGCAGCAAGCACTGTCCGATGATCGCAAAGCAAAACAAACGAAACGAACTGTAAGTCAACCGTTCAATCCGATCAGCCATCGCCATTGTCAAGCAAACGGAGCTTACGACGGTGGAGTTGCGGACGAGCTCCATGGGAGAGAAGCTTCACCTGCTTTAAGGGGTCGAGAAGCGGAGGCGGCAGCGTCGGAAGATCCACCACCAAGCACAGAACTCCCATTGCTCTCTCTCTCTCTCTCTCTCTGTGGCGCGAAAACGATTTCTGCATGGAGGTGGAGATGGTGACGCTATTTATACCGAATCTTTTCAAACGGATGAGTCGGATCGGGTCAGCCTTTAGAATCAGCTTAAGCTTGGGATATAGAGAGCCCAGGCCCATAACCAGGCCCGTGGGAGATCCAAGCCCATGTGGGATTGGGCATTATAATTGACGGTTCCCTTGTCTGACCACGCAGGAAATTCTACCATCCATTGCATGGACGGTTCATGAAAATCATCCAATGACCGTTGGATCAAGAACTAGATAAATTATCATGGAAGATTGAAATATGTCCACTTGACTCCACACATTGATTGCATCACACACGCGTATACATGTACCTGCTAGATCTTATGTAGACAGCAAATCGAACTCGTGCCCAAATAAACATTACAGCATAGTATCGCATAGCAGCAAAAAGTGATGGTTCGAAGCACATTACAGCGGTGCAGGCCTTTTAAAACGTGTTAAAATTCTCGTATGCTCTCTGCAGTTACGATTAATAGAGATTCTCTTATTTCTTCTGCAGGCTCAAGGTCGAGCGTAACTTGTTGACGACGTTTGGAGCTGGAATGTTTAGTCCGAACATGGCATCGCTAATGCTGACAGAGCCGGGGTTCTGCCCGTTGAACACGGACAGGATAGTTGCCGAATCGTACCCAATGTTGAAGCAATAGTGGAGGAGGCCCCTCGGAACCACGAACACATCCCCTTCCTTCAGGGCCTCCTGGAATGGCTGGTTCTTGGTGTCGACAAAGCCCGCGATCACCGACCCCTTGGACACGAACAGCATCTCGGACGCGCGTGGGTGGCTGTGCGGCATCACAATGCCATCAAACTCCAGGTCCATCCGCCCGACCGACAGCCCCAGCGTGTTGAGGCCTGCGAAATCCGCTGCTGTCACGATCCCCACTGAGGACCCGTGGAAGTTGTCGGTGTCCCCGGGGCTTGCCAGTTTGGAGCTCTTGAAGTCTGACGGGGTTATCATCGATGGGCTCTTGCAGGGCAACCCATTGAAGAACACTGTCTGCGGCTTCTTCTTTGCATCAGGTGCTGTGGGGCACAGGTCCCGGATGTTCTCTGGGTCTGCAGCACAGCAGACTCCAATGCCGAACAAGGCAATTATAAGAATAGCTCTGCAATTCGTCATCGGGAATGCTCTGTTAAATTTTTTCAGTAGACTCTCGTCCTTATAACAGTTGCTGGATAAGGACTTGATTGCAATGCAAGGAAGATGACATTTTTCGCTTCAAAGGAAAATACAGAGCCTATTCTCATGCCCGTCGCATTCACGGCATGCCTTGCAAGTTTCCCTTCCTACAGAAAAGCAACAGAATGAAAACACAAGATTCCTCGAACATTTATGTCTTAACAGGAAAAGATAAGCTGTCAATTTACGCATCATTTATCTGGATCAATGCTCATCAGGGAAACCACTGAACTGTCAAACAACTGGAAAGATGAAACAGCAGTGTAACTAGCAAGTTTCCTCTGGAAGGCATCACTGCCTAATCCCGAAAAAATGCAATGCAAGGCAAAGAAAAGGAAATTTGGAACTCATATTGCTAGTTTGGAAGTCAGATATGCAGCACTGATCAGGCTGGGACTGTTTTCTATCAGAAAAACTCCAGGGCGATTACATTAATGGGCATTGAGAGCCACTTAGATTATTGAACATTAATCTCGGTCATAAGTTGCAGTCTTAAAGGCCATCTGCGGAGGTGTCCATCTCAGGCAAGCAAGCTTCCGACAAGGGCTTGTTGGTATCAGTGAGAATGTCAGAAATGAACTTTTTTAAGGAACAGAGGCCACCCAAGAAGTTGTGATCAATGACACCGTTTCCATCCACCACGTGAGCAAAGTCAACGAGCTTAACTTCAGCCCCACCAGATTTCCCTCTCAATGCCAAATCCTTTTCATAGAGGATGAGAACCGAGCAAGAGTTGAAGTGAAACATGGTCTGATCCTCGAACCATTCCTTCAGCTCCGACAGTTGCGCCAAAACTCCGGAAGAGCCCCCATAAACTCTCGATGCCAGAGAACAGTCTGGAGTGACGTCCTTATCTATACCTGGTACCACATCAGAAGAGACAAATCTCCTCAGAACCAACCTAACATCCTCCGGGGTAAAGCTCTTTACAATCTTCTTGTTGGGTTTCCAGAAGTCCGACTCCTTGCTTCCATAAACCTGCAACCCCGATACCCGGAACCCCAGAGAGACGCTTGTGGAATTTCCGTCTTTTGAAATACACTTTTGAAAGTAGTCCTCAGAGGCTCCCGGATACCAAGTTCTTGATCCAATTTTGATGTCTGTGATGCATGGTTTCATGCACCCGAAAACAACATCTTCCAAGATGAGGTGGGGGTGCATGCCCGTGCCGTCAGATGCCTCGAGATTCTTGGTGCCATGAAAGATGGGAAAGAATCTGCGGATACGACTGGGGATCCCAGTCAAGGAGATAAACTTCTCATAAAACGCCACTTCCTTTGATCCACGTTCATCATTCTGAAGAGGCTTATAGAAGCATCCCGAATCATCCACCAGTGGCCCAAGATGGCCATCAAGGGCTTGGTGGCCCGCAACTTGGTGATCTGGTGCCTTGAGCATGGTGGTCTCTAGAGAGGCAATTGGTGCACTTCGGTTGTGTCCGTGTTAGAGATCAGATCCCTATAGTATCTGTAGAAGATCAATGAAGCAAGTCAGCCAGATAAATTCCCCCTCCGACACGCTTTCCTTTCCAATCACTAAGAAATAAATCCATCAATCGGAAGATGAAATCAGGACTGCCATCACTTATTGAATGAATATATATGTTAAACTAGACCATTCCAGGTCTCCTCGCATAGAGCAGAGTCCTACCAGCTGACCCGCTGCTTTCACCTGCTTCCGGTGATAATATCCTGTCCCTAGACAATTTCATAGGATTCCAACAGTTTTCCCAGGTCCTCAAAAGTTCAAGGCTTTGAGGAAACAACGAGGAAGGATGGCATGGATTCTACCAAAAAGATGGAAAAGACAGAGTTTCTCTATACTAAACGAAGGCCACAAGCTGGAATTTAGAAGTACTGAACCGGAACCGGCGAGCAAGATCGAACCTTTTTTACATTCCCATTCCAATTCATTTCCATTCCTACCTCTACCAAATAAGACATAATCCCGAATGTCGAGAGTATTTAACAACAATATCACTCTGTTCACAATGCTAGGAAGATAAATTGCAAAGCTCACAGGCACAGCTCAGAGAAGGCTCACACAGACCCCAACGAAACATTGTAAACATAATACACAACATCGGCAGGGGCTTCAGATGTAAGGCATTGGCAAGATATCAAAGTAATCATCCCATTTCCAGATCACCCGACATATACTTTTACAGATAATGGGGGCTATCCCCCATCAGTGGAAAAAGCTCCGTCCTTTAACAAACTACCTCATACCCACCATGAAAGCTGCATAAAAAGCTACCCTCTTTTTGCTAAGTAACGCAAATTGCCATAAAGGGTAATGAAGAATGAAGAAGAAGAATTCAACTAACCGAACTGATCGACCCAGCTTCGACCTAAAATCGCGTTCCCGGGAGCGAGAGAGAATCCATTGGGAACCGATCCTCTCATCCAACAGCAAAGAACAGACCGGCTGAACCCGCTCATCGTAATGAGGGTGAATGAGCGGAGGTGAAGGATATTGAAAACCGACCGACCTAGGTGCGGGCCCACAAGATATGACATGTTGAAGGAACATAAACAATTAAATAAAAATAAAAAACCAATAACGATTCATGCTGTCGTTATTCACTTAAAATAAAGTTCTGAATTTTTACTTGAAAGAATTTTACTATATAATAAGCCACTCATTTCAAACTGAATTAATCGAATTTCGTTAAGTTTTCGGATACTCTGATCCAGACAGAAAATAAAAATAAAAAATTATTATTATTTATACGAAAAAGGATCTGTACTTTCTCTGACTCTGATATCTAACAGGGTAAAGAAAGGATTTTTTATTTTGGTCCCTTTTCTTTTATTTATTTTTACTTAAATCCTCCCATGGAGTGGGCCTCAGATGTCTCCTACAAAATCAGCCGGAAGCACCTTCTACATTTTAATTTTTTCTATTGTTGCCTTTTTCCTTCACTTTCCTCCCCTGAACTTTTTTTTTTTTGATAAGATTCGGTCCCAAAAGTTTGTTAGGGATAGTTTTCGACCCACGCCAGCCTTATCTTTTTCCACCAAAATGGTCCGGGCCCATGAATAGATCATGAAAAGTTTTTTTTTACTACAGCTATACGCTTCTATTGGTCTCGATTCCAAACATACACCTCTCCGAAGATAGTCTTAGGACCGCTGCACGCTTGTGAAAGTCGAGCTTGACCAGAATAGATCCGACCCAAGACAAGGGTAGGACGAGCTAGCATCGTGTTGCTAGGTCCTGATGATGCGGAATCCCAGTTTAGTTCTGTCTCGTTGAAAAGGGATCTCATGTCCCCATTAACTATATATATTCTGTTAAATAGATGGAGTAAGATTTTTAGTTTTTGGGTAAATGGAATGAATTAGGGAATGCTAGTCTACTTATTGATGTAAATGATCATTTGGCTACTCTTTAGTTTGCTTTTGTTTTTCTATAATTGGTTGTTTAACCTTTTGTATACATATTTGCATCTTCTCGTGCCTTTTGAGTATAAGTTATTATTCTTCTACTGATTTTAAATTTTTTTTAAAAAAAAACTATGGCCACGAAGAGATTTGGGCCCAAGAAACTTTTCGGAAGCCCAAAAGAAGATGGGCCATTTCACTTGCTGTTTGTGGGGAATATTTGTTTGCCAATGTATTTGGCTTATCCCAGCTGGAGTTGATACTTGGATTGCACTCTATTCTATACCCTTCTTCCAACTGAGGCAAGTCGGATTTTACCATTCATGTTCCTTTTCAAATTTCACTCCAAAACGTAGATTTTCTCATCTCTATATAACAAAGCAAATAATGAAATATCCTTAGTCCAAGAAGAGGAACGAAAGTTGTCACAGGGACCATGGCAGTCGAAGAGTCGAGGTTATTGCAGGAGACTCCGACATGGATTACGGCCGGAGTCAGCTTCGTCATCATTCTCATCTCTCTCTGTGCCGAACGTGCTCTGCACCGCCTCGGGAAAGTACATAAGATTACCGATTCATTTAACTCATCTATCGTCTGTTTTATGTTATAGTTTTCTGCTAAGTGCTATGTTGCTATTATATGATGTATGAACACTAGTTAGTTCCAATAACCAGTTGCAAAGCAAAAAACTGAGGTCATATTTTGCAATCGGATCCTTAGCCTTTTTTCGGTTTCCAGTTCCTTTCCTCCATATAACGTTTCGTTTGTTGAGTCGTTAATGTTTAAACGTCGAATGATTACATTTCTATTTCCATATGAGGTACATCCTATACATTTTTTTAAAATTTCATGAAATTGTATCCACCTTGGGTGATGAATAACACAAAAGAACTTGCATAACTCGGCGCATAGCACCGGGTATGCCACTTCTTCTATGAACAAAAAACTGTGATAATCGATGAGACCGCAATAGTGTTCGCTGCTATAGTTCAGTTGGCCTTGGTACCAGAGTTATCAGCTGGGCAAATGTATTGATGAGTGAGTTTGATGGTTTTTAACTGAATATCGATTGGCAGCTGCTGAAGCGCAAGGGGCAGGATGCACTGTTCGCGGCATTGGAAAAGCTAAAAGAAGGTTCGAAAATATTCACATCGTTCTAGTAGTAAGACTGTCATCATAAGTCATGGGTGGCGTAAACGCCGTAGCTAGTTTGTGAAAATGTCTTTCATGAGTTTGCAGAGTTGATGCTTTTGGGATTCATATCACTCATGTTAACGGTATTTCAAGGCGTAATCAGTCGGATTTGTATCCCGACTGATCTGATCTCTCACATGCTACCCTGTAAATTCCACCATGGCTCCGAGGCATCAAATCCCGAACATCAACAGCTTCTTCGTGAGAATACTATCAGACGGCATCTTTTATCTTCGGATCTCACCAAAGACCACTGCGCACCCAAAGTATGTATCTATATAATCCTTTTGGTATTAAAAAATCTGTTTATGTACTAAACTACTTATCTTCTGATCTCTTTTCATTTCATAGGGAAAGGTTCCATTATTGACGATTGAAGCGCTACACCAACTTCATATATTCATCTTTGTATTGGCAGTTGTCCATGTCATCTTCTGTGCGAGTACCATGGTTCTCGGCGGGTTAAGGGTACTACATTACTTCCATTCTTTTAATTTCCACTGCAGAGTGAATCGGCACGCTTGTCATTACGAGGAGACACGTCTTTGGAAATGCAGATACGACAATGGAAAAGCTGGGAAGAATCGATTCAGAGAGGCAAAAGAGAGAAGAGTATGTGCCTATTGCAATTCTGTTTTTCTATGTAAGAAGATGAATTTATATGACTAATCGTGCATAGATTATCAGAACCTTCGCTGCTTAAAGAGGAGGCTAAGCATCGTGAGATTTTCAAACAACGGGCAAGCGGATACTGGAGAAGGTCGGCCATTGTGAGTTGGGTGGTAAGTTTTCACATGATTGAACGCATTGCTCATGTTTCAGTGTCCATCTAGAATAACATGACGATGAACATCTTTTTATGCTGACAAATATTGTAGATATCGTTTTGCACACAATTCTATAACTCGGTCTCGAAGTCAGACTACATTGCCTTACGCCAAGGATTCATTAAAGTGAGATTTCTAGGTTGTCATGCAATTTCAGTTATCATTCGCATTATCTAATCACTGAATTACGCGAATAACTTTTTTCCCTCAACTCCTCTATTTCAGGCGCACTGTCCTTCACATCCAGACTTCAATTTTCACAAGTATATGATGCGGACTCTACAAGCTGATTTCAAGAAGGTTGTTGGCATCAGGTAATCTTTCATATATGTATATATATATATATATATATATAGTGCCAAGGCAATCTAAGTCTATCACCAGTCTTGCTCCTAAGAAGAAACATTAAACATGGAATGGACTATTTTCGCAGCATGTTCTTGTGGATGTTTGTGATTGTCTTTTTGCTGCTGGATGTCGAAGGTAATACAAGTAACTTGCAGAAACCGTCCTTTCTGTAAATTTTAAGTTGCAATCACAGATGAAGGATCTTTTGATTAAATTTGTGTTGCTTGAATGCAGGGTGGCACACGTATTTTTGGCTATCTTTTCTTCCTTTGGGTGTAAGTAATTCGAGATTTGTTCAGCCAAAAAAAATATATATATATATTGACTCTAATGACTGAAGAGCAGTCACTATGTTCGTTTTTTCGAATGACAATGTGCAGCTTTTGCTCCTTGTTGGGGCTAAATTGGAGCATATAATTACCCGACTAGCACAGGATGCACTGGCAGATCAAGTCAACCATGAAATGGCTGCAGTGAAGCCATCGGATGAATACTTCTGGTTCCATCGACCGGGGATAGTTCTTCACTTGATTCACTTCATTCTCTTCCAAAACTCCTTTGAGATCGCGTTCTTCTTCTGGATCTTGGTAAATGCTTCTTGGATTCACAAATGCTTTGACACACTGATGAGCTTAACATGTGATGACTAGGGAAGGCAAGGAACACTTTGGTTTAGTCCAAACCAAACTGAAAATCTTCCCAGAAGTGGACAGAGACAAAACTTGGATTACCTGTTCGGTTCAATCTCATGGTTCTCGGTCCACCTTATCATTAATGGTCAGTAATAGTACTGACATAAATCTGGCTTTACTTCTTGCAGTGCACTTACGGGTTCCACTCGTGCATGATGGAGAAGTATGGCTACATCATCCCAAGGCTTATCATGGGGTAACACTAACACATGATCAAACCAATTGGCATTGTTCATTCTCATCTATTCTTCGGGCTCGAAATGACGAAACTAAGATGTACGAAATATTTTTCACCTATTGCAGGGTATTAGTTCAAGTTCTTTGCAGTTACAGCACGTTGCCTCTGTATGTGCTAGTCACCCAGGTTCGTAAGATCTGTGCCCTGAAATTTATGCTAAGCCCGTTACATATATTTCGATGTATGAGGTTGCATGTTAAATAGAAACCTAACATGTGTAACTGATGTTTAAGATGGGGAGCAAGTTCAAACAAGGGATGTTCGACGAGCAACTGCATTCATATCTGAAAGATTGGATCGGTGACATAAGGGACAGAGATGGCCTCTCGAACCCCAGGGATGACAGTTCGTCCAAGTTGGCATCTTCCATACAGCCCAAAGCCCATAAATTGGTCAAGGAATCGTGGGACAGCTCACAAGTCTCCGAGCACTGTGCTGTTATTGATGGATCAGACATGCATGATACCGAAGACTCAGCACTGCCATGACATTTGATTACATCTTGCTTTGGAAAAACATACGCTGGAACCAAGAGAGAGTATTTCATTGTCATAAACCGGATTTTCAGATACATTTTCTACTGATTTTACATAGTAGTGTTGGAAATGGGACCGGACCAGCCGGTCATCCTAAAGAAAGTAGCATGTGAATCCTACATGTGACATGTGTGCTATGCTTCTACACTCGATTTATGTCCGGTTTCCTTCGAGACAGAAGCCTTTCTTATGAAGTGGAATCTGCTTGAGGGCATCAATTATAGCAGCTATAAATCGAAAGTGTGGCTATGAAAGTGGAAGATCGGGCGGTCTGATCCTCTCTTTAAATTCCGAGATCTGCATTCCTTGGCCACACTGGTCTCCAAAGTTGAGGGTCCACACACAATCACACCAATATCCACGTGGCCCCAGTGGTCCGATGCTGATCCAAAGATTTCTGCAGATGTAAGAAAAAGAAATTGTCGGATTGTAGATCAAATTCACAAGTAAGTGTCTAAGACAGCAAAGCATCAAATGTCCCATGAAGTGAGAAAGGTTGGTGTATAGAGTACCTTGAAAGTTCGGTCTTGAGCCATAGATAACTCTTCTTGGACCGACTGATTTCCTTTGAGGCAAATCATGGTGCGTCATGGGCGCAGATTGCAGGTTCTGGTTGCAGTGTTGAGATTTTTCGATTGCAAACGTTCCCTTCTTCCAGCAGGACCATAAAAAAACAACAAGGCCTCCGAATACAATCACGCTTGCGAGCATGCACACCACGAAAAGAAGTCCTTTGTACCACGAAGTTGTTACATTGAAACGGTTTATGTAGAAGAAATGCAAAAGAGTCATCAGCACTATAAATCCAACGGTGGAAGTCATCACATATAGTCCCGACCAAATAGTGTTCCCTGTACCGACTAAAACAGACATGCTGCAGCCATTCGAGACAGGAAAGACATGTGATTTCTTGGTGCTATCAATGTTATTACCTTCCTCCTGCAAAGATCGAGAACCCGAGATGAAAAAGAAGCAGAAGATAACAAAGCCAAGTACGTACATCAAGATCGGTTGGACTTACCAGTGAAGGTTCTGATTCTCGGGTAATATATATATCAATTTCAAGATTTAGTTCGTGCGGGAAGAAGGGAGAGATAGACCCCATATCAAGAATGGAAAGCAGGGGAAGCTCATTTGATTTTTTGATGGCCCAAACAAGTAGAACTTTGCTCGGTAGACATGATTTTCCCTCCCCAATGCGGTGGAAGATATCACTCAAGATGGCAAAGAATGGTGAAACTCCGATTCCTCCGGCTACCAGAACAAGATTCTCATACCTATCAGAAAATAGGGAAGCCGAAGATACTGAGTAACAAATGAAATACCATTCTATCATCTGACAATAGCTAAGAAACCTTGGAGAATGTAATGAAGAAGATCCAATAATTTGAAACATTATCCTCACGTACGTCAAATGGTAAGGTAACTCATGCCCGTAAGGCCCCTCGACTGAGGCTGTTATCTTAGGAGGTCGGAAAGTTGTCTCGTTTTGATCATGAATCTCGATGATATCCAAGATATTCCTGTCTAGTTTTGCTGTCCAATCCCCCAAAACCTTAATGAGGACAGAGATATGATTTTTTCCATCAAGTGGACTCGATGAAACGCTGAAAGGATGCCACTGCAGCCTAGACAGTTCTCGGATTTGAAGGAAAATGAAACTCAGGGCGTTATACTGCAGATCTGTATTGCAAGATGAATCGAAACTCAGCGGATGAGTACGAACTAAAAAATAAAAAAGTCAAGAAATTTTTCCAATGATAATCTGAAAGATACTTTGCCAAACCAACAAGTTGTTCTCAGGTCTTAACAACAGAGTGCAACTTCTAAAATCATATCTGAAAAAGGCATTCACTTCGGAAGAGAAATCAGTTATTACTTGCAGGCTTTGAGATGACCAGTTCAATGATTCCACAAGGGAGGCGCGTCGCTGATATGAGATTGACGGCCCTTCGTGACTGGCAGAACCTCAAGAAGCGATCTACCATAAAGAGGAACATTCCTCCAGCAGCAGTGCTGAAAAAAAAATCGCCGACATGCAATGCAAAGCATACAACGAATACAACATAGAGTTGGTGCATGTAGAAGAACACCTCGAACTGCTTCTTCCTCACCGGAGGAAGAGATGTGACCCACATCAGCAGACCGGCCAACAGGCCTATAACTCCCGGAAGAATGGCAATAGTTGCAATACTAGAATATTCCCAAGAAGTTATCTGAGCAAGACAACGTTTATGAAAGTCAAGCTACATCTTGCACCGGTAGTGCCATATCGGTAGCATGCACTTGGCCTTCACATAGCGTGACTTAAGGCTCCTATTACTCTGTTTATTCTGATTATTTACATTGTCCTAACTCCAAGATAATACTGATCTCTGCAACGAAATTTAAAGCTTGGAGACTCACTTCATCTAGCAGGATGCCTTGCATTGCCCAAGCGATCACGAAAGACAGCCCATGCAGAGTGAAGAGCAGCATCGTGAGATGTCCGAGCCACACATGATACCTAGCAGCTTGCTCGAATGGAATATCCACAAGGCGAAGAAGAACTGATCCACGAGCTACCGGAAGGAACAAAAATGCCAAGGAAAACATCCCGATGGTTGCTAGACGCTTCCCGTAAAGTTCCAACATGGCCGCACTACAATCATGATATATGTCAAACAAGTTAAAGTTTGGCAAATGTAAACATAATTGTTGAGAGACAACAAAAGAACAATCCCACACAGGGTAATTAAGAAAAATCCTGGGTACCACCACCTAACTACCTAAACTTTTGAGTTGAAAATAAGTCTAGTTCATGTAGCCCTACACCACTTGAAGCCCATGTTGAGTACAGTTAAAGTGCGTGTCATGTTAGTTCTCCTAACCTAAGTGTGGAAGACGAAGCCCATCTGGTGGTGATTAAAAAATAAGCACAAGGTCAGCTCTTGAGAATGGATATTGTCATGCGTAGAAAAAGCGCAAATGACCATACGGTGTTGAGAGACAACAAAAGTACAATGAATGTGTCGTTTGAGAAGTTACATCAATGCGGAAAAAGGTACCTCTTTATCACGGAAGACGACGTGGAGTTAGATAATGTACTAAGATCCTCCAAGGTATAGGCACTTATTGCCCACACAACGTACGAAACAACGAGGCAAATCCCAATGAGTTCCGCCGCAGATACTACTCCAAGTGGTCCATCCACCATGACAGGAAACGTCCACAACCTCAACCTCGGATACTTTGCAGGCTTGCTCTTCCTGGAAGTTAATGCCACATCTGGTGATTCGGTCGGTCCTTCTCCTTAATAACGAGTTACCGACTAATAAGAGTAATTACGTACAGTACTAGGAGCTCTTCCTTCCGAGAATCCATAATGATGAGGCGTGCTATGGCAAGGAATGTTATCGCCAGAATCGGACCACTAAATAACAAGAATGCGCCACTTCCTGCAAATGGTAATTTGTCGTATTAATTAGCAAGCAAATAACTAATACGCGATAGAAAGCATTTGGTTCAAACCTATGGCACCGTAGATGGTATTGCTGGCGACGTCGGTCCATTCATTGTAGAGGTCAGTCACCAGCGGCACTGGGTAGAGGAAAATGAAGGCGACCCAGGCAGCAAAGATCAGACCCATCGCCATCTCGAGGACCCATTTCACCCACAAGCAAGCGGCAGAGATCCTTTCTGGTTCGGATGGTTCCTCGCGTGAGAGCAGATGTTCCACGGCGGAGTCTGAGAGTTCTTCCATTGGACTGGTGGAAGCTATGTGCAGTGGCAGTTTCACATATGTATCCGTCTATTCTATACTTTTACACATAATTAGAAAGTTAGTCGTGCTTATCAAAAGAAAGAAAAGAAAGTTAGTTGGTCATAATTAACTTTCAATGCAATTTGAAAAATAACATGGACTCTCTAGCTGAAAGGATGAAGAGATATTAATCGAATTGCTGGCTATATGGACTATCTAATTATCCTCTTAAGGGTACATACTAAAAATAACTGTTAGGGTCGAATCGAACAATTTCGACTGTATATGAGACTCATTTTACGTTATATTGGAACTGATGATCTGTGTTTAGGATCAATATTATTCTACTTGCAAATTGGTTGAGGTTATAAATTCAATGAAAATTTTACACCCTACATATATTAAAAAGGGGAAATAGCCTGAAAAATCAATTACTTTCATGAAATTCCTTAATCTACCAATTTTTTAAATTTTGGCTTGAAAAATTACAGCGTCTACCTTCGTTTTCCTGATCAATCAATCCGTTAATTGGGCCGTCAAAACAGCTTACGTGTTCGTTAACGGTGCTGATGTGGCAAACGGTTGCTCACGTGGATGGCATGCCACAAACTTTTTAACCTAAAAAATCACATAGTTTATTTATTTTTTTATCTACCAAAATATCAATAAATTTTCTCTCATCTACCTAAATATCAATAACTTTAAAAAATCACATAATCTACTTATGTTCTCTCATCTACCAAACAATGGTTTCTTTCAAAAATCACATCTCTCAAAATATGACTTCTTTGAATGATTATAAGTTTTAATTACGGACTTATATATATGTATGTCGATTTGAATGTTAGAAGAATTTTTAATAGAAAAGAAGTGTTAGAACAATTACAAGATTGTCATTTGCAAATCAAAAAAATATTAATATATGTTATCACATTAAGTAATATATGAACTTAGACATATTATATTGCAAAAACAATAACCATGCCAAAATAACAATTTCAACAAAACTTGTCACCCCAACATCTATAAACATTTAGCATGGTTCAACTTGTAAGACACAAGTTCTATTGGAATGGTTATTTTATCATGATTATTGTCTTTGTAGTATAATACGTTTAAGTTCTATATGAAAGTAGGATAAAAATGGAACGTGCCAGATGGTCTCAGAATACTTTGTTTATAAATGGAATTTTCTCTATCTTTTGAGCTATTTCTAGATAATGAAATTTTGAATTTTAGAAATATATAAATATAGATTTGTGGGACTATTCATTATTTTATTGATTTTCTGAGTTTTCTTTATTTTTAATTTTTAATTTTTAATTTTTAAAATAAATAAATATAGATTTGTGGAATAGGTCGTTATTTTCTTGAATTTTTAAATTTTTTAGAAAAATAAATTTTAGTGTTATTTTTAGAGCATATAGATATAAATATCTAGGACCGATTGTTGTTTTCTCGTATGTACACAGTTTAATTTTAGGTACATCCACAATTATATTTTTTGAGTGAGTTCTTCAACTATTTATTTTTTTCTCGCACATAAACTTTTTTAGAATTTTAGGTGTTAAATTTTGATAATGCAAATATGATGAATTTGTATCTTTAACATTTTCATCATATCTACATTATCAAAATTTAATAACAATCGGTCCCAGAAATCTAAATCTACATGAACCATACCAAAATAAGTTGAACCATGCTAAAGTAATCGGTCCCCGTATCCAACAAGTTCAACCATGCTAAAGTTTTTATAGATGTTAGTGTGTAAAAGTTCTTTTAGAATGGTTATTTTAGCATGGTTATTGTTTTTGCAGTATAATATATCTAAATTCTTAAACTACTTAATGTGATAATAAATATGAATATTTTTTTTATTTGCAAATGAAAAATCTATAACTGTTCTAATACTTCTTTTTAAATAATTTTTTTAACATTTAAATCAACATACATATATAGGTCCCTAATTCAAACTTACATTCATTTAAAGAAGTCATATTTTAGTAGGTGTGATTTTTAAAAGAAGTCATATTTTGGTAGATGAGGAAACATAAACAAATTATGTGATTTTTCAAAGTTATTGATATTTTGGTAGATCAGGCAAAGGTTTTAATATTTTGGTAGATGAGAGAAAAAAGCAAACTGTGTGATTTTTAGGTTAAAAAGTTTGTGCACTTGCCATCTACGTAGGCGACCGTCTGCCACAATAATGTCGTTAACGGCCACGTCAGCAGTTTTAATGGCCCAATTAACGGATTGGTAGATCGGGGAAACGCATGTAAACGTTGTAATTTTTCAAGCAAAATTTAAAAAATTGGTAGATCGAGGAATTTAATGAAAGTAATTGATTTTTCATACTCTTTCCCCTATTGAAAACTATTATATATATATATATATATATACCTTCCTACACTAACAAATCAACATTACAATTAGCTAGAGAGTTAGTTAAGCTCTAATTTTCCCTGCGAATCTCGAGCTACAGTCACATGCATCCTCTATATCATATAGGGTAAATTATACTGGTGGTCCAAAAAATTTTACAAATATTTTAATATGATTTTTTTTGCTACATGATGGTATAAAATGTTTTAAAGTTGTTTCAATACAGTACGAACCGTTATCTCGCCATTGACACCGTCAAACCGACGCTGATGGTGTAAAATCGGTTTTTGTGGAACGTTACATGATGATGCAAAATGTTTTGAAGTTGTAACTTAATAGTACAAAATGTTTTACGTAAGTTATATAATGGTGCAAAATTTACAAATCTTGTAAAGGACTACTTGATGACGTTAATGGCGAAATAACGGTTTGTACTATACTGAAACAACTTCGAAATATTTTGTACCATCAAGTAACAAAAAAAATTTTTTGTACCATATTGAAATATTTGTAAAAGTTTTTGGACCACCAGTGCAATTTACCCATATCATATAATATAGAGGATGATACACATTGCTTCTACTACCCTAAAAATTGCTTACGACTATTGAGGGCGCTGGAGAACCCGATCGGAGTGGTGGGGCCTCGCCATCCTCATTTTGTTTTGATTTTGTTCAATTTCTAAAAAATTAGAAATTGTACTATGATGGTGAGACTTGGATTGCACATATTATCACCTTTCTCGTGCAATTTTCTTACTGTTTATATTGTTGATTTTGACAATAGTGCAAAGTAATTAAAATATTAGAAGTGCATCTACTTACCTAAAAGTCACGAGTCGTTTCAACTTTCAAGTTCTTTACCTACTACGTCCGTTCCAGCTGCGTCTCCGAACCATCGTTCTTTCCCAACAGGGTTATCTCTTTTAAGACGTTTAACTGCTTTCAGAAGGACTTTAGCATCCCGCACTGAAAAATATTGCCAACTAAGTTTCGCGGACAATTTTTGCAGCTAACAATACAATTTGCCAAATAATTTTTACAGCTAACTGCGGTCCTGCTTGTAAAATTGAAGCGCCCCCAAAGATATTCGGTTATTTGATTTTGCCCGGTAAATTTTCAGATATGTTTCCATTCATTATAAATAGTATGCACTGGTAATCGGACTGGACCACGCACGATCCCAAACTGGTCATACACTGATCTGAATTTTGTGCAGATGTAAGGAAAAGGAATTATCCGAATAAAGATCAAATTTGCAAGCGAGTGTCTAAGACAGCAAAGCATCAAAGATCCTATGAAATGTGAAAATTTGACGTATAGAGAACCTTGGAAGTTCAGTCTTGGGCCGTAGGGAGCTCTTCTTGAATCAGACTGATTTCCTCCGAGGCAAATTGCCTTGCATCACGGCAGCAGTCTATTTTGCTTGCAGTGCTCACATTTCTCGACTGCAGACGTTCGTTTCTCACAGCAGGACCAGAGAAACAAAAGAAGTCCTAACACAGTCACGCTACAATGGAAGACCTCACATATAGTCCGGTCCAAATAATGTTCCCTGTACCGACTAAAACAGACATGTCACACCCGTTTCAGCCGGGGAAGACATGTGAGTTCTCGGCGCTCTCAATGTTACCTTCTTCCTGCAAAGGTCAAGAAGGCGAGATCGAGATGAAAAAGATATGTCCCCACTTATATCAATATCAATTTCAAGAGAAGGGACAAATAGACTCCATATTGAGAGTGGAAAGCAGAGGAAGCTCGTTGGACTTTTTGATGACCCAAACGAGTAGAACCTTGCTCGGTAGACACGGTTTTCCTTCCCCAACTTGGTGGAGGATATTACTCGAGATGGCAAAGAATGGTGAAACTCTGATATACATAATTAATCATCATTGTGGCATAAATGCCACACATGGATGTACCTGAATAATCATAGGTTAAGTACATGATTGGAGGCAGGGTCTTAGGGTGAAACCCATCAACAAGATGTTTCAGAGTTTCTGCATGGCGGGTTCGGAATCAGGTTGGTTCAGAAGCCCATCAACGGGCCTTCTTTACCTTCTTAGAAGGTTCAGAGTCTAATCTAACAATCTTCACAATACTTACGGCATATTGTAAAGATGTATACTGAAACTTGGACTCAAAAATCATAAACGAAAATGGTTATGTCGATGACTCAAAAGATTACGGAGGTCGTACTATATATTAATTATGCTTTGTCTCTCATAGTCTGCATTTGGATGTCTTATATGAATCATACTCATCTGCAGTATGATTCTCTAAATATCGATTCATATCTAGACCCCTTAGGCATCTACTCAAAGCTATGAAATATGGCGGCTATAAATTGAAAGTATGGCTATGAAAGTGGAAGATCGGGCGGTCTGATCCTCTCTTTAAGTTCCAAGATCTGCATTCCTTGGCCACGCCAGTCTCCAAAGTTGTAGGACCACACACAATTACGCCAATATCCACGTGGCCCCACTGGACCGATACTGATCCGAAGATTTCTGCAGAAACAAGAAAAAGAGTTCCTTGGATGAAGATCAAAATTACGGGTAACAGTCTAAGACAGCAAAGCATCAAAGGTCCAATGGGATGCGAAAGGGTAATGTATAGAGTACCTTGGAAGTTCGGTCTCAAGCCGTAGAGAACTCTTCTTGAACCGAATGATTTCCTTTGAGGCAGATCGCTTTGCATCAGAGGAGCAGTTTGTCCGTTTTGCTTGCAGTGCTCAGATTTCTCGATTGCAGACATTCGTTTCTCCCAGCAGGACCATAGAAACACAAGAAGGCCTCCGAATACGATCACACTTGCGAGCATGCCCACCAGAAAAAGAAGTCCTCTGTACCACCAAATTGTTACATTGGAATCGACTATGTAATAGATGCCCGTAAGATCCATCAACACTATAAATCCGACAATGGTAGACATTACATATAGTCCCATCCAAATATTGTTCCCTGTGCCGACTAAAACAGACATGCCACCCCCGTTCGATACAGGAAAGATATGTGCATTCTCGGCTATCCCAGTGTTACCTTCTTCCTGCAAAGATCAAGGACACGAGATGACAAAGAAGTGGATACTAACAAATTCAAGTAGGGTCATCGTGGTCAGTTGGACTAACCAGTGAAGGTTCCGATTCTCGGGTGATATATATATCGACTTCAAGATTTAGTTTGTTCGGGGAGAAGGGGCAGATAGACTCCAAATCGAGAGTGGAAAGCAGAGGAAGCTCATTGGACTTTTTGATGGCCCAAACAAGTAGAACTTTGCTTGGTAGACACGGTTTTCCTTCCCGGACACGGTGGAGGATGTCACTCATGATCGCAAAAAATGGTGAAACTCCAATTCCTCCTGCTACAAGAACAAGGTTCTCATACCTGCAAGAAACAAATGGCGAAGGTAACTCCATTAGCTGACGATATTGAGAATGTAATGAAGAAAAATCCAAGAATTGAAAATTTTACTTGCGTACGTCAAATGGTACGGTAATTCATGCCCATAAGGCCCCTCAACTGAGGCTGTTATCTCAAGAGGTCGGGAAGCTATTTCATTTTGATCACGAGTTTCTAATATATCCAAGATATTCCTGTCGAGTTTTTCTGTCCAATCCCCCAAAACCTTAATGAGGACAGAGAGATGATTTTTCCCATCGAGTGGACTCGATGAAACGCTGAAAGGATGCCACTGCAGCCAAGACACTTCCCGGATTTGAAGGAAAATGAAACTCAGGGCATTATACTGCAGATCTGCAATGCAAGACCAATCGAAACTGAAAGTTAAGTGAAAGGTATGAACTTAATGATGCATTCCAAAGATAATCTAAAGGATACTTTGCCAAATCAATAAGTTGTTCTCTGGTCTTAATAATAGAGCATAACTTCTTAAATCATATCTGAAAAGGGCATTCGCTTCGGAAGAGAAATCAGTTATTACTTGCTGGCTTCGAGAGGACCAGTTCAATGATTCCACAAGGGAAGCGCGTTGCTGATATGATATTGACGGTTCTTCGTGATTGGCAGAACCTCAAGAAGCGATCTATCATAAAGAGGAGGATTCCTCCAGAAGGAATGCTGAATATAAAATCATTGCTATGCAATGCAAAGAATACAACGAACACAATGTAGAGGTGGTGCGTGTATAAGAACACCTCGAACTGCTTCTTCCTCACGGGAGGAAGAGATGTGACCCACATCAGCAGACCGGCAGACAGGGCTATAACTCCCGGAAAAACAGCACTATCAGAACTTACCCAAGAAGTTATCTGCAAAAGACAATGATAATGGAAGTCAAGAAGCTTCGGCAAGTTCCTTCAGTAGGACACTTCGACAGCTACAAAATGTACCAGCAGTGCCATTTTGGTTAGCACGAGCTTGGCCATCACGTTGCATTACCCTCAGGTAACTTAACGTACACGTATGACACCGGGATATTTTTAATTTGTGTGCAATGAAATTTACAAGCTTGGAGACTCACTTCCTCTAGCAGGGTGCCTTGCATTGTCCAAGCGATCACATAGCACAGTCCATGGAGGGTGAAGAGCAACATCGTGAGATGTCCGAGCCACACATGATACCTAACAGCTTGCTCAAATGGAATATCTACAAGGCGAAGAAGAGCTGATCCACGAGCAACTGGAAGGAACAAAAATGCCAAGCAATACTCCCCGATGACTCCTAGATGTAGCCCGGAATATTCCCACATTTCCACACTACAATAATGGTATATGTCAAAAATGGTGCACGTAATGCATCATTTCACAAATTATTTTGTCCTTTCATTTGCAGATAAATAGAGAAGATACATCAATGCAGAACAGGAATGCACCTCTTTTGCTCGGGAGGCAACGTGGACGTAGATAATATGCTAAGATCCTCCAAGGTATAGGCACTTATTGCCCACACGACGTAGGCTACAAAGAGGCAAATCCCGATGAGTTCCGCAGCGGAAACTACTCCAAACGGTCCATCCACCAGGACAGGAAACGTCCACAACCTCAACCTCGGATACTTTGCAGGCTTGCTCTTCCTGAAGTTAATGCACACTGGTGATTCGTTCGATCTCTCTACTTAAGTGACGAGTTATCGACAAAGAAGAGTAAAGGAATATACGTACAGTAGTATGAGCTCTTCCTCCCGAGAACCCATGACGATGAGGCGTGCTATGGCTAGAAAAGTTATCACCATAACCGGACCGCTAAATAACAAGAACATGCTTCCTGCAAATGGCAATTTGTATTAGTAAGCAAATTACCCGTATGCCATGGAAAGCATTTGGTTCGAACCTATTGCGGTATCGCTGAGGACATCGAGCAAGTCGTCGTAGAGGTCAGTCACCGGCGTCGCCGGTAAGAGAAAAACAAAGGCGACCCAGGCAGCAAAGATCAGACCCATCGCCATCTCAAGGACCCATTTCACCAACAAGCGAGCGCGAGAGATCCTTTCTGGATCGGGAACCGAAGGTTCCTTGCGTGAGAGCAGATGTTCCTCGGCTGAGTCTGAGAGTTCCGCCATTGGAGTGTGGAAGTTATGTTCACTAGCAGTTTCACATATGTAAGTATCACAAATAAATACAATTACAAATAAGAAAGTTTCGATTACATTAAAGAAAGTTTTTCTTGATAATTAAATATAAATAAGAAAGTTAGTAAATTTTTTTTGATAATGAATAAATATAAATAAGAAAGTTAGTTGGCCTCTAACTTTCTACTTCTCAAAATGCAACTGTTAATGATATGGTAAATTATGTGCCACTTTATCAAGAGAGAATAGCATAGTGGTGCACCTCTCGCCTGGTGATCAAGAGATCTTAAGTTTGATACCTAGTGGGACTACCTGTGCCTTTTTATTAAATATTTATGATTTCTATTTCAATACAATAGGCCCATGAGCCTCCCTTGTAACCGAAAAAAAATATGTGCCACTTTTCAACCAAAAAAAATTATGCGCCACTAGATGAGATATAATTAAGAACAAATAAGTAAATTTATATATTAAGAAAGGAGGTGTAGTATAATGAGATATTTATAATTTCTATTTCAATACATTAGGCCCATGGGCCTTTCTTGTAATAAAAAAAAAATATGTGCCACTTTTCAACCAAAAAAAAATTATGCACCACTAGATGAGATATAATTAAGAACAAATAAGTAAATTTATATATTAAGAAAGGAGGTGTAGTATAATGACAAACTATGGCATGGTAAATAATCAAAATCATGTGTGGTTGCCTGACAAAAACAACTATTGTACTTGGCATTATTACAATCGCTAGATTTTAATTGAGAAATCTCATCCATACATGTGACGAGATTTGTGTGCAATGACAATCTCATACCTATACTTTTTTTTTTTGCATAAATATTTCTCACCGCGCGTTGAACAGACATGAATTCTAATACAGATTATTAGATTAAACTGTATTATTCTTCAGTATCGTAATTATTATGCAAGGGAATTCTTCATATCATAACGGCCGAAGAAACTACATTTCTTCTTCTTGAGGAAGTTATTATGTGCCAATTCAGACTCCTCTCACAAGTAATACAAGAGACAATCCACACAGATCGCTCGAATTCTGCAGAATAATACTAACTACTGACTCATACTCTCTCTTTTGAAGATCGAGATGTATTAAGCCTATTGATTGTGACCTATCTCTTTCAGAACTTTTATTTACTTTGATCGCAAACTGCTTTTAGTAGGATTTTACTACCATGAATTACAGTTAAATTTTTTGCCAGCTAACAATACAATTTGCCAACTAACTGAGCCTGAAATATATTCACATCACAATGATCACATGGCCGAATAATATAATATTATGTGCATTGCATTATTATATATAGTCGGAATCTCAAATTTGGTTTAAAATATATTCACAATAGAAACGCCAATGGGACCAATAAGTCTACTGGAATTCGCTCTATCAATGAAATCTCATTATTCATACATAACGAGCATATATATTCATATTATAATATAAGAACAGTAAGAATTAGCCGCATTCTTTCATATAGATGTACAAAACGGTGATCCACGTTACATGCAAGTTGAATATAGTTTCAGTTTCTTATAAAAGTATATAAGGTATAATGGTATTCCATAATCTTTTTAATTAGTAAAAGTTTTAAAACATTAATTCATACCGTAATGTGTCAAATCAATTAATGTTACTGAAGAAGGTATAAATACAATCGCCCCATATTATTCTTTAAATATTTATTTTTGAAGAAAAAATTATTCATATTTTAGTAAGTAATAAGGGAAAGGAGAAAATTTCAATAGAGTTAGGCCGAGAGAATGCCAATCTGAACGTGGTCGGACTTGCACGGACGAGAGAGTAGAGAGGAAAAGAGAGAAGGAAAATAAGAGAAAATCAGTAAAGGTGGTATCGTTGTTTAGAAAACTATATGAATTGACAAATTTATCCATATTTGTCTCCTATATTCTAGTGAGTAATAAATTTTTTTTCGGTTACAAAGAGAGGCCCATAAATATAATATAATGAAATATAAATCATAATAACTAATAAAGGGACACGGATGATTTTCAACTTGAAAACTTTTAATTATCAAGTAAAGACGTATCTCACTACACTACACCTCTTTAATCCGTCAAGGATCTCTCCAATAGGAGTAGTATGAGATGCAAAATATATGCCCACACTATGCACAGCCTTTTTTTTTTATAGATTAATTCGATGTGTTGAACCATGAGTTGACATTATAAAAAGTATTATATATTAAAAATTGCAAATAAACGTTGAAAACTTTAAAATGGAAGATTTTTTCAATTCATAAAATGCATTAAAGGTTCTCCAAAAAAAAAATTACATAAATTAATTGATTGCTCAAACCACGGGCTTGTACTTAGTTATATTTAATGAGAAAGGACTTATAAAAGATGGAAAATATTTCTGAATTCCTTCCTTTTTTTCCCCAAGCTTGAAAACCTTAAATAATTTTATTATATAGTGAATTATCAATTAATATTTTGATGAAGTGGCGGAATGAGAATGTATCAGTTTTGATGTTAAGGTGCCATGAAAAAATTCTATTCGAGTTTAATTACGCTCGACGTGAGTAGAGTTTGCTGCTATATAGGTAGGTAGGTAACAAAAATTTTATACAGAAAAAACCTTTGAGTTTTGACGACATCCGAAATCAAGAGGAGGAAAGTTAGCTCCAATACCATAATGTCCGCGTACGACAACCTTCATGTCATGTCTTTGACTCCATATCTACCTCGTACGCATTTGCCTTTTGTACCTCTTACAGAGAGAGTGTCAGAGTTGCTTTAATGAAACCCCATCTAATTTCCATCCTGTCAGCCCATCACCTACTACTCATCAATCCGCTGACAGTTGGTGTTCCCCTCCACCCTTTGCAATCTGTTCTACAGATCCCAGAGAAAAATAATGATTTGAACGTCAGGCAGGAGATTAGAGAAAGAGACATCGGAATGGAAGGAGAGCACTGTTGTCGGGAAGAGGGAGAAAATTGTGAAAAGAAAAGGATAGGATGTTATATTTGCTGACTAGAATACCCAAAAGTTTTTTTTTTTCTTTAGTGATTGATTACTTGTTCTTAAATGGGTAATCGAGTATGTTTATAATATTAATTTTTTAATAATTTCGAAAATTCAAAAAAGTGGGAGTCACTCTTAATAATAATAATAATGATGATGATGATGATAGTTTTTTCAATTGTTGCGTTCCGTCCGAGGACTGGAATTGTTTCCAGAATAAAACTATCTAATTATGTCTATAGTGGTTTCTTGACATATCTAATGGTGCTAGATTGCTCTATCCACTGGCAATTCAAAGGAATGGCTCCTTTCAAGTATAATCTGGCGCATGTTCTTACCCGTCAATTTAAAGATTGCAGATTCGATACCTAGTGAAACTATTCATGTCTCTTTATTAGTTATTTATAATTTATCTTTAATTGCATTAGATATTGCGCTTTCTTTATAACCGAAAAAAAGAATAACAAATATAATCTCACGGCTGGAGGTAGAGGTCCTCTGGACCTCGACAAATGTTCCCGTGATGACGGTAGATGTCATGCCGCGATGTGTCGGTGGACAATGTTCTCCATTTTACGATGGGAAAGGGTTTAACAGTACAGGATCTCTATTGAAGTTATATTTGCAACAAGGGTATTGAAGAAGGAGAGACAACAAACAAACATCCAGATGGATGTACACTCCTCACTTCTATGTATCTGCTTGCAACTCGTGTTTCCTTCATACCCTGATCTCAGGGGCAATCAACATATCCGACACAACCAAATCCTCATGTAAGTTGCGTATCGGACAGTCCGATCGTGAAATAGCCGATCTAGATTTTCTGCTTTTTTTTTTCCGATATGTACTTTGATATTCGGAAGCCCATTGAGCCTGCCTTATCCAATTCGAGCCGGGTCGGTCCGGACTGATTGTGTTTTTTCTTTTGATTGTTTATTTTTGCAATCGTGTATTTTTTTTCAATGTGAACCCTTCCTACTAATCCAATTAAGCCGGGTCGATCCAATTGTGCAATTAGTTTTTACACGTGTGATTTGGGGGCTTCGGGTTTAATGTTTATTAATTAGTTTATGACTTTTTTTATTTTTGTATTTTGGAAAAAAAAATTGATATTTTAATTTACTGAACTGGCCCGTTCAATTTGAAAATGATTCGAACCAGACTTAATTTTTCTTCGGATGCAATCGAACGTCATGGAAAAGATCTAATCAATACAAAAAATATAAAAGGTAAAAGAATGAGTGAGAAATTTTCACGTTTAAAAAATACCAACACGTGTACGGCCAAATTTCTCATTTGAAATCTAACATATAATTATTTTTTTTTCCTAATAACCACCAGGGAATACATATTGTGTGAATTTTCCCTATCACATCAAACGTATAATTCCACGAAGCCCATCTATGCCTGGGATGCTTAAGAAGCCCATCGGAGGGCCCTTCTTTGCCTTCTTAGTGAGTTTAAGGTACAGATATAACAATCTTCACAATTACTACCGCAGATCATGAAGATGTGTATAATGAAACTTGTGACACAAAAACAACATACCGTCGCCCAAAGATTACCGAGGCACGCGGTACATAATTAGTTGGGATTACAGTCAAAAGATTGGAAAGGGATGTCGTGAACGAATGATCGTACTCATGGCTCAAAGATTATGATAGAAAAATGACGGCGTGGGACTAATCACATATATATATATATATATTATTCCTCTCTAAGCGATTTCTAATATATAATCATCTCTACACAGGGATCAGCCCGGGCTCCAAACCATCCCTTTCCCTATCCAAGTAGAACATCAATGCCCCGAAAAAAACTGATCGATATGTGGAACGTGACTGTCACAGTAGTTGAGCTGGAGCTGAGATACATGTCGATTAAGGTTCATGTTTACGCAAAGATCAGTGCGCAGAAGAAAATGAAGGCGCCGAGGATTTGAGTCGTCGAACTCTGAATGGTGTGAAAGCATAGTCCATTATTTGTTACTTTGAACAGCACTCGTCACGGACGGGCAGCACGACTGGAACCGCCTCCACCACATGAACTTAATTAAAAGACACGCGGGCGAGAAGCCTAGAACAATTAAGTGCTATGTTTTTAAACCCGACCAGGACAAAGTAGCAAGCATCCAAGTGATCCATTGAGCCAAATGATCCGGTCAGACCAATTATTTTTATCTTCACTTTCATTAGTAAAAAAATCAGAAGAAATTTCATATTGAAAATGATAAATATACAAATCAAGATATAAGCAATATCTTAATTTTCAAATTTTAAAGTGCGAGTGGGAACCTTTTCTCAAACTCGGTTTTTTCACGTTTTTTCGATTCCTTCCTTGCATCCAATGTTTTCAAACCTGATCCATCAAACTGGCGGGTAACCTGACAAAGTATTTGGTCGGACCTCGCTCCAGGGGAGGTCCCCTCCGTCAAGCCACCGCGGGCCTTCCCCATCCTTCGGTGGTTTATTTCTTTTTTTTTTTTTTAAAAATCAGGTTTTCTTTCAAATTTTTAAAAATTGATTAAAAAAAAAAAAGAAAAAAGCTATATCAACCCACATGAGGTGTCATTTCTTCAAAACTAGGGGTTTATTATCATTTATTTTTAAGGTGGGAGGCGTTTTACTAGGAGGATGAGTACATGAAATTTACCCTTTTGATCAATATGATCAAATCTCCAGAGATCGACCGGGAACAATGTGCGGGTCATTGACCCAGTTATTATAAATAGGACGTACTGGTAACATGACTAGGCCTGACTGGGCGGTACATCCTAAGGGAAGTAGCGTAAGTCACATGTAAACATGTGCAGTATGCTTCCGTACATACCGATTTATGAAGTCGGATCTGCTCGAAGGCATCATGGCAGCTATAAAACGAAAGAGTGGCTATGAAAGTGGAAGATCGGGCTGTCTGATCCTCTCTTTAAGTTCCGAGATCTGCATTCCCCGGCCACACTTGTCTCCAGAGTTGCAGGACCACACACAATTACGCCAATATCAACGTGGCCCCACTGGTCCGATACCGATCCAAAGATTTCTGCAGACGCAAGGAAAATAAAACGTCTGAGTGAAGATCAAATTTGCAAGTTACTGCCTAAGAAAGTGCCCCTTTGAACTTGGGGAAGCGAAAAGTATCAAAGGTCCTATGAAATGCGAAAGGACAATGAATACAGTACCTTGGAAGTTCGGCCTTGAGCAGTATAGAACTCTTCTCGAACTGATTGATTCCCTTTGAGGCAAATTGCTGGGCATCAAGGGAGCTGTCTGTACGTTCTGCTCGCAATGCTCAGATTTCTCAACTGCAGATGTTCGTTTCTCCCAGCAGGACCATAGAAACACGGCAGGGCCTCCGAATATAATCACGCTTGCAAGCATGCACACCACGAAAAGAAGCCCTCTGTACCGCGACTTTGTTTCGGTATAACTCAATAGGTTGAAGATTTCCAGAAGAGTCATCAACACTATAAATCCGGCAATAGAAGACATCACATATAATCCCAACCAAATATTGTTCCCTGTACCAGCCAAAACAGATATGCCACACCCGTTCGAGACAGGAAAGACATGCGAGCTCTCGGCGCTCTCAATAATGATACCTTCTTCCTACAATGATCAAGAAAGCAAGATGACAAAAGAAATAATGGATGTCAACAAATTCAAGCAGGTTCATCAAGATCGGGCAAATTAACCAGTGAAGGTGCTGATTCTTGAGTGATATATATAACTATGTCAAGATTTAGTTTGTCTGGGGAGAAGGCACATATAGACTCCATGTCAAGGGTGGAAAGTAGAGGCAGCTCGTTGGACTTTTTGATGGCCCAAACGAGTAGAACGTTGCTCGTTAGACACGGTTTTCCTTCCCCGACACGGTGGAGGATATCACTCAAGATGGCAAAGAATGGTGAAATTCCGATTCCTCCTGCCACCAGAACAAGGTTCTCGTACCTGCCAGAAGAATAATAGGGAAGGTAACTCCATTAGCTGAAGATAAAGTGACACATGGAAAGCTTATGAAAGCCTTCTGAGAATGTAATGAAGAAAATTCAACAATTCGAAGACTTTGTTCACGTACGACAAATGGTAAGGAAACTCATGACCGTAAGGACCCTCGACTGAGGCTGTTATCTTTGGAGGTAGGAAAGTTGTCTCGTTTTGATCACAAGTCTCTTTATTATCCAACATATTCCTGTCTAGTTTGGCTGTCCACTCCCCCGAAACCTTAATGAGAACGGAGAGATGATTTTTCCCATCAAGAGGACTCGACGCAACACTGAAAGGATGCCACTGCAGCCAAGACAGTTCCCGAATTTGAAGGAAAATGGAACTCAAGGCATTGTACCGCAGGCCTGCAATGCAAGACGAACAGAAACTCAAAGTCAAGCGAAAATTCATGGACTTAACGATGCAAAAAGTCGGGGAGTTTTGCCGAAGATAGTTTGCCAAACCAAGTTGTTCTGATCTGGTAACGTTGAGTAGAACTTTTAAGATCACTTTTCTGAAAGGGACATTCACTTCGAAAGAGAAATCGGTTATTACTTGCTGGCTTCGAGAGGACCAGTTTAATGATTCCACAAGGAAGGCGGGTCGCTGATATGACATTGACAGTTCTTCGTGATTGGCAGAACCTCAAGAAACGATCTAGCAGAAAGAGGAAGATTGCTCCACAAGCAAAGGTGAAAAAATAATCGCCGACATGCATTGCAAAGAATATAACGAATACAATGTAGAGCTGGTGTGTGTAGAAGAACACCTCGAACTGCATCTTCCTCACTGGAGGAAGAGATGTGACCCACATCAGCAGACCAACCGACAGGCCTATAACTCCCGCAAAATTGGATGTATCAGAAGCTTGCCAAGAAGTTATCTGCAGAAGGCAATGTTAATGAAATTCAAGAAGCTTCGGCAATGTTAATGTTCAAGCAGTGCCATTTTGTTTAGTATGCTGCTTCGCCCTCACATTGTGTGACCCTCAGGTAACGCAATGTACGTATATGACAGCTTTAATTTGCAACAAAATTTACAGCTGGTAGACTCACTTCCTCTAGGAGGGTGCCTTGCATTGCCCAAGCGATCACGTATAACAGTCCATGGAGGGTGAAGAGCAGCATTGTAAGATGTCCGAGCCACACATGGTACCTAGCAGCTCGCTCAAATGGAATATCTACAAGTCGAAGAAGAGCTGATCCACGAGCAACCGGGAGGAACAAAAATGCCAAGCAAAACTCTCCAACAATTCCTATACGAGACGCGAGAAATTCCAACATGGTCGCACTACAATCACAAAATTGGTAAAAAATGTTAAGTTTGGTGCATCATTTTAGAAATTATTCTGTCCATTCGTTAGCAGGTGAATAGAGATGATACATCAATGCAAAAAAGGTACCTAATAACTCCATGAAAACTGAGTTAGATGGACTCTTTTTGAGTTAGAAATGGACGATGGCACTTCCAGTTAGTCGTTTTTTTGTTTTTCTTTTAGTTGGTTTTAGGACAGTTAGGTTTATTGGCTTTATAATCTTTTCTAGAAGATTTTCGAGCTTTTTCGCAGAATTCATGCTATTAATGTCATGTTTAACGTTTCAGGGTCAAAGCTAAAAGCACAGAGGGGTTTGAAGCTGTGACCGAGGCTTGGAAATCATGGAAGGAGCCAAAAATGCATCTCAGGAATTTACTGCCGCGGCAATGCCGCCTTGTTGCCGACAACATTCATCAGAATGCTCTGTTCTTTCTACCATGACACACTTTGTCGAGTTGCGGCGAGGTCATGCTAATGTACTGAATTTTGCGTCCCAAGTTATTTCGGCAATTTCCAGATTCGAAATCTTTATTTGGGGAATATTTTGCAATGAAAAAGCTTGAAAGGGCAAGTTTAATAGAGAAAAAAATATTTTCCTTTCAATTAAGAAGTTGGATTTTAAACTTTAGGAGAGATTTTGTAGGGGTGAGGGTTTCCGAATGTAAGAACGCGAGAGCTAAGGAGAACGTGATAGAGCTGTGAGAGACGAAGGAGAAGACAGACATCGTAACCGACATCGGCCATCTTTTCTTTCAAATCTTCTTTTCTGCGTGCTCAATTATGTTGTCTTTGATCTCTAGAACTTTGGACTCAATTTCAACGAGCTAATTCGTTTTGGCCAAGACACAAGAGTTATCAATGGAATCTAAAGTCTAATTCCAATTCGTGATCTTATCTTCTTGGTATTTAGCTAAAGTCTAGACCAAACACTCATAGACATTCTATATTAGTTGTTTGATACGTATACTTGCATCCAACCATCAATTTATTGCAAAATTACCTCTTTAGTATGGGAGGCAACGGGGACTTAGAATATTCGCTAAGATCCTCCAAGGTATAGGCACTTATCGCCCACACAACGTAGGCTACAACGAGACAAATACCGATGAGTTCCGCTGCAGAAACTACTCCAAATGGTCCATCCACCACGACAGGGAATGTCGATAACCTAAACCTCGGATACTTTGCCTGGTTTGAGCTTCCTGAAATTATTGCCATGTCAAGTGACTCGGTTTGTCCTTCTACTTAGGAATGAGTTGTTGACCAAGAAGAGAAAGGGAATGAACGTACCATAGTACGAACTGTTCCTCCCGAGAACACATAACGATGCGGCGTGCTATGGCAAGAATTGTTATCGCCAGAACCGGACCACTAAATATCAAGAATGCGCTTCCTGCAAATGGTAATCCGTATTAGTAAGCAAATTACTTTATATGCTATAAGAAGCATCATCATCCTTTCATTGAATCAAGCACCACATTATTATATATATATTGGCAGGGTTTTTTGGCCAAGAGTTAGAATTGCGATACTAATTCAATTTGTCGAAAATGCTATTTATACAATTCACAAAATGTAATATAGTGAATTTTAAACAAAGGTTTATCACAAAAGTTCAGTTTAAGCACTTAATTTACATATTTGTTTTGCTGTGAACCTGATGTTTTGTGACATCCCAATAAATTTTTAAATATTACTTTTTTTTCTAAATTTGAAATTCTTGGAGTTATTAGCATGTGATAAATTTTTGTCCCCCAAATAGCCTTAATTTCATAATATTTAGTGGTTTCCAGTAACTCTTTTTGAAAATTATATGAATAATCAATTAATTTTTATTTTTAGTGTTCCATCTCTTGCAATGCACTGGTTCATTAACACAAAATTATATAATTTGTTTAGAATTTTGAAAAAAAATTACTTATTAAGTCAATTAATTAACTAATTATTCCCTTGGTGATTTGAAACTTTTCAATTTCAATTTTTTAGATTTATGAAATTAAGTATCGTCACTTATATAAACATTTTTTAACTGAGTTATGTGCGCGCGCATATATATATATATATATATATATATATGTATGTATGTATGTGCTATTACTTCTTAACTATTTTCTTAGATTATATATCACTTCAAAAGAGCTTGCTCTTATATTAAATAATGCATTTTATAATGTATAAAGATATAGATATTAGATGCTACAATTAACGTGTAATTTTGAAATTACATAAGTAGTCTTAAATTATATATATTGAATAAAAAAATGAAATATGGTGGCTAAAGCAATAACGACATATGAATTTCTTTTATTTCAAAATGAAAGAATAAAATAAAATTTTAAAAATAAAGAAATTAATCTCGACGTACAAATTCACAATGTACAGGGACAAACAATATAGAAAAAGGATCAATGTAAAATTAGCTTAAAGGAGCACGTTTCAAAAGTGGTAGGAAAGAGAGTTGAGAAAATAAAATAGAGTTGATGAGTGGCAAAGTGAAGTTAATGGGTAGTTATTAATATGAGATTCACCATTATATCCTCAAATCAAATGGTTCTAATCAATTGAATTAAATATGACAATGGGCAAGTTTGAAAATAGAAAGTGAGGCAAGACAGTCTCTTTTGGGTTTGGTTTTATAATAGTGGATAGAGAGAATCCGATCATATGAGAAACAGATGAAGGAAGAAAAAGGAAACCCTGAACCAGCCAGACAGACCATTGCCGCCAAAGATGGTATCGCTGGTAAGTGCACGCCATTCGTAGTAGAGTTCAGTCACCAGCGGCGCCGGGAAGAGGAAAATGAAGGTCACCCAGGCAGCAAAGATCAGACCCATCGCCATCTCGAGGAACCATTTCACCAATATGCGACCGGCAGCAATGCTTTCCGAACATGGAGGAGCTGGGTCCTTACTTGAGAGCAGATATTGGTGCTCGGCTGAGCCTGAAAGTTCCTCCATTGGACTGGTGCGGAAGAAATGCGTGTATCAACTGTTTTCACATACATAGACGCACGCACACGCATACACATATCGTGCAGACTGCAATTGCATTAAATATTTCTTAGTACTCTCATTTATTATTTTAGTTACTGTCAACAGTTATCTGCCCTCCTTCTACACTTCTCCCTCCCGCCAATATATAGGCCCTCGTTAGCTCTTTTTTCCTAATTAATTATCTAAGGAATTTGTTCCACTTCTACCAAAAAAAGGAATTTTTTCCACTGAAGTGTTAAATCATCAATGCTGCAATTAAGCCTGATGAGACGGAAACCCGCCCATTGCACGAACATTAATATTATGAACTTTGAAGATATTTGAGATAATTCTTGAAATATAAAAATTTATTATCATGAAATAATATAAAACTTAGATAATTATATATTTGTAACTAGTGTTCTAAACCCGTACGTTGCATGGATTTTTCATCATATACTTGCTATCATCTCTTTTATCATTATTTACATTTTAACAACAATTTCTCTTATTAATTCAAAATAATAATCGTCAATAATATTGAACTTAACTAATTAAGTATAAATGATCCCATAATAATCTTGGATCTAATCAACTTATTTAATATGCATCTCATATCTGTTCAATCGTCAACACACTACAAAGGTTTATCACAAAAGTTCAGTTTAAGCATTTAATTTATATTTGTTTTTGCTTTGAACTTGATGTTTTGTGACATCCCAATTAATTTTTAAGTATTTTTTTTTCTAAATTTGAAATTCATGGAGTTATTAGCATGTGATAAAATTTTAGTACAACTAAGAAGAAAAGTTTAAGATGAAAGGAATAAAAATATTCTTACATAATTTTTTTAATAGCGCAAATTGAGTCATAATGAAAGTGGAAATGCAATACAATAAAGGAAAAATCCACTTCAAAATGCTATTTGTTTCCGCGTATCATATATAATAAGATGACATTCCCGAATGATATACCAATGTGTATTAATTTCCGGAAATATATATATTTTTTCATATGTGCATATTGCTAAAGGAAACAAAATATATCTATAGGTTTATTTATTTATTATTTGTTAAAATGATTAGCCTACTTAAGTAAAAGTTTTAAAAATAAAAAATTCCCACAAAGAAAAAGAAAATAGTCTAATATGGCCCCCCTAAATATTCGTCTCTCCCGCAGGTGCACATAAATACAGCAGAAACTCGCATTGTGAAATGACATAACAGTGAAAATAATGTAAATAATACTTCAATAAAGAAAATTATTGCCCCAAAATATACTTCAATATTCAGCACAATAAAAGAAAAATTATAAATAATTAATAAAAAAACTTAAATAATCTCACTAAATATTAGATTTGCGATCTCTAAATCAATAAGTGATCACATATTCTACTACATTGCACGTCCTTTTTGTTATAATCAACGAATTTTGAGAATTGATTTGATGAGTCACGAGAAAGATGAAAACATATGACTCAACCTGTCGACACGTAGGCGCAGTGCTTTGATTGCTTTGCGTTTCACTTTCTCGACTCAATTCTCGTACAAAACCCAACTCCTCAGTAATCTCACAACAAACCATTGAACACAGGCCAGCCAGTTAGCACGTTGTTTACGTGATCCCTCCCTAATTGTGTCCTGCACCTTCTACTTTTCTCTTCTTTTTTTTCAATCTAATACGAAAGAATGTTTGCTCGATATCCATGCTCTTGACGGATACGTAGGTGACGTAGCGACGAATTGATCAGCGCGAAGTGACCTGTTTAAAATTATGCAAATGGATGGCAACTTCCTCTTAAGTCGTAACTTTCTATCTTATGGCTGTCGCATCAACTAAATCAATTCGATTGGTTGTTGCGCCAACTCGATCTATGAAGCTGCATATGGTTCGAGAATCAATGAAAATCGAGAGATCTACTCTAATCTTAATCTAATAGTGAAAATATATTCTGAACAATAAAATATTTATATAGTAAATATTTAGGTGGTTGAAAATATATACGACAATTATCTGTGAAAACCAAAACAATTGAACTTAAAGGTTATTCAAGAAGATTGAGTGTTGAAGGTTATTTCTCCACCCAATAAGTGCACTTCTCGGAACTTAAATTTGCGTTCTCCTCCTTACGGGATCGAAGCCGTTTATTACTCAACCAATACTTTATTGGTTAAATTAAATTATCAATAATCTGACGTGTGGCCATCTTCGAAAAAATGATGATGTGATTTGGTAAAATGAAAATAGTTAGGTTTTTACCCTTATATATATATATATATATATATATATATATATGAGAGTTAGTTGAGCTCTACTGCCACTCCTTTAAGGTCATGTCTCCATCTTACATTCTTCCATCCAGCTGGAGGTACAATTGCCTTTCCATCACCTTCAGATAGCAATTAATTCCACCAAACTCGTACTAATAATAAACCACCCCTCTAATTTCACGCCCCCATCACCTACTTCATCAAACAAAGAGAAAATCTTTACATGCAATGGAGGCAAAGAAAGCGAAGATCTCCCAAAGAAGGTAAATCACGATTAAGCGATGACTATTATTGCATTTGGTTTCATAGTAAGATTTTAAAATTAGATTTTGATTTTAAAAAAAGAGTGATATAAGTGGGACCCACACTTTGGCTTTGTATAAATTATGTTGTTTTGTTATGAAAAAAAATAGTATAAATGGGGCTCACTCTTTGACTTTATATAAGTTATTTTGTTTTGTAGTGAGCAGAGTTAAAGTTAGAATTGTGATTTTAAAATAATATCCTAAAATGTCACGCACACCAAATGGTGTGATTGTATTCTTATTTATAGTAGATGGAATACAACAATTGTGGAAATATATCAAAGATTACACAGTATCATAAATATCAAATATTCTTTGATATCCTCAATTGATTTTCTCCATATCATAACTCTCGATTCTCTCCCTAATACTCCCCCGCAAGCACAACGGGGAGGCCGCACGTTGAGCTTGAAACTGATTTTAGCAAGTGTAGTGTGAATAGACCCTCCGTAAGAGCACCATTGAGTTGATCGGTCGCTGCCTGATGAAGTGAAATAGAAATGGCTTGGAAATGCTGGCTTTCACGTCCTTGGCAGTGTAAAAGCTCGTGACCACAAGTCGAATAGGCTGAAAGAGGAAAAAAAATGCAATAGCCCAGTTTTAAAGGAGATTGGGCGTGAAAGGTTTAGAGGGAAAGGCCAACAGAGAGAAAAGCTGTGAGCATTGGCAAAAGAGAGACTTGAGAAGACGAGGCCGTGACTGGGGTTCGGGACAACCAAAAATTTAAGGAAGGTCGAGCACGACCAGTAGTAGCAGAAAAGATAACTATCGAGATTTGAGGTGGAAGAAACGAGAGAGATTTCACAGATAAGTCTAGAGAGGGAGGAAGGAAAAACTCGAAATTGTGCGACTCAAATCCAATGCTGACTATCGCTGCAGTAGGACAAAAGAATTTGAGGTATTCTTGTCAGTAAGCGGGAGACGGAGACAATCTGCATGGAGGAGAGATTTATTTCAGACAATCTAAGTAGGTGAGTAAAATGAAGCTTTCCCTGGTAGAACTGTGAAAGAAAGGTAGAGAAATTGGGGTTGACAATTGCAAAATTGAGGTTGCCGGGTGCGCCCGGTCATGGCCGGACGCGCCGGAGAACGTATTTAACAGACCGCTCTGATACCATAAAGAATATAGAGAATTTACTAAAATGTCACGCACACCAAATGGTGTGATTGTATTCTTATTTATAGTAGATGGAATGCAACAATTGTGGAAATATATCAAAGATTACACAGTATCATAAATATCAAATATTCTTTGATATCCTTAATTGATTTTCTCCATATCATATCTCTCGATTCTCTCCCTAATAAGCATGTAAAATACCCACTTGGGTCTACACGAACTTGAGCCCATCTGCAACCCAAAAACTTAAGCTAATAGGTTACTAGACCCAAGTCTCATATAAGCTTGTGGTTTTTTTCTCAATTTTTCGATGTGGGACAACATATCTCAACACCCGCCCTCACGTGGTAACGTGTGGTTCAACACGTGCCACGTGCCTTAAACACCCGCCCTTAATAACTGACCCGAGCCGGGCATCCTCTTCCATACTTGGGCAAGGGGGGGCAAATACCAAACTAGCCTCGAGCTCCACACTCGGGCCTAACTAGAGATGCATCTTTAGCTACCTCGGAACTGGACCGGACCACTCTTGGGCCTGATTAACATGAGGCGCACTCTTGGCTACCTCGAAATCGAATCTGGCGTGGTGTGAGCCCACATGAGCGCGCGGAAGCATGACCCGCTCTGATACCATAAAGAATATAGAGAATTTACTAAAATGTCAAGCACACCAAATGGTGTGATTGTATTCTTATTTATAGTAGATGGAATGTAATAATTGTGGAAATATATCAAAGATTATACAGTATCATAAATATCAAATATTTTTTGATATCTTTAATTGATTTTCTCCATATCATATCTCTCGATTCTCTCCCTAATAAAGCGACCTCGGGGGAAACTTACAAGCCTCCCAGACAGGATGAAATAACATACCTCGCATAGGCGGAACATTTTAAGACCTAAATGTAAGAGGCGAACAGAAGCGAGTGGGAATCAGATAAGTGACCTCGCGAGAAACTTAATAAGACCTTCCGAAGGAGACGATCACAATTAAGCGAGGATGAGATAAGCAATCTCGCGTAAAACTTGGGATTTACAGAGGGCAAAATATGAGCAAGCTTGATTAAGAGAAGACCTCGTGAGCAAGAATTGACTACAGGCTACTTAGATTGAGGGGCAAACGCAAGCGAGTGAAGTCAAAATTCAAAAATTAATTTCATCCCATAATTCTCTTACACGCTTCAAGTACAATTGCAATTGTCACTTTCAGCTCAGCAGTTCCACCCCAACTCCTACTAATAAACCCATCTTTCCTGCCCGCCCCGCCCCCATCCCCCCCTACTCATCCTCCCTCTGATTGTCATAAATTAAAATCATCGAGACACATTTTTAATATAGCGCGGTCTACTATGCGAACATGTCTCGAGAAAAAGGCAAAAATATAGATATACGAGTAAGTACTACTACGAGATATCTTTACGGCAGTCAATTGATTACTTGAAGCTCAAAGACCGCAAGGAAGGATGTGAAATTGTGTATACTGATGCCGAAACTCGTGACTCAAAGATTGCAACAAAAGCTCGATTTGTGAAATTAATTTTGTCGATAACTCAAAAATTACTAAGGAATAATGTACATAATAATTAATCATGATGGTGGCACAAATGCTATTAGGGTATGTACATGAATAATCATACAGAATGAGTCATAAAAGAAAAATTACAAACGGGACCAAGTGCACGCATGAGTCATAATATATATTTCTTCATATATTCATATTTTATAGTAAGACATGCTGACAATGAGATCCACTAAGTGATGATGTCTCTTGAGGCATCAAGGGGGCAATCAAAATGTAGATACGTGTAAGTACTAGTCCGAGATATCTTATTATAACAGTAAATTGACTACTCGCAGTTCAGAGACCGCAAGAAAATGTGTAAATTACCCATGAAACTCAGTGACTCAAAAGCTCGATATAAGGAATAATTATGCCCATAACTCGAAAACTGCCGAGCAATTTCGTGTGCATAATGAATGATAATGGTTGCATAAATGCTACAAGGCGATGTACATGAATAATCATACCGCATGACTCATAAAAGAAAAATGACAGGTGGGACTAACTACATGACTGGAGACAGCATCTCATCTCATCCATCCATCGGATGCTTTAGAGTTTTGGGTTGGTGGGCTCGGAATCTGTCGAGCCAAGAAGCCCATCGAAGGGCCTTCTTGGCCTTCATAAATTATTATGGTACATATAAAAACATGTAATGATAATAATTGTTATGTACAACGACTCAAAGATTACTGAAGTAAATAGTACACAATTAATCACGCTTCTCTCTCAAAGATTGCAAAAGGATGCCGCTGATCATACTCATGTGCAGGGTATAATTCTCCTCGTATCGATTCATATCTTGTCTCCTTTGGGACGAAGAAAGCCTTTCTGATGAGGCGGGATCTGCTCAAAGCCATCTATTATGGCAGCTATAAATCAAAAGTATGGCTATGAAAATGGAAGATTGGGCTGTCTGATCCTCTCTTTAGGTTACGAGATCTGCATTCCTTGGCCACACTGGCCTCCAAAGTTGCAGGACCACACACAATTACGCCAATATCGACGTGGCCCCACAGGTCCGATAATGATCCCAAGATTTCTGCAGGTGCAAGGAGAAGGAATTATCCAAATGAAGATCAAATTTGCAGGTAAGTGCCTAAGAAAGCAAAGCACATAAAAAGTCCAATGATATGCAAAGGGGTAATCTATCCAATACCTTGGAAGTTTGGTCTTGAGCCGTAGAGAACTCTTCTTGAACCGACAGATTTCCTCTGAGGCGAATCGCTTTGAATCACGGAAGCAGTCTGTACGTTTCGCTTGCGGTGCTCAGATTTATCGACCGCAGACATATGTTTCTCCCAGCAGGACCATAGAAACACAACGAGGCCTCCGAATACAATCACGCTTACGAGCATGCACACCACGAAAAGAAGCCCTCTGTACCACGAGTTTGTTATGTAGAAATGGTTTATGTAGAAGATGTTCAAAAGACTCATCAAAACTATAAATCCGACGACTGAAGACATCACATATAGTCCCAACCAAATATTGTTACCAGTACCGACTAAAACAGACATCCCATGCCCGTTCGAGATGGGAAAGACATGTGAGCTCTTAGTGCTCTCAATGTTACCTTCTTCCTGCGAAGATCAATAACACAAGATGAAAAGGCAATAATTGATAACAAATTCAAGTGGGTTTGTCGAGACTAACCAGTGAAGGTTCTGATTCTCGAGTAATATATACATCGATTTCCAGATTTAATTTGTATGGGGAGAAGGGACAGATAGACTCCATATCGAGAGTGGAAAGCAGAGGAAGCTCGTTGGACTTTTTGATGGCCCAAACGAGTAGGACTTTTCTCGGTAGACACGGTTTCCCTTCCCCGACACGGTGGAGGATATCACTCAAGATGGCAAAGAACGGTGAAACTCCGATCCCTCCTGCTACCAGAACAAGGTTCTTGTACCTGCCGGAAAAGAAATAGGGAAGGCAACTCCATTAGCTGAAGATATTGAGCAACAAATGAAACACCATCTTCTGATCCGACAAGCTCAAAGCCTTTGAGACAAAATCCAACGATTTTAAAATTTCCCTCACGCACGTCAAATGGTAAGGTAACTCATGCCCGTAAGGCCCCTCGACTGAGGCTGTTATCTTATGAGGTTGGAAAGCTGTCTCGTTTTGATCACGAATCTCAATGATATCCGAGATATTCCTGTCTAGTTTTGCTGTCCACTTCCCCAAAACTTTAATGATGACAGAGATACGATTTTTCCCGTCAAGGGGACTTGATGAAACGCTAAAAGGATGCCACTGCAGCCAAGACAGTTCACGGATTCGAATAAAAATGAAACTCAGGGCATTATACTGCAGATCTGCAATGCAAGACGAACAGAAACTCAAACTTCAACGAAAACATATTGGAACTTAACGATGCATATGGCCAAGGATTTTCTCGTAGATACTTTACTGAACCAGAAAGTTGTTTTCTGCTCTTAAAAACAGAATAGGACTTTTTAAAATCATTTCCGGAAAGGCATTCACTTCAGAAGAGAAATCAATTATTACTTTCTGGCTTTGAGAGGACTAGTTCAATAATTCCACAAGGGAGGCGCGTCGCTGATATGACGTTGACAGTTCTTCGTGATTGGCAGAACCTCAAGAAGCGATCTAGCATAAAGAGGAAGATTCCTCCACAAGCGATGCAGAATGTATAGTCGCCAACATGCAATGCTAAGAATACGACGAACACAACGTACAGCTGGTGTGTGTAGAAGAACACCTCGAACTGCTTCTTTCTCACCGGAGGAAGAGATGTGACCCACATCAGCAGGCCAGCCAACAGGCTTATAACTCCCGGGAAAATGGCGACACCAGAACCTCCCCACGAAGTTATCTGCACAAGACAACACAAGTAAAGGGTCAATAAGCTTTGGCAAGTTCCTGTAAAAGGATGCCTTGATAGCTACGACATATGCCGGTACACATTACCAGTTTGGTTAGCACCGCGCTTTGCCCTATAAACATCGTTTTACTTGGACAGGTTTCAGATTGTCTGTACAGTTATTTCAGAGTCAACCACGACTTATCATTGCCAAAAGAAACATGTATCTTTTCGTTTCATATTTTGGGCAGTCTGCATATATATGATGCGGAAATGAAATTTCTGGCTTGGAGACTCACTTCATTTATTAGAGTGCCTTCCATTGCCCAAGCTATCACGAAAAACAGTCCATGGAGGGTGAAGAGCATCATTGTGAGATGTCCGAGCCACACATGATACCTAGCAGCTTGTTCAAATGGAATATCTGTGAGGCGAAGAAGAACTGATCCACGAGCAACCGGAAGGAACAAAAATGCCAAGCAAAATATCCCGATGACTCCTATACGAAGCGCGGAAAGTTCCAACATGAACAACCTATGGTAATGAAATATGTCAAACAAGGAAAAAGGTAGGCAAAGTGGTAAACATATTGCATCCCTTGCGGAATTATAATATGTCGAACTGTCCATTGGTGAATAGAGAAGTTGGATCAGTGCGGAATAAGTACCTCTCTTCTAGGGGAGGCAACGAGAACAGAGATGCTATGCTAATATCCTCTAAGGTATAGGCACTTATTGCCCACAAAACATATACAAAAACGAGGCATATCCCGATGAACTCCGCTGCAGAAACTACTCCAAATGGTCCATTCACCAGAACAGGAAATGTCCACAACCTCAATCTTGGATGCTTTGCAGACTTGTTCTTCCTGCAATAAATGCGGCTTTTGATAATTCGTCTGATCCTTCTATCTAAGAAAGTGTTCTCAACCAAGAAAAGTATGGAAAAGTACGTACAGTAAGAGCTCTTCCTCCCGGGAACCCATAACAATGAGACGTGCAATGGCAAGAAATGTGATTACCAGAATCGGACCACTGAATAAAAAGAATGTGCTTCCTGCAAATCGCAATTTGTATTACAGAGGATATTACTCTATATGATCGGAAGCATATCCTTACATTGCATAACAAACGTAATTGGGACTACCTTAACCGAGTACCTTGCAGCCAAAAAAAAGGAAAATTTGCCACATCATGATCATATACATTATACACTGAACCAGCCAAACCTGTGAAGCCATAGGTTGGACTGCTGGTGGCGACGAGCCATGCGATGATGGACTCATTCACGGGCTCCACCGGGAAGATAAAAACGAGGGTGAGCCATGCAGCAAAGATCAGACCCATTGCGATCTCGAGGACCCATTTCACCACCAAACGGGTGGTAGTGATAAGTTTTGAATGGGGAGGAGCAGGGTCCTCATATGAGAGTAGATGCTCCTCGACTGACTCCGAGAGTTCGGCCATTGGACTGGTGGAAGTTATGTTAGTTACTTATTTTACTTCAACCACAAGCCATGTATATATAGAGGTTGGGACACGGATCAGCGCCTGGCTCCAAACTTTCCTTCCGACTGAAGAAATCTCCATGCAATGGCCTCAAGTCTTATCCTCTATGAAGAATGATTGGGGAAACTGGACAATATGTGGACCCGGAATTGGGCTGGAGCTGAGGTAAATATGCAATAATTAAGGATCACGCTGCTGTGCAGATAACTGCACAAAAGAAAATGGAGGCGCCGAGGATTTGAGCGGCTGTCTCTCTGAATGATGTCAATTATTTGAACAGTTCTCTTGCGAGCCGCTGGAACGAATAGGACATCCACCACATGAAACGATCTAAATGCACCTATGGGGGCCTAGAATGATTGGAGTGCTCATCAGGTGGATTTAATTAGATATGGGGGTTGATTATGTGCATGAAGTTTCAAATTTGCCTTCAGATATCGCACTCAGTGAGAAGGAAGGAGCTGTTTGCCAACTTTCTGTATACGGCGCACTAATTAGTTCGCCGCAAACTCTCTTAACAATATCTCATGGGATTGAGTGGCAGCCGTTAAAGCAGGACTGAGTGAATATGATGGACGGGATGGACAGACAAAGGCAAACGACCCAACACAGCAAGAAGACGAAGAATGTTTCTAAGTTGTACGGTCTTTTTGTTTTTTGTTTTTCCTTTTTTTTCTTACCCTAAGTAAAAGGGCAAGTAGTCCGAAAAGACAAAAAAAAGGGGCGAGTAGTCCCGCGGATAAAAATCAAACCTGAAATCACTTGGGTGATGGTTCCTATACGCTCCCTTTCTCCAATTCATTGAGGAACCGTTTTACTATGGAGGGTCATAAAATGATTCTTTCACAGACAACGTCGGTAATGGTTCGTGTCACTCAGCCTATCAATATCTTAAATCGGTCCACTGTCTTACGTCGTTTCCCTCTTATATATCGTTTTCATCTCTTCCACAACATATAAAATTTACCACATAGACTGCCGATAGGTCAAGGTATCAATGAAACCGACAGCGCCGAAAGGGGCAGCCAGGATTAATCGCAGCGATGGGGACGAGCATGAAAGTCCCTGCAGAAAAAATGAGGTCCACCCAATTCCTTTGCCTTATCATCTTCTTCAGCCATCGACGATATGGCTCTCTTCTCATCCACAGGCCACATTAAAGGCTCTCCTCGACTACTGAGCATTGATCTGCATCAGTTTGAGCCATCGGGCATTTAGCAGGCCCAGTGAGTTTCGTCCCTGTCCTGCCCCGTCATGGACCGAAGCCCAAAATGCATGTCTCGTTCCTAGGTGCAGTTTCTTCTTTGAGCATTAATCTATTCCGTGAAACAGATGAATCCGAAGCGATCATGCAGGAAAAAATCTGCAGGTAGAGTGCTGACCATCTAGCTCTAACGAGCGGTATACGGTTTCCGTGAAAGGTCATCAAGATAGTGACTGAACGTGTCGAGTGTCTAGCTCTGAAATGAGCTGGAGAGCAAATATGGACCACTTACAGAATTATGACCATAGTCCTTTAGTCCAACTAATATATGAATCCAAGATCAAAACGAACACCTAGGCACCGATGAAGCAAGACCATCAGCTCCTAACCTCATAAAATCGATCACCTCCGATTTTCATCAGACACGCTGCCCCGAGAGTCACATAGACATAGCAAGATGGTCACCAGTCCAAATCCACCAAATCTAACACATCCTCGGGTAGAAAAAAATGGTATAAGCAGAGCGCTGGATCTACGAACCTAAGTGCGAGGGCATCTGGCTTTGGAAAAATATATAGTAGACAGAAGAGAGAGCCACATCGCAGCTTATACGTGCTACGACAGAACTATATGCTATTGATCATGTATTATGAAAAACGAGCTGGACCAACCACTTCATCCTCGAGAAAGTTGCATACTGATCATATGTTATATGTTCTTTTTCTTATCGGGGATAAGTCACAGTGATCATATGTTACATCTATGGAATACTTATATGATTTACATACCAATCTATATCTAGCCGCCTCCAAGACGAAAGCCTTTCTATGAAGAGGGATATGCTCAAAGGTAGCGATCACGGAGGCTATAAGTCGAAACTGTGGCTATTAAAGTGGAAGATTGGGTGGTAAGATCCTCGCTTCATGTTCCGAGACCTGCACTCCTTTGCGACACTAGTCTGCAGTGTTGCAGGACCGCACACAATTACGCCAATATTGGCGTGGCCCCACTGCTCCGATACTGATCCAAAAATATCTGCATACATAAGAAAAATGAATTCTCTGGACGAAGATCGCATTTTCAGTTGATTACTTAAGATGAAACAGACGATGGAAGTATTTCTCTGCGCAGACTGTATCCTCCAATCTTAAACTGACCGAGTCGGCAGTACATTAATAAAATGGAAGAAGTGAAAAATAAAAAGATCCCAGAGAAATTGAAAGAGTAATGCATGGAATACCTTCAAAGTTAGGTCTCGAACCATAGAATATTTTTCTCGAACTGACAGATTTTCTTTGAGGCAAATCGTTGTGCATCACAGGCACTATCTGCGGATTTTGCTTGCTGTCCTCCAATTTCTCGATAGCTGTCATTCTTTTCTCCCAGCGATACCATAAACACACGACAAGCCCTCCGAACACAAACACACCAGCAAGCATGCACACCACGAAAAGAAGCCCTTTGTACCACCACGTTGTTATGCCGAAACGGTTTATATAGAAGATGTCCACCAGGCTCATCAACATTATAAATCCAACAATCGATGATAACACGTATAGTCCTGACCAGATGTTGTTCCCCGTACCAACCAGAACCGACATGCCACACCCATTAGAGATGGGAAAGACACGTGAGCTCTCAGCCTTGTCAACATTACCTTCTTCCTGCATAAATCAAGAACTCGAGATAAAAAAACGAGGATGATTACGGATTCAATTAGCTTCATCGAGATTAGGTGCTGAACTAACCAGGGGTGGTTCTGATTCTCGAGTGACATATATATCAATTTCAAGGTTTAGTTTGTTGGGGAAGAAGGGACATATGGACTCCATATCGACAGTGGAAAGCAGAGGAAGCTCGTCGGACTTTTTGATGGCCCAAATGAGCAGTACATTACTTGGTAAACACGGTTTTCCTTCCCTGGTGCGGTGGAGGATATCACTCAAGATGGCAAAGAATGGCGAAACACCAATTCCTCCTGCTACCAGAATGAGGTTCTCGTACCTGCCAGAAACAAAAGACAATAGCTCCATTAGCTGAAACCCGAAACTATTGAATAGCTAACGACATACCGTGTTCTCATCTGATAAGCTCATAATTTTTGAAAAAGTACGAAAGGAAATCTGACAGTTTGGAAATATTCAACACGTACGTCAAATGGTAAGGTAACTCATGTCCGTAAGGCCCCTCAACAGAGGCTGTTATTTTAGGTGGTGTTATTGCTAATTTGTTTTGGCCACTAGCCTCTGAGATGTCCAAGATATTCCCGTTTAGTTTGGCTGTCCACTCCCCCAAGACCTTTAGGAGGACAGAAAGATGATTTTTCCCATCAAGAGGACTCGATGAAACACTGAAAGGATGCCACTGCAGCCAAGACAATTCCCGGACTTGAAGGAAAATGAAACTCAAGGCATTATAGCTCAGATCTGCAAACGCCACACGAACAGAAACTCGTGAGTTAAGAGACAAGTATGAACCAGCAATGCAGAAAGTAGGAGTGGTTCAGGCTGTTTTAAATAATTATTCCAAAGAATTTTCTAGCACCACATAATACTAGATGCGTGTTCCGAAACAGCAGCCAGAACCAACATTGACAACTAACATCCTGTAATCAGCGCGTGTTCCAGCAAGTTTAAAGGTGATTTTAGTTGATGGTTTGCAAGATACTTTGCCAAACAAAGGATTCGTTTTCTGCTCTTAAAAACAGACTACAGCTTTAAAAGGCATTCACTTCCAAGAGAAATCAATTATTACTTCCTGGCTTCGAGAGGACCAGTTCGACAGTTCCACAAGGGAGGCATGACGCTGATATCACCTTCACATTTCTTCGCGATTGGCAAAACCTCAAGAAGCGATCCAACACAAAGAGGAAAATTCCACCAGCAGCAATGCTGAATATAAAATCCCCGACATGCAATGCGAAGAATATGACAAACACGACGTAGAGCTGGTGCGTGTAGAAGAACAGCTCAAATTGCTTCTTCCTAACCGGAGAAAGAGACGTGACCCACATCAGCAGACCAGCCAAGAGGCTTATAACTCCTGGAAGATTAGCTACACCGAAATTCTCCCAGGCAATTATCTGCACAAGATGATGTCAGTAATAACCACGAAGCTTCAACATGTTCCTCCTACGGATACTCGAGAGCTACAATATGCATCTACATTGCTGTTTTAGTTAGCACCACCATTGGCCCTGATGTATCGGGGTTAAAGTAGAGTTAAATATTGTGATTCCTGAAGATACTGAATATATCTCGGATCCACTCTTGTGCGTTCCTGATTGAAGTTACACTCACAACACGCGTATGAGCTCAATATAGTTATTTACTCTTTCTACTTTTTTGTTTACTCTGATGCAGACGGCATTTTGACTCCAGTATTTAAGAGATCACGCCCTGGAGCCCTCTAACCGATGCTTTATTTTGACAAGTTTCGGATCATCCCAAAAGTTAATTCGGATTCAATTAGTAATGCAATTCTACAACATACCATGCAGAAAATATGTATATATATATATAGATATTTATATATGTTTCATGTATGCAACTTGGATATATTTGCAGCTTATGGATGCAATGAAATATGCAGCTTTAAGACTCACTTCATGTAGCAGGCGGCCCTGCATTGCCCAAGCGATCACATAGCACAGCCCATGGAAAGTGAAGAGCAGCATTGTGAGATGCCCGAGCCACACATGATACCTAGCGGCTTGCTCAAATGGAATATCCACGAGGCGAAGAAGAACAGATCCACGAGCAACCGGAAGGAACAAAAACGCCGTGCAGTACAACCCGATGGAACCCAGACGAAGCCCGGAAAGTTCCAACATGACCGAACTGCAATATGTGAAATATGTCAAACAAGGAAAAGGTTGACTGAAGATAAACATAACGTGTTTTCTGAGATATAACTTGTTCATTTCTCATTGATTGAAGAAAGAAATTACACCAATGCAGAAACGGTACCTTTTCAGTATGGGGGGCAATGGGAACTTGGATAATAAGCTAAGGTTCTGTAACGTGTAGGCATATACTGCCCACAAGACGTACAGAATAACGAGACAAATCCCGATGAATTCTGCTGCGGTAACAACTCCAAATGGTCCATCCACCAGAACTGGGAACGTCCACAGCCTCAACCTCGGATACTTTACAGACTTGCTCTTCCTAAAATTAATGCCATTTTTGGATAATCGGTCAGTTTTTTTTTTTTTTGTATTCTTTTATTTAGGAATGGGTTACAGGCAAAAAAAGAAAGAAAGAAAAAGGGGACTATGCATACAGTAAGAGCTCTTCCTCCCCAGAACCCGAAATGATGAGGCGTGCAGCGGCAAGAACCGCTATCACCAGAATTGGACCGCTGAATACCATGAATAGGCTCCCTGCAGAGTGTAAATTATATTGTTGGTCTCCGAAAAGAAATTGGTGAGAAAGTTACTCTCATGTGATCCAAGGCATATCATTTCGTAGAACAACAGAATCTCCGGGACCACTATAACACCCATTTCCAAGTAACAAGAGATTTGCAATTTCCGCCGCGGGACATATTCGAGATAATGAAAGAGCAGTTTCAACTTCAAAGGAACAACTTCAAGCTTGAATAATCAATTCGGAATACCAAATGAGCGTAAACATAGAAAGGGAAGAAAGAAGACACTGATTTGCCAAACCTGTGATGCCGAAGATGGTTTTGTTGGTAGTCTCAAACCATTTCTCGACGAAACTACTCACGGAATTCGCTGGGAAGAGAAAGATGACAGCAACCCACACTGCAAAGATCAAGGCCATTGCCATCTCGAGGATCCATTTCGCCAACACACGAGTGGCAGTTATCCTCGTCAGATAGGGAGCAGGGTCCTTACTGGAAAGGAGAGGTTCCTCAGCTGAGGCTGGGAGTTTGGCCATTGGACTGGTGGAAGTTATATTAGTTCCTTGTCACTTGGTGAATATAACTACGAGCCACGCCTATATATAGAAGTCGGGACAGGGATCAGGCTGGCCCGGAACCTCCCACATGATTGAGGGAAGCCCCGTACCTCTTCCCTATGCAGAGAATGATCGGGAAGAACCGAACAATACGTGGGACCTGACTGGCGCGATCGGGATTGAGACCCGGGAAATGTGTCAATCAAGTATCTTGTTACTATGCAAATAAGTGCGCGAACGAAAACGAAGGCACGGGGTACTTGGGCCACAGGTAGCTCGATCGACGATATCTCCTAAGGAATGATCAGACACGGCTTGGGCACTGAGTGGTATGCGTTGGATCGGCAGGATTCACAGAATTATGTGGAAGGAGATGATTTCTCTTCGGGAGAGAGACAAACAGGGCACAGGAGAGCATGTACGACGTTTGGTAGGTGGGTTCCAGCAGGTGTGACCACGAAGACTTGAGCCGTACGGTCATTAGATTCGTCTAATGATTCCATAAATCATGGATGTCCAGAGCGTTCGATATACGAGCGGAAGTTACAGTTTTATTCCGTAAACAGACGGTCCTTGTCCGCAACATCGGTTGCACCCGACTGCACCGGAACATGCTGCAGAATGAGCTATTCCGTATTGTATGCCTACTTATTACGCGGAGAAGACGGCTCGGCGCGAGTTAAAAGAAATTAAGAACATCTTCGCATAGACTGGTGGAGTTCATCAATCCACGCAGTGGAGGTGACTGCAGATTTTACAAAGGAGAAGTGGTCAGGAAATTAGGTCCACTCGTTTTCTTTGCCTTTATCATCTCCTTCACCAATCATCGAATGGCTCTCTTGTCTTCTCCATGGGACAGCTTAGAGCTGGACAGTGGACACTCCTTCCTCCTTAGCTTGCTGTAGATTCTTTTATAAAAGAATTTTAAAACTACTAATTTTAGTGATTATAGTTTGTACAAATTTTTTATTTGATTATATCCAATCCAAAATCTTGAGCTGATACGACTCTCAATACCCACGAGACTCACTCACGTATCATTTACAAGCTCAGGACCCACAAGCTCGTGGTTCTCCGAGGATTTTCTGCAGAAAACGCGACTATTGAGGTCGAAGGAGTGCCATGAAATTTTAATGGACATAATTCTTTCTGAAAAAAAATACTCTTCGAAGGTGCCCTTAATAATTTTTGCTGGCATAACAATGAAAAATTAAATTATACATAAATCACCGAAAAAAAATTATTTTAAGCAATGATTTGAATTTGAATTTTAGTTAAAAAAAACAGAAGGTTTTAAGCGAGGATAGACATGGGCTTAGCAGGCCCACTATGCTCCGTCTCCATGTCAGCAAATTAAGGGCCGAAGCCCAAACTACTGGTCTTGCGATTCCAGTCCAGTTCTGATGCTCCGATATTGGCTCAGATATCGGTCCATTTCACGATTGATAAACATCTTTGTTCTCTGTTTTGCTTTTTCTTTTTTAATTTCTTTTTTTTTCCCTTTAAATTTATCTTTTTTGTCTTTTATGCTGCGTTTAGCTTCAAAGTAGGATTTAAAATCAGATTTTAATTTTGAAAAAGAGTGGTATAAATGGGATCCACCATTTGACATTGTATGAATTGTTTTGTTTTGCTGTGGAAAAAGAGTAGTATAAATGAGCCACCATTTGACTTTGTATAAGTTATTTTATTTTGTTATGGATAAAATTAAGTTAAAGTAGGATTTTAAAATCCTACTTTGAAATCAAACAAGCTGTTAATTACCGCACATAGGTCATCGGTTGGTCCCATCACTATGAATTAAGCAAGAGATGTTTTAAACCAATTAGGCGAAGTTCTTGGGGAAAAAAAATTATATATACATTATATATAAAAAGAAAAGGAAATGGTACTTATTTTTTAATGAAAATAGTAATAATAACAATAATAATAATAATAATAAAATAATTAGGAATGGAACTGATTTTTTTTTAATAACATGAACATACCTTATAACTAGTCCGCTTACCCGCGCATTAATCGGAGCTTTTTTATCTATAAATTTTAAGTAATATTGATTTAACATAAATTAGGAATATAATAAAATGAGAGCTTGTAGCATGTCGATTTCGTTATTCGAGAAGATTACATAGATATTCAGGAAATGAAAACTTGAGAAAATGTAAAATCATAAGGTCTATCTATGTATTAATAACGAATGTAAATTGATAATCGACCACTAATTGAAAGATTATTTTTAGAAATTCGAATTAGAAATTTTTAAAGAGAATGTTACCTAACAATACCGGACGGAAAGCGATATATTTTGTCATTTTGTAATAATAAAATGACCAAATAAATCCCCCTTTTTTTTAGTCATCAAAAAATGATTGGGCCGCCGGGCACTTGTTGGGCCCAATTTCAGAGCACAAATCAATATATTAATAATTATTCGTAGACGAAATTGATCGTTTACTCTCGATACATATATATATGTCGTCTCTCTCGTCATCCTCGACGATTCATCGGAAAGCAACGACAAGACTGTGAGCAGTTGGAAGCTGCAGAGCTCCGAGTAGCATCCTCCTCTTCTATCAATGGTACGTACTACGTCCCTTTTCAGCTCAGTCCTCCGTAGATTTCTACATATGTATTCGCATACAAATACCTCACACGCGCGATTTCTAGGCGGTGAGCGGCGAGGGGGCGGAGAAGACGAAGCTGAAGCTCTACTCCAACTTCGGGAGTTCGTGCTCCTGCCGCGTCCGCATCATCCTCAACTTGAAAGGTCCTCTGCTATTCCTATGTGCTGCTTTGCTCTGTTCCGTCAGCAATTCGTGTGCTGTATATTGGATAAGCCTTGAATGAGAGATTCTCATCTTAGCTTATGGGTGTGAGTGTTGGATGTTGAAGGTCTCAAGTACGAGTACATAGCCGTGAACTTGCTCAAAGGAGAGCAATTCAGTCCCGGTAATTTATTCTTCATCTTGCCATTTCGGTGAACGTATGCCGCTCAATGAAATGAAGTTCATGACTGGCAAGTGATGATATGTCGCCCTTTTCATGTTTTTCGGTGTAGATTTCACGAAGCTTAACCCCCTGGGGTATGTGCCGGTTCTGGTGGATGGGGACATAGTCATCTCGGACTCCTTTGCCATCATTATGGTGAGTCATTGACAGCTTTGAAACTTCTGTCGATTTCTGCAGCTCTTAGTCCCATATACAGCAGCATATGACCCCTCCTTTTCTTCTTCCGGGACAGTATCTGGAAGAGAAATACCCTCAAATGCCACTGTTGCCAAGTGATCTTCAGAAAAGGGCCGTTAACTACCAGGTGCAATTTCATTTTCTTCGTTTTGTGAGATGTCCTTAGCTGTCTAATTGTATTCACATTCTAAATGATGGAAGTAGGTGCGAGTTGATGCATTCCAGGCTGATAATATCGTCATGTTTGCTTTTCTATTGGTTTCTCGAATTGGAATGAGAGATCTTGTGAAAGGAGAAATATATGAACTTTAAAGCTCTCTATGCTCCAAAACGCATGAAAGATTCTTCTGTTATATTGAAAAGCTATAGTCAGTGGATAGCTTTACTTGCTTTATTCTTGATGATGTTTTCGCATGTGTAAGCAGAGGTCTGTCCTCCAAATGACAAGTTAGGTGGGACCATAATATGCAGTTTTCTCTTGTCTTCCTTCCTCTTGCCAAAACAATTTCCCTGTGCTGATCATGCATAGAAAACTACTCCAAACATGTGTAGCCGTTATAGCTTCTTGTTTCAGCTGTTAATCTCTATGTGCTAGTATTTTGTTAGAGAAAGTGTCTGCATTAATGACTGCAAATTTGGAGATTCCTCAGGCCAATAATGTAAGTATAAATAAAGCTCTGCAAAAGTATTGGCCTGATAATGTTGCTACATGTTGACTAACTTGCTCCTCTATCACTTATCATAAGAGACAAACAGCAGTCTCCAGTTATATTGTGCTGTGAGTAGGTCAATGACAGTGCTCTTGAGGTCCATGATCTCTTTTAAAGCTCAACCTTCTCGCACTACTTTCAACGTATTTGGGTGCACTGCTTCTCCTTGAATATGTGTTAATTCCGTTTCAACTGTTTTACAGGCTGCAAATATTGTTTCTTCAAGCATACAGCCTCACCAAAATCTTGGTATTCTGGTAAATGCCCCAAAAGATAAGCGCTTCATGTATAGTTCTAGTCCATAAAAGGTAGAAAATCTCTTCATTTTCTCTTCCTGTATGACAGAAATATATTGGAGAGAAAGTTGGTCAGGATGAGATGCATGAATGGCCAAAGCGTCACATTGGCAAAGGTTTTTCAGGTATGCTAGGGTTACTGTTCCCATTTACCTCTCTTTATTGCTGTTTCTTTTTCCATAATCTTGGATCATTTTTTCTCTCAGTCAAGGAGAATTCTTATGGTATACTTTAGACTGTACCTTTGAAAGAAGAAGGTAACATTGTTACTTATAGCATGCACTAGTTAAAAAAGGGAAAAAGAAACCTGTGCTTGAGTCAAAATTCAGGCAGATCTGAAGTAGAGATTACAAATTCAGAAGCATATTTCAAAGGTTGATGGAGATTAGAATTGTCAGTCTACTATGGAATCTTTACCTATATGGCTTCCATTTGAGCGCTGTTTGAGAGTTACATAAAGTATATCGGGGTTGATGTTGAAAGTCGATGACTAAACTGAAATTCATTTGCTAGTGAAATATTCACTTATTTCCAATGCATACATATAAATTCTATTAGTGAGAAATAAGAGTCTTTCTTTTGGAAAGCTGTCCACCTGATATGATAATTAGTACAAGAAAATCCCTGCTCTGACACTGCTGCATGTGCATCTACTTTTCATTATATCTCATCTCTAAGCCTTCTTCAGGAACTTACCATGATCAGTGAATGATCAACATGTCATCCTCTCAAAAGTTTTTGACGCACTTCAGCTTAATTCTTTGACGCATCATTTGGTCTAATTCTTTCAATGTATGGGTTAACTTCATAGTCTTACATGGCTACAGCACTTGAGAAGCTATTGAAGGACTATGCTGGAAAATATGCCACTGGGGATGAAGTTTACCTGGTTCGATTGCTTCACTTTTCCTTTTCCATTGCCTGTACTTTTTCATATAGTCATTCTGGATATCTATGACCTGAAATTTCCTTGAAGGATACTTGCAAAACATGGCATATTAGAGGATCTTTTTCCTCCTCCCTCTATTGTGCTTCGAGTTTTTTTAGTTCACCTCTCTTTTGTTTCTGTGTTTCATTAGGCAAAATTAATGATCCCTTGGGAAGCAACTTGGTTTTTTCTAGAATTGTCAGGAAGCTGATAGAGCGAACTAAATCAGTATACATTGATGAATCAGTTTATGCTATCATAAACTTTTTGACTTGTATGAAAATTTAATTGAGTTTAGGTGATCTGACAAAGGTGACTTGCTACCTTTTCTGCAGGCTGATCTTTTTGTGGCACCTCAGATTCATACTGCAATTAAAAGGTTCAACCTTAATATGGTATTCCACCAGCTGAAAACTTCACTACCTGCTGAAATAATTGAGCTAACCTAATATTGTTGGTTGGTGAAGTATGTACATATATTTGCTGTTTGTGTTCTTCGAATTTGAAACCTGAAGTAAATCCTCTGTACCTTTTCCACCTTATAGACACAATTACATATCATTTGCACATGTTTGAATAGTAAAAGAATCAGCTCACTGCTTAGGTTGCTTTCAACATTAACTGAACAAAAGTTTCTTTAGTCTGTTTTCAATTACAGAGCGCCTAACCTTTGGCTATGTGAGGTTGAACAGCCAGTTATATTGCTGGGGGATGACTCGAGTTGTCCTCAAATTTTTGGGCTCTTGAAACTTGAGCTCATTCACTGGACTGAAATAACAAGTGATTTTTCACACTTATTTGATGCATGTATTCAGGGGCCGAGCCAGGATTTTCATCGAGGGGGGGCAAAATACTAATTTTACATAGAAAAACACTTAGTTTTGGGGCAAAATTTAAAAAAATTCAAAGTTCAAGGGGGGCAATTGCCCCCCCCTAGCTATACATTGGCTCCGCCCCTGCATGTATTATTTCTCGTCTTCTGGTGCTTGGAGTATCATTATCAGTACCTGAATAGGCATGTTATTTTGTTAGATGAATTTGCCAACTGATTCTCGATCTTTAATTTCCGTGTAGTCTGAGTATCCTCTTTTAACCAAGTTGCATGAGGCGTATGCCGAACTTCCGAATTTTCAAGCTGCTATGCCTGAAAACCAGCCAGATACTCCTTCCTCGAGTTAAGCAAAAACGAAAGGGCAGGTATGCGCAAGATGGCAATTTCTAGCATAACATCTTTAGTAGTGATATTGAACCCAACCCAAAAGCTCTAAGAAAGGCCAGCTCAATGTTTGGTACATATATGTAAATATCTTTTTTAGAGTAAGATCGTGGCTCATGTTTTTGTTCATCTATGTGTTTTGAACGACTGCATCAGCATCGCCATGCGTATATAATCATTAATATACGAGGTTTCCATTTAGCATTGCCTAAACAGTTTCTTAACGTTCAAACAATTGGCCGTTTGGCTGCTTGTACTTTCTGGCAGGACAGTTAATGGAAGCTAACCCCTTATATAACATATATAAGGGAGGGCTCACCGCAGACTTTCCTCCATCTACATCCTGTGCTTCCTCTGTTATTGAATTGACATTCCTTATTACTTCCATCGGAAAGAATAAACTGTCTTAGTGTACTGATTGGTAAGTCTCCATTCAGATGGGAATGCCTGCCAATGCTACTGAAGGGAAGTGCTGAGGAATGCAAGCTTTCGAGAAGAGCCAAGGCGATGAAGCAACCATGATCATGGTTGGGTTTTCTATTGTTGTATGATGTCGATGAAGAATAAATAAATAAGCAAAGAGTGTCATTTAGTAGTATTGTATATGGTCGATGAAAGCAAAAATCCCAGACGAACAGTTTGTACAGTGGAAACATTGCGGGGCATGTACGTGTATGTATATGTGTATGTGCTTATATATGATTATGATGCTCTTCCTTGGTTCTGAAATCTATACGGCTCGCATCATTATTTCTGCACAAGAGTGTTGATGATATATATATTATCTACGCAAAATCTGGTCAGGAAATCAAACATTAAATTGTTCATCCTGAGCCAACGGGAACTCGGAAGTGCCTCTTTCGGTCTAGTTACTAGTTGTCAGGAAACTACAAAAGGCAAAATTATTTATCTGAATGAAATTCAATGCCCACGATATATATTATGTAAAGTGAAAAGAAATTAATAATAAATATAAAAAAGGGAAGGGAAGGGAAAAATATCAATGCAGAAATATGGGAAAAAGAAACCCATAAACCCGCAGTTCAGGCCCATGCACCCCACCAAAGGGATGGAGGGAACGACTCGGTTCCCTTCCGTTCCGGTCCCGCGCCACCGGCGGTTGATATAACAGCAGAAGATTTAAAAGGCGCCCTGCTTTCTTCCTGTTCGACGCAAACTCGCCCTGCTGTCCTCTGCTCTGCGGCTGTGCCCGTGTCATGTTTTTTACTCATCAAAAAATGATTGGGCTGTCGGGCATTTGCGGAGCCCAATTTCAGAGCACAAACCAATATATTAATCAATTAATTAATTAATTATTCGGATCCAAGTCTTATAAATGCAAAAGAAAAAAAATCATAATTCGTTGGACAATACGCGATATTTTCAATAATTGAATTTGTTGTTGATTACCCATAAAGTTTTCTCTCTCTAAAATACAGGAACAAATTCCTATATAGTCAATATTGATCCGACAAAATTATATAGACAAATTTCTCATAATGTAAGGAAGCCATAGTACTTGACGGCTCGTAATTTCGTTACACGATTTGAGAGACATCGCTATCCAAAGTTTTTACATTATGAGCGAAAATTAAATTTTAACCACATTTTTCTAACTTGTTTCTTTACTTTTTGGCTCGAAACTTGATCTTACGTAGTACTACTATGTATAAGCTTTCTATAGTCATCGAGAACACGAGAATCGGAGGACCAAGCAATGAGAACGAATGCTCCAAAGTCGGCTCGAAAACAAGAGTAGCAAAAAGGAGGGAGAAAATAAGGAACTTTTGGCGTAAAGAATTGATATTAATAATGACCAAAATAATATGATTAAGTAAGAATTGAATTGACGTGGCCAAGTGGATAGTTTAAATTGATATTGGAGGCTAAACTGATGTGATCAATGATTAATTTGATGTGATTTTGAACCAAATTGATGTATCAAAAATTAAATTGATGTGAATAAAGATTAAATTAATGTAATCTTGGATAAAACTGATGTGATTAGGAACGAATATTTCGAGACATAAATTGATCGTTTACTCTCGAGACATACATATATCGTCTCTTTGTCATCCTCGGCGATTCTTCAGAAAGCAACGACGAGACTGTGAGCAGTTGGAAGCTGCAGAGCTCCGAGTAGCATCCTCCTCTTCTATCAATGGTGCGTACTACGTCCCTTTTCAGCTCAGTCCTCCATAGATTTCTACATATGTATTCGCAGACAAATACCTCACACGCGCGATTTCCAGGCGATGAGTGGCGAGGGGGCGGAGAAGACGAAGCTGAAGCTCTACTCCTACTTCAGGAGCTCGTGCTCCTGCCGCGTCCGCATCGCCCTCAACTTGAAAGGTCCTCTGCTATTCCTATGTGCTGCTTTGCTCTGTTCCGTCAGCAATTCGTGTGCTGTATATTGTATAAGCCTTGAATTAGAGATTCTCATCTTAGCTTATGGGTGTGAATGTTGGATGTTGAAGGTCTCAAGTACGAGTACATAGCCGTGAACTTGCTCAAAGGAGAGCAATTCAGTCCCGGTAATTTATTCTTCATCTCGCTATTTCGGTGAACGTATGCCGCTCGATGAAATGATGTTTGTGACTAGCAAGTGATGAGATGTCGCCTTTTTCATGTTTTTCGATGTAGAGTTCACGAAGCTTAACCCCCTGGGGTATGTGCCGGTTCTCTTGGATGGGGACATAGTCATCTCGGACTCCTTTGCCATCATTATGGCGAGTCATTGACAGCTTTGAAACTTCTGTCGATTTTTGCGGCTCTTAGTCCCAGATACAGCAGCATATGACCCCTCCTTTTCTTCTTCTGTGCAGTATCTGGAAGAGAAATACCCTCAAAAGCCACTGTTGCCAAGTGATCTTCAGAAAAGGGCCATTAACTACCAGGTGCAATTTCATTTTCTTCGTTTTGTGAGATGTCCTTAGCTGTCTAATTGTATTCACATTCTAAATGATGAAAGTAGGTGCGAGTTGATGCATTCCAGGCTGATAATATCGTCATGTTTACTTTTCTATCGGTTTCTCGAATTGGAATGAGAGATCTTGTGATACGAGAAATATATGAACTTTAAAGCTCTCTATGCTCCAAAACGCATGAAAGATTCTTCTGTTATATTGAAAAGCTAGTCAGTGGATAGCTTTACTTGCTTTATTCTTGATGATGTTTTCGCACGTGTAAGCAGAGGTCTGTCCTCCAAATGACAAGTTAGGTGGGACCATAATATGCAGTTTTCTCGTCTTTCTTTCTCTTGCCAAAACAATTTCCCTGTGCTGATCATGCATAGAAAACTACTCCAACCATGTGTAGCCATTATAGCTTCTTGTTTCAGCTGTTAATCTCTATGTGCTAGTGCTTTGTCAGAGAAAGTGTCTGTATTAATGACCGCAAATTTGGAGATTCCTCAGGCCAATAATGTAATTATAAATAAAGCTCTGCAAAAGTATTGGCGTGACTGGCCCCGCGATGGCCTGATAATGTTGCTACATGTTGACTAACCTGCTCCTCTTTCACTTATCATAAGAGACAAACAGCAGTCTCCAGTTATATTATGCTGTGAGTAGGTCAATGACAGTGCTCTTGAGGTCCATGATCTCTTTTAAAGCTCAACCTTCTCGCACTACTTTCAACGTATATGGGTGCACTGCTCCTCCTTGAATATGTGTTAATTCCGTTTCAACTGTTTTACAGGCTGCAAATATTGTTTCTTCAAGCATACAGCCTCTTCAGAATCTTGGTATTCTGGTAAATACCCCAAAAGATAAGTGCTTCATGTATAGTTCTAGTCCATAAAAGGTAGAAAATCTCTTCATTTTCTCTTCCTGTTTGACAGAAATATATTGGAGAGAAAGTTGGTCAGGATGAGATGCATGAATGGCCAAAGCGTCATATTGGCAAAGGTTTTTCAGGTATGCTAGGGTTACTGTTCCCATTTACCTCTCTTTATTGATGTTTCTTTTGCCATAATCTTGGTTCCTTATTTCTCTCGGTCAAGGAGAATTCTTATGGTATACTTTAGACAATCCCTTTGAAAGAAGAAGGTAACACTGTTACTTGTAGCATGCACTAAGTTGTTAAAAAAGGGAAAAAAAAACCTGTGCTTGAGTCAAAATTCAGGCAGATCTGAAGGAGAGATTACAAATTCAGAAGCGAATTGCAAAGATTGATGGAGATTAGAATTGTCAGTCTACTATGGAATCTTACCTGTATGGCTTCCATCTGAGCGCTGTTTGAAAGTTACATAAGGTATATCAGGGTTGATGTTGAAAGTCGATGACTAAACTGAAATTCATTTGCTAGTGAAATATTCACTTATTTCCAATGCATACGTATAAATTCTATTAGTGAGAAATCACAGTCTTTCTTTTGGAAAGCTGTCCACCTGATATGATAATTAGTACTGGAAAATCCCTGCTCAGACACTGCTGCATGTGCATCTACTTTTCATTATATCTCATCTCTAAGCCTTCTTCAGGAACTTACCGTTATCAGTGAATGATCAACATGTCATCCTCTCAAAAGTTTTTGACGCACTTCAGCTTAATTCTTTGACGCGTCATTGGGTCTAATTCTTTCGATGTATGGGTTAACTTCATAGTCTTACATGGCTACAGCACTTGAGAAGCTATTGAAGGACTATGCTGGAAAATATGCCACTGGGGATGAAGTTTACCTGGTTCGATTGCTTCACTTTTCCTTTTCCATTGCCTGTACTTTTTCATATAGTCATTCTGGGTATCTATGACCTGAAATTTCCTGGAAGGATACTGGCAAAACATGGCATATTAGAGGATCTTTTTCCTCCTCCCTCTATTGTGCTTCGAGTTTTTTAGTTCCCCTCTCTTTTGTTTTTGTGTTTCGTTAGGCAAAATTAATGATCCCTTGGGAAGCAACTTGGTTTTTTCTAGAATTGTCAGGAAGCTGATAGAGCGAACTAAATCAGTATACATTGATGAATTAGTTTATGCTATCAACACATATGCATATCGGTCAAATGGAGCTCAAGCATGTTATTTGTTTAACATGTATGAAAATTTAATTGAGTTGTAGAAGAATTAGGTGATCTGACAAAGGTGACTTGCTACCTTTTCTGCAGGCTGATCTTTTTCTGGCACCTCAGATTCATGCTGCATTTAAAAGGTTCAACCTTAATATGGTATTCCACCAGCTGAAAACTTCACCGCCTGCTGAAATAATTGAGCTAAGCTAATATTATTGATTGGTGAAGTATGTACCCGTATTTGTGTTTGTGTTCTTCGAAGTTGAAAGCTGAAGTAAATCCTCTGTACCTTTTCCACCTTTTCCACCCGTATTTGTGTTTGTGTTCTTCGAAGTTGAAAGCTGAAGTAAATCCTCTGTACCTTTTCCACCTTATAGGCACATTTACATATCATTTGCACATGTTTGAATAGCAAAAGAATCAGTTCACTGCTTAGGTTGCTTCTAACCTTTGGCTATGTGAGGTTGAACAGCCAGTTATATTGCTGGGGGATGACTCAAGTTGTCCTCGAATTTTTGGGCTCTTGAAACTTGAGATCATTCACTGGACTGCAATAACAAGTGATTTTTCATACTTATTTGATGCATGTGTTATTTCTCGTCTTCTGGTGCTCGGAGTATCATTATCAGTACCTGAATAGGCTTGTTATTTCGTTAGATGAATTTGCTAACTGATTCTCGATCTTTAATTTCCGTGTAGTCTGAGTATCCTCTTTTAACCAAGTTGCATGAGGCGTATGCCGAACTTCCGGCTTTTCAAGCTGGTATGCCTGAAAACCAGCCAGATACTCCTTCTTCGAGTTAAGCAACAGCGAAAGGGCAGGTATGTGCAAGATGGCAATTTCTAGCATAAAATCTTTAGTAGTGATATTGAACCCAACCCAAAGCAAGGCCAGCTCAATGTTTGGTACATATATGGAAATATCTTTCTTAGAGTAAGATCGTGGCTCATGTTTTTAGTCATCTATCCGTTTCCCAGTGTTTTGAATGACTGCATCAGCATCAACATGCGTATATAATCATTAATATACGAGGTTTCCATTTAGCATTGCCTAAACAGTTTCTTAACGTTCAAACTATTGGCCGTTTGGCTGCTTGTACTTTCTAGCTGGACAGTTATGGAAGCTAACTCCTTATATAACATATATAAGGGAAGGCTTACCGCAGACTTTCCTCCATCTACATCCTGTGCTTCCTCTGTTATTGAAATGACATTCCTTATTACTTCCATCGGAAAGACGCAACTTTCTTATTGTACTGATTGGTAAATCTCCACTCAGATGGGATTGCCTGCCAATGCTACTGAAGGGAAGTGCTGAGGGATGCAAGCTTTTGAGAAGAGCCGAGGTGATGAAGCAACTATGATCATGGTTGGATTTTCTATTGTTGTATGATGTCGATGAAGAATAAATGAATAAGCAAAGATCCCAGACGAACAGTTTGTACAGTGGAAACATTGCGGGGCATGTATGTGTATGTGCCTATATATGATTATGATGCTCTTCCTTGGTTCCGAAATCTTTATGGCTCGCATCATTATTTCCGCACAAGAGTGTTGATGATATGTATTTATCTACGCAAAATCTGGTCAGGAAATCAAACAATTGATCCGTTTGGTTTTAGGGTCGGTTTTTAAAATTTTAACTCTAATTTAACTCTACTCACTACACAACAAAAGTCAATAACACAATTATTATTTTTTTTTTTTCTTCAATTTTTTTAACTATTCAATTCTATTTTTAATATTAAATTCTCTCAACTGTTAATTATTTTTTCACAATTTTTTTTCATAATTCAACAAAATAATCATTACAATTCAATTAAAATCAAAATTCAACTCTACTTAACTGTAAAATCAAATACACTATAAATTGTTCATCCTGAGTTCATGGTAACTCGGAAGTGCCTTTTTCGATCCAGTTAGTAGTTGGCAGGAAATTACAAAGGCGGGATTATTTATCTGAATGGAATTCAATGACCTACGAGATATATATATATTATGCAAAGTGAAAAGAAATTAATAATAAATATAAAAAAGGGAAGGGAAGGGAAAAATATCAATGCTGAAATATGGGAAAAAGAAACCCATAAGCCCGCAGTTCAGGCCCATGAAAACCACCAAAGGGAGGGAGGGACCGACTCGGTTCCCCTTCCGTTCCGGTTCCGCGGGGCTCCCGCCGGCGGTCCATATAACAGCAGAAGGTTTAAAAGGCGTCTCTTCTTTCTTCCCCTTCGACGCAAACTCGCCCTGCCGTCCTCTGCTCTGCGGCTGTGCCTGTGAGTGTGAGCAGGAAGAAGAAGAGAACAATGGCGGTGGAGAGAGACAGAGACAGCAAACTTCAAGAGCAGTCCGCTTCTCTCTCTCGCTTCTACAGGATCATCCTGGGCTGGGACTACTTCCGCCTCCTCAAAGAATCCAACCAGCGGGACACCAAGAAGAACGGCAAGGACGGAGCTCCCCCGGGCATCAAGCAGGTCAAGTACACCTACAGCAGCGTCGAGGACTATATCTCCACTTTCGAGCCTCTCCTGTTCGAGGAGGTCAAGGCCCAGATTGTCCAGAGGAGCGACGACGACGACGAAAATTCTGGTAACTCTTTGCTGTTCCCTCGGAATTGCAGAGTGCACTGTTGAGATGAATGTCAATGGGAGGTGTTCTCTGTCTGTTGTCTCTCTCGTTAATGTGGGTATGAAACTTTCTGCAGTGATCGAGTGGAAGCATGGAGTGGTGGTGAAATGCACCGAGTCCGACGGGTTCCATTTGCCTGAGATCACTTACGGTTCCCCTCACAAGGATACTTCCATAGCTCAGAATGATCTCCTCTTGCTCACCAGAGAGAAGGTAAGTAACCTCTGATATGATGTCTCATATTGCCATTGATGTTGATTTTCTTGCACCTCCTTTGTTGACGTTTTGATGCGGAAGTTTCTCTGCTGGTGCTTATTTAGTTTCAGGAAGGCAATAAGCTGCCGACAACATTTGCTTTTGCTCTAGTGGAGCATCGGCAGGTACGGGACATGGGAGGCTCCGACATGTCAAACGATGACCGCTGCCTTATTGTTCTTAGACTTAGGATGTACTTAGCTGGAGAAGTGATGCACTTGGATGGTGATAAACTTAAATCTAGTCCGAGACTGTTGAGAATGCGATCTCTTATTAGTGAAGTTGAGAAGTCGGTGTACATTCTCAAGGTAATTACTGTTCTTCGGACTGAATGAAAGTTTGCTTTGGGGGTTTTCGTTTAGTAAATGTATTTTATCCTTTATCTTGGATGGAATGGCTCATCGTCTTTGGAACAATTTGGCATTTGGTTTTTTGTAATGATGTCCAAAGTGGATCAGCATTTACTGAATTTCATATCTTGTTCAGCTCTGCAGCTTATCGACCATTTCTCGTGAATATCTAGCTGTAAGGTCAGTTAGTTCTCTCCCTTTCAAGGAATTGATATTAGCAGCTTCTGAGAAGAATCAGAGTTCTCAAAACCAGGCTTGGAAAATTTCAAAGCCTCTGATGGAGTATATTAAGAGTAATCTGAACGAATCACAACAACAAGCTATACATGTGAGTTTCCAACTAACATGTTAATCCCACCGCTCATGGTTTTTTTCATCTAATAATTATATATGTTAAGTGTGTCTTCTGATTGTGTTTTTCTCTGACGAAAATCTTTTCAGGTTGGTCTGTCAAGGAAATCCTTTGTCCTGATACAGGTTTTTCCTCCTTTTAGATTGTCTTTACTTTATATGACCCTTTTGCTGTATGGTTTCTTATCCTTTTAGATTGTCTTTACATATCTGTATCATTTGTTATTCAACGTGATCTTTAATAACTTTTAAACTCTTTTGGCATCTCCATTCTCCAATTTGAAAATATATATCTTTCTTGGTATTTTCTTCTTTCTTTTGTTTTGTGTTTGCCCTTTATTTCTGCATCATATTCTCAATATGTGAGGTTTAACACGCACCTCTCTTTAGGGTCCTCCAGGAACTGGGAAGACACAGACCATCCTCGGGATACTGAGTGCTATTTTGCATGCTATACCGACTAGAATTGATTCAAAGTAACATTTATTCTCTTGCATCGTGTTTGGCCAATCAATTGAAAACCTGGTGATCCTTATCTTGCTCATATACTTTTGTTTCTGCTTTTGCTAGGCATTTTAACAATAATTTGTGTTCTTGCATTTTCTGTAGGGGTAAATCACACGGGACAAAGCGCGGGCTGGAGTTGCCCATTGAAGAAAAGTATGTCTTGGCAGCTATTGTTTGTCCTCCTTTAAATTCTCTTTCAGCACATATTTCACTTTCGAGTTATGATAGATCCGCTATGTTTCAGAAGACTTTTTACTAGCTTTCATATTGTGTTGTGATCCTAAATGGCAGAATGTCCTGTTCCCTTTTGAAAAATAAATATGTGGCTAATGGTAAACATTAAGAATACCAGAATCTGCACAAACTCAATTTCAGGACTCACTGTGAGGGATATAATATGATAATATACATATAACGTTTTGTCCATCATTTTATCTTAGAGGTAGGACTCTAGACGTGGCAAGGTATTTTCACTGTCTGAAGCACTATGACGTTTACCGGTTCAAAGAAGATGATTTATCATGATTGTGGTCAAGTGAAAGAGATAGTTATGGTCCAGACTCTTTATTTCATTCAGTTGTCAAAGAGAGTGAAAGAGATTAAATTAATGTACTGTAATCTTAACTATGTTCTCCCTGAATAAAGAAAAGCTGTCTTGTTACAGACTGTGGGGTTATCTTAGAGTTCTGTATGAACTGGGATCATCTGGCATTAATTTTTTAACCAGAAATATTTGCTGGCTTCTTCATAATCCATGAGAAGAGTTTTTCGGGCAAGGTAAATTTGTTTATACAGCCAAATAATTTGGTTGGAAAATTTTATTGGCAGATACATTCAGTGGGGACAAGCATCTCCATGGCTTAGTGGTGTCAATCCAAGAGATGAGATAATGCCAATTGATGGTGATGATGGTTTTTTTCCGACCACTGGAAATGAGTTGGTATTTAGATCTTTTCAATCAACCTTTACAATGAATAATTATTTGTTAGCATCTGAAACTGGAATCACTAACTGAAATGTTTTTGCAGAGACCAGAGGTTGTTAATTCCACTCGTAAATACCGAGTACGGGTTCTGGTCTGTGCCCCATCAAACTCAGCTCTTGATGAGATCGTGTTGCGTGTTTTGAATGCTGGTAAAGAACCATTTTATTGAAAACACCTCGTCATATGTTTTGTCCTTGATCATGAACATGTCCACGTGCTTGGATGTTATTTGCTGTTAGGATCTTATGCAAGCGGAAGTGGGAGAAAGAGTATTGTTTGTCTCACCTTTTCCTTTTAAAATTCCCAAAAATGGGGAACAAAATTCTGTGTGACAAATAGAATTCTTTATCATGAATGATCCTTTCATGGAGGTGCTTCCATATCATATCAATACTCACCTTTTTAAGCTGCCTTCTTGTACTATCTACAGTGCACCAAAAGATGGCATTCATTTTGTATCATTGTCATCATCTTAAGTTATTATAATTTTTTTTCATCTATGCAATTTTCAGGAATACGTGATGAAGATGATCGTGCTTATAATCCCAAAATAGTGAGGATAGGTCTGAAAGCTCATCACTCAATTCAAGCAGTCTCAATGGATCACCTTGTATGTATTGGGTTTTGCCTTGGTGCTGCTGTAGTTTCATGTGTATGTTGAAACTTTATTTGAATAGAAGATACTCGTGACTTAATCTTCCGGGATAATTGAAGAAGCATTAGCCATTTGGTCTCTGTGCTACTCACATGAAAATGTTTCTTCGCAACTCTTCTCAAAATCTCAAAGGGTGCTGTGGACTTGCCTGGTAGTGCATCTTGTTATTTAGGCAGTCCATCGATCAGCTGATATGTCATGGTTTTGTGCTGCAAGACTTTAACTGCAGACTTCTGTTGTATAACTTTGCCATCCGTATAGAAATTCTGTTACTGTTAGAAATTTCACTTAGTGCAAAAACTAAGATGAGAATTTTGCTCCAAATTTCTGGATTAAAGAGAATGCAACTTGAGGATTTAGGCCAATAGTAGCTTAAGTTGGTTGACCATAAATATTCATATTGAGGTTTTGTCTCTAAAGAAACCTCAAGAAGCTGTTAAGTTGTTCCTTTGGATTCTATCTTGATGCTTAAACTTGACGTCAAGATAGTTGAGTCCTTGAGACATACAAGGCCTAGATAGCTAGTAGAAACAGGTCCACAATGTTTGTAGCTGATGTCTGGCACCCAACGTGCAACAACCACTTTTCTGAACCTGATATAGTTACTAGCAGACAAAGTAGTTTTTCCTCTGATAAAAGTTTGTGGTAGTTTGAGAGCTGATTTTAGGAGCAATTTTCAGGTGGAACAGAAACTGAATCAAGTAGCTGCTGGAACAGATTCAGATAGCATTCGTGCAGCAATTTTGGATGAGGCTGTGATTGTATGTGTACTTGTCTTTCTTTTTAAAGCAAGAATTTGCGTCATCATGATTATTGTCCTTGGTCTTGTTTTGATCGCAAGAAATTGCTTCCTTGGTCTTGTTTTGATCACAAGAAATTGCTTCATTATGGTGATTTCTTCCATATCCCATGTACAATTTGTGGCAGGTATTTTCCACTCTCAGCTTTAGTGGTTCAACAATTTTCAGCAAACTCAATCATGGTTTCGATGTTGTTATCATTGACGAAGCTGCCCAAGCAGTAAGTTAACGTTTCATGTAATGGTTCTGCTACATGAAATGAGCTACATTATATCATGTCTTTTCTGGAGTGGCATTTACTGTCCTCTCAGCATGGAGCCGTTCGATGTTATGTGATTTTTATTTTGGACAGGTTGAGCCAGCAACTCTTGTTCCCCTGTCTAGTGGTTGCAAACAAGCATTTCTGGTAGGTGGCACTCTTCAAATCAAAACTCTAGTAATTTAAGAACAAAATCTGAGGTTTCCGGATCATCAACAACATTCGTGCTGCTATGTGATTAATCTTGTGTCTCTGTCTAATGTCATTCTATAGACATTATTTATGGAGTGGACAAAGTTATTTTATCCTCCAATTGTTCATCATCTATTTTTTGTATGCATTAGGCAAATCATTATCCTGTGTATGACTGCAAGATGTGCTTCTGCTCCCTTTGTAGGTTGGTGATCCGGTGCAACTCCCAGCTACTGTGATTTCTACAGTTGCCAACAAATTTGGGTACAAAATTTATCTTGATTGCTTCTCATATAATTTTAGCTTAAAAGCATGCAATATAGAATTCTCTTGTCATGCAATTTACTTGATCTATCTATTTTTTATCAAATTGCAGATATGGCATGAGTCTGTTTCAGAGATTTCAGAAAGCTGGTTATCCTGTTTTGATGCTTAGGGAGCAATACCGAATGCATCCACAGGTTAATTCGGATAGTTTACTGAATAAGCTTAATACCACGTACTCCATAAAGTGGGGAACCTTTAGTGGCTAGGAACCCGTTTCTCGAATATTTTGTGCTCCTCTTAGATTGTGTGCTTTCTTATGTTGCCTCTTTACCACTATGAAGTCAATGAAATTTCATTGATGCATGAGAGAAGTTCTCCTGGCTTTTCGAATATGGTTAATGACGTCAAGAAGTGCTTCAGTTATGAATCTGACACTAGAGAACAGAGTTGAACTCCATTGAAATTCTTTCTAACTTTTACTTCCCATTGACAGATAAGAAGTTTTCCCTCAAGGGAGTTCTACAACAACGAACTAGAGGATGGGCCTGATATATCAACCCAGACAGAACGTGCCTGGCATGTTTGCCAATGCTTTGGGCCTTTCTGCTTCTTCGATATACACGAAGGCAAAGAATCTCAGCCATCTGGGAGCGGGTCCCGGGTGAACATCGACGAAGTTGACTTTGTTATGCACATGTATCTCAAATTGGTGGCAAGATACCCAGTCCTTAAATCGAGTTCCCGTCTTGCAATTGTGTCCCCGTACAATTATCAAGTCAAGCTCTTCAAAGAACGGTTCAAAGAGATATTTAAACAGGAGTCAAATAAAATAGTAGATATCATCACTGTTGATGGTTGCCAGGTAAACAGTTCAATTTATTTCTGGGATTTTTTCTCAAAAGAATTTTTTTTCCCCATTTCTGTTCATTGTAACTTTACACTTTGCTGGTCAATATGTTGAAGAGTTTCAATCTCTTTCCTCAGGGTCGGGAGAAAGATGTAGTAATCTTTTCATGTGTTAGAGCCAGTAAGGGTAAAAGCATTGGGTTTGTTGCTGACTACAGACGAATGAATGTCGCAATTACGAGGGCCAGATCCTCTGTCCTGGTAAAATTATATTTCTCAGCACAGAAGGATATTATTTGTGGACTCAGTAAAACAATCTGCAGCTTGGTCTTATGTTGCAATCTATCTTTTGTTTGCTTAATTTAGGTTGTGGGGTCTGCATCAACGCTGAAGAATGATGAGCACTGGAGCAACCTGGTTGTAGCTGCAGAAAAGGGAGGTTCACTGTTTAAGGTAAGACCAGAATGCCTCTACAATGCCAATAGCTAATTGGACAATATAAGCTCGTGGTTCAATATTCTTGTTATTCTTTAAAGCTTCAAGATGCCCCGTCGATAAACTCGGGCATGCTTGGAGAAATGGTTTTGGAGAACTGCGTTTATTTAGAAACCAGAAGAGTAATATTTTTTGCAAAGAGTTCTGAGACTTCTTTTTGTAAATTGTCTCTGAAAAACTTGCTCTCAAGATGACTTTAAAAAAGCAATTTCGATATTATTGAGAAATGAGACACTTACATCCGCCCCTCCAGCAACAGTTGTCGACCACCACGTCATCCATGAGTTTTCAAGTGTATGGAGTGTGAAAAAACACTTGAAAATGATGCATTGTTTTGTCGCTCTATCTCGGAGAGTTCAAAACCGTCTCTTAATAACAATGCAGTTAGTTCATGGCATTTTACAATGGAGGCTCCTTGTTCAAAAGGATCTCCGGATCTGAACTTTGAGTGCAATCTGATTATATGCACTTTTGGATGAAGGTCTCAAAGCCGTATGCCTCATTCTTCTCGGACGAGAACTTGGAGACAATGAGGATAAAGAAGGAAAGGAAGGGAGCCGAGAGGGGCCCACGTGAAGACGATAATGTCGAATTAGCAGCATATGGAGGCAATGTTGCTGCTGAAGATGCTGAGCCTGTACCAGCAGATGACCACGACGATGGTTATGCTTACGGGGACATGGACGAAGCTGATGGTGGTGACGATTAGAACTAACCCTATGAGTTCTTCGATTTCTAGTCATCATCATATACTACATTCATCATCATCAGCAGCAGCAGCAGCAGCTATACAGTTGTACCCCCTTCTTGATCAGCTCCATAATGTGATACAAAAGAGGGGAGCCGTCCATTGTGTGTGTTCTCCGGTGCAAGTATTCTTGAGACGCTGCAACTCCATTTCGGTTCCCGGAATTATTCCGTCCATTATATACATGAGATAAGAAGACCTCTTGGGTCGAGGGGTTTCTAACTTTAGCATATTTAAAGGAGGTGATGCCGGTTTTGATACGAAAAAAATGTACACAGTTTATCGCCTTGCATTCATTTGTTATGTTGTGGTGCCCTTTCTCATTTCAGGTAGGCATTTTTGTGATAAAGGTTCTTAACCTGGGCCTCGTTTGCGGGCTCAAAAATTTAATCGTTAACCCAATAGCAATTTCTTCTGCTGAGTCTGTGGCCCAAGTTGTTTACGAGCCTGTATTCTCTATGGCTTTCCATTCGGCTTCCATATCATTCCCTTATACTAAACATACAAGCAATGCTTCGGACACAAGGGCTTCAACTTACAGTCCGCTTGGGAGTGCAGTAGAAGATTTCATAATAATTTTTTCTTGTAATTTTAAGCGAATTTTGTGTTTGGTGAGATTTTTTGAAATCACGGTTTCGGTTGAAACTGTAGTAGCAAGCGTGATTTTCTCAAGAAGGTTAATAAATGCTTATGGAATTTGTTTCTGCTTATTTTATTTCGACTATTAATAATTATTTTAAATTAGTTCCTTCTAAACACTTTAATTTATTCTAAAATCAGCATTTATTTTTTAGTAATTTTATTTCAGCACTTCTCCATTAACAAAAAGCACTCTCAAATCAAGGTTTAAATGGCTTGACACTGAACGTGGGCCTCTCCATCTCGCTGGGACATAAAAAGCTTCTCTCTTTGCACATAATTTCTTTTGGAAGCTTTTTTTTTTTTGTTAAATTGGAAAATAATTCGAAAGAAAATATTATGAGGATACCAACCTTATTATACACAATAACAAACCTTGTCTGTTCATGGAAAAAAGCAGTAGAAAAAATAAAGACTTGCGTGAGGGCCTTATAATGCATCAAACGGCTTTTATGGCGATATTAGTATGATACAGAGTCACATTAGAAATAGCGGTTCGGTATGGTACATGATATATTAGCCGGTAAAGGGACATGGGACCGGTACTGGTCGGTATTGGCGGGGGGTCAGCACATTAAATGCCACCGCTAAGTACACACAATGATGCATTGACCGTCAGAGTCCAGTCCTGACAGCGGCTAGCAATCTTTTTCGATATCCGTATCTCTGACACCTTCTCGATTTCTTCTTTTGTTTGTTCGAGGGTCTTACATGACTCTGTCTTACGTGAGACGGACATCATAGCCGTCCGCTTCGCGTGAATCTCATATTTCACTTACAGGCATACGGTTGTGATGATCCTGTATCACATGACACGAAATCATGTAAGAATTTTTCTTATTTGTTATATTTTTTTTTCCATTTATTTTTTAAAATTAAATTAAAAAGAAACTTTGTGTTCCTCTCATCTCAAACGTTCAATTCAATCAATGCATTAAATTGGCTCTACTACTTCACCGCTATCTATTCAATTCCCTATATCATTCCAAACACATCATCCCCACCCCCATGTACGAATTTAATTTAGCTTCCATACCCTTTAGCAAATGACCAATACAGAGTTTGTAATAATTATATCTGTCGTGAGAAGAGGTCATGGTGTTGATTTCATTCGAACCGATTGTTCCAGTATCTCAATTTTAATGTAAAGTGTCATACGAGTATACGATCGGTGATCCATTGATTTGTTGTATATGACTTCGAGCCATGTACATAATCAATGAGCCATTAACAGTCCACTATGCTACATACATTTGGTTAATCTCAACTGATTTTATGTTTATTTCCTCATTTATCTTTTTTCTAAGGATTGGTCTAGATCCAATTCCTCTGTGTATATAGAGGAATAAATCACGAGATCCCTCTTCTGGTTTCAGTCCTTTATATATATATACATATATATAAAAACATATATATCCAAAACAAAAAGAAACATTAAACATACGCACGGATATATATGTATCATAATATATATATATATATGAGTGTATATATGTATTCATGAAACCTGAAATGAACACACGAGAGAGAGAGAGAGAGAGAGAGAGAGAAATAATTGCAGTTGACAAGTCAGAGGATGGTCAAATTGGATGGTCAGTGTGTGTGTGTGTGTGGGTGTTATATATGTGACTATGTCCCTCTGTCCAGTCAAACGAGAAGGGTCCTCATTTTTCATTTTGACCCCATTCTAATTCAATCAATCAATTCTCTCTCTCCCTCTATTTTTATTCATTACTATTTATTACTACTTAATTATATTTTTTATTTTTATTTTTTTCTCTTTTTATATGTATATTCATATATATATATATATATATATTTCTTTTTTCTTTTTTCTTTTTTCGGTTATGGGAAACATATAAGTCTTTACAATGGAATATAAATCTTAATAAGTACGGGTAGTCTCATTGAATATTGAATCTGAAATATCTTAGTTATCAGACGATGATGTACAACACTGCACTACACACTCTTTGATAGATATTTTTATATATTTTTTTGTTATGACATAATCGATCCCGTCACAAAATTGATGGACCATTAAATCCGGCGGTGCCTGTGGGGCCTTCTCTCAAAGAATGATCCGTCCTCCTTCCGCCCTGGCTTCGTCGCGTTCAATTAAATCGTCGGCCAGCTAAGTCGTCCTCTCTATCATATATATATATATATATATGTATGCATCCCTCCTCTTTCCAGCATCTGATCATTCCTTCCCCCACCCCACAACCCATATCTATACAATACATACATATATACATATACATGCATAACCTGTGGTTCAAAAGATCGTATTACGTTGCATTGCATGATGATCAACGTCAGCAAACAATTTTGTCTTGAGGAACAAGAAATTGGGCTCATAATTGATTGATTGATATATATAGTCTTGTTTTTTTTTTTCCCTGATTCGAACTTGAATTTCAATACCATGTGATGACCGTACGTAGGAGGGATAATTCAAGTTCTAATATAATTTGTTGTCGACCAGGCAAAATGTCCTTCCGTTACGATAGAAACATATATAACCTTTTGATTATTAATACTTAAAAGTGCCGGGAAATTTAATGTTACTATCAATGTGATCTTAAGCGGCGCTTGACTTATTTGTAACTACTTAATTTGATGTCGATCATCAGATTACGATATGATTGCATTGTTGCTATGTATTGTTGAACGGTATTCGAATATTGCTTAGATCGGGGCATCAATTTGTATATTGACTCAGCCTGATATCATTTATTCTTATATCTAAATATTGACAATCCCACCAACAGCAGTGTACAAGTGCATGTACATTCGATTTTTTACCCCCTTTTCTGTGCACGATTTGCATAAGACTAATCCCATTGGATCGGTTTAAGCAGGAGGTCTAAATAGCGTAGATTTATAAGAATGATTTCCTACAATATCCGTACATAATTATCCATAGAATTAGAATAATTTAAGACCTCTTGAAGATTTACAACGACCGAACCGAAGTTCTTCGTAACTTTTAAAGTCGATAATCACCTGTCGATATATAATCTCTCCGAATTGATTTGATATTATTAGGGGCTTCATATACCGTCTTCTCTTCCCTCCTGGGAACACACAAGCAAGCAAAAGTGGCAGTAGGAAGAGTCGACGTCATACATCAAATATGGTCGGTGACATTGGCTAGGCATGGGGTCCTCTCCTCTCTCCATCTCCCACACACATTCATCAAACACACGTCAACCATACATATATATATATATATATACACACACATAAACGTACACAAAAGTATTTTTTACGCATGCATGCAAGTGCTATATAAAAAATATATATGCAAGGTTACACATAAATGTATATATAAACTGGGCTAAATACACAGCACACGTGGATAGGATCACCCATTTTATAATAAATTGACAAAATTACTATTCATCTCTATAAATTCCAATCTTGTACGGCTCACTTTTTTAAGAGTAATTTTGTCCATCTACATATGAATGACCCTAACTATATGGGGTTTGTATAGCCCCACCCATATAATATATTGATCACATTTTTTTTTGTTAGCTATGGTAGAAAGATCTCATATATTATTCATCAATTAATAATTAGTGATCTTCTTGATGGAAACATAGCTAGTGACCAAACATCCACATCCTTGCTTATACGGTCATGATATAATAATATAAATTACAATCATGCAGTTCATTATTGATATGGATTTTATGTGCCTATAGGAGAAACCACAGATTTTAAATTCATATATTTTCATCAGCATTGTCGGGGTCTACCAATGCATCATTCTTGGGAGCCGCGATTAGTCAAGGATTAGAAAAAAATTATATATATTATATGTATTATATATGTGTGTAATCTTTCATATGTCAAACATATCTTCCTTAACTTAACCTCATTTAATCCAGAATACATTGCATTAATGTTTTAATCTGTTTATAAAAAGCTTGAAATTTTCAAATTATTTTGTGGATTTTGGGAATTAGTAGTAAATGGGCTATCGGAACCGCTCGATTTATCCTGCTAGCAGTTCAACTTCTTATTAAATGGAGATATTTTATATACATAGACGTATGTATGTATACATGGATATGTGGTGGGTATGAGAGAATGTAAGAAAGATTGGATTCTAATGAGATTAGGAGGCCAAATGGTCGGTTAAAATGTGGGACCACAGGAAATTGATACCAATTATACATCTTTCCAAAGCTTTCTTATTGTAAAATATATTAATTTTTATTTTATATGAAAAGTCAAAATTGTATTGATCTGCTTAAGCATTTCTTTAGTCGAAGTTGGTGAAAATAATAACCCCCTAGTCTATAATTATTCTGGCCGCTTATATCACATTCTTGTTAATAAGCACATATAACCTAACTAATATGAGCACGCATGCATGATTTGGTGTGCAATCATATCATCATATATACGTATATCTATATATGTGTGTGATGTATATGCAAGAATCGGTAACCAAACCGCATGAAATTCTTTCTTGTGTACGTAAGAAAGAACATCCGGAATTCTCTTCAGCGATCTCCCCAATCACTCTCTTCTGGCGGAAAGAAGGAAAGTCATTTTCTTTGAAAATATGCTATTATATATATATATATATATATATATATATATATATCTGTGTGTGTGCGCGCGTGTGCGTGCGTGTATATAAATATATATAATGAATAAATTAGATTCAAATGTGACGATACTTCTCGAGAACTTGTTATAGTGCTATCTTTCTTTCCACATAACTTAAACTAACTCAAGACTCTAATGACAAAATTGTTGAACACTTTCCACATTTAGAATGCATACTTTTTCCCCTTTTGTTCACTTCTATCATTAGGTATATATATATATATATATCAAATGAGAAAATTGTAAATGATCATTTCTGGCCAAAAAGAATTAATAGTCCATTATTTCATCTTAGGATCACCAAAGAATTTTTCACGACAAATAAAAATAACACCATATATATATATATATATATATTGTCAGATATATTTTTCAATTACAAAATCAAACCATGTACTCACCCTAGTCTAGAAAGTATCCTAAACAAGAAGCTTGAACTGAAAACTGGTAATTTTTTTGGTTTTTATGAATAATCTAGGCTTTGCGGCCTCCCCGTTGATTTATACATTTTCAGTTCAGCCCCTGTGGGTTTGAGGCAACTTTTATTCGAGGATGTAATCTGGATTACGAGTATCCCTACACTTTGTGTTTTCTTACTTGGGTAAATTGCACCGATGGTCCAAAAGGTTTCATGAATATTTCGAGTTGGTCCAAAAAGTTTTTTTAGTAACTTGTTTGTACAAAAAGTTTCAAAACCGTTTCAATATAGTATATTCCGTCAATTTTCCCTGACGCAGTTAACATTTTGCTGACGCGGTGCTTCTTATGTATCACTTTTGACACGTGGAACCAATCACAATGTGCCACTTCATTTAAGAGAAAATAAAATTAAAAAAAATCCAATAAAAATACAAAAAATACAAAAAATAGTAAAAATTTAGAAAAAATAAAAAATTATTTAAAAAAAAATTAAATTATTTCTAAAATTATTTTTAAAAGTTTTTAAAATATTTTTTATATTTTAAAATTTTTAAAAATAATTTAAAATTAAAATTTAAAAATAATAAAAATTATTTTAAATTAAAATTTAAATTTTAGATTAAAAGTTTAAAATTATTTTTAAAAGTTTTTAAAATAATTTTTTATTTTTTTAAAATTTTACTATTTTTTATTTTTTTTGTATTTTTATTAGACTTTTTCAAATTTTATTTTCTCTTAAATGACGTGGCGTGCTGTGATTGGTTCCACGTGTCAAAAGTGACACATATGATTCGCCACGTCAAAATGTTAACGGCGTCAGGGAAAATGGACAGAATGTACTATATTGAAATGGTTTTGAAATTTTTTGTGCAAACAAGTTACCAAAAAAAATATTTTGGACCAACTTGAAACATTCATGAAATCTTTTGGATCACTGGTGCAATTTACCCTTCCTTACTTTTTCTTAATAAAAGATGGGCTTGGCGCTCGTATTACTCAAAAACAATTAAAAGATTGGCCGTGAAGTCGAGGCAGAAAAGGCCAAACACACCTCGACCAGAATCATATTGACATAAGTAATTTCATTGCCTTATTTTAGTCAACGTGAGAAGTGCTGTTGAACTTTTTTCTTTTTTTCTCATTTTTGCTGAATAAAAGGGGTCAGGGAGCGACCGGAATGGTGTTGCGAAATATTCGATTTGAACCATAATTACATCAGGACCCAAAGGTCTAGGCTTGTCACCACCCATCCACAAGTCTCTTAATTGATCTAGTGAAAGACGAAACCAGTTCCCTTAAAATGTCAAGGTTATAGTGTAGTAAAAACTAAGAAGGTTTCATTTTACTGAAGCGAATGGCTTCAATTTCAACGTTACAAATATAATCGCAGTGGAAATATTATTCATTTATGAGTTTCATATAAATATTGTATGAAATTAATACATATTACATATGGATTATCTAATACTTCTTGTATATATATATATATATATATATTTATTATCATTTAAAGAAAAACCTCATTTTGTAACCGTTATCATTTTTTATTCTTTAATTATATTTATTATATACTTCTTGTACTTATACACATTATATATGGGGATCTTGCCGGGGTTGCTTCTCCCCCACTTTATACTCTTTAATTTCTTGGGCTTTTGCCCAGTCTTTCTACCAAAAAAATAAAATAAAAATTTCACTCTGTAACCGTTATCATTTTTTTTTTCTAAAACTAAATTTCATCATGTACAAAAACTATTAATATATCTCCTATTTTCAAGGAATATATAGAAAACAAAAAATAAAAAATTCGTTACTCAATGTGAAGACATATGTTAGAAAGTAAATAGAACGAGGAAATACAGGCAGCGGCCATTCCCTTTTGTCATCTTATATGCTTAATATGAGAGTCTTGATCATATGATTCATATATATCACGGGCTTCAGTGTCTTCAATCAACGGAGGGAGTCCACCATATATATATATATATATATATATAACCCCCAAATAACTCACAAGTCGCAAAAAATATAATATATGTTTGTATATATATGCAAATATTTTCCATATAAAATGGACTCTTATATATGTAATTAAATCTTATCATATTCAACCATATATATACTTCTACCGCCGTCTCCATGCCCTACCGATTCCATTCCCCTATTACTTATCATCCAAACCCTAGCTAGGGAAAATTGATCAGTTCATGATGAAGCGTTACATAGTTAATTTTTCTTTTAGCAATTCCTTTTTAGGGTGGAAATTTAGCAATTTATCAACGCAAATATTAATTAGCCCTTAAGGTTAAGCCAAATCCGTATGTAAACCAACAAGATTAAAAGAGTTAGCAACTTGTAGTGCGCTCACATGCGTGTACAAAACAATCCCTGTTTAATTTTGCTTCATTGCAATATTTCTACACTCAACTTTGTTACTTATATATATCAAAATGCATAAATATATATATATACACATTTATATAGATTCATAATGTTGTGGGCATGCAATATATTTGCAAACCTATATATATACATTCACGTGTGTTCTGATGAATCACAAAATCTCCATAACATATAATCATAAGGGATCATTTGACTAACACATACACTCTCTAATACATACAAGGACAACACAATGGCAGCTCAAATTTCATGTTTTTGTCCATGTTGGAGGTACATACATATACACACACACATATATATAGAGAGAGAGAGAAAGAGAGAGAGAAACGTGTACCAACTAATACATATAACGAGATAAATATAAGTTATGTGAAGAATTTAATATCATATATGGAAGGAGAAAAGAAAAGTCCAAAATTAAAGGAGGCCACCGCTGAGGAAGGAAGAGCGACCCAGAGAGAGAGAGAGAGAGCTATGGTCACCCTGTCCCGTTCATTTGTGGATATGTCACTTTCTCATCTTAAAACTCCTTCCTTAACCCATACAACCTCTCTAACTACGAAGGCATGACTTAACAGCAAATTATACTTTTTAATGAGCGAATTCTACTCAGAATATAAGATTTCAAAATGTACTTCAAAGACATCACGGTAGGACAAAGATGACACCTAAACGGGATTAATATCAGTTAACAGATGGAGGATACTTAAAATTTCACCATGAAGTCCAATTGATCCCTTCTCTTCCCCTTTGTGTGGGGTCCAAGTTTTTCTCAATATATAGGACTCTCTATCCTCTCCCAGTCTCTTCATTTCCTTCCCTTTCCCTAGCTAGTTCCTCCTCATATCTCCTCCGCTCCAGAAAAGAATTTAATTACTCGCTTTTTGGCCGGTCATATATCGTACACATCAGTAATATATATCAACAATTCATATTGTTATCATGTCCTTCTTGCCCACTTGCTCAACTCGCGGTACGCTTATCGATAGGGTCTCTGACTGAAGAGAGCGATGTCGAACTAGCTTGAGAGAGAAAGGAGTTGTGTGAAGACTGACGAGCATCCACCCTCTCTATATATAACTATTTTGGTGAGTCTAGCTAGGGTTTTTAGTTTCTTCTACAGTTTATGGCAATACCAGTGACCATGAGCAACGATGAGGAGAAGAACAACAAGGGCGGCAGCGGTGATGATGATGATGAGCATGAGCACGACATGGTGATGCCAGGGTTCCGCTTCCATCCTACGGAGGAAGAGCTCGTGGAATTCTACCTTCGCCGTAAGGTGGAGGGCAAGCGATTCAATGTCGAGCTCATCACCTTCCTTGATCTTTACCGATACGACCCTTGGGAGCTTCCCGGTAGATATCGATAACGTAGTAATGCTTTTCCAATTTTCCTATCAAGAAAGATAAATATCGCTGAACTTTTTAGGAGAATACTTCAAGAGAGATGATTGTGTTCATTAATTGTCAGTGAGGAGAGGACTATAGTCAAAATTAGATAAAAACTGATCAACGTCTTTCGCTTAACATGTTGGTCTGGATGATATTGTAGCATTGGCAACCATCGGAGAGAAGGAATGGTACTTCTATGTGCCGAGAGACCGCAAGTATCGGAACGGGGATCGGCCCAACCGCGTCACAACTTCCGGTTACTGGAAGGCGACTGGAGCTGACCGCATGATCCGAGGTGAAAATTCCCGATCAATCGGGCTGAAGAAAACCCTAGTTTTCTATTCCGGTAAAGCCCCCAAAGGTACCCGGACCAGTTGGATCATGAACGAATACCGGTTGCCACATCACGAGACTGAACGCTACCAAAAGGTAAATGAAACACCCATATATATTGTTCGATGCAGTATCCTCCTACAATTTTGTAGCCCTCATGATAAATCAAATTGATATTTATCAGTAATTTCCATGCTTTTATGTTTCTATCACTGCATTTATTAGCTAGCTGCTATGTTCATCTTTTCAAACCCTAGATTGAAATCATATTAATTGATCATGATTCCAGTTGAACACATATGTGCATTCTAATGCTGTATATACGCTTGTCATTAGACTTTCACGCTTATATAGGCATATATGTAGGGAAACCGATCGAAAATGTTACTTAATAGAAAATTTTCGGGGTTAATTTACAATTGGTGTGTGTCCTCTCCAAGATCTGTATAAATGTTAGTATGATGGTAGTTATATACATAGATGTGTGTATAAATATACATTTATATTGGTGAATAGATGGGTACCAATCGATTTTCTTCGACTCCCTTTGCATATATACACGGCTAAAGAGCGGTATGTGATAATGTTGTGGACAGGCAGAGATATCGTTATGCCGAGTTTATAAGAGACCTGGAGTGGAAGACTACTCCAATTCTAGTTCCCACCACCTGCCACGATCGCTTCCGACGACGAGGGCACCGTCTTCCTCTCGGGATCGGGAGAGTAATGACAACCGTCGTCACAAGCAACCAGCAGTAGAGCATCATTGCACGATCATTAGTAACTCAGACGCCGTACAGGGTTTTCAACCACTGTTGCCACCACCTCATCATCATCATGCAATTGATCAGATAAACACTACTGTCGAAACTGATCATCTCCATCATCATGGAGGAAGCAGCGGCCCCAGTGTCGCTTCAACAATTATGATCACCACACTACGGTTATGACTCCAGCCGGAGTCCCACTGCCAGTGGAAGCTCGCGAACACCAAGCACTGCCGACGGCTGCTTTAACTTACCAGCAGCTCGTACCAGCTTCTGCTGCTACTGTTGCTTTTGGAACATTCTCGTCATCCGGTGCGGTGACGATGGCAGCGGCCTCATCTTCAGCTGTGCTGCAGGATGATCTGCACCGACTGGTGAACTATCATAACCAATTTTCCTACGCTACTCATCAACATCACCATCCGAGCTCTTCTCATCAGCTCTCTGCCCTGCTGATGCCCCCACAGCAACAGCCACAGCAATTGGGAGTCAGCAGCAGCACAACCCAGCAGCTCTCAGTGGCCACCGCCGCCGCCACCTTAACGGACAGAGTAGTTTGGGATTGGAGTCCTATCGTGCCGAACCCAGACTACAATCCTGACAATCCCAACAGCAATCCATTCAAATAAGTAGCAACGTGTTATTGTTAGCTAGCTTCGTATATACATATATTTATATCTGTGATTGATCAATGCATGATGCACCCTAATGTGAACTTGATCAGTATATTAAGCAACACTTGTTTAGTAACTAATTGAACATTAATTGTTGCCGCTGCAAGTTTGCAGCTTAATTTAATTAGTTTTTGGGGAATTGCATGGTACCTAGCTAGCTAGGTTTTCTGATGTATGTGCTTCCTAATTAAAGGGGTTTGATGATTTGGATGTGTGATGTGATCATCTTGTGCGAACAATTAGCACGCATTGACATAACCTATGTGTGTGTAGCTAACTCACCTTAATTATATATAGATATGTGTTGACTTAGGGTTTGTCAAAATATTTTTTAGGCCAGTCTCGAATATGCGTGTTTTGAAACCTATATATGACCATCTGTGTCAACTATACATTTTTGACGTCGTGTCAGTTATGAATGTTCTCCATACGCAAGACTTTAATTAATTGAAATTTTGTGTAAAAAGAATAAGTATGAAATCGCTAAAACTAATTGATATTAGTTTATTATACATTTTGATCGTTTAAGGGGTTGCGTATACATATAAATCAATTATAAGCATTAAATATTAATAAAAAAAATATTATTAGTATTATCTTCTCTTTGGAAATTTCTAATGCATAAGATTATTCAAGTATATCGCACAATATGCAAGTAAACAAGGAGACTGTTTTGGTCAAATAAAGGGTTGGCTGCAAAACGTGACACGACGCAATTACATAAATAATATGCAACTATATTATGATAGCTGGCTGATTTAACCCAAGTCCTCTGCCAGCAACCAAAGCTTGAATTGCTAGATTTCAGCGCGTATGACATGAACAAGATGTGTAACCGGAGGAAGAGTTTGACGCCGTTTGCAGCCGAAACCTTGTATGCCGTTCGATGCCATTCTTTCATCGGCCTTTAAAAGGGCCGTTTGGATTCAAATTTAAAATTACTTTGATTTTGATTTTGATTTTGATTGTGGAAAAAGACAAATGAGATGTGATTATAAATTTGACTTGGGAAACGTGTGTTTTTGTTGTGTAGCGTGTTGAGTTAAAATTAAAGTTAAAATTTTTGAATTAGGAAATGTGTATTTTGTTGTGTAGTGTGTTGAGTTAAAGTTAAAGTTAAAATTAAAATCAATAGGTTGTGAATCCAAACGGGCCTAAGAGGTTGAACCCGAGAGACTATAACACGCAAAGTCACAGAAGTCCGGAGGTCCCATGTCGTGTGGACGCTGACAAGCCAAACCATATGTTCATTATTTTGAATAATTTTTATTTACTTTTGTTTGAAACCAATATAGACCAAATAATTTATCCATGGAAACATATGATGTCCACGTCAATGTCGCACTCACACCAGAATTATTCATGTCTCTACTTGCCTATCCAAAACAAAAGAGAGGACAAAAATTCCGTTATTATTTCTTTTTCTCTTCTTTCATTCCAAAACATTTGTTTCTCAAAAATTCGCAATTAAAGAGTTTTACCCTTCGTTGGTCGATCTCGCTCAAATCTAGAACTAGTTGGGACTCATTCGGCTTCCGAATATCAAGTGATGCAAAAAAAAAAAAAGATAATGAGTGATATCCGAACTTCCCCTAATAATATTACATACTTCAAAAATTATTAATACATATGTGCATTTGCATGGAATCCTCCATGGTTTCCCCCTAATTAAGCAGCAGCAACAGTTCGCTTGTCGGAAAAGGTCCTCGCAGTCACTGCCCGGCTTGAAGACGGCTTACTGCTGTTGCTGCTGCTGCTGAGCTCGTCATTTCTTGACATGGATCGCTGCATGATCCTGACGGGAATCCCACCCAAGTTGAAATCTTCCTTCAACGACCTCGTCAGGAACCTGATGTCCGTGTCTGAGAGCCGCGTCTTCCCGCTGACAAAGGCAACAAAGGTCGGGGGGCGGGCCTTCACCTGGGTGAAGTACTTGATCTTGGGCTTAGCAGCCTGGTCCTTCCACGAGTGCCTGCTCATGACCTGCAGAGCACGGACGGGAAGGGGGAGTACTGCGAGGTTAATTCCTCAGTTGCATAATGCCGAGAAGACATTGCATTCAAGACCCAACCTCAGAATTGTAAGTGGCTTCCAAAATTGGCATTCAAGTGCTGGCATTCTAACATCGACCCAGTTTCTCTATAGAATTAGGCTGATACTCCGAGCTGAAATTGAGTTCACTCTGCAAGCCACTTTTCTAACGAAGGAATGAAAATAAATGCATAATAGCCACACAATATAGTCAGCTTTTCTAAGACTATTCCATGCTGTTATATTTCCACTCCTCGACGCCCAACATAATAATAGCTGTCAATGACTTTACAATATGTGGGATTGACATATTGTCGAGATTTCAGAATGAGGAAACTAAAATCTGAGGTCAAGTTAACAATTTTAGTCCATCTAATAAGAGTAAATTTTCTGCTTGGACAGAAAAGCTATATTTAAGAAAAGGAAATTGAACTAACCTTTCGCAACCAACGGTTGAGACGTGCCGTCGGCAACCTCGAGCACCACTTCTCATAGGTATCTATTACCTGATGCATGACTGCCATTTTACCCCTCCCTTCCAGTGCCGATGTGAACACAACTGGTATCCCAGTAACCTGCAATCAATACTCACCAAAGCCATCGAATTAACAAGATATCAAACTTTTCAACCTCTATGAACTTCTTTGCTATTGTACATGTTGGGATAGACAGGACAAACCTGGGGAATAACCGTTTGAATTTCTTCTGGAACAGCTTGCATGACTTTCTCATATAGCGCAGAGTTCCTCTTCCCTCTCAGGAGATCCATCTTGTTCACAATAACCACAAGACCCCGACCTTCGTCTACGGCTTGCCTAGCTATTACTACTTCAGCATGTTTCATACTTCGTTTTTCTTGCGCAATCTAACAGAGAAAGGCAATCTTTCCATAAACTGATAAAGTTTCTAAACAAGGAATATCTACTAACAGAAAATTCTTTGCTTACAGTAATCTGTTGTTTAGCGGTAATTAGGAAACACTCGAGTGCAATACAAACCTCTTGGGCATCGAGCACTAGTGCGACCACATGAGCTCGCATGAGATGCTTTCTTGATTGCATGATGCTCAAGGAGGCTGGTCCTTTCTCTTGTCTTGTCCTTTGCAGCCAACCAGCAGTATCAACCTAAATCACAGTTTTCACTAATCAACTAAATCTCATTGTTGGCTCTAAGACAAAGTCTTGATCTTGAAATACAGCAAGGAAACACGTACTCTGTCTTGAGATACTTTAATTAATAGAATACAAGAAAAGTCAGAACAAAAGCCGGTACCCACCAGATAGACAGTTCTACCCTGAAACTGAAACTGAACTCTAACTGAATCTCGTGTCAGACCGGCCTCAGGGCCAACCACAACACGATCTTCCTCCAGCAAAGCATTAAGCAATGTCGACTTCCCAACATTTGGCCTTCCTACGATTGCCAGCTGCAACGGCAACTTGGATTCATCATTCTCACAGCAGCTGGTTTCCTCACAAGAGCTATTTTCTTCACTACATTCATCTGAGAAAGGATTATTGAATAATAAGTTGATAGAAGACTAAAGCAGGAGAGCTTCATTGTCATTCACTGCCATGAGTGTTCACTAGCCACTTAAAATCAGATTGATGGCAGTATTTTTCTCTAACCTTTTGACATCCGACGCATAGAATCCTCAAGTAGAGGCCTTAGGGCTTGATAAAGATCTGCCATGCCAAGTCCAGTCTCTGCAGAGATTGCAATAGGATCTCCAAAGCCTAACCTACGAGCTTCTACAGTTACTGTTGTAAGAGAGCCACTAGCATCATCCAGTGACTCGGATTTATTCATAACCACTATAGGTTTGATTCCAGGAGCATGTCTCCGTAACCATCTTCCAACCTCCGCATCCATTGGGTGCAACCCAACTCTACGATCAAATCAGAACACGTTCACGATGAAGCCATCGAGAAGGAATACAAGAGAACTCACTACATACAAGATATATAATGCCCAATTTATAGCCTTTCATCACCAAAATGCAAGGGGAGGTGAAGCTAAGCTTATTTACGTGAACTAGCATACAATACAACACTTTAATCAGAAACCAGAGTATGTTGAATCTATTGAGATTAGAAATGACAAACTGACTGATCAAGCAAACAAAGTCATGCTGACAACAGTGTCAATTCTACAAAAAGCAAGCCTCTGGCCCTCTATGAAAGATAATTGGTCTCTTCTTTTCTTTACAATAGTATAATCCTTCCCAAGGGCTCCAAACATCTAAAGTGCTTAAAACCAGTAGAAGATTATACTAATAAACCGAATGAAGAAGGGGAAAGAAGGAATTCCAGAGGTTGTCAATATAGCGTGAGGGAGGCTTGAGCACCCATTGAGAGCGGCAACATACTTCTATCAAACACCATTGGACTGTAAAGCATTGACCACTTTTATGCATTCAAGTGGGCTAGCATAGCAAATGCAAGAAGCAAATCGCAATCATGGAGTACCTCGCATCAATGAGGAAGATTGCGAACTGAGACCTAGAAAGCACTTTTGCAATCATAGTAGCCGTTCGATCGAGTATAGACCCAGATGAAGCTGCCATTTCAAGACCAGCAGAATCGAGCACTCGGAACCGCAAATCGCTCAACTTGGCGACACCTTCTTTGATATCCCGAGTGACATGATCTTCAGGAGTGTTGTACACTAGAGCCTCCCTCCTCCGAATCAGACTACATGTAACATGCCCCACTAAGTTCATTAGCTGCCGAAAGACACATAACTTACACGTATATATATCAGAAAACATCTTCCGATCGAAGGAGAGCAAGTGAAAATGAAACCAACCGGTTGAACAAGGCAGACTTGCCGACATTCGGGCGGCCCACGAGAATAACAGTTGGGAGACGGTTGACATCGACTTTGGTGAAGTCTACCGTTCGAACTCTGCCTCCGTTTTTGGGAGAAGAAGCAGAGCCCGAGGAAGATAGCACATCTTCCACAAGGGTGCAAAATCCCCTGACACTACTTCCGGCGGAGTGAGCTCGTGGAGGAAGGAGTGAGCCTGGATTGCCATTAGCAAGAATCACATTCACCAAAGAGCCTGAGAAGCAAAATTCAAAGACCCCATCCTTTATCAATATCCGTGATTGCACGACGAGAAAAGGGGAAAGAACAGAGCTTTTCGAGAACCTCTGCCGGACGAAGTACGAGTGGCAGCTGAATCGACTGTGATGAGCTCTTGCAGGTGCCCCACTGAACCGTCAGCAGCGAGAGACCGCAGGACGTTGCGAGCTGAAAGTGCCCGACTCCTCCATGGCCGCAACATCACCGAGGACAGCAGAAGAAGCTAACAGCTGCGTCCTCTGTCGGCCTTCATATGTAAAATGTTCAATGGGAAGGTCTCAACAGCCGGAACTGGGGAAAGAGGGAGATGAGAAGACGGGCCCTGCCCTGCAAGCCGGAGGCAGAGGACGGAGCTTGAGAACTGAGCGGGAAGAGGACGACGGCTCTGCTGCTGAGCTGAACGCTTTCCTTTCCTCATCGAAGAGGAAGAGGAGGAAGAATAGGAGGGTCAGCGCAGGCATGTTTATGGGCTGGGCTTGGGTTAGTCATGGGCATGGGCTTGGGCTTGGGCTTGGGCTGGGCTGGATGGACTATAATATGAGAGGGAAAGATGCGTTTTGTCTTGTGCAGGTGTTGACCTTCGGTATAATCGAACCCGAGATATATGTTTAATAATAATTATCTATATCTATATCTATATCTATATCTATATTTTATATTTAAATAATAATAATAATAATAATATACTATATCTATATTTTATATTTAAATAATAATAATAATAATATACTGCAAAAGGAAGAAGGAAAATTTTGGTCTAACATTGAACTTTCTAAGACGCCCATTGCAGATAATTTTAAAAGAAATTGAAACCATTAAATTAGACAATAATTGAGAACAAATTCATCTATTCATCCTCCTATAACCACCCGTTCACCTTTAACGTCCACAATTCTCTCCAAGCACTAGGGCAGGTTTAGTTTTGGAGAATTTTTAGATTTTTCAGAATATTTTTTTCTAAAAAGTAGAGAACCACAAAAATTATGTTCACCAATATAAAATTGAAATGATTTTTCTAAATTTTTTTTACTATTCAAATTTGTATAGAGATTAGAAGAGCTCTTTTTTTAATTCTCTAATTTTTTATTAGTCAATTCTTTCCTTTTCTAATTTTTTAATTATGACTTTCCTTTCTTATTTATTAAAAATCATTTATTTCAATGAGATCTGAGATCCAATACTAAATTAGTAATTGATTTACTATAAATTGCGATTTTATAACGTTGATATTAGTAAACATACTTTTATATCTCAATAGAGAAATAAATTTAGAAAATGAGAGGAGAAGTATAAAAGAAAAGTAAGAATTAATTCTCTAAAAATAAATGTTATGTATTTTTCTCTCTTCTCAATTCTCTCTCCCCCACCCCCACTTTGCCCATTTCTCTCATTTTCTAAATTAATTTAGTCATTTTCTTCCCAAATTCATTTCTTATTTTTTTATATTTATTATTATTAAATTTTAAATACAGCTAGAAGACTAATAATTTTAATAATACTTTATGGTAAATTCCATAATTAGTGAATCAACGCATCAATAATTAAAAATATGTATGAAACCGCACGTAAATGTTTAGTAATCATAAAAGAAACCTCTGTTTAAACGTCCTTGAACTCCTAAGAGAGGTATGTTAGTCTTCCATATGGGAACTCATACGCGATAATAATTTAAAATTACGGATAAGAGTTGCGTATTCATATTTTATAATTCTATCGGAGGAGCAAATAGCCTTACCATTTATAATTTTTTTGCAAAATTCGAATCGTGTGCACAACTCGATAGTAAACTGGAAACTCATATGCAAGAACAATTTGAAATTACGAATGAGAGTTGAATATTTATATATTATGGTTCTGTTAGACGAGCATATCGCCTTATCATTTAGAATTTTTTTTGCAAAATTATAACCGTGTACGCGGACTTAGATACCAAATTTGCCCCATAGGTAAACTCATATGTTGCTTAATGAATGTATTGGCGCAAAAACAAACAAAAAAGAAACGAAAAGGAAAACAGAGGCAGTAAAAATGTATTAAATTTGATAAATATAAATATAAATAAATTAGATAAAAAAAAAAAAGGAAAACGTTAACGTTCTTTAATTATATATATAAATATATATAAAAATATATTTGGGGAATTTGGGGACAACAAACCCTAGACAGTCACAGTAGCCCTACCTCCCTCTCTCTCTCTCTCTCTCTGCCATCCCAATTTCAATTTTTCCAATTGCAAAATCCCCAAATTCCATTTGGTTGGGGTTTTAATTTCTTTCCTTTTAATTTTCCCCTTCAGAGCACAAAATTTAACCGCGAAGTCCTCAATCCCTTCTTCTTCTTCTTCTTCCTCCACTTCTTGTTCCACTTCTTGTTCCTCTCTTCCCCTCCTCCCTCCTCCTCCTCCTCCTCCGTCTTCGTCTTCTTTCATCAGTCATCCCCTTCTCTGCGCATTCTCTAGTTCCCAATCTTCTCGCCCCGTACCGTCTCATCCTTCGATTGATGGTCCTGAGGGAAGTTGGGCGAAGAAATTGAGGGAATATTGAGAGGATAATCGACTGTAGAAGCAGCCCCACCAAGCGATAGAGATAAAGGATAACAATGGAAGGTATACCCCATCCTGTGCCCAGGACAGTGGAGGAGGTGTTCAGCGATTTCAAGGGCAGACGAGCCGGCCTCATCAAGGCCCTCACCACTGGTTCTCTCTCTTCTCCATCCTCTTGCGTGTTCTTCATGTCCGTGATTGTTGAAACCATGCGTACCCATGTTGCTGGTTTGTCCCAGTTGTGTGGGTTTGTCTTCTCGGGTTCCTCGACGTTAATTTTTAGTGCTGATTCGTTCTCGCCCTGCTTGAATTGTTGCAGATGTTGAGAAGTTTTACCAGCAGTGCGACCCTGGTACGCCTTCCCCTCTCTCTTTGTGAATTGGGTTCTTGGGTTATGAATTGCGGCTAATCTGAAAGTAAACCGCAGCTCTCATTGTTTAGTGTAAGAATTGCTTCTTACGGTTAAGATTTCCGGGATATATTTCTCCTTTCTGTTTGCTGGAGCTGTCTCCTTTCCATTTAACTGCTGTGAGTTACGAAGAATTTGTTTTGTTCGCACCTCTTTTATAGTGAGGTTATCAACCCGATATTCCTCTGTTATTTCTTGGCTGACTTGAGGGAATTCTCGAGAACCCATCATCTTGCAGTGGGGAGCTTCTCTTTTTCCGAGTACCCAGTGTCCACTTTGGTAACCGGGTGCCAGTGGCTCAGATTATAGAATGGTACTTTTGACACGGCCTTGCGCTCTTGGCTCGATTGGGAGTTCAAGCCGCAGGTTGCAGTATCATGAGTTTTTATCTGGAACGTGGTGTAGAGATGTCCACAAGGTGATAGACAGTGTCATGTATTAATACAAATTCCGCGAGTCACCCACTTGTTCCGTAGTTCCATCATATTTGTGTGTAGCTGAAGTATTTGCCAGCAGCATGACACGACACATTTCGTATCTGATTGCTGTAATAAGTAGCTTTTTCTTTGTGTCGCGGCTCTCATTTCATTTGTGTGCTTTCGCATCATTTTCCCCTCTAATAAGTTACTTGTGCCTTCATTTTTTCCATTTGGATTCGGATACATTTCTGTTTAGACGTGCCTAATGTTACTGGTGGCTCATAGTCAGGCCTTGTGGGATCATCATTAGGTCAAAAACTGTATGTAGTAGCTTGATTGCTAACCCTGAATCATAAGAAAGCCACGTGCTATCAAACAAACCTGGTGGTAACAATGGCGCAAGAAAGTTAATTTTTTTCTTTTCGTTTGATATCATTTGTACACTATTCTGTTTTTCCTTCAGCTGAGACAGATGTCCAAAACATCTAGAGGTTTATCCAAAGTGAAAAAAACAAACGAAACAAAGGGACAAGAAATTATAGGACATTTTGTTTTCAAAAGCATTGTACTTTTTGTTATTTATATTGTTGAGCCTGAGGAATTGTCTATTGCACTTGCAGATAAGGAGAATTTATGCCTTTATGGACTTCCAAACGAAACATGGGAAGTTAACTTACCTGTAGAGGAGGTTCCGCCTGAGCTTCCAGAGCCAGCTTTAGGTATTAACTTCGCTAGGGATGGAATGCAGGAGAAAGACTGGTTATCACTGGTTGCAGTGCACAGCGATTCGTGGTTGCTTGCTGTTGCTTTCTATTTTGGTGCACGCTTTGGTTTTGGTAAGAATGAAAGGTATGATTACTTCAGCAAACATTCTACAGAAGGATAGCTCACTTAACAATCACTTTTTATGAGTTCATACATCCATTATATCTGAGAATGATGTCTTTTTTACATATCTAGAAAATTAAGTATCTGCATTTGTGGGACTGCTAGGCAATATTACGTTTCCCCTTTTGCTGAATATGTCAATTTTTGTGGGTAGTTTTTTCTTTGTTTTTCTTTTACTAGAAAGCAGTGCCACATGGGATCAACTGGGAGGAAGTAATTTTTGTGAGATTTGGAAGAATTAAATATATATGGTGCGTTTGGATTTAGAGTTAAATAACTTTAATTTTGATTTTGATTTTGATTGTGGAAAATGGCAAATGAGATGTGATTATAAATTTGATTTGAGAAACGTGTGTTTTTGTTGTGTAGTGTATTGAGTTAAAGTTAAAGTTAACATTTTTGACTTGGGAAATGTGTGTTTTTGTTGTGCAGTATGTTGAGTTAAAGTTAAAGTTAAAATTTTTTATTTGGGAATCCAAACAGGGCATAATTTCTTCCAACAGGCGATGCTAGTTTGAATGAACATCTTCATCCTTCCATATACTTGTGGATGTTTGATTTCTAATACTTGACTGCTTAGATCCGTGAGGGGTTTTTTCTATTTTGGCAACTCATTTGATACGAATCTCAATCCACATTATGACTCTATGGTATCAATGCACTGACAATGAGAACAACTAATAATTCCAAGTTTATGCCTCATTGAAAGGAAAAGAACTTGCTTAATGCAGATGTGAGGATATACACTTGAACTAGGCTCTTAACTTTCGTAAGTGTTCCTGATGTTACAGAAAGAAGCTTTTCCAGATGATTAACGATCTCCCAACAATATTTGAAGTTGTGACTGGAAATGCCAAGCAACCAAAGGACCAGTCTGGTGGTCACAACAATAGCAAGAGCAAATCGAGCTCTAAGATGGTAAGCATCAGTTTAACCCGATGGCCTTTTCAATTTCGGTCCTTTAAATTGTGAAAAATATGCAATAAAGCACCTTCTGATCTCAAGTTTGTTCTTAACCTCAATGGCACGTGATGTTTTTGCTATGAAACAGTCTCGGCAATCTGAAACCCAACCAAAGGGAGTTAAGATGTCTCCACCACCACCTAAGGACGAGGAAGAGAGTGGAGAAGAGGAAGAGGACGATGAACAGGGTGCAACATGTGGAGCCTGTGGGGATAGCTATGCCAATGACGAGTTCTGGATTTGCTGTGATATCTGCGAGAGATGGTTCCATGGGAAATGCGTAAAGATCACTCCTGCAAAGGCCGAGCACATAAAGCAGTACAAGTGCCCTAGTTGCAGCAACAAGAGGGCCCGGGTCTGAATACCAGACAGATTGACTGAAGCAGAACCAAGGATAGAACTCATCTGCCTGGCAGTAGACAAGCAAAACCCAGATTTGTCCGGGCATTTTAAGTTTGATTTGAAGTTCCTGCAGATGAGACTTGAGAGCTGTTGCCGCTCCCTACTTACTGTTTTCTTTTTCTCCTGTCTCTGGAATTATTATGCTTTTGATGTTGTTGGCAACTTAGAAAGATCTTTTTATAGACTTATGCAGTTTCTTGTGATTTGTGGCAATATTGCTCACTGCAGCAATCCAAAGCATTTTGCGCCTTCTATGACTGCCTGTTCTTTTAATAATGTTTCTCTGATTATGATCAATCGGGAAAAAAGATCGAGATGTTTAATGTTCTCTCTATCTACCAATGATCATTGCAAGAACATTTGCCTTCAACAAAATGGTGAAACCTGTTGTTGTCCCTCACAATGATCTTTCTCCTCTCTAATTTAGAGATCAGCTTGATCGCCGCATGACAGTCTGGACAAACTCTTAGATTCTTCACCACCTGAATCACAGTCCCGACCTCGCTTACCAGCAGGGCGTAACAAATTGCTAACCTCTCGCTGTGAACTCTCACCGACTCTTCCTTCTCCTCCTCGCCCACGTCTCTCAGTGCACAGCTCTCATCGACCATGTACCCTGCCCTTCTCATCCTTGTTTCCAACTTGCCCAGCACTTCATAGATCTCGTCCGATCGTTCATGATACCTGTCTCCCATGACGAACTCGTGGATCCTCCCCTTGTGTTCCACACAGCTCCAAGCGGTCGCCTTCTTCACACCCTTCTCTCTCATCAGCTCCCTGACCCGGTGGACATCTCCCCACCTCCCCACTGAAGCATATAAGTTTGAGAGCAAGACGTAGTTCCCTGAGTGGTTTGGCTCGAGCTCAAAAAGTTTCCTCGCAGCTGTCTCCCCAAGATCAACCCTTCGCTGGATACGGCATGCATTGAGAAACGACCCATACACCCCGGCGTGTGGCTCCATTGGCATCTTCTGTATCAACAGCTCTGCCCTCTCGAGCTCACCGACTCGACCGAGCAAGTCCACCATACATGCATAGTGATCGACCATGGGGTCCCTAATGGATTCAAAGACTTCACGTCCCTCTCTAAGTAATCCCGCGTGGCTGCATGCTGTTAAGATGCCCGTATAGGTCACATGGTTCGGTTTGAAGCCTCGAGCTTTCATCTCAGATAACAGTTGCAGAGCCTCCCAGCCATGCCCATGAGCTGCTAATCCAGTGATCAGAGTATTGTATGATACCACATCTTTTGTTCCCATTTCTTTGTAGAAAACTCTTCGAGCATCATCCATCCTCCCGCATCTTGAGTACATGAATATTAGAGAGTTGTAGCCCGAAATGCCTAGTTCGATCCGATTGTCGTTCACAAAATTCACGACCCAATTGCCAGACTCCATTGCCCCTAGGTGTCCACACGCTGAAAGTACACTCGAGATCGTGACCTCATTGGGTTTCAGGAATACTCCAACATTCGAAGCGGTCATTTGTCGGAAGAGCTGTATCGCGAGGGCGGATTGCCCATTCTGAGCGTACCCACTGATCATAGTGTTCCAAGAGACCACATCTCTCTCTGGCAATGGCATTGTATCGAAGAGCTCCCTGGCTGAGACCAAATCGCCCTCCTTGCAATAAGCCGAGATCATGGCATTCCATGTGACCGTGCTCCTTCCATCCCTCAATTCATCGAAGATCTGTCTAGCCTTTGCGATGCTCCCGCACTTCGCATACATATCAAGAAGTGCTGTTTTCACGAAAAAGTTCGAGCCTGGACATCCCTGGTTGAACCCAAGCCTCTCAATGAGCGAGGCAGCAAGGGAAGCATCCCCACGAGCTGCACACGACGAGATGACAGCAACCAAGGTGGTATCATCAGGCTGAAAACCCGAACTCGCCATCCCGTCGAACAGCTTCAGGGCCTCGTCATGGAGCCCATTCTGAGCGTATCCTGAGAGCATTGCGTTCCAAGAGACCACATTCCGGCGAGGCATTTTATCGAAATACTTTCTCGCACTATCCAAGTCCCCCGTTTTAGCACACCCAGCCACCATAGCCGTCCAAGTGATGACATTTCTACACGGCATTGTGTCGAAGAGCTCTCGCGCTCTCTCCCCGAAGCCCCACTTCCAGTACCCGGAGATCATCGAGTTCCAGTCCGCAGGGATCCTCTTCTCGGGCATTTCATCGAATATGCGCCGTGCATCCCCAACGGGGCCGGCCTTGGCGTACGAGGTCATGACGGCATTCCGAAGGTAGGCATCTCGATCAAGGCCCAGCTTCACGGCATGGGCGTGGACCTGCGTCCCGACACGACTGCTTGCGGACTTCATCAGTGTGAGGTAGGAGGAGGCGTCAGATCCGGATCCCACTGAACAGGTGAAGGATGTGGCGGTGGGCGCCCGGGTGGAGGCAGACGACGGGGAGGCCGGGCCATGGGGCGGGCCCGAAGATGAGGCTGACGCAGCGTGGCGGCTTGTGCAGAGGGCGGGGAGGAGGTAGAACCACCGGTGATGGGCGTGGAGCCGAGCGAGGTGGCGGAGCTGGGCGATCTTCTTGTGGCTGATTGTCAACGCTCCGTTGCCCAGATGGGACATAGAACCGGTCCTACTGACATAAACGACCGTCGCATGATAATGTCTCGGCAAACATCGTAATGTTCCAGTCCTACTACATATGGTTCAAGAAATGTGGGACCTTATTTTTCAGAAATCAATAAAATACGATCTTCGGTCCCCGGCCGGTGAGACACGGCATGTTCGCGCTCCATGCAAGTATAGCCCTCGCTGAACATGGATGTAAAGCAAATTGCTTGTTTTCCACGGTAATAGCAAAGGGCGGACCCCGAACTAGTGCAGCATCATACTTCTTACTCGTAGTGCTTATTACTAACTAGGATACGCTAGCTTCGCTGTGATCGAGTCGACTAAATCCCGACTACAGGCCTAGATTAGTTCGGTCTTCACATATCATCAGTCCACACAGAATATAAGGGGGTGCTACAAATGCAACACATGTAGAGAGAGCAACGGACATGACAGTATTCAGTAATCCACCCGTTAAGTCAAGTAGCGGTGCCTGAAGCCATGCATCTGCCTGAGTTAACTTTTTACCTATATACTTGTTTCTCCAAGAGATGCTATAATTAATTAAGAATGTCTTTTTTTTTTTTTTGGTAACAACCGATCGAATAAGTTCGGTCCACACTCTTTCAATGCCGTGGAGAAGCTTTTGCAGTATGTGGTGGGGATAGGTCGATTGAGGTTTGGTGTGGGGATCCATCTATCCATCCCCTAATTATGCATTCCTCAATGACATTGATATGATCTCAATCTATCCATCTATCTATTCAAATTTGACAATTGGTAGTGGCAGGAAGAGAGAAGCAGATAAGGTTGATTTTGGTAGTGTCGAAGTAAATGATAACGACCAATAAAAGTGATGATTCAGTGGTAAACAGCTCACTCCTTTAAGAAGAGGAATACAAGTTCGAATCCCGAAAATGCACTTGTTGGGAGGAAGAATAATCTTTAACGTTCGATCTCCCGACTTAGTCAGACTTCATTGGACTTTGGATACCAAGATACACGCCGAAAAAGAGAAGAAGTAAATGATAACGAATGAATGCCATGGAACCTGTCCCCTTTCGAATATTTGACCTTTTTCTTTTTTCTTTTTAATGACTCTTTTTCTTATCCATTCCATCACTGCCGGAAGCTGCTCGTAAAGTGAAGAGCTGTACTTGCTATACAACCTTACTATTGACACTACATATGCCAAACACTCTATGGCATTAGTATATTAGCACACGTAGAGCGTAAAAGCCTCGCTACAAGTGGTTGAAACTTGAAATAGGGTTGACAATTCACCTAAATTTCGTTTTTCCCGTTTTAATCCTCTTTAATTGATTGAAATGATAGATAGCTCACAAGCGTGCGCTTACGGAATTATATTGATGGGCTCACCAATAACTACTTCAACAGTCTCTCTGAGTAATTCAGAAAGAGCGGACGTCCATTATTCAAATAATGAGGTTACAATATCCCTATAATTTATGCGCTCTTTCCTCTTAGAATGCGCCCATACAGTAGTAGTAGATACATATATTCACATCTCTTTAACCATCCAGACGTCGCAGGCCCCCATCAAGACCCGAGTCCGAAGCAGAAGCATGTGTATACTTTATAAGCAGTCCGATGTTCGGTCAAAATCCATTCTTCTCCTTCCGCATTGACTAAAATGATGAATCTCTCTTCCACATATACATAATGCTGTTATAATAATTCATAAAAGTAGTCAATGAAGTGACCTGATCAGATCCAAAAAAAAGAAGAAAAGTAATCGTGCATCAACATGGACTTGGTGATGGTCATCATCATCATGCACGCCTTCTGCCAAAAAACCAGAATAAGGCCTGAATTTTTTTTGAATAACAATAATAATAATAATAATAATAAAGTATCCCATGGGATTTGCCACTTCCACGTAATAAACCCGAAAACGGCCTTCCCTTCCAGTCCCATGTGATCGGGCCGCCTTGGTCTGGATATGCAGACCAAACAACGAACATCTCATCCCACCCTCCTAATATATATGTATATTATGGTACCATGAATTTGTTTGGTTTCTCATTTCTGCGTGCAATGCCCCCAATTATTATTATTTTTTCCAGTTATGATTGATCCACCACAGCCTAATAAAACAGAGGAAAAAAAATCAATAACCTCTTGATTGAAGTGGTAAACAACATCAATACTCACGAGGAGGACAAATCCCAAGAGACGTACTTATTGAAAGAAGGAGTAACATTTATAAAAGTATGTGTGAGAATTTATTATTAAATTGAAGAAGAAGATAAAAAATAATGAATATATTGTTGAATTAAGGGAATAATGATGAATAGTTGAGAGAATTAGTATTAAAATTTTTAATTATAATGTGGTTAAAAAAATATATATGAAAGTTATTATTATTATATTGAAGAAAAAGATAAAAGAAGATAATAATTGTGTTGTTAAATTGATAAAAATGTAAAATAAAGTTAAGTTATACTCCATAATTAAACGTAGCATAATTAATTTTTAGGCAATAGCCATGTATTACACAGAGGCTTGTGTGTAATGATTGATCCAGCACGGCCTAATAAAAGGCAAAAACAAAAAGTGCGAAACAGTCTTGTTAATAAATATCGAGTTAAGAACATTAATAGTGCGTTTGATTTCAGAATTAAAGTTTTGAATTTATAACTTTTATTTTGATTGTGGAAAAATATAAAAAAATATGGGTCCTGTGGACCCTATTAATTTTGTTATGTAGTGTATGAGATTGTATATTGAATAATATATGGAGCCCCTAGTTAAAATTAAAATTTTAAACCGCGACTCCAAAATCAAATGGAGCGATTTTTAATTAGATTAGATCTATGTCATTGCACTACACGTCCCTCTTTTCGCCTTCATCCGATTTTCATTATTCAATTAGAGATTGCAAACAAGAAAGGTCACATGCAGAGAAGACATGCATAAATAGAGAGCTGTTTTCTGTTTTTTTGTGTGTTTTCTTTTTCTCCATTGTCGTGGTTTGGACTTTGGAGGTTTGTTTGGAGAACTGAACGATGAAGACAGAAAAGTGAAAAGAACAGAGGCTGGTTTCTGCATGGGATATGGGCTATGGTGTGAGAAAGCCTCCACTCCCTTTCACATGGTTTTACTAATATATAAATAAATGATAATTAGGTTAATTAATCAACAAATTAATTGTTTTTTTCTTTTGGATAATTAATGGATTAATTTTGACTGTTGACCGATGCCTAACTTCTTACCCAACGTCCGCATCCGCCGTGTCTTTTGCATTTTAGGATTTTCCATTCATTCTCTTTTCCAAATCAGGAAAATTGTCCCGTAATCCCGTCTCGTCTCGTCAAGTGACATCATAAGATATGATAGTAGATAAATGTAAATGTAACCACATAAATGATGTACCCTAATTTGATGATCGCCTAAGATCTTGTAGCTGCAAATAGTACGTGCAATCTATTTGATATGGACATTTACTACTCGTTATTTGAAATTTCAAAGGAAAAAAAAGGGCATCCCATCCCATGCATCCCGTGAAAAATCTGAAGCAATAATTATGGGGAATCAAAAAAAAAAGGGATAAACATTGGAAAAATATTTATGCGGGGAAATTTATTGCTATTATTATCTAAGCTTAAAAGGAAAATTATTTTCCTTCCATAAAATAAAACAAAAGAAAAAGGAGAAAAACAACAGGTAGCTCGAGCAGTAATAAAACCTCAAAAGCAGTCCGAATCGGACCAAAGCCGCCCAACCCGGATTCACGACGAGCCAAACATGACAGGGTTAATAACAATATATATATATATATATATATTTATATATAAACGGATCGCATTTTAATAATTTTTTTATTAACCTAAAAATACAGAAACTTTCTATTAGATAATAATTCTAGCACGATGTTAAATTTTTTTCGTTAATTTGGATGGAATCGAGACCGCAGAATATGCCGACTATCCCAATCGGGAGGAGAGCGTCAGTGACACCAATCAGAGGGTGGTGGCCGAAATCGAGGCCTCTATGCCTCAGAATCGGGATAATCCTCAAATTAGGATTCTTTTGATTTCGGCGAATGGAGCCACAACCCTGGCCATCACTCCCGATTGGAGTCGCCGACGTCTTCTGTGGCCTTGATTCCGTCCAAATTAAGGAAAAATTAGAGTTCGTGCTAGAATTGTTTATCTAATCGAAATTTTATGCATTTTTAGGTTAAGAAAAAAAATCATGTTAAAATTACCAAAATATGAAAAAATTATATATATATATATATTTTAGTTATTAACCCAACATGGCAATAAATCAGCCCCGACGAGGAGAGAATCCCGAGTCTGGCGAGATGCAGTCCTTCCCATTTCCGTGCTCCATCGGAATCCGCCCGCATTCCTCGATACTTTCCCCATTCGCTGCCGCGGCGTGGTCGGAATTGAAATTCGAATCTCTTTCCCCGTTCAATTCAACTGTTCATTTCACGCGCCAACGAAAACCCTAGCCCCAAAAAATAAAAAATTCTTTTTTTTCTTGTTATTTTTTTAAATAAAAAATTTCCGCTTCTTCTTCTTCTTCCTCCTCTTCTCTCTTTCCCATTCAGTATTGCCATTGCTGTAGACCTCAGAGGGGGAATCAGATCTACTTCGTCTCCATCACTCTCGCCACCATTACCGTCCATCACTCCCCCCTCTGTACAGTGGCTCATGTCCTTATCTGTCTGCAGCGTTAGCACTGTTCACGAGTGATTGATTGAGCCGTAATCATTCATTCTGCTTCCACAAGCTCGTCCTCTCTGTCCGTTTGCTTTTTTCTGGGCGAATGAGAGTGCGTATGGGAGCTTGAAGCAGCGGCGGGACAATGTCGGAGTTGAGGGTTTCCGATCCCAGCAGGCTTCACTTGAGGCGGGAGCTCACTCAAATCCGGAAAGCGGCGAGGGTGTTGCGCGACCCTGGCACTACTTCTTCCTGGAAGTCACCTCTCAGTTCCTCCAGATCCATCGCTCCTCCTCCTCCTTCTTCGGCTGCTTCTGCTCGGAGGAGCTCAGCCAATGACGGCGGCAGGGCGGCGAACGGCTGGGGCGGCAACGCGGAGGGTGAGCGAGTCGAGAGCGAGAACAGGGTGGGAAAGGATAAAGAGAAGCCGGTCTTTTTGTACAATTGGAAGGCTCGGAGATTTTCCGACAACGCTGCCGCCAATGATGAGGCTGAAGACGGCGATCAGTCCTCCTCGTCCTCCGACTTGGCCCCGGGAGGCAGCCTTGGTGACAGCCACAGCGACGCCCACAACAACAGCTCGGCGTCCACCCTCTCCAGGCGCAGAGATGCGAATCTCACAGTTCTCGGCACTCCCTCCATGAAGAGGACGTCGGGCGTCAGGAAGCGGGGCAAGAAGCTGAATCCGCATCTGGATGCTTTGACTAATTATGCAGCTCGCAAGGGCGAGGACATGTTCTTGGGCCACGTTCGGAGCTCAATGACTGCGAGAGCTCGGTTAAATGGAAATGGTCATCCTTCGGTGACTCTGAGCTCTGTCGATCAATCTGATGATGATACGGAGGAGTACTCCAACTCAGAGGACATAAGGCGGGTTTCCGGGGCATCTCCACTGCTCTTGAAGTTCAAGCACAAGAACTGGACCCACTCGTCCTCCAAGTTCCTGAGGACCTCCAGGAGAGATGACTCTTCCTATACCTACAGCACCCCTGCATTGTCCACTAGCTCTTTCAACAGGTACCGGAACCGCAATCCCAGCACAATCGGGTCTTGGGACGGGACTGCAACTTCTGTGAACGATGGCGATGACGAGTTTGATGATCCTCTGGATCTCCCAGGCGGGCAGGGATGCGGGATCCCGTGCTACTGGTCGAAGAGGACCCCGAAACACAGAGGGATGTGTGGAAGCTGTTGCTCTCCTTCCCTTTCGGACACACTGAGGAGAAAGGGAAGCAGCATACTTTGTGGGAGCCAGTCCATGTACAGCGTTAAACGGAGATCTTTATCTGGGTCCGCGAAGCGCAGCAGGATTGCCTTGAAAAGTTCTCAGGGTGTTCTGCCTTTGCTCACTAATAGCGGTGATGGCAGAGGAATGTCCTCCATTGGAACAGGGAATAGTGACGATGAGCTTTCCACAAACTTTGGGGAGCTCGATTTGGAGGCCTTGAGTAGGTTGGATGGTAGAAGGTGGTCGAATTGTCGGAGTCAAGACGGGTCCGAGATTCTGGCTCTCAATGGGGATGGAGAGGAGGACAGCATGCCCGAAAACAGTAGAAGCTTAAGTCAGAAATATAAGCCCATCTTCTTTAATGAATTGATTGGGCAAAACATCGTCGTCCAGTCTCTTGCCAATGCTGTTTCGAGGGGAAGAATTGCCCCTGTATATCTCTTCCAAGGTCCACGAGGCACTGGAAAGACTTCCACAGCCAGAATTTTTGCTGCAGCTCTGAACTGTCTGTCTTCAGAGGAGAGTAAGCCTTGTGGATACTGCAAAGAATGCACAGAATTCATCTCAGGAAAGAGCAGGGATCTTTGCGAAGTGGATGGGACCAATAAAAAGGGAATCGATAAAGCCAGATGCCTTCTCAAGAACTTGTCAGTTAGGCCACCGGTACCATCAGCATTTTCACGGTACAAGGTTTTCATCATCGATGAATGTCATCTCTTGCCCTCAAAGACATGGCTGACCTTTCTCAAATTTGTCGAGGACCCGCCTCGGCGAGCTGTTTTTATTTTCATCACCACTGATTTAGACAATGTGCCCCGGACGGTACAATCCCGGTGCCAGAAGTACCTATTCAGTAAAATCAAGGATAGTGACATAGTAAGCAGGCTAAGGAAGATTTCTGCTGAGGAGAATCTGGATGTAGAGTCAGATGCATTGGATTTGATTGCTTTGAATGCGGATGGTTCGCTCCGAGATGCTGAAACTATGTTAGATCAGTTGAGCTTGCTGGGCAAAAGAATCACCACGTCTCTCGTAAATGAACTTGTGAGTTCCCTCGTCGCAGAATATGAACAGGAATTGATTTCTTCTGCAATAGCTGTTTTTCTTCCTCTTTCTTTCCTTTAAAGGATACGATGACCAGTATTATTTGGGTGGTCGGTATCAAAGGTTTTGCCTAATCTAACATGTGGAAAATGCCCCCCTTTTTTGTAGGTTGGTGTTGTTTCAGATGAGAAACTATTGGATCTGCTAGAGCTAGCCATGTCCTCGGATACTAAAGAAACAGTGAGAAGAGCTCGGGAGTTGATGGACTCTGGGGTTGATCCATTGCATCTGATGTCTCAGTTGGCCAGTCTCATCATGGACATTATTGCTGGGACTTACAAAATGAGTGCGTCAAACTATAGTGAACCACTTTTTGGCGGGCGAACCTGTAAGTGACATCTACACTTCTTGTGCTACTATTGAATTCAGATTAACAAATTTCTGAGCTTGAGATGAAAAGGTTCTGGTTGCTTTTTCAATGTTGATGATAGCTTGATGGCGTTAATATGTCCGTAACAAAGAGTAGCTTAATATTAAGCTGACTTTGGGTTTAATTTCTATCTTTTGCTGATGCTGCTTGAATGCTCAAGTTCCCCATTTTTGTCATACTTTCTTCTGTGGTTGATTTCGTGCTACTTTAGATGAATCAAAAAGTCTTTTGGCTTATTAAATGTTCCAGAATTTGCTGGTCCACTAGTAGCCTGGTCTTAATCAAGCAATCTTGGCTTAGTGCTCTTGGTGACCTTGTTCTGTATTGCAGTGAGCGAAGCCGAGTTGGATAGATTAAAGCATGCTCTGAAGCTTCTTTCTGAGGCTGACAAGCAGTTGAGGGTTTCAAGTGAGCCCTCAACATGGTTCGCTGCAACATTGTTGCAGCTTGGTTCAGTACCTTCACCCGAAATTTCTCAGTCCAGCAGCAGCCGAAGGCAAAGCTCGAGAACAACAGAGGAAGACCCATCTGGTGCCTCAAGAGAATACATTTACAGGAGGAAGTCAGATGGTCCTCTAAAGTCTGCTTCTCCTGCTGCCTTACTCAAAGAATTCAATGGAGATAGCCACCAAGGAAATGTTTCGTCGCAAATAGATGATTTTATTTCCAAATTGAAGGCCTCACATGAAGAATACGTGAATGGCTGTAACTCTGACGCATCCTTCGATGATATAGGCAGAAGTAATGTATTTAAATTCTCAAACTTTGAGAAGTTGAATAATATATGGGAACAGTGTATAGAGAGGTGCCATTCAAAAACACTGAGGCAGCTGCTACACGCCCATGGGAAGCTTGTTTCCATTGCTGAAGCTGAAGGTAAGCCTATGAGCTTTCAACTCTCTTTTTCCACCTCTACATCATGCCATTAGTCTTATTCTGTGATCATATATATAGATATATATATATATATCTCTTTTGGAACAAGTCATAATGACATTTTAAACTGAACAAATTGTCAGTTACACTGTGCTTCATAGTGACATTTCTTCATTGCATTAAGGCACGAATGGGGATAACGATGGCTTTCAACAGACATGAAATATAAGAGTCGTGGGGATCTTACACGGATCATTATAGTATTTTCAGATGAATTCATTTTATTTTTATCCCGTCTGATTCAAGAATTCAGGAAGATCCAGTAAGTGGTTTGTTGCCTGAAAATTTATGAAAGGAAATGACTGGATGGGTTTGTCGAATAATATAGGAACCACAAACAGTCTTGTCAAAGCTATCAGACTACTTTGGTTGATTTGGTTGACCATCACCTTTGAGTCGACAAAGAGCCATATCTTGTCATATTACTTCAGCCAGATACACACTCACATGCACACATCCATTTTTTAATTTAACGCTGCTATCCCATACAGGTATTCTTGTTGCATATATTGCATTTGGGGATAGAGATATAAAGTCCAGAGCTGAGAGGTTCTTGAGCAGTATTACTAACTCGATTGAAAAAGTTGTGAGGCGAAATGTTGAGGTCAGGATCATTCTCCTCCCCAGTGGCGAGAGCCTACTAACGAATGGAAGTTTGCTCGACTCACCAGAATTGAGTAAATCCGAGACAGCTCTGGCCACCAGGAAAGAAAGGAGAGATGCTCATCATGAGTCGCTGAAAGTTTCGAGGGGAAGCTTTAATGATGTGGAAAGTAAGTTGAAAGGAGGAAAGCTTGATGATGGTAGGAATTCTCCATTGCTGGATGGAACCCACCAATCAAATCAAGGAGTATCGAAGCCGATGGCTGAAGAGACCGATGAGACAAATCAGAAGAGGGAGGAGATTCCGATGCAGAGAGTAGAGTCAATCATCAGAGAGCAGAGGCTAGAAACTGCTTGGTTGCAAGCTACAGAGAAAGGAACTCCTGGCTCATTGAATCGACTGAGACCTGTAAAGAACCAAGTCTTACCTCAAGAAGGCAGTTATGATCAGCATCAGATGGAGTCGGTGACTTCAACAGCCTTATCTTCTCATAACTGGGAAGACGAACTGAATCACGATCTGAAGGTTCTGAAGATTACTGATGGGAAAACACCGCAGAAGGATAATGCGACTAAAACTCATTACCCAGTATCTCCAAGCCTGTTACATGACAGCAACTTTGCAGGAACCTTCAATATGGAAAGCCTGTAAGTTATCTTCGTATGATCAGCTATTTCCTTCCAACTGTTATCCTACTGCTTTCATTGTGTGCAAATATGAATCTACTTGCAAATTTGAATATCACTTTGAATGCTTATCAGCTTATGTGGAATGATTTGCTTTGTCGAGAGCTCCATACTCTCTAAACAGCGTTTTACAATTCCCATGAGATTGGCACGTACATTTTGCATTTTAAGTAAAATCAAATCATATCGTGCAATCTCATATTTCGCCGTTTTCTTTAGGGTGTATGAGTCTACATCTGGAAACGAGGGCTGTGGCGCACTGTTCTGTTGGAACAAAAATAGACCTCACAAGAGGGAGAAGGTAGGCTTTGTTCGATCTTCCATCGAGGATGCTCGCTTATGGTATCATTGGATCCTGACAATCCTTTCCTCATTTTGCTTTTATTTGAATATACAGGCTAAAAGGACAGCAATTCGATCACGAAGGCATGGACGGTTTTCATTGTTTGGCAGGTGCGTGAAGCCAAAGTCAGAAAGCAGACTGAGGAGACGAACTGTAGAGTAGCTCAGCGTATTTTCTCATGTAATTTTTCTGTATGTAACGTTTTCCAATTTGGCCATTGCTGAAAATGCGGATGAGCGAGGTATTTAATGTAAAGGTTCGGCAATCAATCCGATTTCCACAGCTAAGCTTGTCACCTTTTTACTTTTTTAAATGAAACAAATAAAATCTGAAAGGATAGATGATAGCTTATAAGGCTCTTGGCGCGGTCGACCCATTGGGAGCTTTGTTCAGCGGAAGTTCTGTATGTCAATCTTGCTTCTTCGGTTCGATGGACAGTGGCTTTACCTAGCTGTAATTTTCATAAACAGCACTGATCAATTTGAACCGCTAAAATTGGTCAATCTTCTGCCTCAGTACAAGGAAAATTTTAGTTTGTCAGTTCCAATGGCTGTACAAACTTGACGAACATGTGAAACTTCTGCTGCGCTTATTTCTTAATACAGTTGTGTAAACAATGTGAAGGAGAAGAGTGCAACTTTTCAACTTCTTTAATTGCCTGATACAAATCGAATGATAAAAAAGACGAAGACCGATGGCATGGAACGTTATACTCCAGAATTCATACTCACAATCCTCTCTGCAAGCAACAAATCATCAGGGGTAGTAACCTGACAAGGCAGAATCAAGTGGGTCAGCTGGTGTGTTCCGAAAGGCAAAAAATTTCAGATGTAAAGGGAATCAACAGAGAAGTTGGGTACCTTGATGTTGGTGTAAGATCCTTCAGTAATGTATACGGGATGTTTAAGGTATTCCACAATCGACACATCGTCAGTGACTTCAAGACCTTCCCTGGATAAGCAAAGTACATTTCTTAGGATGATACAGGTAGATTACTCCTTCAAAAGGGGTAAAAAGATAGTATGTTGAGCAAAGTTTATCTTGGGCTTTATGGAATGAATCATTGAATACCTATTGACCAACTCGAAACCCCTCTTAAGCAACTCAGGTTTGATGACCTGCGTTCATAGAACGGAGGGTGCAGAACAGTCTTAGATCACTAAAAAGTTTCTCATCCAGATGACCCGTTTAGATTTATATCCTGCGGAAAGGTTTACCTGGGGCGTCTGCATTTCCCAAAGTGTTTTCCGGTCCAGAGTTCTCACAACAAAAGATTCACTATTAGCCTGTACAGATTCAAGAGCAGATGCTGTCATTTGACAATTTCAACAATCATCAGCAATAGGTTGATAGCATGTGATCGCATTTTATCATCAACTCTCAGACAGAACACAAAAATGTTAATAATTTTTCGGACTGTGATTAAGAGAACAAAATCACCGTTGATTCAAAGTTGGAATGGAATAGCTATTGATGCACCTCTTTGATAGTAGCTTTGACGGGCACACCAAGAACTGCAGCTCCATTTACCCAGGCGTCTTTTAGTACCTAACACCAAGCAACTGATATACTTAAATACCCAATTGCATAATTATACCTTATTACATAGTTCGAGGGGCCTAGCTACCTAAAAAAAGATGATAATGAACCGAATGAGAGGAGGTATTATATGACTAAAGACAAGTATATCGCGCTTATCTAAGACTGCAAATATTTTAACAATGGAAAAGGTCTCCGTGTCATACTTCAAAAGAGACAGTGAAATTGAACTACAAACTGAGAAAATCTCAGTAAGACCTTTTCTATATCTCCAGCTGACACGAGTGGTCTTGCAGAATCATGAACACAAACAAGCTCGGATGTCGTATCAACAGCCTGCAGATAAATATAAAAGTTAAAGAGTGCATACATCAACTTAGCAATGACTTGTAATTCTAACCGAAGTGTTTACTACAGAGGAAATGCAATTAAAGCAATTTAAGGACACCAAATAAATGAAATGAAACCTGAAGTGATTCTTATACCTGAAGTCCATTGAACACAGAATCCTGTCTCTCTTTGCCAGGCAGTGTAAATTTGATATCCACTTCAACCTTCTCCTTGGTGTCTGAAAGGTAGCGAAAAGTTGATCATGAACCTTAACTCATGAATCCCGAGGAGAAGAGGAACACAGAGACATAGGGAGAGGGACAATATATTTTTAACCTTCGAAAACGTCCTTGTAGGATGGATCGCAAACAACAATTATCTCCTTCACTTTGCCCATGAGTGAAAAGGTATAAAAGCTGCAAGACAAGGACATCCCGATAATATATTAGTTGATTTGGTAAGGGTGGGCGGCTTACACATAAACTAAAAGAAAGGTGTTCACTCTTCACGCATCCATATACCTATAAAGAGCAATTGGCTGTCCCAGAAGGGGAAGATACTGCTTCGGCATGCTCGCCTATCCTCACAAACAGAACAAACCCATCATCTGGAAGATCAGAAAACAGCTGACTGGAGAAAATAGCAAAGAACAAAAGATACACAACGGTACACCGCTCACACACAAGAAAATTACTTGGGTAATGTCCCAAAATTATTAAGATCGGATTCATGTATGCGACAATGGGCTCTAAAGTGCCTTCAACAGCATACGACTCGACTCACCCAATTTGTTTCAAGAAATCCATTATTGAGTGTGAGACAAAATCGAAGAAGGAAAAAGGACTTACACCCATCCGCTTCCCCTTTCCTCCAGCCAAAAGAATGACAGACACACTCTTGTCTCTCACCACCACCGATCCCTGCATTTTTCAATAAAGAACCAAACTAGTCAAAGGAACTAATCATTGTAAGAACTCAAAGCAATTAGATAAGAATCATAATATGATTCACTGACATTGTCGTCTTCTGCCGAGCAGCTGATTTTCCCATATCTGGGTGTTCTCCGGGCACATGATATTCGAGCTGGAGCAATATCAATCAGATAAATCTATAGCCTCTGATATACACGAAGCAGACAATCGGTAGCGAATCAGGAAAAGGGATGAACTTGCCTTTGCCGGGCAACTGTAGGCCCATGACCGAATGCAGCGGATAAAGAGTATTGGCGGGAAGACCTCCATCTCTTCTTCTTCCATTGCCGCAAGTCCTGGGCGAAGCAAAAAGCCGGTTCTTCATCTTCATCATCGCCAACGTCTGAGAATAGGAAATGGCTCCGACTGCAGTCCCCGGCATCTCCCTCCTCCTCTGCGCAGCTCCAACTTCGGTCTTAGCAGCTCAGGCGAATGTTGATGATTGATGAGAGCGGAAGCATTAAGGAGAAGTGCGTGCCTCCACTACGGACAAAATATAATCTTCCCTCCTCTCCTGTCTTTGGCGTTTCCAGCCGGTTCGCTCGGGAAGACAGAGACCGGTTGACCTCTGTCTCCTTCCATGTCCAATGGTCCCCGGAGCCGAACCTGACCCATCTGTTAGGATAAATTTCATTTCACTCCCTGAAGTATGATGTTAACACCCCGTTTGATTTCGCAATCAAATTTTTAAAATTTTAACTATAACTTTAATTCTACTCATTAAACAACAAAAATTACCACTATAATTATTACTTTTTTCTTTTTTTTTTCAATTTTTTTAATCATTCAATTCAATTTTTAATATTAAGTTCTCTCAACTATCCATTATTTTTCCACAATTCAACAATACAATAATTACTTTCTCTCAACTATTCATTACTTTTTCACAATTTTTCTCATAATTCAACGATACAATCATTACAACCCAATTAAAATCAAAACTCAATTATACTTAACTCTAAAACCAAACACACAGTTTCACCCCACTTGATCCGGAGATTTACAGTTTCGCTCGATTGACACTTGACAGTGACATTTCGGCTCTCTTCTCGAATTGGGAATCCCACAGGCTAGATGCATCCAGAGGTGATCTTGCTTACAGGCTTATCCTTTGATAGTGGGTGAGCATCACTAAATTTTTTTAAAAAATCATTTCAAACTTCAAAGTTAAGATACTGATCGGCGAAAAAATTATGAGATTGACTAGCAGTAAATTGTTAATAAAATACTAATACTAATATTATTTATGAATACATTGGTGGGAGCTTTCCTGAATGTTTCGATTGCTTTGATCATTAGCTACGTGGATAACTTCGTATTACCATTGCAGCAAATTATAGAAATCTTGGGGAAAATTGAAACAGAACTTGAATTTCGGGGTGTACGTTATGGATACAGTAAACTACAGGGAGCGAAATGGTCATAATGGAAATGTTTGGGTTGAAAATGAAAGTTTCCTTCTTCTTCTTCTTTTTTCTTTCTTTCTTTTTTTCTTTTTTACGAAGGAAGCAAGAGAGAGGAGACTGAGGAACCTGGAAAAGCGCGGGGGGGGAGGCGAGAGGGAGCAGAGCTCTTTGGTTGGGACCAGCAATGGCGGAGGAAGCTCACTTTGAAGAAGAAGCACTGGAGAAAACGGTCTTGTCTCCGATACCCGAGTCCATGGAAGTCACAGCTGGCGCCGACTCTTCTCCCGGCGAGGGTTCCGAATCGGACTCCGACTCAGAGTCAGACTCCGACTCTGAAGCTAATGACAAGCTCCAAGTTCAAACCCTAGAATCTGAGCTCTACGACAATCCCTCCAACTACGATGCATACGTCCAGGTATGTGCTATAACCCCTGACATGCGCCGCAGCTCGGCATCTTCGTGTCGTGAATGTGTGCGAGTCCCTGTTGACAGGGGAAGCGTTCAAGTGCAAATTTAGAGTTCATTCAATTGGACGTTCCATGTCTTTTGAACCATAAAAGTTTGCGTTCAACTCTATCCAAAAGAATACTGTGAACGATGTCGTGCATCGTTGTATGGTGTCTGAGTATGCTGAACCGGAGATGCCTCTGTGATGGTCGATGTTGCAGTACGTGAAGCTTCTGAGGAGAATGGGTAATATCCAGAAGCTCAGACAGGCTAGAGAAGCTATGAGTGCCCTCTTCCCTTTAACCCCTACGATGTGGCAAGAATGGGCCCAGGATGAAGCTTTCTTCAATTCCGGGTACTCTCCTCTCTCGGTCTTCTCTCCCTTATGGTGTGTGCGTCGAAGTATGGAAGTGTTCTGATGTTTCTTAGGTTTCTTTTGCTTCTGCTCTGATCTTGCAGACCTGATGCCTGTCCTGTGATAGAGAAGCTTTATGAACGAGGGGTCTCTGATTATCTGGTTAGTTCAATAATCTTATAAATGTGATTTTGTTTGGTTTGTGTAATCTAAGCCCCGGGTAATGTCATCGGGGACACTCTTTTGGAGGAAAAGAGCATATTACAATTGTGATTTTACACAGATTATACAGTTTGCGATTGATGGAGATTGAACATCCGTGAGCGAGGTTTTAGACCGAGGATCAGTATCATTACTTCTATGGGTTTTGAAGTTATATGTTTGTTTTGTGAAGATAGCTTTTATGATGTACATGGGATTTTTTATTTTTGATGATTTGTCTTCTGTTAGTTGATTCTCCTGATGAATTCATTTACATAAATATGGATTATCAAGTTGTAATTGTTATTCTCTATTTGGTCTTTAATGCAGTCTGTTCCTCTTTGGTGTGACTATGTAAATTTTGTTCAAGAAAATGATCCTTCAGTTCGTGAATGTTCACCTGCTGGCATATCGAGGGCAAGAAATTTATTTGAGCGTGCTATTACTGCGGCTGGCTTGCATATGACTGAAGGCAATAAAATATGGGAAGCTTATCGCGAATTTGAGCAAGCCATATTACATACTATCGATGAGTCTGATACTGAGGTGAGAATATTGTGTATTATCTGTACTCTGGAAATTTGGTTGTTTGTTTTACCCTCTTCTGAGTTTTGAAGGTACATTGGGTATTGGAGTCATCTTGCCAGTTAGCAACTAAACGATATTGTTCTAGTAATTTATGAAATGCATTTTATTAGTTGAGAAGTATAACAAATTCTCCAGTGAAACTTTTGGCTGTTGTTTGGTAGAGTTTTATGGTGGCTTCAATCTGCTGTAAACTGGATATATTATGATTATTTCTTTGAAGATAGGAAGCAACTGCCTTTTTCTTTTTTCTTCCCCCTCTAAATTCATTTATTCTCTTATATTTGGACATTTGTTCAAGATGATTGACTGATATGAACAGCCATTTTCTCATGTTGGTTCAAACTTAATGTCATTTGCAGTCGAGAAATTTGTTGCTTCAGAAGAAAATTACTAGAACATTGATAATTTGAAATTTAATAACTTAGACAAGTTTGTTTCTTATCTTCCAGGCTAGAGAAAAACACGTTCAGCGTATCCGTAGCTTATTTCACCGTCAATTGTCCATTCCCCTTGTGGATTTGGAGTCTACTCTTCTTGCTTACAAAACTTGGGAGGTGGAGCAGGGGAATGCTTTTCTTCTTGAATCTGCTGAGCTGGATAAAATATTTCCTCACGTTTCTTCTGCATACAAGAAGGCTGTTGATATGTTTCATGTCCGTGCTCAATTTGAAGAGAAGATATCTCAGCAGGATTTATCAGAGACTGAAAGACTTCAACATTATCTTGTATGCTGATCTCACACCAATCAAAACTTATCCTATTAATTGCAATATAACATTATCCATTTTCTCTTACTCGAGAAAATTGTATATTTTCACTTTAGGGCATATTTACTTCTTTTTCTTGCTTTTCTGACCGAGATTGCTCGATTCAGGTCTACTTGAAATTTGAACAGTCTATGCAAGACCCAGCACGGGTCAATGTTCTATTTGAGCGGGCTGTTGCAGATTTTCCTATATCGGCTGATCTATGGCTTGATTACACTCACCACTTGAACAAAACATTGAAGGTTTAATTTAATTGATCTCTTAAATTTTTCCATGAACGATGATCAGTTTCAGCCCATGTTACAGCTATATTTTGTTTTTTAGGTGGGTAATATTGTGAGGGATGTTCATTTGAGGGCCACAAGGAACTGTCCCTGGGTTGGCGAGCTTTGGGTTAGATATCTACTTTGCTTGGAGCGTTGTCGTTCTTCTGAGACCGAGATATCTGCTGTATGTATCAGTTTGTACCTTTATATATCTGGGCTTGCATATCTCATTAGTATGATTTGATACTTGACATGACGTGGCAATTGCTGAGATGGGTTAGAAGCTGGAATTTATTAATGTGTTAGATGAATGAAATCTTAATGCTAAGTTGGACTGGTCTGTTACGCTGCATTCATTGTATGGGCACAGAATAGTTAAATCTGGGGATTATTGCATGCCAGATTGAGAACTTCACATTGTTTCCCACCTTTTAGAAAAGTGCAATATTTACATACATAATTGATTTTTTTAATATATATATATATCTTGCCTCTATTTCTAGCAGAATTCATACTGAAAAATTATTTTAGGACATTTGAGCATTCGTTAATGCAGAAGACTTTTTTCTTCTTTCTTTTTCCTTTTTCTCTTTTGAAGAAAAAATAATGCAGAAGACGTTTGCAGCAGTAATTTGAACATAAGTGCATTCTGCTCGGTAACTTCTCAGTTAATGTCCCCTTCCTTTTCCTGCGTATTATTCTCCTTGGAATTTTATGTGCTGGAAATGCTTTAGATTCTCTCTTCTATAATTTGAGGAATCATGTATGCAGGCAGATGCATATTTTACTTGTTTGGTCTTGGCCTCCTTTTCCTTTTCCCCTTTCCCTATCATTGAAGTGGTGTACACATTATCATGCATCAAGATTTCCTTCTCATAGCTTTTGCTATTTTAAAATTCAGTTAGATGAATTGCGTTACTGTTCTTTGAACTGTCAGGTGTTTGAGAAGTCCTTGCAGTGTACTTTTTCAACCCTGGACGAGGTGATTATTATTATTCTCTTTCTAGTTATTTTACCATGCAGTAGTTTTATTTATTTATTTTAATTTATTTTATCTTTGATCATATCTCCTTTTGTGTTTCTAATGCTTTTACTTTTCCACATGATGCTTTTCCTTCAGTACCTGGACTTGTATCTTACTCGAGTCGATGGCCTGAGAAGAAGAATTTCATTTGCTGGGGAAGCTAAGGACCCCTTGGACTATATATCAATCCGAGAAACCTTTCAGGTCAGTTAATCACCGGCCTTCTATTGAATTGCTCTAATTAATAGGTCATATAGAACATTGTATGTTTTTATGGCCGCTTTCTAGTTTCTTTAGTACATTTCTCCATGTTCAATCTAAACGTCACCGCCCTGGCTTACAATTTAGAAATTCTCCCAATTTTAAGTGTCTGGATAGTCACTCATACCCAGTCTTTGGTTGCTCATGCAGCCACATGAGTCATCTTCAGTCTTATAACTAACCACGTTAAGGCTCTTAGCCGCAATTGCACCTTGCATTAAACCAAAATTGAGGCACAATATCTGCATAATGGTTATCAAAACTTTGGCACTTCTACTTGTAGCAGATACATAACTAAGGAGCAACAAAAATCATGCTGACTTACTGGGTTTAACTACTTTTACATTGTTTTACTTTCATTTCTGCAGAGGATGGCTCTGCTCTCAAAACCATCGTCACCTTTCCTTTTTTCCTCCTATATATTTTCCACATGCCTTCCCTATTGAATGTGCAGATTACTTTTTATATTAATTTGTAATATCTTCACCTTTAGCGAGCTTCGGATTACTTGTCTCCACACCTGAAGAATACAAAGACTTTGTTGCATTTGCACACTTACTGGGCTCGATTAGAGGCAAAGTTGGGGAACGATTTAGTTGCCTCTCGTGGAGTGTGGGAGAGCTCGCTCAAAATCTGGTTAGACTTTACTTGTTCTATATGATTGTCATGTTGATTTACCAACTTAATAGTTTATTATGTCTAAAATTGTTGTTTGCTGCAGTGGCTCCATGTTAGAAGCCTGGCAGGGTTATATAGATATGGAGATTGAATTCGGCAATATAAGTGAAGCCAGATCAATCTATAGGAGATGCTATAGTAAAAGGTTTCCCGGTACAGGATCAGAGGTAGACATTTTATTGTTATTGTTTATCGAATCACCTTTTATTTAAACTCTAAGTATATCGCATAGGTAGTCCATTGAAGATTCTTTTGCCATTTTCGTGCAGAGGAGTTCTGGAGATCAGAGGCATTTACATTTTACTTTAATTTGTTTCAACCTGTCTATCTTAACATGCTTATGCTTTCTTGGTTCCTCTTTAGCTCTCTCTCTCTTCTTCTCCCTGACTAGCCTCTCTTTAATAACCTTATGGCAATCTTTCACAGTCTCTACTCTGACAAGTTCTTATCAAGCCTTATGCAGTACTTTTTCCCCCTTAACATCGCATGATTTTACTCAGAACCTTATTGGTGTATCTTAATACTGGCTCAATTCCTTATATTTTAAACTATATTTTTTTGCTAAGCTGATACAAGGTCCTTCAATCCCTCTTTATTTCATTGTGGATTAGATGATACATTCACTTTCTAATAAACAGATTCATTCAGGAAATATGCCAATCATGGTTACGCTTTGAGAGGGAATTCGGGAAGTTGGAAGATCTTGACCATGCTGTACAGAAGGTGCGCATTACCCTATATGGTGCTGTGTTGTTTATAGCTTCATGGTTTATTCAATTAGAAAGCATTGCAAAAATTATTTGCTCGCTGTTTCGTGGAATGCTTCTCTTAATTCCAACCAAAAAAAAAAAAGTTTGCATAATGTTTTAACTGTTCAGGTGCTCAACTGATTCTGCTAGGTGACTCCACGCTTGGAAGAGCTTCAGTTATTCGCGGCGCAGCAGGAACTCAAAGTAACTGATCAGAAAGAAAATAACATCAAGAAAGGTATTCGTGAGAAGAGAAAGTCCACCACTGACATGACTGATGAAGAATCTCCTGTGAAGAGGCAAAAGGAGAGTACAAGGCCTAAGAAAACTAATGGAAATAATAAATCTCGACCAGAAAATGCAGCTGAATTAGGTGAAGATCAGGACAGCAAATCAAAAGCTGATGAAGCAGATAAAGTGCATGAACAAGGGAAGAAAGACACACACTCTGACAAGCCTAAAGTATTCACAGATCAGTGCACCGCATTTATATCAAACCTTGATCCTAAGGTTTGTTGGAAACACGACCTTCCTCTTCAAAAGAGAGAATACATGGGCAATACCTATTTTAGACATTACCAGCGTGATGTGAAGAAAATATTCTGATTATTTTACTTCTTTCAGACTACCAATAACCATCTTCGAGAATTCTTTACTGACGTCGGAGGGGTGACGGCTGTGCGCATTCTGCATGATAAGTTCACAGGAAAATCAAGGGTCTCTCTTTCTCCCTCCTCCTCTCTCTCTGACACATGTGCCACATACACGCATGCACACACATGCACACATACCCATATATACATATAAATACACTATCATGCTCTCTTCCACCCATCTCTAGAAAGGAATGTTTAAGAATGCGTTTGTTCTTGTAGATAATGCTATTCATTAGGCCATATAACTGACAATAGCGAACCGTTCATGATCATTAATGGAATGTATCTTTGAATTATTTCATCTGAACTAATGTTTGGATGTTTTGATAAATTTGTGAAGGGACTGGCCTATGTCGATTTTGTTGATGATGAACACCTTGCCGCTGCGCTGGCAAAGAATAAGCGGATGCTGCTAGGAAAGAAATTGAGCATTGCTCGTTCTAATCCAAAGAAAGGTCGGAAAGATTCTGCAGGTCATGGTAAGTCTGCATGTATTTTAGCACAGTGTCAGCTTAGATTTCTTTTGGAAAAAAATGCTCATCAAATTGTTTGGCTGTAGTACTATGATACCCTTTACGCTTACTTCGCAAATCTTTTGCTGCCCAGAGGATCTTGGTGGTCTCATTCAATATCTTAAGCCATAACCTATGTTATAGCATGGCACTGTATCGCTTTATAGATTGGCACGCCATGTAATCATCGGCTTGAAAGTAGGGGCTTGGTGCATTTTCTTATTTCTTTAGAACTCTCTCTCTCTCTCTCTCTCTCTCTCTCTCTCTCTCTCTCTCTCTCTCTCATGGATATTTTTTCCTGCGTGTTTTATATACAGGAGCAGCCTCAGGTGAGCAACCGGGTAAAGTCGGGAAATCTGCTTTAAATGATGCTGTGGAGACCTCCCAGGAGGAGCCAAGGTTACCTCCTAGACCCGAGTCTGCAGCACATAAGCGGGGACTAGAGGATGTCCCATTGAAAGGGAAAAACACTTTTGCGACGCCTCGAAGCGTTAAGCCGCTAGGTTGGTCTGCAAGTAAGCCTAAAACTACCAATGAAGGGGAAGAGGAGAACCCCAAGTCCAACGACGAGTTCAGGCAAATGCTTCTGAAGAAATGATGCTGTCTTGACCCCATTTAGCCTCGGAATGTTTCTCAGGATTGTTACATGCTTTATGGTGGATCTACTGAATTTTCGGTAAGGTATAGAAACACTCACTCTTGAGAATAATTAGAAGATCATCTCCAGACTTTCCACTGTACAACTCTCTTTGGATGAGATGAAGATGATCTTGAATTTTACATCCAATAGATTTGTCTCGTCCACCCGATGACTTCAGAATGCGATCATATGAACAGGGTAAGCAAGATACGTGCTCAGGAACAACCTCTTAAGGAGTAGGTGGCGTATGGTTTAGAAGTTTAAATCCCACTCCACTTCACTCCATTCTTCTCTCAATTTAATAATAATTACATTTTTTCTCTTATTAAATAATAAATTATCGTGCATATTTTTTTCTAATCATTATTACAATTAATTTTTTAATAATAAAATTTTCATATATTTTTACATCCACACATATATACATATTATTTTTTCTTTCATTTAATAATAAATTCACATTTATTTTTTCTTAAATGTTATTACAATTAATTTCTTAATAATAAAAATTTCAATCTTCTATTACTTATTTTGTCCAGACACGGGTGGAACGAAGTAGAATTGAAGTCATACTGCAAAATCAAACGAAATCGTTACATTCTCTCTCAAAAAATGACAATGTGAAATTTTGATATCATCATTTTCATTACCATTGAAACAACATTTTGAAAGTTGATCCAATGGGTGTTGGAGGATCCTGAGTTGTACGTGTCCTTGCACCGAATAGCTCTCTTGTATCACTTCGCAATATCGGACGAGTGAAAGTCAAACATACGAAAAAAAAAAAAGAATTTATCAAAAAAGGGTGTGGCGCATGCATTTGGCTGGTAATTAAAATATTTCAAGTTTGATATTCAGTAAGACTATCTTTGTCATTTTATTAGTTATTAAGATTTCATTTTATTGGAAGATTCACGGTTCTTTTTTGTAACCGAAAAAAAAAAAAATGGAAGTTGTTCCAAACAGCCGTTGGACTTGGCAATTCTCCGATGGGCCCAAAAGTCCAGGTGGCCCGCACACATAAAATTTGGGCCGAAAGCCCAATAAGCAAATCGGAAGTGATATGATTATCCGATTCATGGGAGACATCCTCTCTCTCTCTCTCTCTCTCTTTCTCTCTCTCTCTCCGTGGACGAGCATCCATTCTTGCGTCTGGTATTCAATCGACTGAGCTCTCGACGTCGGTCCTCGACCTCCATCAAACTCAATCTCCGGCTTTTTTGTCGAAGCTGTGATCTCTCTCTCTCTCTCTCTCTCTCTCTCTCTCTCTCTCTGTGTCGGTGCTGTATCCGTCGAGGATGCAAGGAGGAGAAGAAGAGCTCAGCATAGATGAGCTCGCCTCGAACCTCTCCATTTACAAGGATCAACTCCAGCAGGTACTGCTCCCTTCCTCTACTTTCTCTCTAACTCGCTGATCCTCCGTCTTATTGAATTCCCAACTTGTATGTCTCCTCGATCACACCGGCAGCTGAATATGCTTTTCTTGCCACTGTGGAATTCGCACCGCTAAAGCGATGTGCTTTTCTGGTGAATTCGGTTTTGCTATCGTGCTTTTTCCGCCGGAGTCGATTCTGTTTGCCCTGCGTCGATTAGTGATGACTTAGGGTTTTTCTCTGACTTAGGGTTGTTCGACTTGATTGATCTATTGGAGAGAATTAGGGTTTTCTTGAACTTTCTGTAATTATTTAAGATTGCGGGGAGGTGTTTCTGGCATTAGGCTTTGTTTCCAAGTGCATCAGAATTGGTAAAAAGGCTCAGCTTTTGAGAACCACTGGTAGTAATATGGTTCCTGCTGGTGTTTAGGGTTCTTTATTTAATATGGTTTTGACTGAAATCCTTCGTGTTTATGTTCAGCGTGACGCACAACGGTCATATGGGTGCATGGAGGCAGATGTAGATTGTTGGTTTACTTTTATCCAACTCTTGTAATGACTTGACACCACTTATGTTGGCAGGTTAGGCAGCTTTTGGCTGATGATCCTGGAAACGCAGAATATGCTGATATGCAAAAAGAACTTGCAGAGGTGGTGTGACGAACTATGCTGTTTTTCCTTTCCAAGTTTGAGCCTTTGTTTCGCAGTTGTTCGCTACTAAGATAATCCGTGTCATTTCTACCATTTTCCTGTCGTCCTCCTACTCAGAGCACATAAGATAGCTGAACCATATGGTTACCTCTTCTTTTCTTTCATCTACTCTCTTTCCTTGCGGATCTCTTGAATGTATTGCTCGCTGTTCAACAAGCAATACTATTCATCAGATTGTTGCTCCTCGGTGTTTTTGCTTAAACTTGTTGCAAGGTGAGGTTGGTTTTTCAAGAGCACTCAAGGCCAGAGGCAATGAGCTACTATGCAGTGGGGAAATAAGAATTTGGAGTTAGAAATTTTTTTTTAAATTTATTTGAAATGCGAATATTGGTGGCCATCACGTCTATGTTGGTTCCTTTGCAGGTCTGCATTGCCATGATGGACAGCCTGCCTCTCTTTCTCTTCCCTGATTTGAGATGTTCAAACTGAGATTCTAAGTTCGATTTTTCACAACGATTTGGCCTTTATAATATCAGCCACTAATCTTCATGGATTGTTCACCTTGTATGTTGCTGTGTTTGGAATGCAGGTAATTGCCTTAACGGAAGAACTTCTTGCAACTGCAAGACAGAATGAGATTTCTGCATCAGATATTGGTGCAAGTACCAGTGAATCTCTTGGCATATCCCAAACCGAGGGGCTGGTAAATAATAAATCAGTATGTCTTATTGTCTTAGAGCTTTCACTTTGTAATTATGGCCGTAACATTTGGTGACTACTGTAGCAAGGCATACTATGTCTGTGCTCTAAATTTTCAATTTTCTATCTGGCTTTGGTATATAAGTATCACCATTACGCTGCTTAAAATATATTCCGGAAAATCTTAATCTCGTGCATTTTAGTTTGTGTAGGTAAATAAATTGATCGAAAGATGGAAATCTTGGGCATTAGGCCTGCAAGATAATCGTAAAATTGATCTTTTATTTATTTTCATTCTTCTTTTTCGTGTTTGGTTTTTTCAAATATTTTCTTTGCATTGGCATGCTTGAATACTTCCCTTGAGTTAGCTGGAATTTTCTCTATTATAGATTAGTCACAGCAATGGTCTGTTTAGCATTCAGAATGTGCCGATAATAATGTTGTCCTCATTCTTACACAAACCTAATTATTGCCATGATGAAGCCAGTGGAAGGTTTTCCTGATCATCATGAGAGGTTTCCCATTGGATCTAAAGTTCAAGCTGTTTGGAGTGAAGATGGGGAATGGTATGCAAACCTTTGGATGACAATTTCTTCCCATTCTGATTAATCTTTTCATTTGCTTTACCCTTTGTTCTTTCTGCATTTGATTAGTTGAATTTACAGGTATGATGCAACCATTGAGGCTTACACTCCAAATGGATATTATGTTACATATGACAGTTGGGGAAACAGGGAAGAGGTAGGAAAAGCTTTAGTTTTTGACTTGTGCCACATGTCTATCTCGATGATTCATGTTGTCTCATGTTTGATTTATGTGATGTATTATGATGTGTGATTTGTGATATTGAAATCGACTTATGTGTTCTCATGATGAAGGATATTCAACCTGGCGGTGACAATGACATTATTGGGATTGACCCGAGTGCTTTTTCTTTCCTCAAGTAGCTCTATATATATGTCTTCTGCACCTGTTCTCTTATAGCCTTTCTGAAGGCCTTGGTCAGTAAAGTTTTTTATGTCAACACTCAAAACAGTATTCCATGATATTCTGTTTTAAGTAAGTAGGAAAGTCTGGCGTAGCGGAACTTCCCTTTTTAGATGGACATTGTGGTTGGAGAAACAAATTGATAAGGTCAGGGTTGGCTGTTTATTGATGATCTCCAGTTGCTTGTTTTGTTCTATATATTATGAAATCAATAATTTAATGAGGCCACCTACCTTGAATTTGCCACTAGTTTACTCAGCAGAGAGAGGCAGTAAGCTGCAAGTGTTATTAGTTGCTAAATTCATTGCCACATATCTGTCATGTGTATTGCCAATTAATGACCAGAGAAAGACTGTAAGCTGCGAGTGTTAATAGTTGCTAAATTCATTACCACATATCTGTCATGTGTACTGCCAATTAATGACTTGTTAGATTTTTTAAGTTTGGATTCTTCTGCATAAACTTATTATAGAAGTTTCTGAGCATGGATAGTCATGTTTGCTCTGATTTTTCTGGTTGAAGGTGGACCCTGATAATGTCAGGGGAATTGAAGAAAAACCTGTAGATGCTTTGCTGGAAGCTGAGCGTGTTGCTGAAGCTACAAAACAGGCTATCAAGCGAAAGATTGCACAAGCTGCAACTGTTGAATTCCAGCCAAAGACATTGCCAGCAAAGCTTCGTATTGCACCTGAAGACCCTGAGGATGTGGTAAGTAGTGTCCGCAGTTCCAAACTATGTGTCAATTGATTGAACTGAAGCAAGGTTATGGGACAATTCCGTGACTATTGGCAGAGTTATTTTGTTGGCATGCTCTAAATTTTTGGTGTGCTTTCAATTTATATATCGCATTTCTCTCTTTCTGGTAACTTTCATGATCTCGTGTGAACAGAAAGCAGCAAAGAAGAAGAAGATACATGCTTTTAAGTCAAAGGTGAGGTTGGAGGAACGTGAGGCTGCGCAGAATAAGAGGCAGAATGCGTGGCAGCAGTTTCAGACAACCAAAGGCAGGGCCAAGAAGGTACAATGTTGCAGGCTGGTGTCTGTTGTTTGCATGATCCTTTAGGTAAACTGACTGTTGGCGACTGATGATTTCCATGTTTTATGCACTGTGCAGGTTGGGTTCTTCTCGGGGAGGAAGCGGGAGAGCATATTCAAGTCTCCCGATGATCCCAACGGTAAAGTTGGGGTGACGGGTAGCGGGAAAGGCTTGACAGAGTTCCAGAAGAGGGAGAAACACTTGCATCTCAAGGGTGCTAACTCCGAGACGAGTGATGACGGAGGACTTTAGATAGTTCCTCAAAACCTTCGAGCTTTTTTGTCTTTTAACTTTTTATTATTATTATTATTCCTTTTTTTTCTCCCTGTTTGTCTAGCTAAGTCTTTTTCATTATGGAGCAAATTAGTAAGCATAAAGTTGATTTATCTCCCTCTGCTGGACTTGGAACTGTACAAATCATGTCAAGACATCTTCGTTTACTATTAAAGGGTGTCATGATATTTGTGGCGTTATGATCGCGTCGTTGTTGTCCCAGCGGTGAGGCATCGTTTGATGGCCCAACTCGCTTCATTTCCAGGCCAGTAGTCAAATGGACCCAGTGAATTATCCACTCCATCATGGGCTATGAGTTCTATCCTTTGGGCTAGGATGGTTCGGAGAAAAGATCTCACCTGGAAGCGTTTCACTAGGGTTGGCCCGAGTTGTGTGTTAAATGGGCCTGGCCTGCTTCAGTATGGACTGGAAAGTGGACTACCCACGGGCGGAACATAAGCAATTCGATTGGCAGGAATTCAGCCCAAGAAAAAAATGGCCTACGGACTTATCTCATCACGTTCACATGTTTTAACTACCGAACCGTAATTAATAACCAGCGTGATGGCAATAACAAAATAACAATACGAAATAAATAATACTCCAAAAAGGCAATTTACAGAAATAACTCCACCCATGTGGGCCTGCAGGTGCAGCAGTCATGAGTCGGAGCACCAAATCAGCCTCATACCAACCACAATGAAGATACCGAGGCAAGAGGGGAATCCAACCAGCGTGACCACGATTCTAGTTTTCATGGCAAGCCCAGTCACTCCTACAATGAAGATCCTTAACTTTGCACTCAAATGAACCAAAGGTCCACAGTGACGTATGCAAAAGTCTCTCCGGTTCATCAAGTTCAGCGTAGCGAATCATAGCTTCTTTTTTATCTTAGCGGGAGGCGGTGGAGATACCTACCTCACTTCAAGATAAGGTTCGCCTGTTGAAGGATTCCACAGTTAAGTTGGCTGTGAAAGCTGGAATAGAATTCATCTTGTGAATGAAGATTCCAACCTGCAGATGCAAAGATAAGGTTCAACGACTACCGTCATATGGAACAGGAGACAGCTTACCATCAGCAAAAATGACGAGCAGTTGGTGATAGTTATAAGAACATTGTTCACTGCAAAGGACATGCTCACTGCAAACTGCATATTTCCAGACTACGTAAAACATACCTGCTGGGATATGTCAGGCTGAGAGCTGTATGCATTTGGCTGTTAAGAAACAGAAAATAGAGCAATAATTCTCATGGTCACTTCTAAGTGGAGAGAACAGCATATCTGAGTTACTTGTGAAACCGATAAATCTTTAAAACAATAGATTTTCAACTCACCAGGATTGCTATGTTCCCTGATTCATATTCGAACTCAAGCTTCTCCTCATTGTTTTGGGCATAAATAGATTGAAGTGTGAATCGTGTTACCGGGATTCCATTAGGACGTTGGTGCTCATCCATCACAATCTGTCATCAGATACAAGGGAGACGATCACCATCAAGTCTCAATTCGGTGATGAGTAAGATAACCAATGATGAAACAGTGCAGGAGGATATATCCTTAACTATCGATTTGATGGGAAGAAATCCATGTCAAGTTAACATAACAGTACATATTAGTGGTCATAAGAGGAATCGAAACTACTGGAGGCCCATAAGAATATAGAGAGCTGGGAAAAAGAAGTCTAGCATAGCATTCTTCAGTAAAGACAAGCCCCAGACCTCACTGAGGAAAAATATCAATATTTGGATCATAGAAGGTAGGAATCTGAGAACATATTATAGAATATGAATGATATGCTACTTGCACAATAATCCAGTCCGAGCAAATCTTCAATAGGGAAAGAAACATAATGTGCAGCATGGCCAATCATACCTTGTAGCCAAAAAGCTCACAACAAGCCCTCCGGAATACAGAAATTCTATCTGCAAAGACAGTCTTGTATCTACATGCCATAGTGTTCCACATATGAGAACTCGACCAAACAAACAACGAATAAAATAGTGTTCGCCAAACACAAACCTTTCTTCACGTTTTTCAAGTGTAGCAATCTGTTCCTTCAACTGCATTATCTTCTCAGATATATGGGAATCAACTGATTTAACAGCATCACCTGAATGATGGAGATAGCTACGCATCAAAAGGAAATAAACCTCACAAGGGAAAGGAAAGGGATAACACGGCACTTATGGTTCCGATTTGATTGCCACAACAGGAGATATGAAGATCTATTATTTATGTTCTTTGCAGCATAAAACTTCACACAAATTGTTACACAAAATCAGTACAGGAATTGCGGAAAAAGCAGATACTCTAAATGTGGCTGAATCATCGGTGATATCATCTTTAATGTGAGAAAGAAAGTTATACCTGACTGATTGTTCAACTCTTCAAAAGCCTTTAACTTATCTTTAGTCTTCTGCAGTTCAGATCGCAGAGCCTCTATGGTCTGCTTTGCCTCATTATCAACTGCAAGGGTATTAACCATTCTTAATACCTTTGTATTTGCTGAAGAAAAATCACCATGGCCTAGCTGTGGGAAAAAGGCAATCATGATGTCAGAAAATAAAATAGGCAAGAAACCAAATAACTTACCCATAGAAATGCAGTAATGGCCCGTTTGAGGAACAAGTTCCAGGACCTTCCTAAGGTTAACTAGGAAAGAGAAGGCAAAGCATCTCCTGGTTCGTCTAGATGCTAGTATGGAAAGAGTGTCCTGTTTGGTGTCATAATTCTTCCTATGGTATTCATTAATTAATTATACCAAATAGGACATCCTTGTCCAATCACTGGAAAAATCTTCAAGTTTATCAAGGGTTGCATATTGTTAGCACTCAATTGGACGAGAAAATTTTCCATTATGTCCTAAACTGTATTTCAACAGTAAGAGAACAGATTGAAAGGGAGAAAACGGGTGGAATTATAGTCAAAATATTGAAACTGCATGCCTTGGCCTCCAAAAGAGCTATCTCTGATCGAAGACGATCACTTTCCCTTTCTAATGACTTTATTCTTCTAGCTTCATTGTTTAGCTTCTCGCCTAGTAACTTTATCTCTTCTCGCTGACGATTATTGATTTCCTTTTGCACTTGTAAACTGCTTTCCAATTCTTTGATGCACTTTTCCTTGTTTGCTAGAGATGACTGGAGCTCCTGCACATGGGTATATCTATCAGATAAAAAATGCTCCGAAAGACAAAACCCAAACAGGAAATGAGAAGGATCTGATCAGCAACCTGCAGAAGTGCTTCATCAGCCACTCTCCTCCCTCCTGTATCATTCTTGGTGCTCTTGTATTCCTCAAGAAGAGACCTCAATTTGTCCCGCTCCTCAGTGACCATAGATAGCTGCAGTGAAGTACATTTGTCAAATCACCGAACTATACTGTAGCACATACAATTCTGTATGCGTTAAGGACTATCACAAATAGAAAGAAAGAACTTGAGTACTAAGAAACTAGCATCTCATTCATAACATGTCTTTTCTCATTCAGAACCTCTCTTATCCAAGGTCTGCAAGTTGGATATCTGTTCTTAACAATTTCTCCTTTCATTTGTTTAAATTGTCAGATTAAATTTATCTTATGTTTCTATCCAAGAATCCTACATGGTTTGCACCCCTTCCATACTTTCCTAACTAAATATGTAGTAAACCGCATATATATTAGGACAAAAATACAACCTTTTAGAAAACTTACCATTGACTGAATACGGTTAATCTCTTGCACCATCTCTTCCGACTTCTCCTTGGCCAGTGCAGCATCTGCTTCAGCACTTTGTTTCCCAAGTTGTGCCTCATCAAGAGCCACCTCCTTTTGTTTCAGATGCGCATTCAACTCACCCAGCCTCATCGTGCTATCCAACACCTCCCTGCATTACATGTTAAAATATTAAAAATGGACATGTCTGAAGCAATATTATTAATTTAGGTGACATATATTAATGGATGCAATTCCATGCAACTGAAAATTTCCTGATCCAAAGCCATTTAAAGCAGGTGACATGATAAAATGATTAAATTAATTTTCAAATATAACTATAAGGAGGGGAAAAAATTTGGAGAAAAGGTTATTTTTCAAAAACTGAATCACAAACTTCTGTTATAATTCATCAGAAAAATAAATATTTTAATAAATAAATAATCTACACACTGAACAGTAAGCTAGGAAATCCCCCATTCAAGTTTATAACTGGAATAAAATAATACATATATGACATCACTCAGGACAATTATAAAAGCAACAGCAATATCCTGGGTGGGGAAAAAAAATCCCGTGTGGGCATTCCTATTGAAATATTTGTATATGGTAATCACAGAGTCGGCAAGTTTACAGTCAATGGATCAAAGAAAAGTACTGACATACTTCTGTAAAGATGCAAACTTTGCAGGTATATCATCAGGGGATGACACACCCGGAATGTCTTTCATCATCAGCTTCCAGGCTGACAACTCATCCTCTAGACTTTTCATATTATGCTGGAGTTCTTGCAATTTTGACATCTCTGCTTCCGCCCTTTCCCTTCTGCTCCTTTCTTCAAACAACTTTTCCCTCAATAATTCAGTTTGCTCATATGATAATTTAAGATTTCTTGCTTCCCGAACCTCTGACTCCTGGTCACGAGTGAAGCCACTTATTAAGGTGAATAATATAAAAAGGTCATGAGATAAATAACAATAGGTAAAACACTATAATATCCAAGACAACACAAAACAGACACGTTTTTGAGCTAACAGGATATCTTTTGTCATACGTAATCACCATAGCCAGCAATTAAAAATTGAAATCCATGTAAATGACATTGCAGTCATGATAAAGTTTGGCATTTATTAGGACAGATTTGTGAAGCACATACCCCTTAAACTATTCATACACTTAATTCAGTATAGAGACCACTTGTAATGTTCCTAAAAAGTTGTGAAATCAGGATACATTGTCTAATATTGACAAAGTAACTTAGTATCAATAAAGTCCAAATCTCCTGTACCTATTAAACATTGGGTCAGTCCCTTGTTGGAAAATATGATCAATTAATAGAAAAACAAATACTTATTGCATTTTTAATAGCCTCGTCAACATGTATGCGTGTTGGAGTCTCTCATTTCCATTTTCCTTCTCTTTCACATGCAGTTTTTTCTTAGCCTCGTTATCACGTGTGCATGTTGGCGTCTCTCATTTTGGTTAACCTTTCTTTCATGAAGTCATTGGAGTAAATCCCTGATGTGACTTCACTACACTTTTTTTTACTTTTTTCTAAATTGAATAATTTCATATTTAGAAATCAAACTCTAAGAGAAAAATTATCGGTGCTATCCAGTTTTGCAAATGGACTGAGAAACCAATATGAAAGAACAAAATTCTGTGTGACCCGACTCACATAATTTCTTAGCTCTTCTTGTAGATGCTTCACCAAGATACTTGCATCAGTAGAATTGGGTTCCTGAAAGGTCAAAGTAGCCAACTTTTTCTCTGCCTCACTCTTCTGGTGCAAGCACTGTAGACAGGAAGTCATAATAAACAGATAATCAGCAAAGAAAGCATAACAGATAAAACTTACTTTAATTAGAAAAATTCAGATATAAGCTTATAGTGAATGTGATGCATCTGAAAGAATCAGAAAGAAGTGCTGGAGGAAGCAAATTCATGCACTCAAGCAAGAAGTTTTAAAAGGATGACGAGTGACAACAATCAGAAAACTTAAGGGTACCAACTGGTACTTCCAACATCAAGAGGGAAGGAGGAAGATTAGACACCTCATTAAGATGCTTTCTAAGAACCTCCATTTGCTCCTTGAGCAGCTCTGATTCTTTTTCTGCATTTGTAGCTCTGCTCCCCACTTTCTCAAGCTACAGGAAAACGATTTTAGCAAACGACCAATGAAAATATGAATATGTCTAAATATATAAATATATCTATATAGATTCTTACCTCTGCACATTTTCTAGAAAGGGAATGTCTTGATTCCCTTTTCAGTTGTGCAAGCTCTGCTTGGAGGGACTTCTTTTCCCTTTCCATGCTCTCGGATAGACGATTTAGTTGCCCCTCTAAAGTATTTGCTTTCTCCTGAGATGAAGCTGCAGAGAATTCAGCTTTCTTCCGGAGATTAGCTTCATTTTGGAGTTTAACCTGCAACAAAGAAAACCCCAACAAAATTACTATCAAGATTATAAAAGAGATCGTAAAAGTGATAAAATGGGAGAAAACTGGTGCATCAAATTTTATTTCAGGTAAACAAGCTTTCTTCCAAAAGGTGACTCTAACTTAAGAACTATTGGCAATTTGCCAGCATTCCTTGTGAAGAGCTGTCCTACATGGAAAGATGCAACAACAAAGGACAAGCTCTGAGCTGAGACCAACCAAACTTTGAGCTATGGATAATACTTGGCATTAAATAGACACAAAAGATATCTTTTTCAAGCAAAGTAAATTATGCACATAACTGGCATACCAAGGATAAGCATAATATTTTGAGTAGTCTTGGAATTCTTATGTATTGCAAGGGGAGAAATCTATACATTCTAAGCAGATTATATAGCATATGTTGCAATGCAGAACAAAAACAGATTGCACCTCAAGCTCACTATATGATTGGATCTGCTTTTTGAAGCGTTCCTTAGAATCATTGACTTCCTTCAAGAGCTGCTCCTGGAGTGCCTGCTCACGCCCTTTTGCAGCAGCAAGTTCTTGTTCCGCATATAAGAACTGTTCTCTGAATTGCTTCCTCTCTGCTTCTGTAACATTTCAAACATGGTAAAATGCAATACAGAGATCCACCGTCTAAAATTGCAAAATCACATAAGAAACCATCTCAACAACAAACAAAAAGTGAAAGAGAAACTCCTCAAAATTAGAATCAAATGCAAACCCTGAACTAACAGCAACTTTTTCTTTTCCTCAAAATTTTAAAATGTGGCTAATCCCACACAGCAGACAATAAAATATTCTTTCTGACCAGCCCAGTCCTTTCCATTTTACCCGACATCAAATTTAGAATCTAAGGATACATTAGAAAGACGACTGTAAGGAAATCATTTTTTTCTAGCATCCAGGTTTGAAGCAGCTTTTAGGATCTAAAGGTGAAGAGCCAATATAAACTAGCAAACGGAAAATAATTTCAGAAATAAGTAAAGATATACATAGTTAACTAACGTTGACTTTGGTACCCACCCACTTTGCCGAAGTTATCATTTAATGACTCCCATTTAGATTGATAATCACGGGCTTGCTTCTCTGCACTGCTCAAGGCATCAAAAAACTCTGATTTAACCTGTAAAGCAGACAACGAAAGTACAGCATAAACCGTAAGCTACTAACTTGAAAGTACGGCATAAACCTTAATCTACTAACTTCGAGAAGAAAGCAAACTCCAAACTACTGCTCAAGGGTCAACAACAGCATATGGCTTGATTTTAAGAAGGTTTTGCAGAATTTGATCTCGGACGCCATAACCAACATGAAAGCTGAAAATTAAATGATAATTGAAACTGGCTCTTAAATTCAACATAAAGCGAAACTTTCATTCTCAGAAGTTCTCCTACTCCCACCATCTAACTCCACAACCTAGAACCAGATGCAAACTCGGGACTCATCTAATTGATATCATGCATCATGGCATCCACATCCATCAGTTTCATTTCAGCAAATTTCACCTATCTAACCAAGCAAGCCTGCATTACTACACCAGAGAACACCATTTTGATCCCCACTCATAGGCGTCGATCAAGCAGATCACCACCCCTGCTAAATCGTGAAATGCACGATAGCACGGTCTACCTCGGATTTCTTCGTCTGCTGATGCTACCAACAGTGAGGATCCATTACTTGCAATGAAATTGATCTTTGCCATTGCCCTAGCTACCTCAGTCTAGCTCATGTTGAGGATGAAAAGCAAGTAGAGAGAGGGGGGGAAGAGATAGAGAGAGAGAGTACCATTTGGCGGCACTGGTAGGTGCAGAGCAAGTGGTCGGAGGGCTGGTCGGGGGCGTCCGGCGGGTCCTCGTAGATGAGGAGTTGCCCGGCCGGGGAGCTCTCCTCCACGGCGGCCTTCGTGTCGGTTCGCAGCTTCTTCGGTGGGGGAGTCCGTAGAATCATCTTCGATCGACGAAACCGTTCCGAGCTTGAGCTCCTTCTTCTTCTTCTTCTTCTTCTTCTTCTTCTTCTCCGCCTCTGGAAAACCCTATCGCCTGAGCTTCTCCCGTCTTCTCGGTCTGCTATTAATTTAAAAGTGGGGGCGCCATTTTCACGCCGGCGACGTCTGCTTAGAGAATTTGCTTCTCCCCGGTAAAATGCAATCGCCCGGTCCCGCTATCCCCTTGCTATGAATTTTTCGCTTAATTAATTACTATTATTAATTATTACTACTGTTATTATATTTGGCCAAAAAAATTACTATTATTTTTAGTTTGGCTTTTTTTCCAAATCAAAAAATTAATTACCTTTTTTTGGTCAAATCAAAACATTAATTACCTCAATTAATTATTTACCTCGATTAATTGTTTTCCTTGCTCCTCTTTTCTTAAATCTATTTATCGAGGTCTGAATAGTCGCACTTGCGAGGCAGAATTGGGATCGGATACTCGAACTGTCAAGGCAAAATAGGTATCAATTTGAGGTTGAGATAAATGTCACAAATTCAATTGTAAAACAATCATTTTATGGCATGAGGGTGGGAAATGCATAGAATTTTTTGCACTTGTATACTAAAAAAATAGTACCAGAAGAATTACTATTACGAACTCCTACAATCCATTACGCTTTGGAAAATTTTTCAGCCCTCTGTTCCTTTTATATATAAGTTGTCATATTAATTTCTTGTAATGCGAGTCCTACTAAAGAGATTGATCCAATGACTCATAAACGAAGAAATGGTCCATTCCAATTATCCATGTTATACATATATATATATATAATCTTGAAAATAAGTGCATTAAATAATGGTATAAATGTAAATATATATATAATTAATTCACATAATAATATATTTATCAAATAAATATATATAGATTTAAGATATATATATACGTATATATGTTTTGGAAATATATACATGCGTATATGTATATGAAAAATCATATAATAAAATATTTATCAAATAAATAAATAAACAAATATATATATTCAAGAAATATATACATGCACATGTATATGTTTTGGAAATATATAAATACTTACATATATATATATATGAAAATCTACTTTGGTTATTATTTTTAATAGTTATCTGTAGACAAGTGATCTTATACCGTTTAGATTTGGTGATTATTTTTAATAATTATTGGTAGATATATAAAATTGAAAACAAGTGTATTAAATAGTGGCATAAACGTAAATATATAAAAAATTAATTTAGAGAATAAAATATTTATCAAATAAATAAATAATCAAATATATATATAGGAAATATATATATATGTTTTGGAAGTATCTACGTACATATATATATATATATATGAAAATCTACTTTGGTAATTACTTTTAATAATTATTGGTAGACAAGTGATCTTATACCGTTTAGATATAAAAAAAATTATATATTTATTAGTTTATTTATATTTTTTATATTACCGAAATATAATTCAACTTTTTATTTTATGTAGTTCTACACATTTGTTGTAATTATAATTAGAAAATAAGTACTTTTGAAAAAGAGATTCACTTTTAGAGTTAACTATTATTTTATGGTTATTATATTTATATAAATAAATATAATAATTATACCAGCGAATATGTAATTGTAAATTTTATAGATGTTATGATTTTTATTCTTTCATTAATTAAGTTATGAATTTTTAATTTTGAGAATATTAAATTATGTTTAAAAATTAGATTGAAAATCAAGATTATGCATATGTAATATTTTATATGAATTATTTACTTATGAGCTCTTGACTTATTATTATCCGGCATAATTATGAAATTTTTTATATTAAAGTTTACGTAATATAAAAGTTAGTTTTTCTTATATAATCATATAAACTACAAATTGGTTTCAATTATAGAATTCATATTTGACTTCCCATAATATATATATATATATATATATATATTACAAATTTCGTGCAACACGGGTTCAATAAATTAGTTATATATATATATATTTTGGTGAACTATAAGAATATACATTTAACCAAGGTAAATCCTATAATAAATGTCTTACATTTTCTATTTGTTGATATACATACGTGGCAATAAGAAACGTGTTATGTTCACATTTTTCCATTTCTTAATAGGAAAAAGTGCAGCAGAAATCCCATAAATTTTAGATTTTGTTGGACTTCAGTTCTATAAGTTTTAATTTGAATTTTTCAGTCCCATATGTTCGCTCTCTAGCGCGCTTTTAGTCTATCCGTTAATAACCATTAGGAATCTGTTAACGTAAACTTCACACCGTCAATCCGTCTTAGGTGGTTGTTAACTGTCCACGTGATAGTTTTCAATTGGTTGAAAATTAAAAATGAATTTTAGTAATTAACATAAGAAGTATGTGAGACAATTTTCTATTGATTTTTTTTTATTTTTTAAAATATTTTTATTGTTAAAAATAATAGTAAATTATACTGTAATTTTTTTAAAAGTTTTTAGCAAATGAAAAATTACCGCGTGGACTTCTTGTGCTAATTTATGAATTTCATTTTATTATTTTCTAACATTTTAATTTTTAGCCAACAAAAAATGGCCACGTAGACAATTAACAGCCACCTATGACATGTTTAACATTGTGAAGTTCACATCAGTAGATTCCTAACGGTTATTAACGGATATGACTAAAAATGTGCTACGGAACAAACATATAGGATTGAAAAATTCGAATTGAAACTTATACGACTGAATTCCAAAAAAATTCCCACTCATAGGACCTGTTGCACTTCTCTCTTTATTAATAGTACATTCAACTTATACAGTAACAAGAATCATGTTATGTTCCTTCGATAGATGTCCCACTTTTTTCCATTTATTAATTCACCATAAGAATGCAGATGCCAACTTAGCAAGTTGAGTAATTGTAAAATTTCACTGGCAGTCGACATTACAAGTAATAACCTGCAAAAGAAATGTAGAAGCCCCCAAATACATCCGTATTATAAATACACAACTAACCAAGGCATTGGCATCTTAGTTTTCTGCACATTCAAGACAATCATTTCCTAACAATGAAAAGCCAATCAATTACTGCTGTTCTGCTTCTCCTTGTTATCTTTGCCACCAGTGGCAATTCTTCCCACCTAATAGTTCATGGCTTGCATTTCTCAAACCGAAGTGGATTTTGACGTATTACATTCAATAACAGCATCAATAAAAAGCTCAATCTAATTAACTTTGGAATGGATAAATAATGGGAATGTCATTGCAGGAAGTGATGTTAGGGCCCGAGCGGTGGAGGCACAGAAAGAGTCTGACGAGTGCCAGTCATTGTTATGGAGGGACCCCAAGGGCTGCAAAATGAGCCCATGTGACAGCGGCTGCAAGAAAACGTACCCCTCGAATGCTACCTATGGCATTTGCATGGACAACGTCTGCCTGTGTTGCTACCTCTGTAAAACTTTCTTTCCTACTTCTAAATCAAATAAAACTTATTGCTCTTCCCTAGTTTCCTTGAGCCAATAATCTGCCTCAACACAGTTATCTAGCCAGGAAAATTTATCTGACCATGGTAATTACAAGAAGTATCCACTCTGTCTAGTGTCTCTGCTAAATCCATGAACAAAAGTGAGACAATTCAGAGGTAGTTCTCCCTTCCGGTGAAAGGGAACAGAAAAATGCAACGTCACAAACAGAGCATGATTGTTCCCTAAAAGCAAATCAGCATATGACCGGATCTACAAGAATCAAGCTACAAATTGGTAGGACAATTATCAATTTGCTACCTTGGTAACAAGCTACTCTTACATATGCAGAAAACGCATGAATTAGTTGAGTCGATTATTCGCCTCAAACAGTCAGCGATGCACCATTATCTGATCCCGTGAGATTTAATATCATTGCTGCTGCCTTGACTGCCCTGAAAAGAATACAGTTGGACAAGAAAGATTATAAAGTGATCCACAAAGAAAACAAGAACATTCATAACTTCTAATAAATCACCAAATAACAAGTCCTACATCATCCTTCTCTGGTGCGCAGATGGATCAAGCACTATAAAGACTTCAGTGGGTGATATTTCCATGGTGAGAAACGCTCAAAATTGAGGTTTCTGAGCAGACAGTTGCAACCTTCAGTCATCCCTCAACCAATTATTGATTTGAATTGGTAGATTTCAAGCACAAGAAAACTATATGAGACTAAGCTAACGAGAGCCATTAGATATTCAGACTACATTTTGCATACAAACACCGAATAAATCAACCCAGTTTAAAAAGGTCTATTCACCATGGCTACAATGCCATAATATTATCAAAAGCAACACAGCACTTGAATTAGCTCTAAATCCTTTTATCAGGCTGGTATAAGTTTTCTAATGTGTAAACCACTACACTACTTTGACTTGGAAATTGAAACAGCAAGTCTTATGCTTCAAAAGATCTAAAGCCATATGAATAACATGTACTTCAGTCAGTGCTACATACCATGCATCGGGAGCCTGGTAAAGGGAAGCTGAACTGCCAAAGCAGGAAGCGAGCATGTCAGTGTTTATCACACCGGGGTTAAGGGCGACAACTGCCATTCCCTCGGGCAACTCCTTTGCCACCGCCCTGGTCAGACCCTCAATAGCCCATTTTGATGCACAATAAGGAGCAACCTTTTGAAAATACAATCGAACACCAGAAGGAGATCAATAGTCTGACATTTGCCCTAAAGTTAACCAAGTCAGTAATATTTTGTAGAGCAGCAATCAACATATGACCAGCCCGGGTCCCCACAAACAGGTTGCAGCTCCCAGAAGCGTATCCACATGTAATGAGTATCACCTAGAAGAGTTGTATGCAGACAAGACATAGATACGTCCATGACACGGAGAAACAGATGATAATCCCTTTACACAATCCCGAATCCCAGACACAAGAATATCAGAACCCATCTGTCACATACTTCCTTTCGATTGTCCATGTTATTTCATCACCCATTTCATCCATATGAGTGCGACCAGACCACTTTGTCGTCTACCTTATTTCACCACGAGATATTGATCGGAACCTCGATGCTTGCATGGTAATTGCAGATTCAACAAGTCCATAACATAAACGACCAGTTCAATACATGTCTGAATATCGGATTAGTACTTATAAAGAAAAAAAAAACTAAAAGGGGCATTTCTCAAGTAGTTACCACTTACCAGTGCAGCGCCTGATCTGCCCCAACCAGAGGAGAAGTTGACGATAATCCCATGCTTCTTTTCGACCATGGGAGGGAGGAAGTGCCTCAGCACATTTGCTGTTCCTTTCACATTCGTATCGAGCACTGCATCAAAGTCCTCCTCAGGAACCTCCCAGATCTTGTTGTTCTTGTTTATCGTACCCGCATTGTTCACTGCCAGTGGGACGACACGTTCCCCATAAGATTCACTCTATACATGTCCATCTAACAATGCAACCAAAGTGGCAACGTCTAGCTGTTTAAAGCCTACCTATGATGTCTGGAGGACCCTTCTTCTCCATGACGATGCGCGCAAGCTCCTCCACACTGCTATTCGATCTCTACATGAATATATATACTCAGCTCAGTCCATTGAATTGCTGTCCACAAAACCGCAATTTACCAGTAGTACACGCACTCCTAGTTCTCGAGCCACAATTTCATAATCAGAACGGACGGAGCTGAAGAAACCCTAAACGTATCTAGGCTAGCAGGGGGAAGATGAAGGGGAACAGATGCAGTGAAGGCTGCTTACGACATCGACGTTCATGAAGAGGTGCTTGGAGTCGGGAAGATCAGACTGGAGTGCCTTGAGCTTGTCAGCGGTGCGGGAGCAGCCGATGATGGTGTGGCCGCGCTTGGCCATTTCCAAGGCGAGGGCGCGGCCCAGCCCCTTGCTCACTCCCGTTATCAGTATGGTGCGGGAAGAGCTACCCCCGCCTACTCCTCCGCCCCTGCTCAGCACGCTGAACGACGTCGTCATCGGAAACGGAGCTGATTCGAATCCTCCGGCGAGCTTCCCCTTCTCTGTCTCCACCGGAGCGACGCGCCTGGATGGTCGAAGCACCAGAAACCTGTGGTGACGATTTTATTTTATTTTTTTTATTTTCCATTTATAATATTTCATCTACCATCTCCTCTTTTCGCCTCGGAGCCAAATTTTGGTACGTTAATGTGTAGGGCATTTTTGGCCAAACAAGTGTATAGGGGGATCCCCCGATTGTCACGTGGACCGACCGAGCCCAAAGTTCATTTTACATCAATAGATCAAACTGTCCTGGGAGACGGAGTCCCGAACCTTTGGTATCGTTTAATATCCATCAGAATCCGAGCGTCAATTTTCACCGTATAAACTCATTGATCCTGGGAGCGGTGAATTCGCAAAGAGTGCGATAAGGTGCGTTCGGCCTCGATAGACATGCAGAAAGGAAGAAATGCAGTTTTCATCAATAGACTGTAGTATGAGGTAGTTATTAGTGTTACACATTTATTCATCTTATTATGTAGTAGGAAACTAAACAACAGAGCAGGAACGGTGTTTGCTTTTCTCTTGTCCGGTTTAGCCTAACGAACTTCCCGGATATGGAAACAGGGACAGAAGCAACGAATCACATTGATCCCGAACTTGGCGAGACACCCGAAGAAACCGCCACCCGATCCCGATCCTGATCCCAATCTCTCCCTTCTATCTGCTGCTGGCAGTAACGGGACTCCGTATGCTGGTTCTGGGGCCATGTACTGATGGTAAGACACGACAACGTTCGACTCCGCCACCCCTGAACCACTCTCGTCTTGAAAAGTCAGCTCAGGCACGGCGTAGCCGGTGTCGTCCGGCTCGAGCCAGGAAGGAAGGGGCGGCGCCGAGGGCTGAGTGGAAGGGGAGGAGCTCGAGCAGGAGAAACGACGGTAGTGGAGCAGTGGCGGCGGCGGCGGAGTAAGGTCGAGACAGTGGCGGTGGTGTTCGTCGTACCAATCCGAGGAGAGCCTCTTCCTCTTCTTCTTGGGAGGCCACAGCTTCTTGAGTCGCTTCACTGCCGCCTTCATCAGCTTGCCTTGTGGCATTTTCCGTTGAGATGCAGAGCTGAGGAAGAAGGGAAGGAGCGGTTTGTCAAGATTAATGAAAGTGTTCTTTTCAAAAAGCAGAGGAGAAAGGAGACAGCAGAAGACAGCTTTGTTTGTTTATTGGACTGCCCTTTTCAAAACTCATGCCCGTTGCCAAAGTTCCTATGGGACCCATTATCCATTCACCTACAAGATTGAAGTGATCAAATTTGACCTCTAAAGATTGAAGTGATGATCAAATCCGCCCCGATGCGAAACACGAAATATGACGCAATCGACAAAGTGCGGTATATGTGAGCAGATCTTATCTGGATATTAGGGTTTGAAACGCCTGGTAAACATCTCGTACTCAGGCTTGAGTCAATTTCCGAACTGGGATTAAATTTAGGATGAGAAAATCTCGTCATCTCAAATAAATTTGTTATGTTCTAATAATGTTTGTTGGTTTTTTCTTGCTCCGTTTTCCAGAAACTACAAGTCCATTCCACATCAAGAGTTGCATTGCATTCAAGTTAAAGGCAGACCACTGTAAAAACACAGTTGAACTGCAGCATTTTCGAATTGCTGCAATGGATTTGGTGAAGTTTTGTTCCTATACGAATGAAAAATGACATTCAGGAAATTGCAGATAGAAGGGTCAGGACTAAGAGCCTCTGCATTTCATTTTTGCGCATTCGATGGTTCAGAAATCAAGCTGGTGTGGACATACAGTCGACTTTCCGAACAAGGTGGATCTTTTCTTTGGAAAGCCGAATCACGCCAAACTCAAGTTGAGGAGAATCCTTCTACCAAAAGAATAAGTTTAAAAGAATCCAAATGCCAATCACGTTTGCGATCATAATACGGAACTCCAGCAATATCTTTTTACTTTAGTTCCACTACGAGCAAACCATTGAGCAACAAAATTTTCAGGTTCTCATTGATGCAATCACAGAAGCAATCGAAAACAAAGAAAGAGGGCTACTCGTGTATATATATATATATATATATATATATATATATATACAGACGGTGGTTCCAAGATCGGTCGATAGGATGTGATGGCGCTCTTCTCTTCTGAATCTCATCGCTATAAGCTAGTACAAACTAATCTGTGCCCTCAACTCCATGTTCGTCGCGCACAAGCTTACTTATGAGACTTTCTTCTTGCTGAAAAACCAAAATCACATCAATCAACACAACCAAATCCTCCATCTCATCTCACCCTTGAGAAAGTAAAACACTCGTGGCAAGGCTGATCTGTCCTTGTCGGGTTTCCCATCACACTCGTGCTGCCAAATGGCGGGTAAAATGAGCAGCCATCCTAGGATCGCACCAAGATCATGATGGACTGCCTTCTTAATTAAACCTTGTCAGGATAGGAATCTAGGGAGGGTGTTCAGCAAGTTGATTCTTCCTTCCCTTAATTATCTTAATATGCCTCCTCTTCAACGGTACCCAAGAAATTCGAAGAAGGCAGGAGAAGTCAGCAGCCTGACCCCACAATGGATGAACGGTCATCAGTGTTGCCTGCAGTGTCTGAATCCAGTTTGCTCGTTTTAACTTCATTTGCTGGGAATTTAATCTTGGGAGACAACTTCTTCACTTCCTCAGTCGTGTAAATGTAAATCTTCCTCACAATGCTGCAGAATTCACTGCAATGAACAGAGAACTCGAAAAGTCACTACTGGTAGCCTTCTATACCTAGACATTAACCCCCTTGAGCTTGTTCACCGAAATACTCCATAAGAAGCCTTTCCAACATAAATGGTTAACAATTATCCAAAATCTTTAGTTGATATATAACTCTACTTTCTTTCCTTTTGTATATCCACGATCAGAGAAAATTTCATTATCATACAGGTGACTAAAATACTATAGTTTGCTAGAAGGAAATACTTGATCAATAACAAATTTAACCCGCTACTAATATAAGGGGGGAGAGAGAGAGAGAGAACTTACTGCCATGGATCGTCTCCAACCATCATCACGTCATCTTCGTCATCAGTGTAGACGACTTGCCATTTCCTCTCGGATCCGCAGAGCTCACCTTCAATGTCAAACATCCCTTCCAGTTTTACGAGAAGGTCCTCATATCGATGGAATCGCGTCAAATCAACAGCCCTCCCAACAGCAATCCCTTGCATGTGAACCTGAAAAAATAAAAAAAAAAACAGTGAATAAGATAAATCTCACTTTGCCAAACATTTTTTACGTACTGTCCTGCAGAATTTACTCAAGTTATTAAGCTGTCTCGAATGTGGTTAAGATGTCCATGTAAATATTTTGAATGTGCTGTACTAGTGTCTATGCAGAAGCACTAATACATATGCATGATGAGAAACAGTGTGGAGTTTTCAAGACTATCATCTATTGATTACTATCTATTCAATCAGGGTATTTTCACATTCATTTCTCCCTCCAATAATTGATAATCCAAAACGAATAAATTGGAATCAGTAATTACCTTGGTGCAGCTACGGATCGTCCTGCTATGCGACTCCTGAGAAGATTTCAGGCAGGATTTATCGGGATCACAACTCATAGAGGGGATATTAGATCGATTAAGATTTGATGGTTCTGAATATTGGTCAGAATCGGCGTCTCCAGGTGGAATGGGCCTATCATCTCCAGCTGTTCCATGAGTAACGACTGCAGGCGAATTCTCCTCTAAATTGGTGGCATCACGCAACTGAATTCCAAACAGCCTGCAGCCACTCCCAGTGCTCTGTCTTTTTTCACCAGATTCTCTATTACTGTTGAGCGGTGTAAAAGACTCGCTAATTGTCTCAGCATGTTTGGGCCAGTAAATGGAGCCACTAGCAACAGTGGTTAGTGAACCATTACCAGCACAACCAAGAGAGCTGCCCTGTGTAGTGGAAGAAAACTTGGGTGAAGGATAAAGGTCCCTCCCGAGCGGGGAATCAATGGGAGACTTCCATGAACCTAATGCATAGATATCACAAGACAAAGGGAGAGAAAATACAGTTAGCAAGAGTGGCACTTGACAGCTTTACAATGGTATGCCATAAAGAAGCTGCTCTACCTAGAACAGAGAGATCTGGTGCTGAAGGGAGAACAGGTGGGCGTGCTCGCTTGTTCCTTTGAGTGGGTTGGGAGTTTGAAGGAGCAGTAGCCACAAGGGGCTCCAATTCCCACGGTGAAACTCTGTCTGGACGCGGGATCGATGAAGGCTCATCCCATTGAACCTAATACAAAAGGGAAACTTTTCAGTATAACTTAACAAGTGAAGAGAGGCAAGCGCTGGATCAAGACACAGCGATGTGGCAAAGGTCAAAGGCACTTTAACAAATGACCAACTAATTCCGAAAAGGACACTCAACCCCAGCACCCCAAGGCTTAGGAATTCCTTTTTCCGAAATATATTACGAAGCATGAGAAGTTCGGCTTCTCTTATACATCTAGATCTAATGAGACAGCCATTGGAAAGACGTCCTGATGCCCGCATCTGGATGCAAATCTACAAAAGAAGTTCCAAGCAAAATCCAATCTTAAAGAGTACTGAGGACACCAACATACAAAAACCAAAAATAACATCTTAGGTAGCAATAGGAACAGCAAGTCCTATAAAGGTATCACTAGTTATCCGATAAGAAAGCAGAACAAATAAATGAAAGACGGAGTACACCCCATCAAAAATGATCCTCTGCAGGACATGCATTAAGACAACCCGATCAATTTTGTAACCATATGGGACTACCCCACTCATATGTAGTAGTTTCATGATTCAAAACTAAAATAAAAGGTGATTGGAGCCAGTATAAGACCTTTAGGGACCTCCACTCAGAGTCTGTCCAGCCAGATGACTTATCATTTCCAACTCCGACAATAGTTCCACTGAACCTGAAGTTTGACAAATTATTTCTAGTTAATATATATAATCAAGATCCTAACACAATGACAATGGGTTAGGTCATTTACCTTCTTTCTGGAACTTCCTCTCCCTCGAACCTCATTCTGAACCTCATCCCAACAGATAACTTGTGGCTACGAGCTTCAAGATACTTGTTTACACTGACTATGAACTCCGACCTACTTGTTCTGACATCAACGAAAAGTTGACTCAGTAAATAGTAAAATACAGCCACATTTGTTTTTTTCAAGAATGGAACAAAGAAAAATATATGTAAGGATTTCGACACAAATAGCAGAAACAATCTCAGTTTTGAAAATTCTAAGGATATATATACATAAATATATATATATATATATATTTATGTATATGATCCTCAGTTGGTACACTTAAACAAAATATGCGGGGGTTAATTAAATAAGCTCCAAATATAAAAAGATTGCTCCTTCAGCGAGATGAGAAAGACCTGGGCTTATAGAAGACTGAAAAGAGCGTTCCAGTTGATATGGCATGGGATGCAGTGGCAAGAACCCCAAGATGCATACTGTGACTAGATATAACAGAGGATGGCATGTTGCTCTGTTGTCTCATGAGCCTCCTCACACCTACCCGCAATTCTCCACTTTCACCCCTGAAATACAAATCCAGATAATTTAATATGGAATTATTCAAAGAATGAACGGTAAAAGGAGGTGTCTGTTAGAAAGTACGACATACCTCAAGAATATAAAAGCATCACCAGCTACTAATTTTTTGGAACTCACAAAGACACTCCAGCCAGTAGTGAGCAAATGGCGCCTAGGCTGCCCTGTAATTAAGATGGTGAGAATTAGCATCTTAGCTATCTTATTTATCAACTTCCACAGCATGAATAAATCCACACCAAATTCTTAGAATAAATAGAATTCTTCTTCAGGGAAGAAACTAAGATTATCAGTATAACAAGATATCCAAGAAGACATCAAACAAGAAATCACAATTAAAGCAAACCTCGAAAAATGTGCCGAAAATGCCATTCGTTGCCATGCAGATCTGTTGCAACCAATTCTTGCCATGGAGGCTGCTGAGACATATCCTGTGAGGAAAAGAAAACAGAATTATATAGAGCATTGCAAATAAGAATCATGTACAGCTCCAGGGAAATCTTCCATCAAGGTGCGAGAAAGGCAGTCTTATATTACCAGTGGAGGAAGACAATCATCTGCATGTCTCCGAAGAACAGAGAATCCACCATGGGTGCTGGTATCAGAAGCAGTAAGTGTTTTGCAGAAGGAATGCACGGTGCACCTGGGAGGCTCTGGAACTGGTGGGTCGGAGGAGGTAACTTCAGCTTGCTGAAGAAAGAGAATTGCGAAAAGTTCAGTCCCAATCAACAAGGAGTGCTATCCCATATTTGCCTCTTAGTGACAAGAGACGAGAAGATATTACTCACATCAGTTTGAGGAAGTAGAGTTATCTGTGCATAAACTTCATCTGTATCTGGTTCAGCCTATAGTCCAAAGCAAAAGGTCAGAAAATGTCATGGCGAAAGTGACGCAGTGGCTTCATAAGAAACAAGAGAGACAAAAGTCAAAATATGATGTAAAACACATTCAGTACAAGGGACTCACCCGAAGATGAACATTGACTACTTTACAGAGAATTTTAGAAGGCAGATTGAATGAAGGCATTTGCTGCTCTGAGCCTTGGTGCATTGATGCTTCGAGCTATCAGGAAAATAAGAGAAACAATGATAATCACTACAGGTTTCTTGAGAAAAAATATATGAACAAGACAAAAGGCTGCTTAGCAAGTTGTCTTTGTTCCTAAACAGTGACAATATCAATTTTGGAATGGAAAATTAAGAGATATTGCTACATGACTACACCACAAGTGCATATATTTGTCGGGGAAACTAAGAAAGGAGAATAAAAATGAATTTCACATCTCTTCCAATTCACAACTGTGTGCAGAAGCAACCTGCTCCATATGTCCTTGTGGAAAGTAATAAACGCGCTCTCCTTCTAGAGGAAGATTGACAAGGGGGCCAGCACAGGCATGCCATAGCTCCCGATACAAAGCGTCACTTGAGTTTCCTAGAGTTGAAGGCGGAGTCAGATGTGAAATGTGAAGGCAGAATTTAGACCGCATAGAGATCCAGTATGATATCAATTCAAAAGGCATTTTTGACAGGAGCATTCCAAAAAGGTAACAGTGATTAAAAAGCAGAATATTAATGCAAAAGACAGCCGGCATTGGCTTAATAAAGCCAGAACCTGTTCAACAGCATCGCATGTCAACTGAAAGCTATAGCAGAAAAAGAGCAGCACCGGTAAGCTTCCTTATACTCACATATACATGCCAAAACATACAAAAACTACTCGTTTTATTTTTTCGTAGACTATGTATAGAAATGAGAGAAGTGCGAACCTATCAAAAGGTGTCCTAAATAAAAATCTTATGATGAAGGACATTACCTGAATTGGGTCCTGATGAAGAGTGACTAGAAGCTGGATACGCCATTGAAAGACCAGGAGCAGATCTAGGGAGATATTCAACCTGTAACAATCCTGTATATGGCAAAGATTGTTGCTTCAGAAATAAAATAAGGGGGTGCTCAGTAACAGATTAATTAACCTTACCACTGGACATCAATAAACACACAGATGCAATTAGTAGCTTTCCAACTAATACTAGCCTATGAATTGAATGCACTTGGGAGGACTTAGCTATTAATGCTGATAGATTCAGAGTCGGCCAATAAAAGCTCTGTGCCTTAAATGAAGAGGAAAAAAGTTGCTCGCGTCCTTTAACGCCAAATTCAGGAGAGAAAGACGAACAGGTTAAAAGCGTGAAGACCGCTTCACGAGGAAGATCAAAGCTGCCCCAACTTTAAGCATGAAATGGGCATATTTACAGGCCAAAAGGGTACAATCAGGAGGACTGTACTGTGAGAGAGATGGGCATCTTTTGAATCACGGAACGGGAAAAAAGTAAAAGACGTTGCATAAAGCCCTCTGCAACATCTGCCCCTCTATATTGAATGAATGACTCGACTCAAGAGATGAATCGACACCTGTAAAGACATTGCTCTTCCGTCTCTATCTTCGACATGATTACGCCCGATTCCAGGACCGCGCAGGCGAGATAGATCGAAGGGGCGGTGAAATTATTACACAATCATCCAAAAAAATAATGCCGAGTGTCGGTTTTAAAGTTTTTCATTTCCGGGTCGTTGCGGTTGCATCGAATGTTTCATGGTTTTTCACGAATAAATGAAGCCAAACTGGGAAACAGACACAGAGGACTGATGATTTTCCGGCATAACGGATCTGGAAGAACAACGACTGACGAAGCTGAAGTGAGCTCAGCTGATCTAAACAGCTGACCAGATAGTAAACTAGAGCTCACAGTTCATTCATTCATTAAACCTCGTCCTTTCCCAAACAAGCAACCAAAGCAAAGCTGATGTTGATAAATCACGCACGAGAATCCAACCAAAGAGCTGAAACCACACCACGCAACCCCCACGAGGGAAAAAACTGACATTTAATCGAGAGATTACCCGAAGAAGAGGTGAGGAAGGCAGGCGAGATTCTGGGGCGGCCGGGGGTACTGTGGGCGAGTCCTGCTGCTGAGCTATGATCAGAGATTACAGCGGCCGAGGATTCCAACCAGCTTGAAACCGTGTAAGCAGCCGATTGGGGGGGGGGGGGGAAGGGAACAAAAGATGAAACGATCGATTGGATCAATGGCGAAGAGAGAGAAGAAGAGAGAGAGGTGTGTGCTTGGTGGTGTTTGTTTGGTTGAAGCCGACACGACCCAATGCTTGCCCCTCTTTCCCTTCTTTTCTTTACACGCACTCCCTCTCGTCTTGTTTCCTCCCCCCCTCCCCCCATTTTCTTCTTCACTTTTCCTTTTTCCCTGATTTTACTGTATTTTTTACCGAGTTTAATAATATATTGCTTCCTACGATGATACCACGAGGTGTAATTCAATCCACGACTCTCATTTTGGTTCGACCAAGATCACAAAAGACACTTCGGAAGGGTTCAGTTTGGTGCCTCAATATCGTAGCAACACCTGCCTAAATGAAACGCAATTTATCACTGCATCACATGCTGTGGTTTGATGACAACGCCATTTGCAACGAAGACTCTATGCTTAGGAACGCACATACGCAATTCAAGAGGACTGGGATACGTGATTTTGTGCCACTCTCTCGTGCAAGCGACCCCCGAAAATTGAAATCGACGCAGCCATGTGAATTATGTAAATACTATTCGGTGGCGTCATAACAGAATGTGTAGTTAAATTTCTTTTGATACAATAAATATACCGTGGTATCTAATGTGAGCATGGAAATTTTCACGGTATTATATACGTGTCCATGGATATATAACATATATAAAGAAAGATTTCAGAATTATATATATATATATATACACTATAGTTAAAAAAATTGATTACCTTGTCTCGCCAAATAATTAAAAAAAAAAAAGATGATTTTTTGTAAAATAATAATAATAACTGACATTATTATTATAATATTGGGAGAGTGCGTCAAAAGAGGATAGACTTGACTCTTGGGGACCAGGAAAAGGTCGTGTAGCTGTGACGACGCGCACTGTCCTGTCCTGTGCTGTCGCAGCACTGCGAAAGAAATACGTATAAAAATACGTATAAACAGACGCGGTCACATGTGAGAGAGAGAAGAGAGAGAGAGAGGGGTTGTGGGGGGGGAGACATGAAACAGGCGCCCTCTGACCCCAGCAGGTTGCCAATGCTGCCTGCCTGCCTGCCTCAATGTCTTCTTCACACACAAGGCACGGGGAAGGAATATTTCGCCGATTAATTAATCTTAATTCATTAATTCCTTTTCCTTTTCCTTTTTCTTTCCCCCTTTGGCCAATTCATTTAATTAATTAGTTGTAATTTGCCCTCCCTAGGGTTTGTTTTATACTTAAAATATCGAGGGGCAATCTTACTTTACAGCAGCCGCCTTGTCATCCCGGTTTTGCCCCTCGACTTTTGCTTCATTCACAATTTCGTCCCGAGGAAAAGTGGTCCTCGCGTATTGGAGGTATCAGGTTGTCCGGTTAGGAAATGGAATATTTAAAAACGATATTATATCGATGGACAGAAAGTAAGATTGTTTCAGTCAATTAGGTTAGTTGGTATTTTCAGTTTTCTTTTCAATATCTCATTTGAATTTTAAGATGGTATTTTGCAATTACTCGTTTCCGAGTTTAGTTGCTTCATATGGCTGTAAATAGACTAGTCACGATGAGTCAATCAGAATAACAAATCCCGCCGTTTAGGTCTATCGCCGCCACATTTCAATATCTCCACCCTCTTTCTCATCTTATATTTAAATTCGACCTCATCCCCTCCTCCCTCTAGGGATTAGAAGGGGTCGGGGTCTGCGAGATCAAAAGTTGTGGTGCGCAATATAGCAAGCTCGAGTTTGGATGCGAGCGCTACTTGTGGTGGTTTCGATATGCTAAAATAGGAAAGATATAGAGTATATTATAGTGAGATATCACACGTCATCCCATACTTGTTTTATGGTAACTTGATACGAGCAGCATCCATATCCGATGTTCTCGGTTATTAATTAACAAGGGTGCATGCAGACACAAGAAGAAGCATGCAAACAAAAGCCATAAGCAGCCATGAAGGGAGCGAACATCTTAATGCACGCATCGTCACAGTCCTTTTGGTTGTGGCAGCCACTCTTCCATAGCACCGTCGTGCAATCCGCCAAGGCTTCCACTCCCCCTCTCTTCATCACCATATCATTCCCTGCAATCTCACATTTGAAAATCTTATAACTCACTATGAAAATAAATTTTGGAAAAATAAGAACATGACGTTCGCAAAATCTATGCAAAATTTGATGAACCGGTGGCCTAAAATACGATTAGATCATGGATACTGACATATTGACTGGCTCCAAAACAATCTATCCGGCAATATAAGTCTATTCTAAGCATCCATAATATTTAACCGAGAGGGAATTTCTAGCGTGACTTTGTGTTATGTTAACTCTCTGTGTGAGAGCCGTAAGATGAGATAGTGGACGTGGAGCCCACGCGGATCCTACAATCTATGCGCAGAGTTATCATAACACAAAGTCATGATAGAAGTACTCTTAATTGAGAATATTCTACAACTACAGCGTGGTGTTCTAATGATGCACTTTTTAACCGATGCCAAAAGCAAGAAGGTGTTTCTTTATATTGTGTTTTATTTCACTATAATGAAATTAGTCATGAAATCAATAATAAATAGATAATATGAATTAGTATGTAATATAATTATGATTACATATAATCTTATTTGTTTGGTTAGATGTAATAATGAATATAGGAAATGCAATTCTAAAATTTGATTTGAGGGAATGGATAGAAATGATTGAGATAAAAGTATGAAATTACCCCTCCTATCTAAAGAACAAAATGCCCCATCCTACAAATATAAGATACACGTTTTAATAAATATAATAAATTATTACAATATTAAAATTTTGGCAAAAACTAAATATTTAATCATATTTATTAAAAAATATAAAACTTAAAATTTAAATTAGAAAAAGAGGAAGAAGATAGATTGCACGATTTGTCTTCCTCCTTGCCTCGTCGAAGCTCATAGCTCCAGTCGACCAGTGGCCATCCTGAGCCACCTGGGGCTTGTGGACCCTAGGGTAAGGTTCGTCTCAGGCTCACGAACCTAAAAATGGGGTCCACGAGCCCCGACCCAGCGAATCCAAAGCTTAGGGTTTCTTTCTTTGATAACTCGGGAGTTTAGGGCTCGGCGCATGGCTTGACCCAAAGATCTTGCCCATGTCAGATCTGTGCCGATGTGGCCATATCAAGCTTCACCGGCTAAGAGGTAGGTTGGCTCGCCAGAAAAGGATGCTCGGCAACGACGGTGGGGTGGTTGTGGAGGGATCACAGAGGAGGTGGTCGCTAAGGGGTTGATTTTCTAAAAATATGATGAATATGTGAGCGTATATTGGTAATTTTGGTTCTATTACATATGTTTAATTGCAATTACATAGGGAAGAGGGGAGCATGACATTCCCATATCTATTACTGATATGATTATCTATCCGCAGTCCAAATTTCAATTACGAACACAAACAAACAAAGTAATCGTATAACATATTTAATAAATACGTAATGTAATTCCCATTACATTGAATCAAACACACCCTTAGCACGGGCAAACGTCAAGAAAATAAACGAAAAGGTTGAAATGAACATGCAGGTCGAACCTAGTACATAGAATTTCAAGTCAAGAGAACACATTACCAAGAGTAACTAGAAGAATAAAGAGAATCGCGACGGAGCAGCTTGAGTTTGGCCTCATGGTAACTGGATTAAACTCGACCTTGCTCAAGAACTTTTGTGAAAATTGATAATGCCCGATGCAAATATGCCAGCTCTCACTGCCCATTTCCAATTTCCATGGTTTTATTTATTCTTGTAGGACTATATTATTATGCCATATTAATTGTGTTGTCATATTTTCAAACCCATAAAAGGAAAGCGAGTAAAATTAATGACAATTACAACTAGCATATAAAGGTAAAATTAATATAGTATAAACAGATAATGGGTATATATTATGGTATGAACCTTTGTACCTAGAAGCTCAATTGGGTCCTGATTAATCCAGACGAATCGGATCGACCTACTAAGAGATAAAGTTCTCACAGTATGAATTTTTTACATTTACGATAACTCTAACTTGAGACCTTACTCAAATGAAATAAGCGTTCAACCGTTTGAATCAACCAATGTTGGTAATAATGGGTTTATAATACTGTCATTAGCTAAACAGTGATCAATTTTTAACTGTCATTGCCCAAACAAAATCTTACTCTCTAAACTATCAAAAGTGAAAATATCACTCACTAATCTTAGTGGAATTCCGAAACTACCCATGAGAATATATAAGTGCCTGGGTCATATATATACGTGTGTGTACGCGCAAAAACACAGTGGACCAGACAAATTGCCTCATAATGCAATATTTTTGTAATTTTTGGATGAAATAGTCTTAGTTATATAATAAATCCAATTTTTTGATTTTTTAAAATTTAAAAATAATTTTGATTTTTTTTATGTTAATATTGAACATCGAAAATTAGCACACTTTTATTTTATTCTTTTTTTATAATATTGATCAATGGATGAAATTTTGTCATTTTTATTTTTATAATAAACTATTTTATAATTTTCAAAAAATATTTTATGATAAGATCCAAATTCTTCTACTTCAACATTAGTAATATATATCTAATATAATAATTTTTTTATTGATTGTAAAATACGATTTACAACAATTCAACATATGCATATGATATATAATAAAATTGATAAAAAAAAGGAAAAATGAATCACATTTGATCCAGTTCAATGCACTGACTTCATAATCACTATTTAACAAAGCTGAGAGACAGAGAGAGAATATACAGAAGAGAGGCTTCAAGGATGAAATCTACGCACATCCAATAAATCAATTCCCAACTTTTTATTTGAGAAAATCAAACTTACAACTATTTATTTGAGAATGACAGCGTGCACTATTCCACTACAACCTTCTGTCTCAGAAATTAATCCTTATTAATTCTCCAATTAATCAGGGGTCATTAGTCGCTTCACAGTGGCTAGGAGCAATATTTTTAATTTAAATAGTTGAGGGAGTGGGGATTTTTTGGGGAATGAAAAGAAATACCCACAGAAAATCTAACAAAAAAAACGAGATTTTGCCATTTTATCAAAAGATTAAGTTAATCATATCATTCTGCATAATTGAAATATGAGATAGAAAGAGGAAGAATGGGTTGGCGGCTCACCCATCGGTAACCATCGCCTGGGGGAGCTCACTGTGGCTCCAGATGCGTCGGCGACCTCTTCCATGACTGCGGTGGCAGGCGGCAAGCCGTCACCGCCCGTCATTTTCCCATCTCATTTGTATGTGTATTTTTGTGTGTGTGCGTATTTTTTAATTTATATTTTTAATAAATTCTGGTACCTTTCACGCGTGGAATACCTTGCCATGCCGGAAGCACCACCCAAGAATTTAATAGATGAAAAATTAAGTAGCGGATAGATTTAACCAAAAAAAATTGTATTAAATTTTAAGTTAAAGAAAAAAAAGTGGATAGACATCTTTTTATTTTTTCGTGGTTAATTGCCCATGGAAGCATAGCTAAAATAAATTCGCGAATTGATTCCTAGATTCGCATGGGGGTGGAATCGAATAGATTTGGAGTAAATTCGAGGTTTGAGGTAAATTCAGTAGATTCGGGAGTTAGGCAAAATCCATATTAAATACTCGCTAAAAACCAACATAAATTGATTCATGCAATTCGACATTTATTATCCTTAAGCAATATCTCGAGTTCAAATCCTTTGAATGAAGAAAATTTATGTTGGGAAAATTTTACCTTAAAAACATCAGAAAAATTCTCTAATTAAAAACATCAGAAAGATTTTCCCCGTTAGTCAAAATCAAAAGCAAAATTTATAAATTGTTATTCTTGCTCAGTGGTTACGAAAGACGTTCCTATTGCATTTCATAATTCGTAAAATTTCCATTTCAAGTTCAATGCAAGCATGTACTAACCCAATTTCTGAATGCTACACAGGAAAAGAAACGGAGCAATTCCATTCCTCCCAAAAGAATGATATTCCTTCAATAACATATTTGCAGATTTCGAATATTGCCTCACGATACTATGGTCTCGAACTTAGCCCGGGCTCGGGGACGTAAATTACGATGCAAAAGTACAAAACCGTATGTGACAACTCAATCATTGCATAAGGAAATTGAATATTTTTCACTACAAGATGGTGTACAAAAATTATGCCTGTCGCAATCCGTCTATTTTCTGGGAAAATATTGAGTCCAAAACCAAAACCCGACCCCTCCCGACCAATAAACTGCAGAAAAGAAACCAAGACCGGAAAATGGAAAACAATACATCGGAGAAAATCTCAGAGAATGGGTAACTGACATACACGGTACCCCCTCGAGTCAATACCTGCTGACCGACGAGTAAGAAATGAAATATCGAATGCAATAATATATAGTACCCATCCACCGCTTCTACAAATCATATGCAACAATATCGGATAGGCGGGCATCTCTATCAAAGTGCTCCATTGATTCAGACTGATAGGACCAAACGCCCAAGCCAAGCCACCACCATGTAATACGTATAACCAATACCATTTGTATCTGCTCGGGGTGTTTTTCACTTAATATCTGTAAGCTGAACCAGAGGACTGCGGAGGGGCTGGCGGGAGCCTATTAGGAGTTCTTCGGCCCCCATGGTTTGAGCCAGAGCTCGCATCTCCATTCTGAGCAGGATCGCTGTAACGTCGGCTATGGCTTGCTCCGGACCTCCCTGATTCCACAGACCCATTGGCGGCTGCATCAAATGCTGATCTCCAGTCATCCCCAGACGAAGACCCACGTGTTCTCGGACTGCTCTCTGTGGGATATATGTGCCCATGTTTGCAGTTATAATTATTCTACTAGTATATAAGAGCATCAAAACTGGTAAATACAAAGTAGGATTCGAAGAAGATAGAAAGAGAACTGCAGAGAAAACATTACCTGCACTAGGGCCATCATTGCTCCAGCTGGAGGCCGCGGATGCTCGATTGTCGTGAATGCTGAGTAGTCTCGTCAGTTTTGAGAGAACAGATGACTGTTTCTGAATACGTTCTCGTTTGCGCTTCACGTTCTGGTCTTCTTGAAGGAGTTCTTCAATCTTAGCAGAGCTTTGGGCGCTATTAAACCATTCGATGACGAAAGTGGTGAATCACTGGAAGCACATCTCATTAATAATGACAAGGATAAATGCAATAAGATGATTGTGCCAACCTGACTGAACTGTATAACTGGTTAAGCATATCTTCCTTGGCTTTCTCAACTTGACAAAGAACTACTGCCTGTACCAGCATGAACATGGGCGGAGAATAGTAGAAGATTCAGTCGCCAGGGGAAATTGATTGTGCAATTTAGCAAAAGGTGATGAAGACAGAAAATGACCTTTGGAACGTTGGCAGCAAGACTGTTGAGTACAGCCTCCACATAACCACGTACTTCCTGTGACATCCACCGCAGTTCCTCTTCGGGGTCCGCAGGTCTTCTAGCCATTGTATCCTATAGAGTTAGCACATCCCAGAAAAAATGTTTGAGGTAATACACTTCCACGAACTCTTCCAGCCAAAGAAACGAAAAAAGTAACTTGACGCAGTCAAGATACAGCGGAAATCCTCTCCAAATTTGAATAATAACTAACACTTCGAAATGATATGCCAATATCAAGAAGGAAAACCCAGCAATGTCTCAGACTAACCAGTGAACCGTCAGATAGACTCTGCCGCATAGGAAGACCAGATTCTCCCTTAATCTGACCTCCTCCAGGCTGTGCGACATTTCTCAACTTATTTAACCACTCAATCTTATCTGCTGCGTTCTCAGCCTTCAAGAGCACTGCACTGTGAGCTGCCATTAAATTAGAAACCAAATTAGTAACCCTGAAGGGGAAAGGGAATGAAAGACCCCAGCTAGAAGTTGTACTCCAGAAAGGAAATACCTTTTAAAACAGTCTTATACTGAACCTTGCTGGTTATCTTGAAAACAAGGCTTGGCCCTTTTTCAGGGCCATTTGATTTCTTATCCTTGGAACTCTTTGATGGGGGTTCTTCATCTTCAGAAACTTCTTCAATGTTGCATTCCTGAGAAGTTCACCAGCAGTCTTGGCTTAAAGCATGAAAGCAGTCATATACAACATCTTTGTCTGTATTAAAGTGTGGAGAGTCATGCATCTAACTGTTGCAAGCTCATCAATTAGATGTTACTTTACTTCCTTCAGAAGATGCAACAATTTCAAGTCATATTCAACTTCGCTGTCATCCTTACTGGAAATCTTCAATTTTATTATCAATTACGCATCCAAAATTTTTTTATCATAAAAAAGTTCTTTGTATAAGCATTTGCAGATGGAACTCAAATTCATCACAACATATCAAACTGTCAAAACCTCATTTACCTCTAAGGTGATTACACCTCTGAAATGTCTTTCTTCTTGCTTTTTCGTGTATCCCAGCTGCATGACAGAACAAATGAAAATGCCATGGTTCAAAATAATTCACAAAAAACATAACAGGTAGGAATTTGTACTCAACAAAACAAAGATTTACATTGACATGTGCTGGCATGTTCACATTCTCTGTGATTTAACATGGGAATTAAGTAATGAAGGAGAGTCAAAATATAGCCTTTTGTTCTCAATTTTCATGCCAAAGAAGGTGCTTGTAGAGGTATACAATATACTCTACCATACTAACCTTGCCAGTTTTTTCATTTAGGACAAACCATCTCCTACTCCATCCATTTGTTTTTGCACTTTTTTTCAACAAAAATCCTGCAGATGTATGAAGAACCACTGTTACTAGATTGTTCGAATTCCGAACAACTTCCCAGTTAAACTTTTCAATAACATAAGATAAGCAACCACATTGATAAAAGTATCAGAAAAATAAAACTGAGATTGTCAAGAGATGATGAAAATAAACAGCTATGCAGCCGACCAATAATAAATATGAGATGATTGACTGGTTTCACATATGCCAAGGCGACATAGCACAATTATTTTCATCAGCTGGAAAGCAAAATAATGTTTGTATAGCAAAAAATCAAATAACCAGAAAAAATTATTTCTCTCGAACAGTTACTCAGGCTCGTGGCAAGATACCCATTCTTCCGCATTGACAGGTTAAAGAATGTTTAGAAAATGAAAAAAATAGAGAACAGCAAAATGTCCCAGCATAAAAGGCTATATTTGTAAGTGTGTATCGCAGAATTTAAATAGTCTAGCAAGTCGCAGACTCGCAGGTAATAATTTGCTATCTTTTCTTTCCAAACCAATGGGTGTAATTCGACCTGCAGTTATTTCTCCACCAGGCCCAGCAGTCTTCAGTGTTGATTCCTCTTGTGCATCTTTATCTTGCTGTGAGGATTTATCTTTCATAGATTTTAAGCTACCGCCACTTTTTTGATCCCCTGTTAGAGGGCTTGTAGCCTGGAAAAAGGACATAACTGAAGTTAGAGAAGCCATTCTCCATGAACAGAAAGTACTTATTAACATAACATAAACTGAAGCACCACATCCTCTTCAGACGGAAATTCATACCCTGTTTAACAAAGATTGATCAGCTTCTGCTGCTTTCTTGGAGGATCTGTTCTTCAATTCTTCCTCCCGACGCTGCCTCTCCATGCTGTTAAAACCAAGAATGGAAGTAGAAATAACACAGAATGTTCAGATTCATTGACAATTAAGTGGGGAAAATCATGATTGATCTAAAATATCCACTTGACGATAAGCACATGATAAAACATGGAGATAAATTATGAAAGACGCCTCACTACATGCATAAATATCCTTCAGCATCTAGCATTTTTAGTTCATCAGCATCATGCAAATTCACTTTTTATTTACATCCTGTCTAGCAAAGCAAAACTTGTAAAATGAACACCTTTAGGTGCAGCAAATACTCATCTAGTGGAGTCCACAACCAATCCTGGCCCACAAATCATTTTGTTGTAGTCATCCCCAACTATTTCATGAGATGATTGATTTACAATTTGAGTCATAAGGATAATAGATGGGTTGCCAAACTAAATACACCATATACTTCACAAAATTTAACATATTGATTGATAAACATTTCTCATACAGTGCATATACCATTTTTTCATCCTTAAAGAAAAAGTTGTTTAGGATTCTTCAAAAGTATGAGTTGGTCTGTGAATATTCACTATGTCTGGACAATCACTAACAAAACCTCCCATGCTAAAGTCTATTTGTGTAGTGCATATAAAAAAAAAACCAACACTCTGAAAATATCAATAGCGATCATCGCTGCATGTAAAGCCTACTATAACTAGCAAGAAACGATAAGAAAAATCCACTTTTACAGATATCAAAACTGCCATGCCTGCATCTCAGGAATATGCTTATCCCACTCCATGTTTAGAAACATTTGTGTTATTCAAAATTCATCAAAATGCTTCACAGGTAAATGTACTTACCGTCTTTGAACCAATCGGATGAAGTGCTGAGGAGGAACAAAAGCACGCTCCATATCTACGAGAGCAATAACCATTTTCTTGGCTTCACTCTTAAAATTATCCAGAGCAGCAGAGGCTAATGCCACAATCTGGTCAAAAATAATGACAATATGAATATTTCTAGAGAGTGGTATTGTTATCACATGCTTGTATAGAGTACAGAAATGGATCAAGAAAAACCATGCCTCTCTCTTGAAAGGAGGGTATCTGCCAAGGCCAGGAGTAGCACTTGCAGCAGCAGAAACAATGTCCACCAGTACATGATGCACCTATGTCAAACAAAAGTTGGACCTTGATGAAGGATCATAAATGGCAATAGTTGGTACGTTAAATTGCATGAGAAATTGTCGTGCTAGATTTTTAGGTCCCTTTTCTCTCATGAGTAAGATAAAAATATCTATTACAACCACAGTTACAACAAGAATGCAGAAAAGCTCTATCTGCTGGGAAAAAGAGTTTGCACCAAAGCATGATCAGGGAGGTAGTATTAAAAGGAAAATGCAAGAAAGATGAATATGTTGTGACAAATTACACAAGATAGCTGGATCAATGAGTCTAGAGCAAAACGAATGCTAGTCATAGATCACGTGCTTCTATGGCAATATAGATTAGTCAACACCATGAGATCAAGCAAGGTGACCCCATAAATATCACCCAAAAGAGGGGGAGGGAAAAAATACCTCGTCAACACAGAGTCGTGCTGGTTCTTTAGCCATCTCTAATACAATTTTAATTAAGGATCTCAGACCTTTCTCAGGAGATATAAGATAAGGTTGATATCCATCTGCTTCCAGCACAATCTGTTTCAAGGAAAAATTAAAGGAAAATCAAAAGACTGACCACTCCATGCACAAGTTCAGGAAATAACAGAAACCTTTATGAAGGAGAAAAGAAAGAGGAGACATACTCTTTTCACATTATTAATGTCAAAGTGTCTGTCCAATGGAAGCTGCTTGATCCGGTTAGGGAAATTGCCCTCAAAACTTGCTACAACTTTCCAGCCACTACCCTAAAAAATGAAATTGTACAATGCAGCCAGAACTGTATATCAGGAGAAAAAGTCTAAAAATCAAATTTAGAGGACATCGGAGTACTCAAGTACCCATCTCCGACAGAGATAAATTGGTCTCTTTCCATTTTAATTCTTATCTTATCTCAATAGGTGTATCTGCACACGTTGGGTGTAATTACCAAGTAAAACTTATGATGTCAAGGACAAATCAGAATTTGAGGATCTAGGAAAAGAGCACAAGTGCATGGTCACTCACCTCCCCGCTCGTGATGTGCTGGAGAAACCTGTCTTCAAATTCACGGCAAAGCTGCAAAGCAAGAGCCCTTGTACCTTCAGCACTATCAACCATTTGACTCCCAAGCCTTGACAATTCATCCTGTACAATTTGAGACTTTCCTTGAAGCCTGCGCCCAAGTGCAAGAAAATTTTAGGCAGAGAAATAATGTAGATAAAGTGACAAAGTAAATGAGTATGCAAGCCAATCCTTAGTAACTAAAATAAGAACACAACTATTGAACAGCCAGGAGCCTTTTTTTCTTATATGACCAGTGAGTAGGCAAAACTTAGTTTTCAACAGATCTATCTGAAAGATTAAAAAAAACATGCATCAAAACAATCTCTTGGAGACAAATTAGTTGATATATGTGTCAACAACAAATACTAGTGTGAAAGATGGCAAAATCCTATAACTACATATAATGAAGCTGGCAGATACTACTTGAAAGCAACGGTGAAGAAGTTCGCATAGGCATTTATATACACTGGTGAAGCACTTCAACAGTTTAAAGGAAAATGTTAGAAAAAAAGGCGAGCAGTCTCGCAACTGGGGAGTCTTTAAAGAAAATATCCAGCAGTTCAGAAGTGAAAAACAACAGAACAGAGAGTCCTTAGATAAGGAAAAATGAATGGTAAATATACCCTGAAAGGAGATTTGGCAGCCTGAGTTTCATACGGTTACGGATCTGGCCTGCTAGCGCATCAACCAGAGCTACCCTACCAAGCTTGCTTTGAGGGGTGCCACTTAATATGGATTTCAGACTTTCACTCTCAGCTCTCCAGGCAGTTTCCAAAGAGCTCTCAGCATTTCCGGACTGTGCAGAAGCAATAGAGACAGACTGACCAATTAATGCAATCCATGGAATATCAGCTGTCTTTGGTGGTCCCTGATTCGACAAGAGAGCTTGAACAGCTGCCAATGCTTTTGAATCTGAAGCTGCTTGATCAATTTTACTTATAACACCAACAGTTCTGGTACCTGAATAGTGGGGAAACCAAGAGTAGCAGTATAGTCAGGATAGTGGACAAGGAGATAACCTTCAACCCAAATACCAGATCACGTTTTGCTATGCAATAAAAAGATGATAACAAAGCTGAAAGGGCATCTCACTTTCTGCATCATATTCCTTAGCAATTTTAAGGGCGCGAGATGATGAAACTTCCGGCACCTGACTAGCGGGTATTACAACAACCAGAATGGCATCATTGCGTTCAACATACTCACTGATCTGGAAAAAGAAAAAGGAAAATGAGGATAATAAGATGGCAAAGAAAACTTGCTGCAATTTAACCTTTTTTTTCCCCCTTCTAGAGAAGTGCCATAATTTAACTTTAACCCCCAAAAAATGTATGCTTGTAAGAATTAACATGCATGTAATCTAAATCATCCTAATAATCATATGCCTATCAGTTGAACTTATAATCAAGGTCAGAAAGCAATCAACTACTAACCAGCGAGTCATCCACAAATCTTTGATCAAGTCCCGGTAAATCAATCAACTTTAAAGGTGGAGCTGCATAAATTTGAACAAGAGGTTAGAGATAATATCAAATAAGAGCCGTTCTTCTCATCTTATATATATATATACTCTGCACATCATAAAGATGCATCTTATTGTGTATGCCATCTAGCTCAAGAAGGAAAGCACTTCTCGTCATATCATCAGAAAAATCAAACTAAACTGGGACAACTACGAGCATTGCAAAGTTGATTCATTCCCACTTAATTTTTCACTAATGAGCACAATGGTTAAATAAGTGCTTGTATCAGGAACCACGGATCGTATATATCTGAAGCTCAAGATACACAACCAAAAAGCCTCGGAGTGAAAAAAAAATAAAAAATAAGTAAAATGAAGCAAGATAAGAATTACACGCATAGAATGTAAACTCTGTCCCATCAAAAGTAGAAGTTTAAAACCAGGCAGGTCTATCTAACCTGTTTTTTTAATTAAGTAACGTCTTTCCAAAGATTTCATTCCCTATACCATAAACATTAAGGCCACATCTAACCTGTACTAGTACGAAGTTTCAAATATATTTCATCACGACTTCTTCCAGATGAACCCTTGCTTAGCCTATCTTGGAGAGAATGTCGAAGAGCACCTGCAACGTCCCAGTTTGAACAGGCACAACCAAGGTATGATACGAACAAGTAAGGCTCACATTCTGCAGAGATCAAATAGTGGATCCACCAGACAGATCCAAAAAGAAGCAGCTCAGCGAAAGGCTTACTTGCGGAAACCTGTTGAGATTTGTTGTCAATTTGTAAAACGATTGATTTGCTGCTTAAATTACTATCCCTTGATAGGTCAACCGTTATGGGAGCCCGGGTAGCACCATTCTCACCAGTAGGCTAAAAGAACATAAGATCGCAAGGTAGCTGTTAACATCAGCAAGCAAGAAAAACAGTAAGAATGTAGAAGCAACAGGCCAGACTTTAGCCTACTTACAAGAATTGGATGGCCGATGAGACTATTTAAGACAGCAGACTTTCCAGCACCCTGCTCATTTGATCCATAGTTACGAAGATGTCAAACTTGCAATAACCATGATAACATTACAAAGAGCATAAAGGAAAGACAGATGTAACTGCGGCAACAGAATAGCGACTCTAAGAAAACAGGACATCAATATTCAACTAGTTAATGCTCGTAGCGCTTTAAGACACCATCCATCTTCTGTGCTAGATGGAGGACCAACACACCGTCTAGGAACACACGAGTAGAGGAGTAGATCGTGAAAGCAAGTATATCTAATTTAGAACATTCAGCCACTGGCAAGTTCTCCGACTGTTGGAAAACAAGTGGAGGTGAATGATCAAACTCAAAGTGGATGCTAACACAAAGGATCAAATGGGCCTCTCCTGCTTTCCGCGGAGATTCTAATGATTCTACTACAAGAAGTTCAGTCCAGAGCCTGATGTGCTCAGACGTCAGGTTGCAGATGTTCCAATCATCTTCTCTTATCGCTAATCCCATATCTCGGGAGCTCAAAGAATCATTTCCTACTTATCAGAATCCGTGATGTTGCAAGCACAATTCAGCCACTTCTCAGCTGGGAATGCCATCGCAAAACCACAGATCCAAAGATCCGACACTACACCAACACCAATAAAGCAGATATAGGTGCCCAGAGCAGGGGAAATGTACTCACGACATTGCCAAGGGCGACGGCATTGAGGAAGGTGGAAGTGCGCCTGCTGGATGACGACGAGCTCTCGTCAATGTCTTCGTCCGCGAGGACGGCAGATGCCTGCCGCATCGCATCCGAGAGCTGAATCAGTTCCTCGATCGCCTCCATGCTCCAAAACCTGATTCGCTCGCCCGCTCAAAATGGAGGTCCGGCCACGAGGGAGATCGATGCTCGCACTGGCAGATTCGACAGAGAGAGAAGACGCGAGCAGTCCAGCAAGATGAGAGGAGAGGAGGAGGCGATCGATCGGAGAGGAGTGGAGTGGAGATCTGGAAGGAGGGGATTAGGGCTCCGGCGAGGGGCCGGTGGAATTTCAAAAGCGCGTGGGGGGCGTCACGGCGGCGGTTTGAAATGGGACGGAGGTTGAGGAGGGGAGGAGGAAGACGGAGGAGGAGGCTGACACGAGTAATGGACGAATTATGCTTCCTCAACACAAATGAAGGACTCTTTCAAAACTGAACCGAAAGGCAATTTCTCTGTCTCCTCCTCTCTCTCTCTCCGTAATAATAACAAAACCGTGCTTTTGCAATTTCGTCCCCTCACTTTACATTATTCAAACAATCATATCGTTCCACTTTTGTTTCCTTAAATGAAATTTCGAATTCAAATTTTGTGAATAAAAAAAAATTATTTTGAGAGAGTTTTATCATCTTAGAAGGTGGACTCGACTCAAGTCGGATTAATAGGGACTCATTAAAATTTCGAATACTGGGATTCAACTTGTTTGGTTTTACAATATGATTTTAACTATACTTTACTTTAACTCCACTTATCTTCAATTTAACAATACAATTATTACTCTTTTTTTTCTTCAATTTTTTTAACGATTCAATTCAATTTTTAATACTAAATTCTCTCAACTATTCATTATTTTTTTCATAATTTAACAACACAATCATTACTTTCTTTCAACTATTCATTATTTTTCCACACTTTTCCCATAATTCAACAAAACAATCATTACAAATTAATTAAAGTCAAAATTCAACTCTAAAACAAAACACAACATTACATTATTCAAATTCTTGCAACTCTTTATGATTTCTCTTTTTCTCTTTTATTCATATGGTTTCTTTTCGATTAAAATGGATATCCTTAAGTATTGTTATATAAAATAGTACAATAAAGGAAAAGGACAATCGATAGTCTCGATTATAAACTCAAACCTAAAGTTTCTTGATTTCATATGATAACACGTATCATCATAGAAAATCCTTTTTCTTATTATACATGTTCGATTTTGAGCTTCAAATTTTTAATGGAAAAAACAATATCATCCGCTTAAGTATAGCTCGCACCGAGATTTGTATAAACATAAAAAAATAAGCGATTATTGAGTAATCCTACCTCACCTCGTATTGTGAGAAATCGCCGATACCATGGCATCAGATGGGGACGAGGAGTTAAAGAGTGATAATAATAGGTTGCTGCGTTACTTAAGTTAACTACAAGGATCTTATAGATTATTCACCGTTAAAGAAGGATATTTCGAGGTTTTTCACGCTTGATCGAGTTTTCCAATTTTTTGAATTGCCATATCTCTTAACGGTGATCGCACTGCATGACTTTTGAATCCAACTAAATGGGCCTTGTTCCTCCTTGGCTTTAGTGCAATTTGAATATTTTTACCGTGGAAGTGTTGTTCCTACAAACATTCATGCAAGCTTTTGTCTTAACATGAAAGGAAGTGACAAGAGGACTATCAACACGAGGGAGTTTGTCAATTGACTAACTAGGAGGTGGGAAATGCTGCAATAATTTATTCAACAATTAATTTATTAATTAAATGTAAAATGAGAAACTCCCTCCTCTCCCTCTCTCTTTATTTTTCTTAATGATGTTGATTTTGCAATAAGGATTTGTAGTTGGTTTAGTCTATTTGCCATGATAATTGACGTTTGACCAAAGAGGGAGCCGTCCATTGATGACCGTCATTCCCCCTCACCTCCTCCGCTTTTACACCCCAAAAAGCCAAGAGTGTGAAGTGATTTCTTGTCAACGCTAACGCGAATTGGAGGTTTCTTCTCATTTCAAATAATCAAATAATAATACCAACATTATTAGTTCAAATAGTCTGATATTGGTTATTTTTAGTAAAATATTAAGTTCGAGTCTTATAAATATAAAAAAAATTATATTGAGATAGCTTTATCATTTAGTGGGCCGACCCAATCCGAACTAAATTAGTATGACTTATTGGGCTCCCGAATATCAATATATAAACCGAAAAAATCAAATAATAATAATCTATTCTTATTTCTATAATTTAACAGGTGATGTATATGCACTTTGTCAATAAATGAAAGATAATCGTAATGGGTTGGGTTGAGGCCTCGCCAAGAGTAGGGAACAAGCCTGTTACATAGAAGACTTACGTTGTAGATCTTCTAAATCCTGACTACGTGCCCGGTTACGAGTATTGATATCTTCCAAGTAGTGCTAAAATGCGATCCTGGTGGTGAATATAACCAAAACTTATGGCTCATGATGGTCGTCTATTCCATCTCGATAGGTGCTCGCGTATTCCATAACGCTTACATAGGTCAACTCCCTTTTCCTGTATATGGCAACACAAAATTTCGCGTATCAACAAAATTATGTTTTCCCTTTTTGGTATTAGGACTCCTCGCCGAGCTATCAAGGCATATGAATGCCGCACTAGTTAGGTTTGATTTTTTTTTTATTAAAAAATATTTTGTCCCGACCTTAGGGTGATTAACCTTTGCCCCGCATTAAAAAAGTTGCACTTTAACTCCCAACCTCCATAAAAAAAGGCACTTTTATCATTCCGATCAAACTAAATAATAATAATAATAATAAAGAAAAACCATTAAATTTCCTATCGAGGGCAAGGGAGCCATGGCCGGCCACCCCACCCCCCAATCGATGTCTTCGGCGAGCTCAGAACTCGACGGTGACGTTGATCGGGGAATGGGGGGGCCACCGGGGGCTCCCCTACCCCCAATTTCGGGGATGGATCGAGATCTCCGAAAACCCATTGGGATTCCCAAAATTTGGGGGTGGGGAGCCCCCGCCGACCACCCCACCCCTCCAGTCAATGTTGTCGGTGGGTTCTGAGCCTTCTAGTGATATCAATCGGGGGTTGGGTGGCTGGCCGAAGCTCCCCCATCCCCAATTGGAAGCTTGTTTCTTTTTTTTTTCCCTTTTTAAAAAAATTAATTTCATATTATTATTATATTTTTTATTATCATAAATAATTTTGGCCGGAACTTGACCGAAGGGGGTAAAGTGCCTATTTTCTTTAGAAGTCAAAGGGTAAAGTGCAACTTTTTAGAGGTCGGGGTAAAGCTCACCTAGTCTTAAAGGTCGGGGGACAATCTGCCTTTTTCCTCTATTGTCTACCCCGATTAAAAATAGAGAATCGAACTAGAATGCCATACGCTTACCCATTGTCTAAGTGTACGAGAAGTCCTAAAATTCAGCATCGGTGACAATCTAGTTTCGCCACGACCTCGGTAAATAGACAATCAGTTTCGGGACATGTCGTTGCACTTCGGCCTTTTCGATTAATCACCCAATCAACTTAGGAAATCCCAAAACTATATTAATAGCACTATGGTAGGGTAGGGATAATAATAAGTTTTTAAAAAGGTCGAGAGAAATTCTCGCGCGAAGAGAGTCGGAAGAGACCATTTCTCATATAAGCAATGCATTCCCTCCGATTCAGATGCAGAGACAAAATCCTCTTCCATTTGGGAGATCTCAACTACTTCCCCCCACTCACTCACTCATTCCCCTCTCCCTCCCTCACTCACGTCTCCACCTCCTCTCCTCTCATGTCATCGCAGCTGTCACAGTCCTTTTGATTCAATGAATCCATGATCGTCTCCTCGGCAGAATTCAATATATTCCAAGTCCCCTGTAACGCGCCAGCGCTTCCCCTTTCCATGTTCGCAACTGTATTTCACGGGGCATGAGGAATCCGGAGTGAAGGGTCGAGATCGAAACCTCGTCTTTCGGGCAATTCCGGGAGACGGGTTCGATTCGTTCTCCGGCTTTCTCTTCTCTCGTGCCCGGAAAACAGAATCTTGTGCAGATACTCTGTCCCTGGAATTGTTCTTGATATGGTCATTCTAATATTTCAAGATTTCGAAAGTTATATCATTTCCTTTTTAGGACTCGGTTACCTCTTATCCCATTTAGGAGCCACTGTCAGTGTTTGATGCCCGTTAGTTTACATTTATGCCGATAGCTGCGAGGAACTCGAGCCAGTTTTTCCTTTCGATGATTCCTTCCCTCCTCTGTGATCATCTTGCCTAGATCTTTTCTGTTTATACCAAACACCGTAATCCGTTGATTGAATAACCCGGATAGAACTTGTCGCGGAGAGTGATCCGGGTGAAGCGTAGGCCTTTCCAATGGCGGAGAAGCACTCGCGGCTCGTTACTTTGCTGCAGATTCTTTCCATCCTGGTGGTGTTTGTTGCAGGAGTCGTGATCGGCTTAGCAGCCACTTCACACATCAACCAGTACTTCGGGTCAAAACCGGAGCTGATTTTCTTCATGAATCGAGGCTCGGTTTCTCCGGCTTCCCCCATCCACGAGGAGAACTGCACCGTCCCCATCTGCCCCGTCTTTGTTCCGAGAGCCTGTGACTGCCCGGATTGCTCTAGCATGGACACGTACCTGCACCCGAGAAACCTCACCCACGGCATGTCCGACACCGAGCTGTTCTGGAGGGCTGCGATGGTTTCCCGGCAAGGAAAATACCCTTTCGCCCGTGTCCCGAGAGTGGCCTTCATGTTCCTGACTAGAGGGCCGCTGCCGATGCTGCCCCTGTGGGAGAAGTTCTTCGAGGGACAGAAGAGGGACTTGTATTCAATTTACGTCCATGCACTCCCAGGATATGAGCTGAACGTTTCCAGGGACTCTCCTTTTCATGGAAGACAGATCCCCAGTCAGGTAATCACAAATTCCGGTAATACGTAAGCCGGAAATCAATTTTCGGTTGATCGTGAAATCCATATTATAAAACAACACCGTTTAGGAAAAACACTTTTCCTGGTATAACATTATTCCGCGAAAACCGACTACATGAAACGAAAAGAGGCTAAGTCGTTATCTTCACTTTCGTGCATTTCAGAATGTCCAATGGGGAACGGTGGAGCTGTTCGATGCGGAGAAGCGGCTCCTAGGGAACGCGCTGCTCGACTTCTCCAATGAGCGGTTCGTCCTCCTCTCAGAAAGCTGCATTCCTATCTACAACTTCTCGACCATCTACAATTACCTCACAGGTTCAAAGCATAGCTTTGTGGACTCGTACGATGAGCCAACTCGGTATGGGCGAGGGCGATACAGCCGGAACATGCTTCCACATATCCACCTCCGCCATTGGCGGAAGGGGTCCCAGTGGTTCGAGCTAAACCGGGACTTGGCAACTTACATAGTATCAGACACCAAGTTCTACTCCCTCTTCAGGCGGTTCTGCAAGCCCGCCTGTTACCCCGACGAGCATTACATCCCGACTTACCTCAACATGTTCCATGGATTGAAAAACTCTAACCGGAGCGTGACTTGGGTGGATTGGTCCTTCAGGGCCCCTCACCCTGCGACTTTTGAGAAAGCTAACATAACGGCGGATTTCATAAGGTCTATCAGGAGTAGCGGCAGCCACTGTCTGTATAATTCCAGGACGACGCACATTTGTTATCTCTTTGCCCGGAAATTTGCTCCAAGCACTTTGGGGCCATTGCTCGAGCTATCATCGGCGTTCATGGAGTTTTGATTGGTGGATTGAAGGTTCACTGACACGGGATGACCTCAGGATGATCAAGTTTTTGGAGATTTCTTCAGATTGAAGACGTGCGATCAATCCACTGACTATCGTTAGTTTTAGCGATTAGCGAAGGACTATTGCTCCCTGTTTTTCTCCGATCATCAACTAGGTACGGTTCAAGCATTTCCAGAATTGAGGAAAGGATTATTGATCGCGCAATTCTCCTGAATCTGTATAGAAATTGTATTCAGTCGGTTAATTGAATAATGAACTCTTCTAGGGACAAAGAAGATTTCCAATTGCAAATATTCTGATTTCTTCTATTAAGGAAGATGTTCTCATCAGAATAGGAGTGAGAGATGCATTAACTAGGAATTTCCGTTCCAAATTAGTCATCTCCCATCCCATTTACTCCTCGATGCGAAATCTCATTTAACGATTCACCGAAGCATCCCAACGTGCAAAATTGACCCGGTGAAGGTTAAGCGGTGATCGCTGGTCCCATAAATGACATGAAATGCTAACATCAGCCAACAATGACATGAAATGCTAGCATCAGCCAACAACGTCACGATATAATTCCAAGCAAACAAACAGAAAGGCATCAGATATCTTCCTGTAAGTTTAAACAACATGCTGATTTTCATCCATCCCAGCCCTGGAGACCGAACATCAACTTGTGTTGAATGCAAGTGAATAGACGAACAAGTGAACCGAATTGCAACATCCAACAGTTGGCATTAGATGTTACAACCCCATCTCATTGCAGTCCCAATTTCATAAACACCAAGCATGGCAAATCTGAAAAGAAGCCAACCTCATCTCTACATAAGTGCCGTATCATCAGAAAGACCAAACTCGTCTTCGAAAATCTCTGAACCTTTATTCAATTCTGGCTCCAACTACAGAGGGCTGTATACTGTCCCACTACAAAATTACCAGTAAATATTCGATATAAAATGCAAGATCGATAAGGAACGCAGAGAGATGTAAAATGTGAAAAATAAGATTAACATACCTACTCCAGGAACAACCTCTAAAAAGACCATTATATGTTGTACTAAGTCTAAGAGACCTTATTCATGCACCATTGGGAGCATTATCGAGTAAGACAAGAGCTTAATGTAAAAGCACATATAAGGAATAATATTATCATTAGATATATAAAAGAAAGGTTCAAATTTGTGAACTGATCAAATACAATCACCTAAGATCGCAATTGCAACAAATTACGCCCGCAAGAAACATAGCTCATGAGTAAGCTTGCACATCTAGCCACATTCTGTTTAGAGAAGCGATGCAGTATGAATATCCGCCCCACCTATAATAACCTATGAAAAATAATGGACATCATCCATACTCTGACCAGCTTCGAGATCAAAATGCTGCTTGTCTCTGAGTCAGTGGAACTTCAGAATGTCCATCTGCATGTTCGGAACCCTGTGTTCCTTCAACAGATGGTACTCCCTGTATCCCAGTTGTCTGAGGAGGCCCTGATGGCGATCCACTGATTTGGGGGGCTCTTTCTTCAAAATTTTGTGGCGTTCCTTGTGATCCACCTACATGTGAAGGTCCCATATATCCATTCATCTGCGACTGCGAGTATGTGGATGACCTGAAAGCTTGTGGAGCCCCTGAGGACATTCCTTGTGGTCCACCCACGTGTGAAGGTCCTGAATACCCAGTCATAGGAGACTGGGGGTATCCAGATGACCCGAAAGCTTGCGGGGCATCCGATGGCATTCCTTGTGGTTCACCCAGCTGGGAAGGTCCTGAATACCCGTTCATTGGAGACTGCGGGTATTCCAATGACCCGAAAGCCTGTGGGGCTCCCGATGACATTCCTTGTGGTCCGCCCAACTGCGAAGGTCCTGCATATTTATTCATAGGATGCTGCGAGTATCCTGATGACCCGAAAGCTTGTGCGGGCCCCGATGGCGTTCCCATTGGAGGAGTTCTTACAGATCCATTAAACTGAGCTGGTCCGGGCGTCCCCGTCATTTGGGGATTGCTTGGTGGTCGGGGCAATGGGTTAGGCCCCCGCGGTGGGACCCGTGGAGCAGACCCCCATCTGTTCGTACTCAGCAGCCTCTCAATCTCTTCTCCACGCCCTGCGTTGCCAAAGGCGGCAGATACAAATTCCCGCAAAGACGGGGTCAAACCAACTCCATACCTTATCATCTGCCCTATCAGGTCTTGGGCCACATCTAATGCACCTTGGTTGCACAGGCCCCTAATCACAACCTCGTAGCATGTGGGGTCAGGTTTAGGGTCTTTCTCCCCCATTTTTGTCAAGACCTGCCCGCAATCCACAGCCTTGCCGTTCTTGATCAATTCCTCAAAAACCCTGTTCCCGAAACTCGCCACGACCCTCAATCCAGCATCCACTATTCTGTGTAACATACTCAGAGCATCATCAATCCTCTCTGCTTTTAGGTATGCCTCAATCAAAATTCGGTGGGTGGAGACATCCGGGGCCAAAGACTTGGATGACAATTCTTTGAACATACTAGCTGCCTCTTCAAGCATCCCGTGCTCACAGTATCTGGTTATGATGTTATTATAGCCCAGCGGGTCCATTTGGAATGGTTTTGATCCCGCCTTAGTTCCAACCTTCCTAAAGGTAGCAATAGCCTCCTCAAACTGTCCATTCTTGAAACATTCGTTGACCATCAGGTTAAAAGTGTCTGAATTCACGGCATGGAAGTTCGGCGGGGTATGATTATCAAGCATCTGATCGAACAGTGCCCAAGCCTCAGTCTTCTTCCCGTACCTCAGCAGAACCTCGATGAGGACATTGCAAGTTGCAGGAACCATCCTAAACTGCCTATCGAGCAAAGATTTGTACGACTCCATTGCTTCCTTCTCCCTCTCCTGCTTGAAAAACCAATCCATAAATGTAGCATTCACAACCCCATCATAGACAAGACACCTCTCCTTAAGCTCATCAAACAGCTCATTGGCCTTCTCCAAGTTGCCTAAATTCAAGAACCCAGCTATTAAATTGTTATAAACCAACGAATCTGCCCCGTGCCCCTTATTCAGCATCTCACGCAGAAGGTCCACCGCATCCTGTATCCTCCCCGCATCGATCAACCCTTTTGTCAAATGCCTATATGTGACCGAGGACGGACTAAAAGGTGCATTGGCAATAATATGCCGGTAGAACTCGAGGCCGGTATCGACATTTCCCATGTCGCAGTGGGTGTTGATCAAATTATTGTAGGAAACGACATTGGGGACAATGTTGGACTGGTTAAAGAAGAAGTGGAACAGGGCAATAGCATCATTGTACCTCTTGGCACGATACATGGAGGCGATGATGGCGTTGCAAGTAAAGACCGTGGGGCGGGTATTGGAGAAGACCGAATGGCGTGCCACTGCAGACGCAGCATCGAGGTCCCCAGCTCGGATCAGGGACTGGACGCGGTTGTGAAGGTTGAGGCGGGGGCCGACCAGGGCCGACGTGGAGTCGGGCAGGCGGGGAGCGTTGGGGTCGCGGGGCGGAGGGGGATAGCTGTCGCGTCGGAGGGCGTGGAGGGGCGGCTCGATTCGGAGACGGCGCTTCCGGCGGCGGCGTTCAGCCGCGGCCTCCTCGGCGGAGCTGAAGGCGAACGTGCGGTGCTGGAAATGGGAGGCGGGTGCAGGGATCGGACGATCGTCGTGGTGAAGGAGGTGGGTGAGAGGGAGGGTCCTGGCGGGGGAGGCGGTGGCGGCGGGGGTGGAGCGGTGGCGGAGGGAGCGGAGGAGGAAGCGGTAGAGCGACATGGTGGCGTTTCACTCCGTCTCTTCGCCGAGAGAGATCAGGGAAACGGAGGAGCTGAGGCTTAAACCCTAGAGAGTGGGGGCAAAGCAGAGCAGGAATAGAGAAGGCCTCGTGTGCGACTTTACTTTCTAACAAGAGGGTTTATGCATTTCTGTAGGGTAAGGTTAGCCTCTGCTATGTTCTTTGTCGGGGGAAGGGAATTACAAAAATGGTCCCATTAGTAGTTTTTTGACACCGAATCTTAAGTTTCATTTTGATTTTTGCATTCTTAACGGTTACTCCATTAGATACTTATGCTTCGATTGGTTTCGCAATTAAAATCACAAAAATTTTAATTTTAACTTTAACTCAACACACTACACAATAAAAGTACACATTTCTCAATTCAAAATTTTTACTTTAACTTTAACTCAACACACTACACAATCATTTGTCCTTTTTTCACAATCAAAATCAAAGTTACTTTAACTTTGAAACCAAACGCATCATTATAGTCTAAATCATAATTGATCGTTAACTAATACTAGTGTGGACATAAATAACGTCAAATCTTTTCCACATGTATTATAATACGTACGTGAAAATTAAAAGAATAATAATGATGTCTTTAAAAGTTATTCACTTTTTGAATTTGAGTCTTATACAGTCGATTTTTTTTTAAAAAGTCATAAATCGTTTCAAAATGTGACAATTTTGTTCTACTCCGTATCGACTATTAACGGACGATGATGTGAACTTAACACCGTAAAAAAATTTTAAAAATTATTTTTTGATTTAAATATTTTTTAAAAAATATTAAAAATAAAAATATTTTTTAAAAATTAATAAAATAGAAGAAAAACTACAATAAATTAAAAGTGAATTAAATTAATAAAATTTACAAAAAATCTATTAAAAAAAAACACTGGGGACGAATCAGAAATGGGGGCCCTTTCGACCAGAGCCTCCCACGACCTCGCCCTATACAATATCATGGTAATTACCCAATCCCTTCTCATTCTTCCATGAGTTTGAAAATTATCTTCAACTTTTTAAAATTTTATATAACTATTTTTGAATATTAATTTTATCATTTATTATTTTCCTAACTTTTTATTTTTTATTTAATTTTTTTGAATCTTTTAAAGTTTTAACTTTTAAACTTTCTCTTTTTTTTCTTATTTTTTCTATATTGTTCTGAATTTTTCTTCTATTTTCTAAAACTTGTAGGTTTTCTTTTTATATTCTTTTCAATTTTTTTAAAATTTTAAAAAATTGAATTTTTATATTTCATCTGAATTTTTCTACTATTTAATTTTGGTTAATCTTATTCAATTTTCAAAATTTTCATTTCTAATTTTATGTTTTTAAAATGTTTGAAAATTTTCTAAAGTGGCGAGAGGTGGTTGGTTCACGTGTACCATATTAAGTCCACATCATTGTCCGTTAATGGCAAATTAGGGAATTGACCAAGATTGTCACTTTTTGAAATGATTTGTGACTATTTTTTCCAAAATTAAACTTATAGGATTCAAGTTCAAAAAATGAAAAACTTTTAGGACCATCGCTATAATTTTTAAAATTTCCACATAGGCGTTTTCAATATAGGTGGAAAAAATTCAATGCATTACATACACATCAGCACTAGTTAACTAGTCAATGGTTAATCACGATTTGGATCATAAGTGTCTAACGGAGCAAACGTTTAGGACTGGAAAAGCCAAAATGAAACTTATAGGACTCCATGTCAAAAGGGGCAAACTTATAGGACCATTTTTTATAATTATCCCATTCTTTTTCTGTTTTTATTTTATTATGGATAAATCTCGAAAGTCCAATACGTCTTTCTAATCGGGTCAGGTCATTAAGAAATAAAAGTCCCTTAGCATGAATTTTCTCAATCCACAAGACTCGAACATGAAATAATACTGCGTCAAACATTTGAATCAATCAATGTTGATTTTTCTTTTGAAATTTATTTATTTATAAAATCATTCAATTTTCTTGTTAATACAACAAGCTAAATCTCATATCTATCCCTGACAAGATTTTGATGTTTGATTTCAATTTTAACTTTTATCTAGTTTCAATATATATATATATATATATATATATTTCAATGTGAACCATAATATTCAGAAGTTCAATTGAGTCTCGACTAATCCAGTTAAGCCGAATCTGCCCATTAATGAATAAACTCTCTCGGCTTGGAGCCCAACTAATCAAGTCGAGCCGGTTAGCCTACTGAGAAGTAAAACTCTCAAGATGTAAATTTTCTACATTCACAAGAACTCGAACTCAAGAACTTGCTTTAGAGAAACAAGTGCTAAACCGCTTAAACTAATTCACGTTAATTATATATATATATTAATTTAATTTAATTTACTCTCACGAAAAATTTTCCATTCATGCAACGAAAACTTTCCACATAAGCTTATTGCACTCATAAAATTCTTCCATGCACATACCTCAACTACTCATGAAATCTTCTATTCATACACCTCAGCTCGTAATGAGCCATCTTTTCGAGTCTTCTCATTCAATTTTAACTTTTATCTAGTTTCATATATATATATATATATATATATATATATATTTCAATGTGAACCATAATATTCAAAAGTTCAATTGAGTCTCGACTAATTAAATTAAGCCGAATCTGCCCATTAATGAGTAAACTCTCCCGGCTTGGACCCCAACTAATCAAGTCGAGCCGGTTAGCCTACTGAGAAGTAAAACTCTCAAAATGTAAATTTTCTGCATTTATAACAACTCGAACTCAAGAACTTGCTTTAGAGAAATAAGTGCTAAATCGCTTAAACTAATTCACATTAATTATATATATATATATTAATTTAATTTAATTTACTCTCACGAAAAATTTTCCATTCATGCAACGAAAACTTTCCACATAAGCTTATTGCACTCACAAAATTCTTCCATGCACATACCTCAACTGTTCATGAAATCTTCTATTCATACACCTCAGCTCGTAATGAGCCATCTCTTCGAGTCTTCTCATTAATATAAACTTAAGCTTTTTCAATTTTTTTCCAAATTATCATAATATATTTACAATTTTATTATATATTCCCAATAAAACTTTTACAAATTATTTAAAGATACAAATTAACATTTCTACTCTCGATTTAGCAAAAAAAACTCTCGATTTTTTTTATCTATTTAAAATATTTTAGATTATAAGATTAATAATATCAACAACATATTTTATCTATTTATAATATTTTAGATTAAAAAATTAACAATATCAACAACATAGACAATCGTCCGCTATTTATTTCTAATATTTTATATTATAAATTTTGTAATATCAACACCACAATCACACGTCCGCACAAAGCGCGGATTATGTGACTAATTTTCTTCTAGTTTATCGTCAACAGAAGGAAACATTGGATGGACCGAATTCCCAACTGAGTAATAAACATTTATTCCCAAAAAATACCAAAAACAAAAAAACTATTTTGTATACAAACCTTTTCAAGTAATGCTATATAACAAAAGAGCAGCTTATAATCACCCAAGCCAAAACTCAAATAATGAGGCGTTTGATTTCAGAGTTAAAGTAACTTTGATTTTGATTGTGGAAAAGGATAAATATTGTATAGTGTGTTGAGTTAAAGTTAAAGTTGACTTGGAAAATGTGTACCCAGAGATTGTACCCAAGTCAACAATCCCGGACCCCACGGATGGTTCAGCCCCATGATTGTGAGATTTTCCCCCCAACAATAGACAATTTACATTTGAACGTTTATCATATCACTATGTAACAAGATGTTTAATTACAGAGCTGTCCTGAGAATATGCCATCGACCTTATGTATAAACACCCACGCTTTGTGTAATTCTGTTATGTGTAGTTCTGTCACGTGTCATTGTATGACTTCAATTGAAGAATGTGCAGCTTCGAAGGGATCAATGAGGGGTTCTATTTGCTGGCGTTCGATGAGGATCAACCCAGCATTGATCCTCTTCAACGGCATCTTTCCATCTTTTCCTGAATATCTGCATTTCAATGAAGGAGCGTTGCCTCACCTGCGAAAAAACACCGGGATCAACTCAATGAGTATCAGTGCGGAGAGATTCAGAAGATACTTTCATAAACCTATGCAATATATGGGGAACCGGGGCTTACTTCCATTCTGTTGTCAACCACCTTGGAACCCGCCGATGCCTGCATTTTACACAAGAATGAATACAGCCGTCTTCTTTGTGTGTTCTCGGACACCGGGTACCACAAAGATATTTTCAGAAATAAACTGCCCATGCTATGGGCACATGAGTGCAATCAAGTGTTCAATTCAATGGGTCCAGCTGGATATGTGAAAATATATATAATCATTTGAAAACAATAGTTTTGATAGATTTAAACTACACGCAAAAAGTAATTTAACGAAATGAGTTCTACAATTCCAAAAGGAACGGACTTTGGATGGTTCGATGAGGTTTGCTCATTTATCTGGGGTTTCCGAAAATTGGACATTGAGGGTTCTCGTCCAGTTTCTGAAATTACACAATTGAGCTTAGTTTAAAGGAGAAAAAGGAAAAAGAATACCTTAGTGTCCGACTTTGAGGCGGTTTTTCCTTCCGAAGCAACATTGGTAGCATTCTGCAAAGCAAGCGTCACAGACAGAAGAAGCTGAGACCTGATTTGATCATCTATATATGTAGAAGAGTAAGGAAACGGAACCAGACAATGGAACTTGCCTGATTATGGTCCATGACCCCAAGTGTGGGGAGACCGAGATGCACTATGTACTCAGAATCAACTACCCCAACTTTCCTGGTGCGATCACCCTTTTTTTTGTCCAGAAAAAAAAAATTATCACCAAAATGCCCACAAAATATTGAGAACAAAGAGGGGAGAGAAATGGTTCTTGTTCATCGCCTACATACTTGGGCACAGTATCCGAGGAGCTGGTCCAGGCCCCATGCATGGATCAAGTCGTTCTGTGAGTCCATGAGTCATGACAGACACACAATCAGCATTGGAATCTTTTTTTAACAGTCTCAGGTCGTTGAATTTTTCGAGTTAAACATATGATTTTTGGGTTCAATCATTTCTCATCTCTCCAACCAAAAAAATAAGGATTGGAGTAAAACCTGGACCATGTGCCACGCACACCGCCAAGCAGCCTTCGAGAAGACTGGTGCCATCATTTCCACCCACCTGCATCAAAGATTCCATCATTTCATGAGGATCTTCAATTGGTCCTCAAGACCACCATGACATGAAACGAGCATAATGAAATTGCGATGAAGAAATCGAGAGTTGCTTTACCCAACACAAGGGGGAGCAGTACTTTGACTATCACACCTTCCACTGCCTTTGAACTTATACATTCTCCTGTCAAAATCATATTATCGACAAACGACTGTTCATCCAATGCAAGCCACAAAATTTTTATTTCACTTCCAAACAACACTTTCACTCTCTTGTACTTTGAGTAATTGCTAAAGGTAATGATCAAAACTAACATTTCGCCTAAACATTCGAGAACCTCAAGAAAGCCAACAATTGCGACAGGAAACATTTTCCATGTGGAGATCATATTGTCAAGTATACCAGACCTTGGGAACAATGGAAATGATTATAGAGAGCTCAGTGATCACAAAGGGGATTTTAAGCATACCGGTGAACTCTGGATCGACTTTGGCGAGAAGTAATGGGATGATGAACATCGGACTTGACAGGATCAAGTGCTGGCTGTGAGATCTCAAGGCCCTCATCTTTCACAATCGACAGATATCTACAGAGTGATTTGACAAGGTTTTCAGTGAAATCATTGGAATGTATTGATGTTCTATAAAAATCAATTGTCCAAATGAACGGCACCACACTTACCCAACAGGATCAAAGTTTTCGACGCCAAGGTCCTCATCCCAGAGGAATATATACTCGTACTCAAACACTATGTCAGGATGCAAAAATCGCTTGGCAAACCACCTAATTGCAATCATATGCATATATTGTATAATTAGTTAATTGCAACGAGTAGCATAGAATTCAGAATTAATTTGAGATTCATAAGCACTATTACGTGCTACCATTTTGTCTGATTCACTGCTGAAACATGTACTGCATGTTTGCTCCATTCTAAATTCTTCCAGTCATCCACAACACCATCATAGTGAAACAGCATCACCACGAAAATACTCTGCGGAAACTGAAACATGACGAAAGAAACATGAGGATAAACCACGTATTGAAATTGCCACCTCGAAGCATGGAAGCAGGTGAGTGAAAGATGATGATTTTGATCACCTTTTTGACGATTTTGTCCACTATTTCTTTTTGTTTGATTCCAACTGCCAGCACTAATAAACTCTTCTCAGCTCTCGAGTTTTTCTGAGATTTATCAAAAGAATATATAAGCATATAAAGGACATGACATAAATAGGGAAAATTTCAGAAATTGATAAACTAAAAAATTGAATGCATTTAATATTTGTGAAGCAATTTCATGTACATTATGTTTGATGGAGCCCCACAGAGGCTGCAGTTCCAAGTTCGATGCTTTGACCACAATTCCCTTTGGCAAAGGCTCGCTTCCAGAGGGTCTGCAGCGGTCCTAAGAAGGGAAGGACACGATGCAGATGATGAAGCTATAGATTATCAAACGTGAACTAGTAAATCCCAAAAAGTACGATCAAATTCCAAGTGCTGAAAGGAACAAACCTTGCATGCAGAAATATCCCTTTTCTGCATGTCACTGAGCACTTCCCATCTCATGAACCTCTGCATTTGAAAAATGTAACAATTCCTTGCATACTTTAAATCATATCATCAGATATATTATGATTTGACAACTTCTAGCAGCTCTAGTTCGCAGTCGACCTTGAAATGCTGAGAAAGATACTCCATTTCCCCGGAATTGGAGATAGAGAAAGGAATTTTTCAATTAGGAGGTTACCAAGGAAGAAGTACCCACATCTTTGTATTCCTTTGCGATGAATGTGCTGCCAAAGAAGTAAGCACCCCATATCAAGGAAGCTACAATAAGGAGACTGCAAAGCCATGATCTATTCTTCGGGTCTGATAGCATAGGAACCTGAAAAAGTACACAAGACACACGAGCCGCTCAGACTCTCATCAGAACTGCATGATCATCTACAATCAGCTGAACAAATAACCGAGTCAAGAGACAATAAACATGCAATCCTCAACAAATGCGTGAAAATCCCTGCATATATTCAATCTTTAATTCCATGAACCACACCATGCTGCAGATATAGCCCATCTGCTTCTTGACACCTTGCTCTCATAGAAGAAGCACAAGGGTCAACCCAGCAGCTAATGAACTATAAAATTCAATTCATTGAGAACTTTCCCAATAAGTTGGGTCAGCTACATGAAATCCTCTGCGCCAAACATCCCTTTGGGACCTTAACCATGTAGGTAAATATTACTTGAGCAGTGCAGTAAGGAGAACTTCGGAAACAGAGAGATAACAGCAACTAAGAACCTAGGATTTCGGTCTCGTTTTCAAAGTAGTGAATGAAGAGAGCTATATATAGCTCTAAGGGTCAGACTCTTTACATGCTCAGCTAACATAACAGAGCTCAATGAAAAGAAATTGCTTCCTTTACTGCAACTTCGAACCAAGTCATTATCTATGAAAGGACTCGAGACGATGAAAGAAACGGCAGCACGACAAAGATAAACACAGCAGAATCAAACAAAAATTGGCGGAGCAATTTGAAAGGTGGTAAAAAAAATAATTAGCAACACCTTTCCTCCTCCTACAAATCAGGCGAAGACAAACCAAGAGGATAAACACAAAATCAGTATTCGCAATCAAAAACTCGTCGACAACTAAACTCGGACGGGGGACATGAATCCTAACCGCAGCCAATAAAATCTTCCGGAGTCGTCCTGATAATCATGCAGAGCAACCTCGGACACCCAGAATGTTCTTCTTTCGCTCGGGAAAAATTCACCAAAAAAATCAGCAGAGAGAGATAGAGAGGGTGAGAGGAGATGGAGAAGGACTTACGAAGTTGGGTGTCTTCATAGAAGTCTAAAGAATCAAACATGCAGATGCCTGCTTATCTGTGAGGGAAACCCAACCCAGAAAGGAACAATAAGCAAAAGGGAATAACAAAAGACTTTTTCTGAATAAAAATATGTAAAAGAGAGCTTTCAAGGGAAAGTCCATCTAACTGGTAAAAGGAAGGATTGGCATGGAGGGCAAGAGACAGGAATCATGAACTCCACCCACCAGAAAAGCAGACCAAGAGCTGTACAGTATCCCCCACCCCCACAGGAGACGCCTTTTCTTCTTCCAACTGCAAAAAACGACCGCGTGTTGACGAAGCAAAAACCAGCACCAGACGACAGGAGATGAAGTAGAAGAAGGGGGAACGGAGGAAGGAGGAAGCAGAAGTCAGCCAGCCAGCCGGCCGGTCGGTCTCTCTCTCTCTCTCTCTCTCTCTCTCTCTCTCAAGTCCTCCGCAAATGCCCAAAACAGAAGAGCGAGAAGAACAAGAACCTCCGAACCCGACAAATGAGAAATGGAACTTCTTCTGTTTTATGCTCTCTGGGTGTGGAATTCTAGAGTGCTGTTGAAGTGAAATGGATTGCCAGTCTTACTGCTAACACAGAGTGGGAATCCAACTGGAGAAAGGGAAATGCACCCACAGGGTGGAAGGAAGAAGACGACGGGACCGAGAGCTATGGTGCAGTTCAGTCCAGACTCTAATGATGGATCAGCGTGCTTGATTGGGTGTGTTTACATATCAGAGTGGGCCCCGCAAGGATCGAGCAATCATATTGGGCGTGGAGGGGTACAGTGGGACCGGCCACAGAGGAACAATGTTGTGCGGAGAGAGAAGGACAGAACCGAAGTTCCCGGTGGAATGGTCATGGCACCGGTCGTGGAGGGGGGGAAAGGGAGCGGAAAGTTGGGGGGTGGTGGGACCGTGGGACCCATCCCTTCCCTTTTATCTTACTCGCATCCCGCCTCCCCTTGCTCGCTCCCATTCGCCCCACGTGTACACCTGTCTCGCACGCCACCGCGCACGACCTCTTTGTCGTGCGTAGTTCAAATTCAAAGAAGATAGAATAAAATAATAATAAAACCACGTCATCCTTTACTAATAGGAGTTATTCCAACGATTCAAAACTTATTTTATTTCGAAATCATAAAGAAAGTCTATAATTTTGAAAGTTTTATTACTTATTACGTCAATTCTGTTCGAATTGAATTAATTGAGACTTATAAAATTTTCGAATACTACAATGCACAGGAAAAAAAAATCGCATCTGATTAATAACAGTTGGCCATTAAAAGTTCGAGTTGAAATTCATGAATATATTATTTGCTACTAAGCATTCGCGAAACTAGTTGATAATATGTTCGCAAATCTTTCGGTCCGTCTGGCATCCGAATAATTAAGATATTCCACGGTTATGATTTGTCGATAGGTGTTGCTGGGTGGATTGTTGGAACTAATCATATGCTCATTAAAGTTAGATTAACACAAAAGGAAGAAGAGAGTTTGAGTGGAGGGCAATTGCCATCATGATCATGGCCTAACGATCGGTTTTGATCTTCTAAAACAAGAGACACTCACCAATCCAATTCATTTTAAAAAGATATTTTCTTAAATTAATAGGAAAAAAAGAGAGGATAAGATCATGCCATTTGTTTTAATAGTTAAGATCATACCATTATGAGGTGGCATGGAATATTTAGACCGAGACTTGAGATTGTCTATCATTTATGTCGTCTTTTGGCCAAATTATTTATGTCATTATATTCATGGAATTTGTCTGCTATCAATGGGATAATCGTGCATTTAATGTGAAGATTAGACCTGAAAAAGTCAATATATACATTAACTCGATCTTTCTCTCGACAGAAAAAAGAAAAAGAGAAAAAAACACATGCAAGAAGAATTTCTTTTTAAAACTCCAACGATTTGACTAGTGATTAAGGAGGGATTTATGTATTCACCCAATTGTTTGAAATCTCTCAGAGTCACAAGAGTACTTTTATTGCGATTATCCGCTCCGCGTGCAGCAAAAAATTCACTAAGTCCCGGAGATTAGTCAGACGAGTCTGGACACCCCGGTCAGAAAAAAATAAAGATATTTTTTATCTTTTAATATAGACTAGTTGAACACTACTATCCTTGTTTCTTCCTCCAATCTCGTCTCATTTTATTTTTCAATTTTCACATTGACACCGAATTGGAAAGTTAGATTGAGTTTGTTTATCAAAAAATTTATATTGCATTTGGTAACGATGTTAAATTTGATTTAAAGAAATAAAGACAGAAGTAGTTAGGAAAAATATGTGAGATAATTTGAAAAAAATATAAAAAAGTAATTATTATATTGTTGAATTAAAAAAAAATGTTAAAATCGAGGAAAAAAAGTATTGAATAGTTAAAAGAATTTAGTGTTGAAAAATTCATTTAAATAATATATTAAAAAAGTATGAACGATAATTAAAAGGTAATGATTGTATTGTTGAATTGAGGAAAAAATAAGGTTGAATTAAATTAGATTTTGTTGCCAAAAGAAAGTATAATCTCAGAACTTCAAGTTACTGATACCCCAACAACGACATTAATGGGGAATCAATGTCTCGATGCATACTATCCTTATAAACACGCACTGAAGAAGGGATCAACCTGACTTGATTTTAGTTCAATTTTGTGCTAAAAGATCATGATCTGTATCAAATGAAATTGCTATATGGGCAAGATATATGATGTAACGACGACAATTCCTTCGATTTCATGCCGATTAGGCTTCATGGATTTATACTCCTGCCATTATTTTTAGGCTCTGCTCTTTCCTCTTATGCAAGGTCCAATACCTTCGATTTCATGCCGATTAGGCTTCATGGATTTATACTCCTGCCATTATTTTTAGGCTCTGCTCTTTCCTCTTATGCAAGGTCCAATAGCATTACCCATGCCAACAAAAAATTAGCATAAGATTAATTAATAAATTAAATATTAAATAACAATGGGTCGTTTTCCATGCGGCTGAATAAACTGGCCTATGGCAGTCGGCCCAAACAACCAAGTCCAACAGCTAGCCCAAAGAAAACTCGCAAGAGAGCAACAAATACAGATGGGCGAAGATATCGAGGCCCATTATGAACATGGGCCAATATTTTAGCCCAACGGAGCCCATCATCATTTAGATATTTTATTTATCCATTTATTTTCTTTTAGGGATCTCAATCATTGAGGGGAGAATGATTGAGGGAGTCCGTCAAAAAAAATCAAAATCAATAATTATTTTCCATGATCTTCTCTCACTATGCGATGTAAACCAATTAAACTACACTCCTAACGGCTTAGGATACTTTATGTTGGGAAACTTAGTAGGGACTACCATAACGGTGAGTAATGATTACATAAAAAAAAAACTGTAATAAATCGAAAAATTAATGATAGACACATAAATGGTGAGTGATGATTACATAATGAAAAACTCTATTAATTCTCCCATGCCAGGTCTATGATTATTTATGATTTTATACTAATTATTACTCGCACCAATCAACAAAGTCCAACTCCTTTCCGTTTCCTATTTAAATCAATGAATGAATGACCGGATGAATACACCTCGAAGCCAGTATATGTCTAAACATAAATCCTTCTCGTGAATATCATGTTCTAAGTTAAAATTGAACGATGTATAATCTTGATTTCAATCAAGTAGATCTCACCGCAAGAAGCTTGACCTAATTTGAGCTGACAATAATGACCTCAACAGGCTAAATGTCTAAGCCCAAAACTTAGCGCGGTCATTAGGGGTGTGCGAGTCCAGATACTTTTTCTTTTTTTTTAATAATCGGACCCTACCTTGTAGGGGACGGGTTCCAAGATTTTGAAATCAAACCATACCCCGTTGAAACATTGAACCATAACTTACCCGAAACCTGAATTATATTACAGATTCCGGGTACCATATTAGAACCTGTAATTTTTTTTTCTTCAAGCATAATAAATGAAATAAATAAATAAAATCGAAAATATCTCATTCACAATCACACAAAATAAATAAATGTCAACATAGATTAATCGGATTATATCCATCCACAAAACTACATAATCAACTAAATAATTATGTAGCTCTCCTTATAATTATATAATTGACAAAGCAAATATGCAAATAAAAGATTATCTAGCTATTTAGCATAAAAATCGACGATGTAGCTCTTCTTAGTAGATAAAGCAAATAAGTTATCCTTAAGATTATGTAGCTACTACAGCGCATAAAGAGAATTATGTAAATATAAAATAAATTTTTAAGAAAAATTATAGGTCCCGGGTACCATTCCATGAGTACCCTGTATGTCGAAATTGGAACAGGAACTTAATTTCGCCGGTTCCTTAAATTACTATCCGGAACCTATTATATACGGATAAGTTCTAACTGGTTCCGGATATACCCGATATCCATGCACACCCCTTGCAATTATATTAACTGAATCTCAGGCTTAAAAGTGTTTTCAAATCGTATAAATATCGAACACCAAACAGTTTATATATGATCTTACGGAAAATAAGAAAATACAACATTGTGTTTACACTCATTTTCTGCACTTCGCGATAAATATAGGCCAAGACGTGTCATAGATCAAGAGAAGCCGATGAGATCAATCCAAGCAAAGAGAATAGCCCATAATTGGATTTCGAGACATGCCTCGACCCGAATCCGCGACAATACTCCACGTGAACAGCCATAAGGAGTTCGACGGTTCAAAGAAGGAAATTTCGAGTTTGTTTCCTTGTTCGAGATATAGACAAACCTAGACGTAGCTTCATTTGGAAGACAATACTCTATGGAGCTTATATTTGGGAAGTTTACTTGCATAAAGAGCTCAAGACGATCTTGCTTGTCCTTTCCATGCAAGATAGATTTATATGTTGCTAGAGAATCCCTTATATTTGAAAGACATCCATGCATCCAAGGCGATGGACGTCCATGGAAATAAGAGAAAGTAATGGCGGCATCTTCCTTATTTGCTATGTCATACTTTTGTTAATTAATCTCTATGTTAGGTTATTAAATATCTAAATAAGTGGACATTATTTCCACACAGTCTTATATTGGCTAGTTATAGTTACTAAGTTTAGTCAGTTATTTCCTGGTTTTTGTTTTCTTGGGCGGCAGTCATGCTTAGCCTATATAAGTCGAGTTTGTTTATTGTAATACCCCATTTCAGCACATCAATCAAACACACTATCTTTTCTATCATTATTTTTATCGCATCGTACCTTCAATATCTATTTTCCCACACCTTTATATACTATGCATAAACCGCTTTCCGAACCAACCCTATCGACCTTCCAGGGTCACCCTATCGCCGATCTATTGGCTATCACAACTCATCTTGACTTTCGAGTCAAGGTATTCACCGAACTAAGGTTCCAGCCTTTAGCTCAATCATCTTGGTTATCCATAATCGAAACCCGCTAGCTCACGGGACCGTGACTCGCCAGCTACGAGGTCGGGTCCCAAGCCGTCTCTTACTAGAAGTCGAGCTACAACAATCATGAGCACGTTGGGAGAACCAAAGAGGCATTTTCCTCGTGATTGCGACATCGTCTAATATTCATTCAGCGTCACACACCTTGACCTACTCATCTCCAAGGAAATCCAGCCACCGACTAGTCCTTCGAAACTCAGGGACCGAGGCACTATGCACTAGACCGGTGAGAACGACTGGTGATTTCGCCACCTCACTATCTTAGATCTGTGTCCTGGTACGTCTGACATCCTAACCGTCATGCGCGTGTGCTAGAGAATTCCCTCAAAATATCACGAGCGGAACACCTTTCATAACGAAATGACCACATGAAATAAATTGCATTATTAATCTCTTGAAAACGACCTCATAGTGCATAAAGCTCGTCCCGTAACATGATCAGGAGGCCCACTGGCTAAAGTAAAGATATGAGAGAATCTGGTAAAGTCGATAGCAAGGTGAAGGAAAGAGGTAAAAAGAAATAAAAAACTAATATTCAATCCGTGTTAATAACCGATCAAAATGCTATTAAGTGAAAATTTATGAAATTATTACGAGTTATATTTACCACTTTCATGTATTTTTATTAAAAATTATATAATTACTTGACTGAGTAATACTCACCGAGTATTTATTGGAAAAAACATATGATGAGGCTGGGTTCCCCGGATTTCACGGCTAACAGAACAAAGAAAGCGATTAAAAAAGGCGGTTTGGTGGGAACAAACAATAATATGGGGCAAGGTGATAAAATTATCCGTACAATACGCGCATACACACATAAAATATATTATATATATATATATCTGCTCGTGACTGTCAGTCATAGATAGAGGCAGAGCATGAGCCGCCCCGACCGACACCATCCACACGGCATAATTGAATATTGGTGCCCTCACCTTGGTAGTTCACCAAATGACACAGGTCAAAAAGCTGCCCACTAAAAATAATACCATGCTCTGTTTCCGGTTGAAAAACTTGCCTTGGATCTTCACCTAACCGTTAAAGCCGGAAGGCGGCAGTTTAAACGTATCGACGTTGTTCATATCATCATATGTATCGAGAATCACATAGGTGCTCGGACATGTTAAAGAATGTTAATCAGCCAGCCGCACATCGTTAATGAAGCGTGGCGGGAGCTGCTAATTATTAAGTTGAGATGAACCCGACCCACATATGATGAGCCGTGGTTGCTTCTCTGTCTCCTGTGATAAAATACCTAACTCGTTCTCTGTGCATATATAAATCCAAGCAGCCCGTGAAAGAGAGAGAAAAAGTCAGATAGACAAATGAGAAATGACCATTTGGGTCCACCGGCTGAATCTGAATTAGTCAGTGCCAGTAGATTTTTGGATATCAAAGTGAATGTCGAGAATAACCCCTTTGGAATGCACGATCTTTCATGGTGTTGGGGAGCAGCAGAGATAAGAGTAAAGTTCTCGCCACCCTCACCTCTGCAATCCAAAAGAGACAGCCTTCTCTTTCAGCTCCATCCATAGATATCTCTTTCCTCAGTTTTGGTGGTGCCATTTGCTCTGAGTCCACTCATTTCGTCTTATTGGCCATTGATATTCAAGCCTCTCCCTTTCTTTCTCTTGCTTCTGGGATTCGGCTAATATGTGACGAGGATGTCTCTCAACATGTCCTCTGTTTCCTCGTATCTGCTCTTGCTCTGTTTCTTCCTCCCCTCGTTCTCTGCAGCCGCCCTCAACATTTCCGAGATCCTCGAGAAATACCCGGATTTCCGCTCCTTCAGCATCCATCTCAGAGAGACCGGTTTAGCAGATTCCGTCAATGGGGGGAAGAAGATCACGGTTCTTGCAGTGGACAACAGGGCCATGTCCAAGATTTCCGGGGGTCCGACGGAGGAGGTCGAGAGGCTCCTGAGGCTGCACCTGGTTCGAGGCTACTACAGAGCAAGGCACCTCCTGCAGCTGACCAACGGAACCGCCTCATTGCCCACGTTCTCCCAAGATGATCTCGTCCGCGTTAAGGCTTTGAGGGGTGGCGGGGTTGGCTTCAGTGCTGCAGGTGAAGGACCGGGGCTCGGTGCCGAGCTGTTAAAGCCCGTCTTTTCTCATCCAAAGGACCGCGTCGCGGTTCTGCACGTAAGCGATCTGATAAGGCAACAGGACAATGGTAAGTTACTGTAATTGCTGGCTCATAATTCCGGGATCCATCTCCCATTTGTCAGTTTACTTGGAGTGTTATGTTACGGAATTTACACTAATCTCAACTCTTTCGTAGCATATCATGAAGAAATTGAAAATATCATTGCTATGTAATCCATATCTTTAGGAAGGAACTAAACAAAAACTCTTTAAGTCGTATTCGGGATCGGCAGTTAAGTAATGATATAAGTAAGACTTCTTTTCTCTTAACGACAAAAGATATCACCATCCAGACCGATGGTGTAGATTTTGGTTGAAATCGAGATTTCCTTTCAGACTGGTGCAGTAGTTGGTTTCCTAGTCAAAACCACCGATGTTCAAAGGCTATAGAGAAATCAACACGAGGCAAGAAATATTTCATGCCACCAAAAGTCAAGGCATTAAGTACGTAACCTAAAGGAGGAGGAGGAGGGTACGGCTATAATGATAATTCTCGCTATATTTCCATTGATACGAGTTCATATATAACACGAGACGGAAGCCGAATTATTGGCCTTGTTTGGATTCAAGAATAAAAAATTTTAACTTTAACTTTAACTCAATACACTATACAATAAAAATACACATTTTTCAAGTAAAAAATTTTAACTTTTAACTTTAACTCAACACACTACACAACAAAAACACACGTTTTCCAAGTCAAATTTATAATCACATCTCATTTGTCATTTTCCACAATCAAAATCAAAATCAAAATCAAAATCAAAATTACTTTAACTCTGAATCTAAACGTACCCTGAGATCCCAGAATTGGTTAACTTACCGGCAATGAATAGCTCTGCAGTTATCCAGCTTGCTTATTTGTGTATATAACCAAATATGGCTGTTGATATTTTTTATCTAGTATTATTCGGAAAAGGCACAAAAAATTTACAGTAAGTTCTTTTGACTCAATAGATAGCAGGAGCACTAGTGTATGGATCAGTAGATTTTTCCAGCTTCTTCTAACAGTTCAGTCAATCAACTTAAAGAGACGAGAGATGGAGAGAAAATATTACTTCAGTGTTCGTTTTACTGTCGGTTTTCATGTCCTAAGCCCGCTATTGATGGCGATGTTTCTTTTTCAATCCTCAGCATCAGGGAATTGCCTTACCTTCTGTGCTTCTGCTAGATCAAAGAAGGTTGAGGCTTTGCCTATCAGCACTGTCTTCAAGCTCCCTGCACCATTGCCGAGCTGGCCAGCCGGTATTTCTGCATTGCTATTACCTTACAGTTCTCAGGGTCAAATTTTGATTGTTTTGATCTCCCATTAATTTTATGTCCCATTTGACTCCTTATGTTATAGGAAAAGGATTTGCAAGTGGAACGATCGATCTCGGTGGATTGCTAGTGCAACAGACAACAACTTTCACAAAAGTTTGGGCGACCCATGAAGGAGGACCTGATAACCTCGGGGCTACATTTTTCGAACCTTCTCTCTTACCAGAAGGATACTTCATGCTGGGCTCTTATGCCCAACCGAACAATAAACCTCTGTTTGGCGGAATACTCATCGGGAAAGATGGGACAAATAGCCTAACAAATGGAACTTTGAAGAAGCCGATTAATTACACACTGGTTTGGAGCAGCGAGTCCTTGAAGATAAACCAAGAGGGCAGCGGCTACATTTGGTTACCGGTTCCACCCGATGGTTATACAGCAGTAGGTCACGTGGTTACGACCTCATCGGAGAAGCCATCTACTGACAAAGTCAGATGCATCCGGTCCGACTTAACTGACCACTGTGAAACCGACACGTGGATTTGGGGAAATGGGAATGCCATCAATGTTTTCACCTCGAGGCCAAGCATAAGAGGTATTGAAGCTCGTGGGGTTGGTGTGGGAGCATTTTTTGCCCAGGCTAGTGCACCCAATTCCTCTGTTCTGGCTTGTTTGAGGAACACGAAGTTCGATTCGTCTTCTATGCCAAACCAAAACCAAATTGAAGCTCTTGTTCGAGAATACTCTCCATTGGTGTACTTTCATTCCGATGAAGCATTTCTCCCATCTTCGGTGGGCTGGTTTTTCACCAACGGCGCTTTGCTATACAAAAAGGAAGAAGAAACAAAACCAGTTCCAATTGAAATGACCGGCTCAAACCTACCCCAAGGTGGTTCAAGTGACGGCACCTACTGGTTGGACCTTCCCTTGGAAGGAGCGGCCAAAGATAGAGTTAAAAAGGGAGAACTCCAAAGCTCACAGGCATACTTGCACGTGAAACCGATGCTTGGAGCGACATTTACTGACATTGCTATGTGGATTTTCTACCCATTCAATGGACCTGCAAGAGCAAAAGTAAAGTTCTTCGATATTTCACTGGGGAGGCTAGGTGAGCATGTAGGTGACTGGGAGCATCTCACGCTGAGAATCAGCAACTTCGATGGCCGGCTATGGAGTGTATACTTGGCAGAACACAGTGCTGGCATTTGGGTCAGTGCTGCAGAGCTCGAGTATCAGAACAGCAGCACCAACAAGTTCGTGGCTTATTCTTCTCTACATGGGCATGCCCTGTATTTTAAACCAGGAATGTTTCTTCAAGGTGGTGAAGGGATTGGAGTGAGGAACGACTTTGCAAAGAGCAAGATGTTCATGGACACTGGGGCAAATTTCTCAGTGGTTAAAGCTGAGCATTTGGGGTCGGCCATTATTGAACCAGCATGGCTTAATTACTGCAGGGAATGGGGCCCTAAAGTGGACTATGACATTGCAGAGGAAATGCAGAAGGCCGTGAAAGTGTTGCCTGGGAAGCTTAAAACTGCATTTAGAAGTGTTGTTCAGAGCCTTCCAGACGAGGTACTCAAGGAAGAAGGACCTATAGGACCAAAAATGAAAGGAAGTTGGATCGGGGACGAAGTTTGAAATGTTTCTAAGCACTTTTAGAGGAAAGCATGTAACTGAAACGCAGACAAACATGGAGATGTGGAAAATTCTATATTTCCAACTTTTCATCTTTGGTAGAAACTAGTGAACGAGGAATGTGAAACCAAGTCAGTAGCAGTTCTACATAGTTATTAATAGGTTTGAAATTTATATTGTGAAAATTCAAATGTGGACAATATTGAACTTCTTATTCTGTCTTCTGACTACTATTTCCGTTGGCCAATGGCCAAAGGGAAACTGCACATAAAACCATATGAGAAAAACTGAATTTATTGGTGAAATTAACATGAGAAAGGGAAAAGTGCCAAATTAATGACAAGACGCATCCATAACCTTCTTTTTTTTTTAATTTAAAAATTAACCCATTTCTGTTTTTATATCGATGAAATCCACAATACAGGAAGCAAGTAGCAGAAAAGTATGATTATTCAGCAAAGAGTAATTTGATAACATAAAATATTGACATTTCATACATATAACAATTAAGTTCAAATCGACAACCTAATTCTCTGTTCCTCTATGCTGTAAACCGCACAATGGAAGCTCTCTCTGCCTATATGTACACCTGCATTGTAAAAACTCTGTCATATACTGCACATCTGAAGCTCTCTTGAATATATCTACACCTGAATTTGGGAAACGGTGCAATATTTACCTTTTCAGTCTCATCTAACCGTGATCCAATTCCCCGATGATCGGAACTCACTATTTTCGGGCTGATTATTCACCGTCCGTTCTTCCAAGTGGCACTTTCCATAGAATTGATTCTTTTTGAAGAGCTCATTAGCATAGCTGAATCCCACTTCATCCGAATCAGAGTTGGAGTCCTCATCATGGAAACCAAACATCAGGACACTTGCTGGTGAATCTGCAACTTCCTTCCTCATCGAGTTTAGGGAAATAAACGGATGATCAAGCAGTTCCGTAGCTGTCCACCTCCTTTTGGGGTCCCGTTGGAAGCATTTCCTTAAGAAATCGAGACCCTCTTCAGAGAATTGTTTTGGAAACTGTGGCATCTCATTGCTGTTTGCAATCTTCATCAGGGCAGCCTCTGGAGTCGAAATATCACTGGCCCATGGTGGTCTGCCAGTGGCCATCTCAATCAATGTGCATCCCAATGACCATATATCTGACTTAGCCTCCAGCCCTTCATTTCTCAATACTTCCGGAGCCATCCACAAAGGAGTCCCGCCAACGGATCTCGAAGAATGAGTCAAAACGTGGCTGATTATTGGCCCCTCCAACCTTTTCGCACATCCCAAATCACACAATTTAACATTTCCATCAGAGTCCAACAGCACATTTTTGCACTTGAGATCACAGTGCACGATCCCATTCCTGTGGAGATAATCAAGCCCATGGAGAATCTCCCTAGTGTACACCCGGACAACCTCTTCGTCCAGAGACCCCCCAAACTTCTCCACAACTTCCCAGAGGCTACCCCCAGCCACATACTCCATGAAAATCACAGTTCTCTCCTTGCTATTACTGTCCCTTACCACATCTCTCCCCAGACACCGAACAACATGTCGCGAATTCAGGCTCTCGAGAATGTCAGCCTCATTCTTCAGGGAGACAAGTGCTTCCTCGGTCTGTGCAGCTTTCACCACAAAAAGCCCCCCCGTGGCCTTGGTCATGGCCAAGTGGACAGTGCCAAAAGACCCCGACCCGATAGCCTTTCCCTTAACCCAGTCGCGGGGACGAAGAGATGACAACTGGCTGATCCGAGCCATCGCTTCTACTTGCGTTCTTCTACACCAGCAGGCCCAACAGCACGAAACGGAGAATCGGCCAAGAATTGCGCAATGCAGCCCAACTCAGCATACCAAATTTCGGATCCCCCAAAATGCATACAATGTGCGGCCAATCATAAAGACATGTGGGGGACAAGACTTCCACCTCCGAGGCTCCAACTTCAACGACAAAACGAGATCAAACCACGCCTGCCCGAAAATCAGACGGAACCGCTCAGAGCAATAATCTTTGCTTTATGAAACAACAATTTCAGGAATCAAGCATCGCAGATGCAGATGCAGAAACGAATCAATATCCATAAACGACTCAGAGACCAAACCTTATTGATTGTCGGAGTGAGGAAGAAGATGAAATGGCAGCGAACCCGAAGAGCGGTTCCCCAACGGAATCGGAAAACCGCCCTTGCGCAGAGACTTCACCAGTGATATGATCGTCGGATCTCTCTCTCTCTCTCTCTCTGTGGCGCGCGCACTTCATTCACCGGTTTTGGAAATTGGGGGGTCCGACATATTTATATGCTCAGACAGAGCGGGAATAGGGAGGGGTGTTTGGATGTAACGGTCGGCGATCCTAATATTGTGGAAACCTCTCTTATCCAGAATGAGGAAAACGGATAACGAAAATGAAAATCCCCAAAAAAAAAAAGGTGGAATTTTGGCTCTGATTAGATAATATTGGGGGGATTCCCAAATCAAAATGTGCCACATTTACCTATTTTTTCACTGAATCTTTCAGAATTTACCGAGTTTTACTTCATGATAATTCAATGACAAATCGAGAATAGCATGAATCTGATATGTCAGTTCCACGACGACATTTTAATAATGCCCTGACAAGTTCGATGCGGTTATACTTTTCGTGTACATATTTTTTAGGGTAAAAAAACAGGTAATTGGAATTTGGGAGAAACAGCATATGGTTAAAGAATATACATAGGAAGACATGACGGTAAACATGGCTACAATCTCATCTAATGTCCATCTTAAGTTCTGACATCAAGCCCGCATATTGTTCCAAATTTACACAAACACTAAACAAAATCGCGTAATAATGATAGATAATGATGATAAATACTCCCGATATCGCACAGGTGTGTTCTTCTCTGCCGTTTCACTCAGCTCCACATCCTCTTGCAAGTGTAATCAAACATGGTCTGCAGGAGGCCCTTAGCAGCTTCCTCTCTGGGCAGCTTCAGGAGGCGGGCCACTTTCGAGAACCCGGCATGGTGCCGCAGCAGGTTCTCTTCACTTACACCGGGTTCAGGCTCCTCAGGAGTTTTCGGTCTTGTCAGTGCCCACTGCATTGCCCATATCGCCAAGGGACGCATGTAGGCCAGTGACCTGTATTCGTCGTCATTGTTCCAGCCCTCCGGGGTTTGGAAAGAGTAACTGAAAAGCAATACATGAAATTGCATAAGTGAGTTGAATAAGAGGGAAATTCAGGAGAGGATGTAAATCGTGTAATCGAATACCAACGTACCCAAGTCCTCCTTCAGACCAAGCAGCTTCATGTACTCCTTTTGCGGTGTGGAAGCCCGTATCGACCATGTTTTCCTGAATCATTGATGCAGCGACTGCATATGTAACCCCAGACCAGATTTCTCTCGACTGCATCGAGGACATGTCAACTCTCCCATCGGGTAGCATTCCGTTCACAGCCCCTCTTCTTCCATCCTTCACCTTTAAGACGTTGAAGTTGTAAACTTTCTCCAGTGCACATCTTGCTTTGTCTTCATCAACAATAGTCTGAAGCCCACAGGCTCGAGCATACCTACAAATTCACACGTTTGTAATTTTTAAAGATTTGAAAGCGCTCGACTTTTAGTACTAAAGAAGACATCTTAATATATTATGGGTAAAGGGAAGTCATACCATTGACCGGCCAATTGATCAGCCTGTATGGAAGAACTTGTTTTACTGCCGCTGTTGTCATAATTGAAGTAGGAGCCGTTCCATAACTTCTCATAAACAGCTTTTGCCTTCTGAAACTTGAACCAGAAGTAATCCGCAGAGCCCTTGTCCCCAACTCTCCGTGCCAAGGCCGAGGCAGCCTGAAGGGCAGCAGTCCACAACCCACCGCTGTATGCACTCACACCAGTCACAGACCAGGTATCATATGTTTGGTCGGGAAAGCCATCATTCTCAATCATTCCATCCCCATCTCTATCAAACTGATCCATGTAAGCCATTGCAACATAAACAGAAGGCCACACAGCTTTTGCAAACTTTTCATCACCAGTGGCTACGACATCCCTGTAGACTTGGAGGACAAATTTGGGGTTCAAGTCCTTCCACCTATCTGTGTTGTACAAGTTATAGGCATTTACTTCGAACCACGGGTCTGTAATTCCAATATCATGAGGGACAGCTCCGAGAACTTTCCTCGGGACCCAAGAACCATCACTCAGGAGCTGCATCTTTGATGGATCGTGCATCATCACTGCTGCAGCGAAATCCCGCTGGATGCTGAGCTGGAGTTTCGGGAAGAGCATGACAAGGGCAAATGATGAGTAGAAATGGACATCGTAGGTGTTCCACATGTGATATTCAATTCCCTCTAGATAAAGAAATTGGCCGATGTTTTCTTCTCCTTCCTGAAGCAGATTCGTACCAAGAGCAGAATTTGAAGCATTCGGTACATGTATTTCCTCAAGAACCGAGGTCATTCTGTCAAGAATGTCAATAGCGACACTATTTTCACTAATGACATCTAAAGAGCTCGTGACTGCTGATTTCATCCTCTCAAGAGAGAACTTCCTTTCTTCAATGCTAACAAGACTACATAGAGGAGGAGACCCATCTGCAATAAAAGAATCGTGAAAGTGAAATAACATGGGGAGAAAAACGGATTTCAAGCATTTCATTCCAAGCACACCGTACTTACCGGTCCAAACTGTTCCCCCAGAATTAAGGTAATAAAGCTCATTAAATAGCGTGATGGGGTACCTGAAGAGAAAATGAAAACAGGTTAGATATGTTGAGCGGAGTGACAAGCCACTTTATCCCTAGAGATGCAAGAAACATGACAATTAATCTCACCATTCAGGAAGTCTCTTGTCTTCAAGAATAGGCCTCTGCCACGCTTCTATTTGGGATTCCCACCGTCCATGGTCTGTTTCCAAGAAAACAGACAGAAAAATTTATTTAGAATGCCGAGGGAAAGGAATAAAGATTGAGATGAACTATTTCTGAGGGGACAGAACTGATTCCTTTTCCGCTAAAAAGAACGATAACTTACCAAGAATGGCATCATGTGCAATATTTGCTGCAGCATCGCCACGAGTACCATAGAATTTAGTATACCGCCTGTCAGAGAAACCTTACTCAGCAAAAAATAAGAATTCATGAAATTTTATAACATGAGACGGCTATTTGGCTTTTCACCTGTGGTATGTCTTCCCATGCACAAAGTTCACTTCAGGGCAATCCCATGCCAAGGAAAAATTTACTGTTCGTACCGAATCTGGTGGGACATTGACAGAAGCTGCAATGGCTGCCCCAATGGATGATCCTCGTTCCGAAGGAACTGATATATTCGGAGAATTGAGATGGTCAAAGGACCCATGCTGGTAAACACAAATGAAAGATTACCTTCTATAAGTATGAAAACAGCAAACTGAGGATATGGAGATTTCATCCAAACCAAGCACTATTGTTCAAGAGGCAATTAAATATTCTCCAGCTACCTCTTTTATTTCATTCCACATATCCTTGGCTGTGATACCCTGAGAATCTCCAGTTATCACGAACCATGGACACTCTGAGACATGGACTGCATCAGTCTCCTGAGCTGCAATTGCATAAGTTACTGGCGGGTGTCCATCGGTAGTCCTGAATGGGTTATAGTTAGACAGTTAGATCGTACATAAAGTATATGTGAAAAAAAGATGACGGAACAAACAAACCAAGGAAGAGGGAAATCAAGAAGCAGAATTTACTTGTGATGCAAGAGTACAGCATGAACCCCATCATTCATCCTGACAGAGAGAGGATTTTCACAGGTTAGTTTGAAAGATGCACTTGTTCAATTCGATGACTATTGAAAAAAAAAAAACAACTCAGAAATGTATCTTTCTTACCGAATCTTAGAGTTGAAGTGGTGACCAGAAAATTCAGATGTCCCTCCAACAGAATTCTGAAATGACCCCAAAAAACAACTTTTGATGAGTTTCATTTCCTAAGACCTCTTTAAAGGCAACTTTTTGTAATGACTATACTATTTGAGTGAAATATTGACAGCAATATATGGTTAATAACTTACTGTCCATGTGAAAAGTAAGCTAACATCTGCAGCAGTCTTCCCGGAGTTATGTAGCTGAATTAAATTGCAGCAGAACAGTTAATTGAAGGGATAACTCTATCAGTTAACAGGCAGATGAAGAGCTTAAGAGAGGTAGATCCTACCGTGAAAGTAAAAACTGAGACAGGGAAACTGCTTTCCTTGTAATTATGAGGAATAAATGGGGAAATCTGACGGCAAACAATCCTGAGGGCTGGGTCTGGTTCTCCTGCATTGGAAGATAAAAGGCAACTCGCTTTTTAGCGATATGACATATTATGGGGCTCTTACAGGGTCAGAGATGGGCTATTCGAAATAAACATTACCCTCATAAACAGTCCAAGCTCTCGGATACAAAGCATGGTATGTGGAATTTTGCCCACTGAGGTTCCAGTCCCATGATCCAATCCCTGAAACTGGACTTTCTCTGTTTATGCACAGATTTTCCCCCCTTTAGTTACTGTTTTACTTTTATACATACTAGCATCTAACATAGATTTCCCCAGTTCTTCATTAACTCATAAAATATTAAGTAATTTTTTCTTGTAGAATCATGAAGAGTGTTTTCCACGACAGGTTGCTTACTTCAGTGCTTCTGGAGACCCTGGACAGAGGACAGTGGAATATTTCTCACCACTGGGGCGTGAAACAAAAACCTGCACAGATGTAGCAGCACTATGGCATCATATAAGAATATACTGTCTGCAAATTTCAACGGACAAGAAGAATATAATATTCCACAGCAGAAAGCAAATGCTAATTCCCTCGGATCAAATGAATTTCCCGAAAGTAAGTGCAGTTATTATGAGTTCAAGAACGGGCCTCATAAACTCTAGTTCTACTTATATTACTCATAAGCTACAATGTTGTGCTTGCAAAAGTGCTGAACAAATTATGGACACATATGCGTACATTGCTGCATAAATATTACAAAGCAAATTCTATAACAGAACTAGAAACAGAACTTACAGAAAATTGATTTGCTAAAACAGGTTTGTCTTCACATATCCTTGGGAATATCTGCCACCGCAGAAATTCACCACGGTAACTTCTTCCGATGCTTCCAGAACTGAAAGTTTTGAAGGCTACTAAGCATCATGAGCAACGCTCGGCTAAATGCTCATTTGAATACATGAATATGGCAGAAAATATCCAACAGGTGGAATTACTATAAGATGGAACTTATGTTCTCATTTCATCCAAAATAATTGAATTCTTAAGAATATCTTTGTACAATATGCTCCGATTGTAAAGGAGAACACATGACATGAGTTGTTTTAGCTAAAGCAACTCAATCCACGTGTCATTGATATTTGCATTTCTTTATGTCTACAGGTAGAGCCTTCTTGATTCTCCATATTATAATAGGCTCAGGATTTTCATGCTCAGTTATGTGGTTTGATCAGTTAAATTTATTCTACACAATATTCTGGTGAAAGGAGAATTAACTAACCCAATCCCACCAAGAGGAATAGCATGAGATGAAGTCACGGCACGCTTAACAAAAGGGTTGATGATAACCCCCTGCATATTGAAAATGTAAGTGCAAGAAAATGTCAAATAAAATTCTACAAACTGGGATTTTTCTCTATTTCCTATTCCTATTTCATCCTTTTCAGTATTCAACCTTTTTCCGTGATAATAGTTTAAAAGGTTGATGATATTACCTTCCCCTTGGCAGCTTCTGCTCGGACATGACGCCATAGGCGCAAACCTATCGGAGCCTACCAAAGACAAGTAATATATGCTTAACCACTATTACGGAGTAACGTAGCTTCAGAATAAAAGTTGAAAAAAATGTGAAGGCCCTGATATCGTAGCACTTTCTATTATCGATCACCGTAAGAATAGAGGGCACTCAGCATTCTAGATCATCCCTTGATAAACGGAATTATTTTAAGTACTCTTTCATGAACTCATATATCAATATGAAATACACATGCATTAAAATCTTCCCGAGGCTGTTTTTCTACTCCAAGAAATCTATCCGAGTCTCAGCACTTACCATATGCATTTTTTCTTGGAAACTCAGATTGAATACCAAGGGGGGATTGCATTCACTGTTTATCTTTCTTTGCCAGGTCAGTGCAGCTGGCTTCCCGGGGTCAACCTTAATCTAGAGATGAAAATATGAATAGTTATAAGACAGTCATTCTATAGATCATCATATACCAATATATTCAAAACGCAGAAGAGGCAATAGGTTAGCCAATATCTCAGGAAACTAAGAGATGTGCACAGTTAACAACTGATTGAGTCAAACCATACGAGGATACATAAGGAAGCTAGACGAAAAGCACATATACACGGCATAAATTACCAAAACAAACAGAACGAGGATACACATCCTCCAATCAAAGAAGAAATTGAGGTTAGCAATGCCTACCTCATCATCATGGCAATTATCACATTCTCTTTCGCCTTGGTCTGCACCATTCCCAAATATCTTCTCCTCAAACATCTCCCTGAAATAAAAGGGTGAAAGGCACATCGAGAAAATATTCACTTGAAAATTAATTTGCAGGGCAACAAACATTCAAACCAAGAAAGCGCTTTAATTTTTATTATATGTGAATCTTCACCTATTCCTCATAATGACCAGATGCTAAACTCAAACTTTAGACGACCATTTGAATCCTAAATGTGATTAAAATAACCTCGAAACTTTCTCCTCAAGATCAGAAATTAAAGGTCGTCAAACGTTGCACGGCATAATAAGTAGCAGTGTAAACAATCAGTAAATCTCGGAAAAACTACGACTTCTATGTCGCCATATGAGCTCTGTCCAAGCCAGTTGCAAGTTGCTCGACAATAATAATTATACAGTGAGTGTGGAACTCAAAATATCTCCTGCAATCAAACGGCAGCTAAGCAATTCACATGAACCCAGCAGCTGCTGCTAAAGAGAACCTTAAATCAGTTGCAAAACACAGATGAATCAAACATTAACAAAACCAAAAAACAATAAATGGATCAATTTCCAGCATGTACTGCATGGGAGAGAGATTTCCACAGTAACCGACAGTAGGAAGCATGGCGAACTTACGTAGACGTGGAACCGAAGCAGATAATCTACGATCGGACCAGCCCGAGAAGCCGGATTGAGCACAAGAAGAGAAGCAGCAAATGCGCAACTGATCAGCTGACGGAATCTCTCCCGCCGGAAGCAGCAGACACCGGAGAAATGGATTCCGCGGAGAGAGGGAGAGGGAATGGAGTCGCCGACGAGCTGAGAATTGAAAGAGAGCGATGATGTCGTCTCCTCTTCTCCGGTCGATCGACGTTTAGGTGGTTCGATTAATCAACGGGAGGGAGCTTTGACATTACATCATTGTTGACATGTCTAATGTTGCTTTCGACTGATTTTATTACTTTTATGGTCCTTGGTATATACATTCTATATTTGCGAACCAGCCCCCAGGCTACTTAGAAGATATCATGCGGGCACCATGCATCGCTATTTCGAGTGGTTAACATTCATTCCATCATAATTGTTATAACTGTTAAAATATTTCACAGTGATCTTACATATTTACACCTAGAGAGTAATTTTTTATTCGAGTGCAGTCTACAGTTTCCGAGCTATTCTAAATTTCAAACACACCATGTGGAAACGTAAATTTATGAAATTACAGTGAGATTGTGGTAAGAAAGCGAGATTGTTTTAATAAGGCTCGACATATTTTAAAGATGATGAACGCCGTCGTCGATGGCAGCTTTCGGTAAATGAATGGTTGCCTTTTCTTTTTAGTTGTTCGAAAAAAATCTAAAAAAAAAAACCCCTTATTTAACTTCCTAAAAATATGGAATGTTATTTTTTATGGGGATCACTATCCCTAAAAATATGGAATTAAAAAAGTAAATTAAATTAAGAAAAATGGGTAAAAAATATGAAAAACATGATTCTTCTAATCGCTATTTACCTCTAATCGTATAATAACTCGTTTTTATCCTTTTAGTTAGATTTGCTTAAGTGGATTACAGAATTGGCCAATGCCAATATATAAATATATGAACTTATTAATTTTTCATTAGAATTTTCTTCAATGATGCTTTTGTTTTCCTCCGAAAGAAATTTATAGCCTGTTTGGATTCCTAAACACCAAGTTTTAACTTTAACTTTAACTCAACATACTACACAACAAAAACACACATTTTTCAAGTCAAAAATTTTAATTTTAACTTTAACTCGACACACTACACAATAAAAATACATGTTTCCCAAGTCAAATTTATAATCACATCTCATTTGTCATTTTTGACAATCAAAATCAAAATCAAAATTAAAATTAAAGTTACTTTAACTCTGAATCCAAACGCACCCTTATATTCCTATGACTATTTATAGCACAAATAAGCTCTGACAAAACTTGACAATTAACTTGAGCGAATACAAAGAAACAAAATAAAAGTTAGTTTCGTTCAAAATATTTGTTTATATCAATGGTCGTTATCATTGTTGCATTCGTCAACAACTGAGACTATAAGTACGAATAGAATATGATAGTCGGCCTTGACAAGTCACTCAATCGACCAAAATCATTATTGCTCGAAGTCTTTATCAATTACTTACTGTTATCCATTTAGTTAGATTTGCTTAAGCGGATTGTAGAATTTGTTTAGGCCAATATATAAATATATAAACTCATTAGTTTTTTATCATGGTCGTCTTCAATAAAACTTTTGTTTTTTCTTCTAAAGAAATTTATATTTTCAATACTATTTTATAGCACAAATGAGCTCTAGCAGATAAGACAGTTAGCTTGAACGAATAATACAAAACAATTTTAGAAAAAAAAAATTAATTCAATTAACGAACGAAATATCTATGAAAAATATGAACTTACCGGGAACAAAATGGCAAAATATCCCTCAGTATCATAGAATAAAATAAGGAAATCATCGTTGCCAAAATGAAAAATTGATCTGAGGGCCGGGAAAAAAAAGAGAAAGATCAACATGGTCGGCCTCCAACAAACTCTCTAAGAATACTACGGGAAGCCTTGAGCCATGGTGTGGTTTGATGAAATGAAGCACAACATGTCGACAGGAATTGGTCATCGTAATCGAAACTAGTTTCTCATTGGGACGGCGGGACGTCTGGCAAAGGACTCTTTTCATAATGAAAGCATCGCGAAATTGATGAGGGAGTTGAAATTTCAATTCCGGTGAACAAAATTTTCAACTAGGTATAAAGAAATGCTAAAACCACTTGTTTGTGGAAACAATTTGATGATTGAAAAGGTCGAAACCTCCGTATCAATTGCTAAATGACGATCGAACGTGGTAATCGGAATTGAAAGCGATAGAATGAACCGATAAAAAACGAAGAAAGTGGTCAAAAATGATAGAATGAACCAATAAAAAACGAACATATCGGTTAAATAGATAGACCAAATCAGATTTGCAAAAAATCAGACCATTAGTTCGGTATTATTCTGATTAATTAGCATCAGATTTCACCCATTACCCAATTATATTTTGTCTCGCGTGTGGACACGTGTGACGGTGTGATTAGGCCATGTGTCGTATGAGTGAGGGATGAGTATAAATTGTTGTGGGTAAAAACCGATCAATGAATAGTTGAAGGATTGCAATTTAAGGGTCAAAATATATAAATTGTAATTTGCCAAGATTTCAAGTTGAAATATTTAATGAATAAAATTATTGTTCCATCATAGGACTTTATTTAGTGTCCCATGTTAGAAGCACTCATGATTTTTATAGAAAGGTTGGGAAAAGTTGCCCCGCATATAGAAATTTTTTTAAATATGGCATGCAATTCTTCCATGTCATAGTCGATTCTTTATGAAGTACAATATATTATCGTTATCAACCCCCCAAATTTGATATTTATTAATTACACCAGGGAAAAGTCTAAACTTAGAAGACAAGCCCCTTAAGCAAAGTCCTTATTCCCTTAAAAGCTACGATTTTTGAAAGAGACTTGTAGAAGTAAGGGCATGGGTGAAAAGAAAGATCAGAGCAGTCGGGACTTTGGTGAATAACTAAAAGACTAGGGGCCAAAAATGAATCAAAATATCTTTTGTTTCTACGGGAGTGGTTGGTTGGTCGTACTGTGCCGTCGACAATATACCAATCCACGTTTGACCCATCCGCATGCCGACAAATCGCATGCCTGATCCAAAAATTCCATGTAGAAATAACTACGAACAAACGACAAACCATAGCATATACCATGACGCATTCATCAAACTGATTAGGTATCTTTTTCGCAGGTATTATTATTGCCATTGCCTCGTTCCTGCGTAATTTAATGGAATTAAACCCGCCAAAAAGCATGCCCGAAATTACGAGCCTCTCACTCAGCATCACCTATTTTTATGCCATGTTATAACGGGAATATTGATCATTCATTCGTCAGACAAGCCATCGTTGCATAAGAGATTCATAAAACATAACCGAATCATGCAAGTGTCCCACTATCAAATTACCGCTACCAGAAGGCTGATATTTTAGGGGAGACCACTCCACCCAAACTTGGTTCAACTCTTCCAATCATGCACTAGTTTTATGCGCGTAATATAGCAGTTCACAAGGGTGCTCATAATAAACCGACCTTCGCAACCACCTCTCTTTATGTACATATGGTTTTAAATTGCTACTATTAGAACCGGCTTCTTTACGAAATAAATAAGTTTCCAAAAAATTCTGATGGCTGTTTTATCGATTATAAGAGACCTCATGAGAGATCGACACGAATGTAACTAATACCTTCCTTCTTTTTTTTTTTTTTTTTTTTCTCTTTTTGCGGTCCAATCAATCGAGCTAACAAAAATCGGAGGCCCAGCAGATTCGAAGTCGACTAAGCTGTAAGGGACCTCAGTGCAAAAGATTGATATAATGATTAGACAAGATCGAGACAGATTCCACAGGAGGACGAGGAGTAAGAATTAATTATCCTCGAAATTTTCCATTGGCATAGACGACCTGATCGATCATGCCTTCATTCTTCCTTCACCATTAAGCCAACTCAAGCACACACTAGACAAGTAACGGTCCGTGCTTTGCAGGAAATTCATGGAACAGGGACTAGTCAGGCTAAATCTTGACACAACTCCATAGCCAAAAAAAAAAAGAATAAAAGTGACGGCATGTCAAACCACACAAGGTTGACCTCATCAGGCGACATTGAGTCCCAATGAGTCCTTATGTGGATGGCTCTTGGATTGCTTTTCTCCAGTGCGCCACCTCACCACTGATAAAACAATAGCTTGGTGATGACTTCCATCTTTCAACACAAGTCAAAACCACAGCAGAACATCATGCCAAGTGAACATTCAGCTGATGGTGAATGAGTAACATCAGAAAGAGAAAAACACCCCCATTCAATTTCAATTCAATCCACGTGTCAAAGAAAAACAAAGATCCTAAACTATATAACAAGTAACTCCTACCCGAAAAAAAGGGAGAGAAACTTCACATGAACTGGTCGAAACATACCAAAGTTTCGGGAGCTATTATCATTTATTACTGTCAAACTCTTTACAATCAGTTCTCCCTTGCCAACAAAATTGATCCTCTCACGAGTTCCCCAGTTCCTCCAAAGCTTCCCCAGTCTATGGGTCCTACCTATGCTGGTCTCTGCATGGGCCTGCCCATGCGTGAGGTTGACGGATCTCGATCCCGAGAGAACAGACTGAGCTCAACAAATGTCCTCGTTGAAGCACTGTCTCTCTCCGAGGCTTGAAAAGATACTGATCCCTGGTTTACTGATGCATCGGAGTTTTTCCCGAAACTGATCCTGCTGCTCTCCCCGAGATTGCTTCGATTAGACAAGAGAGATGAGGTCTCATTATAATCCCCACTGGCTCTTCTTCGAGATTCCAAGTCTTGAACATTCCCCAGAGCCAAAGAATCAGCCACAGGGTAGTACACAAGCATGCATATACACATAGCCACACAACTCAGAAGAGCGAGAAAGGCCGAGAAAGCAAGAACCTCAAAAAGAACATGCTCTGGCCTAGACAGCACAGACAGACCGAGCAAGAGAACCCTTAAGGGTAGGAAACTTGAAGCTGAGAGTATCAATGTCTTTACCCTTTTCCGCAAACCCTTATTGAGAACCAATTTCAGAATTTGCCTCCCCAACCAGAACAAATAAGCAGTGAGGATGGCAGCAAAAAGACCAAGGAGGATGGTACTCATCAAAGGATAGGTGCAGAGAGCGATATGGTCAGACCTATTCATAGCACTCGTGAAGTAGTGCGGCAAGTCTTGCCCAGGACTCTTCACTTTGCTCAACTGTGGTCCAACTAGAATAATAAAGAGCTGAAGAGCAAATACTGGGAAGCAGAATAGTATTATATAACACGCTGTTCTGGCATTCCACTTTCGGCTCAAAATTCCCGAGTCCAACTCCTCCAAGGGCGCCCGAAGGAGGAAGACCAGAGTAAGGAATAAGCATGGTTCTGCAAACCCTAGATTTGAGACAATGTAGCCCTTGCAGACGGTCGCCTGCCATTTGAAATTCAGAGCATCCAACACTTTCCCCTCACGTCTCAACAAGCTTAACCTAATAATCTCACCCAAACCCCACCAGATGGCGAACAAGATAAATGTGATCCGTATGATCCAAGGACCGCTAAAATAGTTAAGCTGGAGGTACCCCCGACTATGAATACGAACACGGAAGTAAAATGAGTAAAGAATGCAAAGTAGGCCGACCAGTATCAATAGAGCAACCAGACAGATGGTGACCACTCCGAACACGTCGGTAGCAACTCTTGTCAGGGGCATCACCCGAATCACAGATTCCACGCATGCTCTCTGCCAGCATGGATACAGAAAAATCTTCAGTAGCAACTATTCTTCCTTGTCCTATGGAAGAGTACTTGAGCAATTTCCAAGGAATGCTGGATTATGCTAGAGAGGCCTAATTAATCATATCTGATGTCACAACCTCAAACTGCTTCCGACCCCACCAAAATCCAAGTCACAATCCCGCGAATTTCATCTTATAATCTATTCCAACTCTGAACCCGATGGTTGCACAACTGCAAGCAATGTTAAAAGCAGCGTCTTCTTTAGCACAAATACCAATATTTTCAGCAGAGACACCACCAAATTCACCAAGATGACCAACCGTGAACAAAAAAGAAAAAAAACAGTACACAATATATCTATAAGGTACATAAATCAGTACCATAACATGGATACCTAAGGTGCAATTATTCAAGATAGTCCCTCACCAAAAAAACATGTATAAACCTCTTAGGTCCCGTTTGGTATGCGGGAATGGAATGCTCATTTCTTCATTTCACTTCATTTTCTTATTTGCGTCTCTTATGGAAGTTGGAATGGGCATTCCCTCATTATCATCTTTTCCTTCAATTTGATGGCATGAGCATTCCATCGAAAAAGAAAGGGAATGGTCATTCCATCATTTCATGCTATATGTTGTGAACTATCATATATATTCTTTTAATTTATATATCTAAGAATGTATACAACATGATATCTTGATAATTAAGTCTAATATTATAATTATATTCCTTCATTTTGTAATAGTCATTAAAGAAAATCACATCTTTTCACTCAATACCATTGCATTTCCCTATATAGAATAAATTCCTTTCCATTCTATTCCATTCCCGCATACCAAACAGGACATTAGTGAGCAATTGCCACATTAAAGCAGAAAGACAAAATTATCCCCATAAATAAACCATTGCGAATAAATCCTACAGTCAGAAACTCAAGTATATGCATAGTAAAGCTAAAACCATGGCATTCAAGTGGTAACACACTTCCGGAGATATCCACATCTCAGTGAATATAAGAACTAAGAACCATCAACTATACACAGACTCCTCTCTTCACTAAACAAGACTATTACGGACCTCTCGACATGCAATAAGGCTATGAAAACCTTCCCGAAAGTCGAAGTCTAAAACTGTAAATCTTAGCTTCAACCTGTAATATATCACTTATCAGACACCAGCCATGCACAACGGCAACAACAAACAACTCCTACTTCCCTAGAAACTTCCAAATAATCCATTACAACGCACCAATAACTGCACAGGAGCTCAACAATGACATGCTGTGCTCAACAATGACATATATCACCAGCATTGCTTCTCCAACAGTCATATTTCGAGCCTAAAACCACGTTTCCGCCTCAAATTCCTCATCTAACTAGCTGAGCTTAATACAACAAAATCACATCTAACCGAAACAACGATCGCCATTATTCCCATTCTAATGACTTTTTTCCACTAACAGTTCTCGTTTCCTCTTACCGCTTGAAAAGAGAGAACCAGCAGTTATCAATCGCACAAAAACGAACATATCAGGAGCTCGTAAAACGGATTCGAGCCGGAGCAACAGAGAGGAAGCAGTACGCCCTAGGACGGATAGCACAACTAAGAAAGGGAAAGCAGAATCACTAACAATGCAGAGAAGCTGGAACTACCTGCATGGAGCTGGGGAATCCGCGGGAACCGGGAGCGGGAAAGGGAAACCCTAACCCCGAATGCAGACAAGAGCGCCCACAGAGAGAGAGAGGGAGAGAGATAGTGGAGGAGGAAAGAGGGGGAGAGAGAGAGAGAGAAGAGGGGGGGGAGAGAGAACAGGTGGTGAGGTTGATGAGTGGGACTTTGTTGCTGACAGGCTGTATCCAGCAATACTCATCCGAGCCTGCAGGTCCGGAGCGGGGTCTTCGCTTCGGATTCATCCCCCTTGTCTCGTGCTTACGTGGCGGTCTTGCGGCGGCGTTTCCGTTGTCAGTGCCTTTTTCGGCCCTTATTCAGGGGATTATAATTATTACTTGGGCCGCTTTGGTACAAACAATGTGGCCCACGGGCCTAATATGGCCTTGGACGATATGACAATTCGGCCCATTTTCTTTTTTCCGTTAATAGCTTCTTTTCCACTCATATACTGTTACCCTCCGATTGGATTGAGGAAAGGGAAAGGAAAAGCAGGATCGGGCAAGTTGTATGGGAGTTTTTACGCCCCGTTTGGATTCCGAGTTCAATGATTTTAATTTTAATTTTAACTTTAACTCAACACACTACACAACAAAAATACATATTTCCCAATTCAAAAATTTTAACTTTAACTTTAACTCAACACACTACACAACAAAAACACACGTTTCCCAAGTTAAATTTATAATCACATCTCATTTGTCTTTTTCCACAATAAAAATCAAAATAAAAATAAAAATAACTTTAACTCTAAATCCAAACAGCCCCTTAAATTTTATACAATTTCCCTTTCCCTTCCTTTTCCTCTATCCAAATAAGTTATTAGGTGACGTTTGGTACATCAAAATCGAAAGAAGTGGAATGGAATGAATATCTTACTATTTTCTCAATTTTGTTTTTTAGTATCTTTTTTATAAGTCGAAAAGAGTATTCTATTAAGAAGATCTTTATTCTCCAACTTCAGTGGAACAATGTTTCTTTAAAAAAATTTGAGCAATACTCATTTCATCATTTCAATTAGTTCATTTAAGTATAATATTCTTTTTTAATAACACCTAAATATATGTATAAATTAAAATTATAATAAATCAGTTCGTCATTTTTAATTATATTCATCCACTTTTTCAAGTTCAACTAGAAATTTTTTTTTCCCTTATATATATTTATATAGAAACTTGTTAACACCCTAATAAGTGGGGGTGAAATGGTAAAAACATGACTAATTCCATGTTAATATACCAAATAGAAATTAAATAATAATAATTAATATTCTAAGTAATAACAATATATATGAATATAAAGAAAATATTCAAAAAATACGAAAAAATATTTCAATCACTTATTATCATATCTTTAATAAATAAAGAAATGTTCATTATTTTAAGAAAATAAATAATCATCTATACAAATTTAAGATTAATTCGATACATTTTAATAATTATAGTTAATCTTATAAAACTTTAATTAGGTATATCTCTCGTCCACGTGATTAGGTCATTTTATCAAAGTGTTAAATTTAAAAAACTTAATATATAAAATATCAGTTATAATAAAGCACGAATAAATAATGAAATTTAAAAGTTTTGATAGGGTATAAGAGTATTGTTCTTTCATAAATTAAAACTAACGATTTTATCAATACGTATCAAATTTATAAATTAAATTGACAATTGAAATGATGTACATATTATATGAATTCCTTATTCAAAAAGTTTTGATATGTATTCGATATATATACTTCTATCACAAGCCCAAATTTACTGCATTAAAATTTATACAATCTAAAAGATAAATTTTTTACATATTTAATATAAACTAGGGAAAATAACTTCAGACACCCTACCCTTAACTTTTCACTTTTTGTCAATTCTATCCCAAAGAAAAAAAAGTTTTGCAGCACATCCTAAACTCTATTTTCCCTATCAAATCTATCACGCCGCCACCCTTCCCGTCAAATATTAACGGAGATGCTGACGTGTCTCTGCTAAGGAGTAACGACGCCAAGTCACACCATTAAAAAATGACAACACATGTTCATACGGTCCACTTGCTATTAAAAAAAAGGCCCATATTTTTGTACTTTCAAATTTGACCCCAAAACTTTATTTCTCTTTTGTTCTTCCTCCTTCATCCCCACTCTCTCTCTACCTCTGTCCAACACCCCCTCCATCTCCCTCCGCCGCGCCGCCCCCGGCGACCCTGTCCCCGGAACTCGTCATGCAATTGGAACCATCTAATGCCACGTTGACCCTCAGCAACAGCCGCAACTCGCTGCTCGCTGCCTCGGCTTTCTGCAGAAAACATGACATTGCTACCGAACTCGGGGGTGGCGACTTGACGTAGACCTCGTCCTGCCGTAAACTAGCAAAGGGTCAGAGAACCGGAGCTGATTCTGCGCGGTCACCGGATCCGGGCCCAAACGGCTCGTCGATCCTAGACCTACATCGAGGTCCCGGCTCTCCCCAAGGACTTCTAATCCTCTGTTCCAGAGGAACATCGTCAGTGGCTCGCCGCGCTTCAGAATCTTGACCTATCCCATGACGAGGTTCTCCGTCGGAACCCTAGGAGCGGTGGATCAATTGCAGCGCTGAAAGTGGCCTCGATTGGCGGGTCTCCCGTGTATCCGACGAGAGCGGCTGGGGCCACGACTTTGGAAGAAGCTGGAATTGGGGTAGCCGTGAAGGATCATCGCGGCCATTGATTTGCAAGCAGAAGCGAAAGGAAGGGAGCGGAAGGAAACGCAGAGCTGGGGAGAGAGGGAGGGTCCAGTTGGGTTTCTGATATTCTTCGATTGTTCGGGTTGGCTTCGATCGCTTGACGTGTTCGGGGGATGGGATCGCTGGAGGCGGCACGGCGGAGGGAGATGGAGTGGGAGCTGAACGGAGGTGGAGAGAGAGAGAGTATGAAAGAGGAAGACAAAGAGAGAGAGAGAGAGAGAGAGAGAGAGTTTTAGGGTCAAATTTTAAAATGTAAAAATATATTGGTCTTTCTAAATAACGAGTGCGCTCATTAAAACACGTGTCGTCATTTTATTGGTGTGATTTGACATAGTTACCCTGTAATAGAGACACGTCAGCATCTCAATTTATATTTGACGGAAAGGGTGACGACATGATAGATTTGATAGGAAAAACAGAGTTTAGGATGTGCTGCAAATTTTTTTTGTCTTTGGAATAGAATTGATAGAAAGTGAAAAGTTGAAAGTGTTTGAAATTATATATAATAGTACAAGTAAGAATTTACCCATTGGAATTTATACATTATAGAAAATAAATTCACTACATGTTAATATAAACTATAAATCCGTATGAATTGTTCTTTTCATATATAAACTTTTATAATAAAATTCGTAGGATACATAGGTCTAATGAACTAATAAATGTGATCTTAGAAAAAAAAAATTGCATTCAGAAATTTATCTGATCCTAAATGTTGAATCAATCAACCTTTTACATGTGGATCTACAGTAGGAAATTGATCTCCAACTTACTTAGAGTCGAAATAGTACCTTAAAATAACTGCCAATATCATTGACATATTGTATAATTTTCCCTCTCCTACCCCATTCTCTCTTTTCCTCTATTTTCCTACCCTATTCTCTCTTTTCCTTTATTTCCCCGACTCCCATCAAAATGAAGAGTCGTGTAGGAATGAAGAGTAGCTGGGAATGTCCTATCTTAAAACCAAAATGTTACAAATTCGATTCAGTGAAATTTTCCACAATTCTTTATCTTTTCTTCTCATCTCTTTATTAGTTTAATAAATTTCTTTTGTAATAGAAAAAAGGAGAAAAAAAAAAGAAGCCAGCTGGAAAAAGTCCCTATTTCCTATTGCCCACCAAATCAAGAAAGCAATTGATACTTGGGACTTGGTCCATTGCAGGGAAAGCAACATGAGGTTGAGCTTTTCAACTTCCATCTAAAAGTTGGCAAAAGAGATCCCATTTTGGAAGAGAAATGGCAAATAGATTTTGAATGAGTCTAGGTAGTAAATGAGCTTCCACATTGAAATTTATAGCCAAACGAAGAAAAAGGGAATGGAAAGTACAATTGATATATGTCGTGTATTAATTAAAAAAAAACTAATAAAACCCAATTTCCTAAACAAAGAAGAAAAGAAAAAATTTCAAAATGGTACAGATGACATACAAATACAATTTCCACATACAAAAACCTTCAAAATCTAATAAAAGGGAACCAACAAAATAAAGATTAGATTCATTATTACTGCCAAACTCTTTACAATCATCTCTTCTTTTTTACCCACAAAATTGATCCTCACGAGCGCTCTGGAGATCTCTCATGGTTCGTGATTCTCGGCTGCTGTGTGGAGAGGCCAGCCCAAGAGTGAAGGTGCCGAATCTCGACTAGGGGAGAAAAGACTGAGCTCCACAGAAGTCCCCATCGAAGACTCATCCTTCTCATAGGCTCGAAAAGATATTGATCCACGCTTCGTCGACGCATCAGAATTTCTACCGAGACTGACTGCGCTGCTCTCTCCATGATTGGAAATGAGGGATGAGGTTTCGTTGTAATCAGCAGTGACTCTTCTTCTGGACTCCAGGTCATGAAGATTCCCGACAGCTAAAGAATCTGCCACTGGGCAGTACACGAGCACACATATACATAGGCCAGCACAGGATAGAACAGCAAGAAAAGCCAAGAAAGCAAGAGCCTCGAAGAGAAGTTGCTCAGGCTTGGATAAAACAGAGAGCCCTAGAAAGAGAACCCTCACTGGAAGGAAACCCGAAGCCGAGAATATTAATGCTTTCACCCTCCTCTGCAGACCTTTATTGAGAACCAATCTCAGAATCTGTCTTCCCAACCAAAACAAATATGCAGTCAGGACAAGAGCAAAGAGCCCGAGCAGTATGGTGCTCAGTAAGGGGTAGGTGCAGAGAGCAGTGTCGTCCGACCTCCTCACAGCGCTTGTGAAATAATGTGGTAATTTTCCAGCACTCTTAAGTTTATCCAACCGGGGTCCAGCTAGAGCAAGTATGAGCTGAAGAATAAACACAGGGAAGCAATATAGCAAGATGTAGCCTGCCGTCTTCCCGTTCCACCTTTGGCTTAAAATTCCTGACTCCATATTCTCTAAGGGAGCCCGCAGCAAGAACACCAACGTTAGGAACAGGCAAGGTTCTGCAAACCCCAAGTTCAAGATGATGTAGCATTTGCAGATGGTTTCCTGCCATTTAAAACTAAGCGAATTGAACAACCTTCCCTCGCGCCTCAAGAAGTGTAACCTAGTAATCTCGCCAAGACCCCACCAAATGGCGAACAGAATAAATGTGATTCGGATTATCCAAGGACCATTGAAGTAGTTAAGCTGGATGAAGCCCTGACCACGAATGCGAGCCCGGAAGTAGAACAGGTAAAGGATGCAAAGCAGACCAAGAAGTATGAGGAGGGCAACTAGGCAGATGGTAACCACGCCGAACGCATCGGTTGCAAATCCCGTCAGGGGCATTACCCGAAGCACAGATTCCACACGTGCTCTCTGCCAGCATGATACAAAAAGATCTTCGGTAAGCAACTAGTTTTCCTTGTCTGCAAAGGAGAACTAAGATGCAATCCTCAAAGGAAACTGCTACACGTTCGTAAAATCATTCCAGAGTTCATCTCTCCATCAGAAATCCCTGAATATAATGCTGTAGTCTAGTATCCCGGCTCATTTCAGCGGAAGCAAACAGACAAATTTCTTGCAAACGACGCGTAAGGGTCTTCCCTTCAGCTCAAATCTTCTGATCAGCCAAGAGACCTGCATTACAGATCAGTGCCACAGTCAGTTCACAAGAGAAATAAATGTCAAGGTTTGGCCGTCGCGAATTAATTTCAACTGTAAAATGCAACAACTTCACAAGTTTATGCCAAAGAGATGCCAGATTTCAAGGATCTGTACATTTTTTTGTCTGATTGGTTATTTCAAAATATAAAATGAGAATCCTAACTCGATGGAACTTTCTTTCCAACAAAGGGATATTGTATTACTATTCCCGACTACCTAGCGATAACAAACTAATAAGTCCCCATCTCGGCCAGTTGCTTTCGTCATCATTAAGCCATTCATACCATCTATATATCCATATAGCTTTAAAAGACAGCAAGTAAACCAAGAGATTCAAGAAGTAACGGCTTTTTGATTCAAACGCAAGACAGGCTGGAATCATAGTGGGAAACTCAAAAAGCTCAAGCAATTTCTTTTTCAGAGTCCTCCTATTTCATGAATCACTATCTCAGGGACTGATATTCAGCCCATCCCACTTTAACAAGTACCACATTCATCTATAGCATCGAGAATTCTCGCCATTTTTTACCTCAACAAGCCTTTAGCAGATGAAACATAACAACCAAACATGCGATCATGCTAGACGTAAATCGAGGGACATGTCTGGTTAAAATCATCCGCTTCCTTTATCCCCTAGTCAGTTTCATAAAGCAGCATTGCCCACAGCACAGCTCAATTTATTATCCGGGGGAACACACAAGCAGCTCAATACCCAGAAACGACAAAGTAAATCCAAACTCTAATGCCTCGAAGTTCAAAACGTCGATTTCGTTCACCCCCGGTCCCCTTCTTCCTGCCCCTCCCCTCCCGGCTTAAAAGACCAGACACAACAGCTCATAAAGAGCAAAAGCTGAGCTTCAAATCTAGGGATTCGAGCCATCAGGCACAGTAGCACTTTATGCGACCACAGAAAAAGCTCGCGATCAAACAAACCTTTTCTCCGCACGAGAAAGAGATAACACACCGCAACAAGAACAACAGAAACAGCATCCTGATTCAAAGGGATTGAGAGGAGGAGCAGAGGAAATCAGAGAAGACAGAAGGCGAATCGGGAGCTCACAATGCAGAAGATTCCGATCCCGCGGGAGGCTCTGAGGAATCCGCGAGCGCCGGTGGCGGAACGGGAAACCCTAGCGGCAATGCAGACGGAGAAGACGCACAGCGACGGAGGGGGTGGGGAGAGAGAGGGGGGGGATGAAGAAGGGAAGAGGGACGAGAGAGAGAGGAGTACAGAGTTAGAGAGAGAGAGAGAGGGGAGGGGGGAGGGAGGGAACAGGTGGTGAGTGGGACTTTGTTGCTGACAGCCTGTATCCAGCTATATTGTCCGAGCCTCCTGCTTCGGGCCAAAGACCTCGCTTCGGTGTTTTCCCGCATCGCTGACGTGGCATTTCCCGGCGCCGTTTTCTTTTTTTGTTTTATTTGAAAATTTATTTTTATATTTATTTAGATAATAATAATTGAAAAAGAACAATCGTATCTATTTATGGTTCTAAATCTAATGAAGGAGTTTGTTAATTGTTATTAATTACTTGCCATTGATGATAAATTATTCGATAATCTATCTTGACGTGAAGAATAACTAATTAGAATACAACAAACTTGTAAATAATGTGTTAATCGTATGAGCAATTAACATAATTGTTACCAATTGAAAAAAATTACGTAGTTCTTCATCATTACATCATTTGAGGTAGAGTTATTTAAAAAAAAATCCGTTAGAAATATAGGAAAATTTCTACTTTTACTCCTCAAATCTTTACTTTCTTTTGTTGGTGCCAATTCTTTTCTTACTTCAATTTTGTTTTCAACGATATGCAGATTGTCCAATTTAATTCTACCCACTTCGCTTTTTTAAAAATATTGACGTGGCATTTTAAAATTTTTTTTAAGGGAAATAGGAAATGGAAGAGGGCTAGTTAGCCTTAGTGAATGAGAAATTTTTCGGCGATTTTATTTTATTATGTGTCGTAAAAAAGCGTAATCGGTTAGATTGCAATAAAAGGGTGAGTGAGTGTTAATTATGTAAGTGTGTGACATTTTTTATCGTTAATTGTAGTAATATAATTGATTTTTTTTGGACAAATATCATGAAATAAGATGATTTAATATTTTTCTCATAAAGGGTGGGTATTATTGAAGTGCCCGGATCTCAATGGGGAATTAAAAATAGTCCAAAATCGAAAAACCATAGGGGCTAAAATGAGGCTTACAAATTTCTCTAAGGACTAAACCGATACTAGATAAAAGTAAAGGGACTGGACATACATTTCCCTTTTTTGTGTCATTTCGTCGAAACAGGAAAGCCAAGCCCGTCAAAATCAATTTCAATATGGCCCGAGGCCAGGCCCGGCCCAAAAGGAAAAACCAGATCGTTTGATCATAAATTGAGCATTAGCATTGTCCAATTGCGTCGAGTCCTCTTGAATGGCCAATTGCAGTTAAATAGTTTTTCTCCCTCCTAATCCTAAGTTCCTAATGATAGTATAAAAAATTATTTTGTTTTTTTTTGTTAGGGAAAAAAAAAGAGGTTTTACTTTTTACACACACAAAATATCCAATATTTTTTCATCAAATTAATCTCCCGTAATTAAACAGCTCCGAATATTGGCATTCCCGGATTTAAAGTGACTTAAAAGAATGGATAGAATTTTTTAATCTTCCATTCAGCAGCTCTCTTGTTTATACAGTTCAAACGAGTCATACGACATAATCATCTAATTAATAATGGAGTTGATTAAGCTCCTCTCTAACTCTCTCTCTCTCTCTCTACAAAACCTAACTCTCTCTCAAACTCTATGCTTGCTGCCGCCGCCGACGTGTTCAGATACCGGCCCAACACACCATGTTTGTTCCATTTTTCTCGTGAAAGTGGATTTTTGCCATGTATTGACAAGGATGAGGATATCCCTCTTGGTGTACACCGAGGTCCATGATGAAATGCTATAGAAAGGTCGTGATTGAGATTGATGGTTTCAAGATGGGAATCTTCAATTGTATTTGTGTTTATTTTGATGTGTTTTTTACAATATCTGCCTTTTGTAGATTTCCCGACAGATAAACTGTTATATCACACTCTTGTAATATTCGGAGGGACATTTTCTCTCCTATCTGTTTTTGCAGTGAATATATGAAGTATACTCACCACGTTTCGATTAAAAAAAAAAGATAATCTAATTAATAATCAGTAAGCTCTTGTCGCCTTTTGAAGAGAATTGGTCCCAAGATGTCACCAATTCAACAACAATCCCCCCAACAACCCCAAAGATTGCTTTGTTTCAACTCCTAGGCAGCAGCTCCCCTGTCCATTTCAATCACCCAATGTTCCTTATTTCCCTTCATGTCTAAGCATTACAATCCCCCCTATTTTTTTGCCGATCGCAAACCCCAACCCCAAGCCAAAAACCTCAAAGTACTCAAACTTGTACATTAAATATCTCCCAACCCCAGTAAGCATTTCCACGCACAATTTTTCTTCCATATTGTTTGAACACATGAAGCCCAAAGGCACTAATCCCCTCAACCTCAGATTCCTATTCATAGTTGTGTTCTTGGCATTTCTTGTTCTTTTCGTGTTGAGATCAAGCTTCTCCTCATCCTCCATAGCCAATGTGCCATCCCCCAATGAACCAAGCCACAATGACCTCTTGAGATCACAGCCAAACCCCAACAACTGCTCCGAGTCCTGCGGCAAGATCCCAAGCTCGCTCGCGAAGGCGCTCATCCACTACACGACCTCGACGATCACCCCCCAGCAGACCCTGAAGGAGATCTCTGTGAGTGCCCGGGTCCTGAGGAAGAAGTCGCCATGCAACTTCCTAGTGTTCGGCCTCGGCCACGACAGCCTCATGTGGAGCTCCCTCAACTATGGGGGGCGCACCGTATTCCTGGAGGAGGACAAGGCATGGATCGAGCAGATCAGGCGCAGGTTCCCGACACTCAGGTCGTACCACGTGACTTATGACAGCAAGGTCAGCCAGGCGGACAACCTGATGGAGGTCGGGAGGGGACCTGAGTGCACTGCGGTCAGCGACCCGAAGTACTCCATGTGCCAGCTCGCCCTGAAGGGGCTCCCCGCTGAGGTGTACGAGACAGAATGGGATCTCATCATGGTTGATGCGCCGACCGGGTACTACGAGGACGCGCCGGGCCGCATGACGGCAATATACACGGCGGGGATGATGGCGAGGAACCGAAGAGCCGGGGCGGAAACTGAGGTGTTCGTGCACGACGTGAACCGGGAGGTGGAGGACAAGTTCTCCAAGGCATTCTTATGCGAAGGGTACATGAAGAAACAGGAAGGAAGACTAAGGCACTTCACCATTCCTAGTCACAGGGATGACTCTGGGAAGCCATTTTGTCCTCAGTGAAATGTTTCGACTTCTTTTACGGATTGCATTGGATACCATTTCACCTGTATACTTTCAGCTTGAGGCAAAAATTTCAAATTGCACCATTTTTTTTTTTGGAAATATAAGGATCCCCATTGTCGAACCAAATCACATATTTAACATGTCCATTTATTACTGAAAATTATTTGTTGCGAAAAATAGGAAAATATAAATAATCATGAATTTAAATTGACTATATCTATTTACTGGAATAATAATCCTCGTAAGTAAGATCATATGGCACGGCATCTTATTGTGAGTGGTCAGAATGATTTTTTATAATATCTGTAAAATATTGTACTTCTATCAATTTTAAAAGATTCTTTTTAGCAAGCATGTGCTCGCAAAGAGGTTGTAAAAGTTTTTCAGCAGAAAAAAAGTACTAGTAAAAGATAAATAAACAAGTAATTTCGTTTAAAAGATAAATAAATAAATATATAATTTTAAAACAAAAAGTACTAGTGAAAGTTTTGTAAAATTCTTTTATTGTGGATAAAAACTTACAAATGAGTAAACCTTACAAATGAGTGAAGGACAAACAAAAAATATCATGTTAATTTTGTTGAAAAAAAAAGTGACTTTTAATCCTTAACTTTACATTATATTTTCACTATTGCCCTAAATATATATATATATTTACTTTCATCCTAAACATTATACACTTTATTCTCGTTGGTCCTGTTGTTTATTTTCCATAAAAAAAAGTCACTTTTCCATCCAAAAGTATTTTTAAAAAATGGTTTCATTAATACTCAATAAAAAAAGAAAGGGAAAAATCAAAGAAGTAAAACCAGAGGGAGAAGGATGGTTGTGGCAAGACCCAATCCTCCTATATACAAGGGTCCCAACCAATATTGGGATCGAATTCGGGGGCGGGGGCCTTGCTAGCTGCCATTCCTGTCCCAGTGAAGTCGCCGATGAGCTTGGAGGTCATCAGCAATTTCAGGAAAAGGGGATCGGGCTGTCTACAAGGCTTCTCCTATTTCTTCTCCCTCTCCCATTTCTTCTTTGATTTTCTGTTTCATTTTTCTAATTTTTTAAGCTTAAATTGGACTGAAAATTTTATTTTTAACGAAAAAGCAGATGGTAGGGCTAATATGATCAAAATGCATAATAGTTTTTTTTTTCTCATGAACTTTGAGGATTCATTCATAACACGTGAAAGATTACATGACAAAAGTATAAGATGAAAATGTTTAAGAAAACGAATATTGCAATATTAGAATTAATCATATCCTCTCATACATACTACACAGAACGAATTGAATTGGAAAACAAGGGTAGCAACTATCTGAGGTTCCGATCAAAACCCTTTGACATCGTACATGGACCCTGGTAAACTAGGGAAGGGTCCTCAAGTTATATATTCATATAGAACTCGGCTATATGTTACTGAGGTTTCGAGGAGACCTTAATATCAGAGCAAAGCAGGGGGTCTTGAGCTATACTCGAGCGCCAAGAACTCTTCACAAAACAATACCGACAGGTAAAATCATAGCCAAGGCTAGGGGGGCTGTTGACCAATCCAGTAAGTCGAGGAAGACACTAGGTTGTTGACTAATTCGACGGGTCAGGGAAGGCTGTGGACCAAGCCGGCAAGGCCAAACCAAGAATCGCTGAGGAATCTCGATCGGTTCAAACCAATGACCACGTCAGGGAGCTCAAGGCCCAATCCCAAGTAGTCAAACCAAGAACGGCTTAGGCCTTGTTTAGCAAATGATAATTTTCTTAACTCTGATCCGTTTATCTTCAATTCAATAACACAATTATTACTATTTCTTTTTATTTTCAATTTTTTTATCTTATCTACCATTCAATTTAATTTTTAATACCGAATTCTCTCAACTATTCATTACCATTTCCACAATTCAACAACGCAATCATTAATTTCTCTGAATTATTCATTACATTTTTCACTTTTTTTCATATTTCAGCAGCACAATCATTACAACTCCAAATAAATATAATTATTTATAGTTGAAATGGAGTTGAGTAAGATAAAAAAATTTGAAAAAAAATAAAAAAATTATTATATTGTTGAATTGAAGATAAATGGAGTTAAAGTGGAATAAAGTTTAAAAAATTATTCATTTACCAAATAATGCCTTAGCATCTTGATCGGTTCAGACTAGTGCTCATGCCGAGGAAGACGCCGGGCTGCCAATCAAGCTAGCCTCCGCCACTCAACTCTACAACAAGACAGACAAAACAAAGAGTAGGCTCGAGGAGTTCCGAGCTAAAACATCAAAAAATAAGCAGTCCTATCACTGAAGAGGAAAAGTCTAGCAGTGGTCTGAATCTAATTGAGGGATACAATTCCTTAACGCAAAGTGGAGAAAGGTACCGGTGGTGGAGCGATAAGCCAAAGACGAAGAAACCGCCATATTTTATTGCCACACGCAGGCATGAGGTTTGGATGGAGAAGGGCCATACAATTCCTAAAGAGGCGGCGCCAATGAGAATGGGAGAGGCTGGATTAAAAGGCGCAATGGATAGTGCCTCCACTGTGCGGGCACCATAAAAAAAGACTAAATATGAGCGCCATTTGCATTGTTTGGAATCTGAGCTACTGGAGAAGGGTCGGGTGCAGCTCCGATGAAGAAGGGAGCCACCATCACATGCACCATTTGGATATCGAGAAGAGGAGTGGGGAGGGGCCTCTAGGACCGGAACATCATCAGCATGACTCCGATACAGACATACCACTGTGCGCTTTGGTGGGGTCATGGTGACCTGGGTGGACTATGTCTTATCGAGCCCTTTATCCATTCGGGCAAATGAAACATTGCATGGCGGCTGTGGAACCCATCTGATCTCCAGAGGGGGTTGCTACGCTGGCCTCCCCCTCCCGGCCTTTTTATTCAGCCAAAAAAGATTCCGTCAACACGACTTAAATATTTGAGCAAGACTTGGCCCGAATCGCTAAACCCAACCCACTTGCCTAAGAGTTAGGATAAGCAATTCAACATAAATTAATATATGTTATTGCATTCATTTTTCCATGTACCATAAGAGAAAAAATAAAAGTAAATATTGGATGAGTATTACTTATATGTAGCGCACAATAAAAATATTTAAAAGTGAAAATCTGATCCTATAATAAGTATAAACATTTTAATTGATTCTTGTTAATGGCTAATCCTTACCCAATATTTGATTTACGGATGCCCGAGCCTGACACCAAAGAACCTCTTCTCTCTCTCCCCTCCATTTTCTTGCGCGGAATTTTGGAAGGGAGAGCCCATTTTTAGTTCAGGTCCACACTCCCAGAGGCCTCTGCTCATGGTTGATTTCTTCTAGCCCCGGTATTCCTTCCTTCCTTGCTTCTTTTTTTTTTTCCCCCCTTTTCTTTTTTGACACTTTTCTTTGCATGTTTTTGGCTGACATTCCTCTTCTCACCATTTTTCCAGATACTATCTGGACCGTGGGTTTTCTTGTTTTCTCTTGAATCATGTATGTGTCCAAACTCAAAGATCATAACTTTTTTGTGTTTCCCTCTTCTCATCGTAACCTTTTGCTCATGTGCTTCATGAACATCTGTTGTTTGAGCTCGTTTTTGTTTTCTCTGATGACAATGATGTCCCGGAAGTACATATTAGATCGCGAATCATGAGGAGTAGTTTTTTGGAGAACTATGTTTGATCGGCAGTGAAATGGCTTTGGGACTTACGTTCTATCAATGTTTAATTTATTGGTCAATGTCTGGTTAGTACCTTTTTAAGATTTCTTTATTGGTGATGTGGTTTGATTAGGTACTGGTAAGTGTCATTTTGATCTCACTCCCGCTTGTTTTTCTTCGTGATCGACGAAAGTCTGAAATGCCACTGAAAATACCCATCAGTGAAATGATAATGTGAATTAAAATGAGGAATATTGGAGCACATTCCGTTCTTTACTGTCCATAAGCACGGAATGGGCTGTTTGCGGAGCTGCTTGGTTGAGAGAGATAAGCCGACAAGTATTATATTGCACAGTTGCACTATGCTAGGCGTGCTTTCTGATAAAAGAGAAGAAACTTGTCCTTTTGTTCTCTAAAAAGAAAATTGAACAGAACTGAAATATAAGCACTCATACAATAAATGGAAAATTGTATTCCTCTGCTTGGGTTTTGCCTATTACAATGTTGCCAAACTTACTGTACAATCAAGACTGTCGTGCGTGATTACATTTGTTGCAGATGAGTGTTTCAAGAATTGTTGCTGTAGTAGCACAGAGATTTTGAAGCTCTGGTACAAATTCTGGCGAACTCAATGCTGCAAAGCCACTTCTTGTTCTGGTTTACTTGTGTTTGCAGTAGTTGGTGAACGCTATGTAAGGAAAATGAAGGAAATCTGATCAGTTTTTCAATTTGTTACCTGTTGCAAACTACGGCGCAGAGAAGGATGATGAGTGAGACTCAAGGAACAAAGAGAAGAAGGCTTCGGAAATCACAGGCTGGAAGCATGGATGTTACAGCAGCAGGTAAAAAATGAAAAACTGGATTTGGATTCGCTTCTGAATTTCTTATGAATGCCAAATATGAAAATTGGAAGTAAGTACGCCATGAGCAGTCTTTATTTGCATCTCTGTAACTCTTGTTCTTTTTATTTCGTTTGTCCTTGCTAAATAATTCCAATCAGACTTGTATGTTTAAAGCTCGGCTTACATGTGAAGGGCATGTGATCATTGTATGTTGTTGGCATGCATCGATCCAAATTTTCATGCTGAGAGAGTTCCTTGCAATGGTACTAGAGAACAAAGAGAATGAAGCTTATGAACTTCTTTCTCGACATGCTAATTGTCTCATAAAACCAGAAGATATGCTGCATAATGTTTGAGCTGTCCGTGATTCAAGAGTCAGAGTTGACTGACAGATACAAGGGAGGGACGCCCCCTAAATTTCGGATTAGTATCACTACCATAGGTGCTTCTGCAACAGGTAAAGATATTTCTAAGCCGACTTATCTTCCATATGATGTGCCAAAGGAGCCCTTTAGGCATAATTTTTTCATTGCCCTGCTAAGATGTTTTCTGATAATTGGGGAAAATTGTGCCATTTGTACCCTCGAATTGGCATGAGCAACTACATGAGTAGCATTCTTTTGTTTACATTCTTAGCAAGTTTGGCTATGAAAAGTCTCTTGCAGTTTTCACAGAGCTCTTGTTGTTTCTGCTTAGTTTCTTGATCAAATTTATGACTTTTCTGCAGAAGGACACTCGTCTCTTGATGATGCTGAGCAGGCTTTAGTCAGAGAAGCAGAAACTCAAGCAGAAATGGAAACTCCTACCGCGAAGATGGGCATTGAGACTCCACTAGACGAGAGTGATTCCTCGCCTTTCATAAAGAGCTCCCCAGTTTGGAAAGCAGTTGAATCTATGCAAGTGTTTGAGAAATTCCCTCAGAATCCTCATTTCCTTCCTCTGACAGACTACAACAAGGGTTCCCGTGGAGGGTTGGCCATCGGTCATATGGTAACCTTTGCGAATGTCGTGGACAAGGCATTCAGGCTGAAGATCACCGACCCTGTACAGAGCTTTATCACATGTCTAGAAGCCCTTCAGCCCCTGGAATCTCACGGGTTTAATATCACTGCCATTGAAGTTCGTCTGATGAAGATGCTCTCAGTAATAGAGCGGCTGCAGAAGCTGGACAATGAGCAGGTAGAAGTGGAACGTCGAATCTCCGAGCTTACTTCTGAGAACATTGAAATAGCAAAAGAGATTGCGAAGCTCAACGAGAAGATGAGGAATCTGCAAGATGAACATGCCTATGCTATAGCTATGAAGAAGAATAAAGATTCAGAAATTACTGCTCTGAGAGAAAGCTTAGCTGCGATCTCAGCATCGATCCAGAGTATCCAGCTCGACCCTGAAGATGCAACTTAGGTTGTGTTTGTTTCAACTTAATAAAAAAAAAAGTACTTAAAAGTTAGTTATAATTTAGTTATAAGGGAAAATGAATAGGAGAAAGAGGGAAAGATAGGAAATGAGGTTCTAAACCAAAAACTACTTAGTAAGTAAAAATATTTGACTTAATGAAATGTTATTTTTCACAAAACATCTCATCATCCTTATCATATATCTATTCTTCCTACGTATTTTTTTCCTTAACTAATTAAGTGCTTAATTTTTAAGCATTTAATTTATCAAACGCTACTTCAATGCAGTTGATAGCATTATGCTTAAATAGTTGAATGAGCTGGTTATGAAATTTGGTGTCTTGGTCGTGCTGTCTCTTGTCAAGCTCATCGTCTAGCATTGAAGCCGGAGTTGATAGTTATATTGCCTCAAACTTGGTGAGGTAGTTCGTCGCATTCGGAGATGTAAATTGTAAATCAAGGCTGTTAAACCTGCCATTGCAGCAACACTCAATATGAAGGTAGTTTTAAGGTGCTTTCGAGGTTCGGGATTTACGCGAGCAATGAAACTTTCATCCGTCCTGCATCTCGGGCAGTAAGAGCTCGGCTCTTGGAAGTTCCTTATAGTATCCACCTCTGCTTTTACCTCTAGAAGTTATTCTACGAAGATCATCGGAAAGACAATTGTAGATTATCTCGATCACCGATGAATGCGAGGCCTTAAAGGTCCGCTATTCCTAAAAAAGTGCTATTGTGAAAAAAAAACAAAAACGTTAATTATAATTTAATTATACATTTTCAATAAAATCACGGGACATGTACTACTTATTAATTGACGTTAATTTATCCCTCGAATATCAATTTGGCTCCGGTCATGAGAAATTACCAATGTATTAATCGGAAAAATTGTCCTCATATATTATCAAAAATATTTTTATTATGAAATTAAAATATATATAGAATATTACTAGATTAATGAATAAATCGATCGAGTATAATAATTACAATAACGCTAATAAGAAAACGGAAAGAATGAACTCAAACATTCGAACCAAATATGTACCTTTCTTTTCTCAATAATCAATGAATGATCATTGATATAAAAAAGGGTACATAGTAAAATGTTGAAAAGAAAAATTATAAGGATAGAAAATATAGTAAATTCACCGAATCACTATAAAAAAAAATATAATGTGATAGAAGCACGTAAGGTAAAATCACGTACGATAGCAAAAATCCTTCTGGTGCGTTTGATTTCAGAGTTAAAGTAATTTTGATTTTGATTATGGAAAATGACAAATGTTGTGTAGTGTGTTGAGTTAAAGTTAAAAGTTAAATTTTTTGACTTGGAAAATGTGTATTTTTGTTGTGTAGTGGGTTGAGTTAAAGTTAAAGTTACAATTTTTGTGATTTTAATCCTGAAAACAAACGGACATTCAAGTTGTTGTAGATCTCGACCTGCTCTATATGGACCCTAACCAAAATCAGGAATAATTTAAAAAAGTGCTATTGTGGAAAAAACAAAAACATTAATTATAATTTAATTATACATTTTTCAGTAAAATCACGGGATATGCACTACTCATTAATTGACGTTAATTTATCCCTCGAATAACAATTTGGCTCCAGTCATGAGAAATTACCAATGTATTAATCGGAAAAATTGTCCTCATATATTATCAAAAATATTTTTATTATGAAATTAAAATATATATAGAATATTACTAGATTAAAGAATAAATCGATCGAGTATAATAATTACAATAACGCTAATAAGAAAACGAAAAGAATGAACTCAAACATTCGAACCAAATATGTATCTTGTTTTTTCTCGATAATCAATGAATGTCCATTGGTATAAAAAACGGTACATAATAAAATATTGAAAAGAAAAATTATAAGGATAGAAAATATAATAAATTCACCGGATCACTATAAAGAAAAATATAATGTGACAGAAGCACATCAAGTAAAATCAAGTACGATAGCAAAAATCGTTCAAGTTGTTGTAGATCTCGACCTACTCTATATGGACCCTAACCAAAATCAGGAATGAGAGTCAGCGCGATCCATGCCGAGCCTGGTACTAATCCGGGACCAAATTTGTTCTTCCCTATTTATTTCCAGAAAGGAAAGAATTGTTAAATACTGAACGCCGACACCCAGACGGAGAGCAGTAGAACTCCTCTCTCTCTCTCTCTCTGCCCTTTTCTCCTTCACTTCAATTGTGGAGAATGAGGGTCCATTTCCAGTTCAAAGTCCCGCACTCCGACCTGGCTCTGCTCATGTTGATGTCTTCCGGCCCTGTTAGTCCTCCTTCTTCCTCTTCTGTTTTTTTTTGGGTATGTTGTTGCCTGATATTCCTCTTCTTTTTCTTTTTCCTGATATTTTTTGGAGCATGGGTTTTTTTTTTCCTGGAACAATAATGTGCCAAGACTCGAAGATCAAAGCTTTTTCTTACCTTTTGTCTGCGTTTTTCCCTTTTATATGTTGTTTTAAGCTTTTCTTCCCTCCCGGACATTATTCTTGATGTAGCATGAAGGGGAAGATGATCTCAGTCTGGTGAAAATGTTGTCCCAACATGACAAAAGATGAAAATTTTCTGATATTTTACAGTAAAAGTAAATAGAAGTTTTTGCAGGAAATGTGTCGAGAATCATGGAGATTTCTGGATGATCGACATAGATTTATTTACCCAGAATGGTGTAAATGGGTTTGGAATTTATGTTCAGTTAATGTTCTTTGGTGCATGTCTTCTTTAGTATTCTTAGGATTTCCTTATTGGTTAGTTTGGTCTCAGTCTGCTTGTTTCTCTTCGCAATCATGATGATTGCTGAAAGTGTAAAATGGCAACAAGAATTGCACATCAGTGAAATGATAATGTGAATAGAAATGCAGAGTCCTGAAGCGCATTCTGTCCCTTACTATCCATAGGCGCCACAAGCGCGTGAAAAGTCTGGTTAGCAAAACTGCTTGGTTGTGAAAAACTGGGTGAGTTTCGATTTCGTGAAAGACACAAAAGATAAGGTGACAAGTATCAGATTGCACTTTGTTAAGCGTTCCTTCTGATTAAAAGAAGAAAGTTGTCCTTTTTCTTATCTAGAAAAATTGAAACAAGTGAAACATGAGTGCAATTTTCGTACGTGAAATAGAGAACTGTGTTCTCCAGCCGTATTTTTCCTATTAGAATGTTGCCAAATTTGATGTTTAATCAAGACTGGTGTGCGTTTTAGGTTTGTTGCCGATGAGTAGTTCGAGAATTCAGATGCTGTAATAGCAGCAGAAAGCTTCTGAAGCTCTGGTACCATTTCTGGCTAATTTAATTCTGTGAAACCACTTCTTGTTCTGGTTAACTTGTGTCCACAATAGTTGGTGAACACTAAGGAAAACGAAGGATATCTGAATGTGTCACCTGTTGGAATATTCGATGCAGGGAAGAGATGGTAGGCAAGACTCAAGGAAGAAAAAGAGGAAGGCCACGGAAGTATTGTGAGTTCGCTGAGCTGAATGTCTTATGAATGCCAAATATGAAAATACATATCATTACATTTAGCACGCAGTCTTCATTTGCATCTCTGCAAGCCGCCTTCTGGTTGATTTTATTTGTCCTTCCCATATAATTCCAATGTAAGTTTTATGTATAAAGCTCGGGTTACCGGCGAAGGGAACGTGCTTATCCTAAGTTGTCGACGTGCATCCCTCCAATACATTTATGTTGAGAGTTCCTTGCGTTGGTAATAGAGAATAAACAGAGTGAACCTTATGAACTTCTTTGGGGACACATTAGTTGTCTCATTAAATGAGAATACGTGTCACATAACATTTGAGCTGTCTGTGATTGCAAAGCCAGAGTTGACTTATAGACGCAAGAGAGGAAGGCCGTGTAAACTTGGGATAGTAATCAGTAGCACAGATGTTTCTGCAACGAGTAGGAAATGTTGCTGAAATGTTTCCTGATAATCAAGGAAAATTTCAATTCATTTTATCAAATAGATGATACAAGTGTTCATCTCTCATGCAGGCTCGGACGCTGATGGCCTACCTCAGTCAACAATGTGCGGTTCACACCCTCGAGGTGGTATGAGCAACTACTAAATAGTATTATTTCATTTGCATTCTTGGCCATTATGACAGTTGCAGTTTTCACAGAGCTCCTGCTGTTTCTGTGTTTAGTTTTCTAATCAAATTCATGCCTTCTCCCGCAAAGGACACTTGTCTCTTAGTGATGCTGTCCAAATGGCTTCGAGGGGAGAAGCAGAAACTCGAACTGAGACAGAAAATTCTACTGAGATGATCATCGTGACTCCACGAGGTGAGAGTGAGTCCTTGCCTTTTGTGAAAAGCTCACCAGCTTGGAAAGCGGTTCAATCTATGCAAGTGTTCCAAAAATTCCCTCAAAATCCTCATTTTCTTCCTCTGACTGAGTACCGGAAGAGTTTCCGCGAAGGGATGGCCATCGGTCATATGGTAACATTTGCGAATGTTGTTGAAGAAGCATTCAGGCTGAAGATCACTGACCCTGTACACAGCTTTATGACATGTCTTGAAGCACTTCAAGACCTGGAACCTCACGGGTTTCATGTCAATGCCACTAAAGCTCGTCTAACGAAAATGCTCTCGGTAATAGAGCAGCTGCAGAAGCTGCACAATGAGCATGTAGAAGTGGAAGGTCGAATCTCGGAGCTGACTTCTGAGAACGACGAAATAGTGGAAGAGATTGTGAAGCTCAATGAGAAGATAAGGAATCTGCAAGATGAACTTGCCTGTGCTGCATCTAAGAAGGAGAATAAAGACTCGGAGATTACTGCTCTAAGAGAAAGTTTAGCTGCGATCTCTGCATCAATCCAGAGTATCGAGCTCGATTTTGAGGATGCAACTTAGTTTAGTTGAGAGCATTATGCTTAAATAGTTGAATGAGCTGGTTCTGAAATTTGGTATCTTGGTCGTTCCGTCTCCTGTCAAGCTCGTCCTTTAGCACTGAAGCTGGAGTTGATAGTTTTATTGCCTCAAACTTGGTTAGGTAGTTCGCCGCAGTCTGAAATGTAAACTGTAAATCAAGGTTGTTGAACCTGCCATAGCAGCAACACTCAACGTGACAGTATTTGATGTGAAGGTATTTTAATGTGCTTTCGAGGTTCGGAATCATTTTAATGGATGAAAATTTCATTCATCCTGCATCTAGATGGTAGAGAGTTTGGCTGTTGGAAGTTCCTCATAGCATCCATTCTGTTTTCATCACCAGAAGGTTTTCAATGAAGATCATCAGAAAGAAAACAACATGGGAAACAGCAATCGAACTATATCATCAAAGAACTCGCCAAATATGAGAAAGCATGACCAAAACATTGTTCACAACTATGAAAGGAAAAAGAAAAATACATGCCCCAAAAATAAACCATGATCGATATACTTAGAAAAAGAGAGGGAAAGGAAAATCGGAGGAAAAATTGTTGAATATGATAATGTATAACAGATGAAAACATATCTATGCAGAAGAGCAGCAAGGCTTCTTTGTAGCGGCTTCCGATTCGCCGACGACGATTGTTTTCCCTTCTTTGATATTAGCAGGGCCGGGCTCATTAGAGGAGAGGGGCTTCTTGCTAATTATGCGATATATCTCTGACAGTATCATCTGGAAGGCCTTCTCCACATTGATCGCCTCAAGAGCAGAGGTCTCGATGAAGGAGAGGCCTTCTTTCTCAGCGTAGCTCTGAGCATCTTCGGTGGCAACTGCACGGAGGTGCTTCAAGTCAGTTTTGTTACCGATAAGCATAATCACAATGTTGGAATCTGCGTGGTCCCTCAATTCCTTGAGCCACCTAGAAACATTCTCAAATGTCGTCGGTTTGGTAACATCATACACCAGGAGAGCTCCGAGGGCACCCCTATAGTAGGCGCTCGTAATGGCTCGGTACCGCTCCTGCCCTGCCGTGTCCCATATCTGGGCTTTTATGGTTCTTCCCTCCACCTTATGAGCAAGAGAGAAGGAAAGATAGTCAGGGGGATGAACGGCAAATAATATGCTTTTCCAAGCAGAAAAATTTGCTTGCCTAAACTTCGAAGAGGTTCATCCCAGCAGAAAAACCTCTAGATGATCCTAGTAGGATAAATTTCAAGTAATTAGGAAAAGGAAAATGAGAAGAGCGCGTAGGAAGAAAGATCGAGGAAACCAGTCAACAACATGAAATCTACAGACTTTCCCAGAGATCCACGAGCATTATGGCTGTGTGCAAAAGCAATGCATGATATCCTCACAAGTTTCGTTCAAACAGGTCATTCAGATTCATATATCAATCCCAACATCAGACAATAAGATACTTCAAGCTCCACTGGATCACAGCATCCATCGCAGAATATTGTTCGATAGCTACATAGCATCTCATTATCTCCAACTTCTTAATGCTAAAGACTCGAGATTTCAAGCAAGTAACGCAGACTCTACAATACAAATGCAACATGGCAAATCGAGAAATCCGATTTTTCACACCAAAGGCGGAGACAATTCCCCCGGTCCCATCCATGATTCACAATTTGTAATCGAATCCAAACTGATCTATAAATCAGCAGAAACTAAAAAGTTATAGGTTCTCATCGATGAGCAAGAGCTGATCATTGTGTCTCCTAAGCCAAATGATATTGTAGTCCTTCGGAATCAAGCAGATTCCACATATTCAGACACAGATCCGACTAACTGACCGCGCAATTCACTGCACCATATGAATCAAAGCTAGCATCCGATCATTCCCAACATCAAAACACCAGAGCCCAAAACCACAGAACCACCAAAGACAGTCACGAAATGCACCCAATGTTGGAATCAAAATCAGGACTTTACTCAGCCAAAATCCGCCATTTTTCCTGCAAATCGGCAACTTTCAAATTATTTCCCGGCATAAGTTACGCAATTCAGCAAACACTTAGCTGGGCGACCCTTCCTTCCGACTCGCTACTCAGAAAAATGATCAAATGGATGCACGCGCGGACCCATAAACCAAGCGAAATTCCTCCATGGGAGGTGAAAAGGGGAGAGAGGGGGGTGGTGGGGAAGAGAAGAAGTAGAAATGGAAGTACTTGGAGGGTACGGGTGGCGAATTCGACGCCAATGGTGGACTTGGACTCCAAGCAGAACTCGTTGCGGGTGAATCGGGAGAGGAGGTTTGATTTACCAACGCCCGAGTCCCCGATCAACACCACCTTGAACAAGTAATCGTATTCGTCCTCCGCTCTCCTCGCCATCTCCCTCCTCCTCTCCTCTCCTCTCTCCTCTCTCCTCTCTCCTCTCTCCTCTCCTCCTCAGTCAATGGATCGATCAGCTCGGAGCTCTACTGACAGTGCGAGCAGAAGAAGAGGCCCAGGAGGAGTAGAAGCGAAGACTTAAGATTGATTGATTGCAACCAAAAAAAAAAAAATTATCATATGATAGGACTACGATGATGAAGTCGACGAAGTCTGTTCCTCGTAGTCCAAACTGGTCCCTGTAATTCCACGTAATTTCGGGATTTGCCCCCCGCCTTTTCTGCTGAGCTGTCCGACAATCTCGGCTGGCCCGGAGAGAAATTTATCGAACTTACTCGTCAGTCCCTATATTTCTGTTACTTCCAATTGAGGTACAATACTATAGTGCTTTGTCATTTTTATCCCTTTTGGCTAACTACTTGAGGGCATGGGGTCGTGGATCTGATGGAGGATCTAAATAAATTGGTGCGAGAGGTCGCATAATGAAAATCAAATTCACAATTTCTTAATTCTATAACAAAAGCGGTAATCTTAACATAAAAGTTTATCGTTTGCTTAACGGTTTCGGCCTCTTTTTGTTCACAGCAAAAGAATTTTAGTTGTATGTTATTATAGCTGCGGTATCTGAAAAATCAAAGGAGAAGAATGTCGTTTCCACTCGATAGAAGAACATTCAAGCAATAGACGAATTTGTTATATGTTATTATAGTTATTAGTTGCAGTATCTGAAAAATCAAAGGAGAAGAATGAAGTTTCCACTCGATAGAAGAACATTCAAGCTATAGACGAATTCTCGACTTACTACGCTGGGTTTATATACTCTCGACACGGAATAACTAGAAACAGTCGGACGGATGCAATTAACTTCTTTGATTTAACAAATGCTCCATCAGAACATTCAATCAGTTCAAACTACTGATACAATTGCCAGGACCATCTGCAAGCTTCTGAGGAACCAAGTCCAGAATCGAGAGATTGAGAAACGATGAAAAGATCTCCCTACCCGTAGACACCCACGGATATGTAGCTCAAGCTGAATCATCTAGGAACGGGTAGTCAGTGTAGCCAACCACAGGGTCCGGGATGTAGAACGTGTCTCTGTTGTACTTATTGAGTGGAGCGTCGAGCTCGAATCGTTTCGGTAGATCAGGATTAGCTAGGAACAGTCTCCCGTAGGCGACCAAGTCCGTATAATTCTCAGCAACTGCCTCATTCCCGTCGTCCTTCTGGTATCCGCCAGCAGCTATGAAAGTTCCTTTGAAAGCCTTCCTCATTGGGAGGAGACTGTGAGGAGTCACATACTTGTCCCACGCCTTGATCATCCTCGGCTCGATCACATGGAGGTAGAGAATCCCGTACTTGTTGAGCGCATTGGCCAGGTAGAGGCCGAGGGCTTCCGGGTTCGATTCTCCCGTTTCCATGTAGTCTGCAAAGGGTGAGAGCCTTATCCCGACACGGTCAGGCCCGATCTCATTGGCCACGGCTTCCACAACCTCCAGGGCAAACCGGCACCGGTTCTCCAGGCTCCCGCCGTACTCATCGGTCCGGTCATTCACCGAGTCCTTTATGAACTGGTCAATCAGGAATCCATTCGCCCCATGGATCTCAACCCCATCGAACCCGGCTTCAATGGCATTGCGAGCAGCGACTCTGAATTCGTTGATGACGAGAGGGATCTCATCGGCTCGGAGGGGCCGTGGCCGTGGCCAATCCACTCCATCGAGCCCAGGTGTGATTCCTTTGTCTGTGGATGATACCGGTGGCTCTCCATTTTGCTGCACTGGATGATACACGATACTTCCAGAAAATTAGAAAATACCAAGAAAGTGTTTTCCTTGTTTCCCGGTTTTCCATCTGTTAGAAACTACCTACCGCTCTGATAATTATAGAACACATGCTGATGGAGAATTTGACAGAAATATATTTATTCCGTCAAAACATTTAGGTGATCATGAATTTAATTTCACGGCAATGATCGATTGTTCAGACGACTTAGTGAAAATTATTACAAACTTTTATCATACCGGTTGCTGAGGCGCGACCAACGTGCCAAATTTGGCAGAAGAAAACACCGCTCTTATTGTGAACGGCATCCACAATTGGCTTCCAAGCTTCAATCTGCTCTCTTGTCCAAATCCCCGTAGTATCTGGAAACCTAATTCGATCCATAATTATTCATGTATAACGATCCTCTTATTGCAGTGGTGTTGCTTCTTGATTGACTAGAGCACGAACTGAAGTTGTAAATTGAGTTACCCCCGAGCAGATTCGGAAATGACAGTAGCTTCGGTGATGAGGAGACTGCCGGGAGTCGCCCGCTGTGTATAGTAAAGAATGGCATGCGGCTGGGGAACATTGCCATAAGATCTGCATCTTGTTAATGGAGCTAGGACTACCCTGCAATTATTGAAACAATTTACATTATTCCCGGTTTCCTCCTTGATGTACAAATATATACGAGTTTCGTTTTGCAGAAAGAAAACACACTTCTCGACATTCTTCGTAACTCAGTCGCAACCATTTCAAGCAATATGCAGATGATCCGCACGGGGATTTGCCTGCCCGTCTGAGTACTCAGTCACAAACCCCGTCGGGGTCAACGCGAACCCAGATGTGCTAAGGTCCTAATCAAATGGAAGTTCCTCCGAGCCATATCAAAGCAATTAGTAGACACCTAGCATAAGAGCACATTCTCAAGCACATACATCTACAAAGTTATTGAGCCCGGACTCGTGCACGATTTGACACATTGGATCAAAATTGTCCAGAATAAAAATCCGTATGAGCTGATAGGAAGATCGGATTATGAACTGTCACTTACAGATGCAATACGGGAAAAAACTAGAGTAATTCGGAAACGTAACAAGCAGTGACCTGTGGGAGAGATCGAACTTTCCCATCTTGTGGGGAGTGAGGAGGGGAATGGTTGGAGTCTTGGCTGCCATTGCTCTTCTCTACCGCTTCTTCCGTTTCTTCTTCTTCTTCTTCTTCTTCTTCTTCTTCTTCTTCTTCTTCTAATGGTGGTTGAGTTTTACCCTTACACCTACCCCCAGCTGAAGTTATGGGCAAATCATGACCCCTGAGTGGTGCGCAGTATGGTGCAATATTTAATTACTCTGCAAACAATATTATTAGTGCGTATGTAAATTTCCAATAGTAGAGCTCATAGAAGAGCCCCAGAACTGGGTCATGTGTAAAATCTCTGATTGGCAATCATGCTTTTTAATGATGTCACACGACGGTGGACAACCGGCTAATAAACTTCGAGCTTGTTGACTTTTTATGGAGACCCGCATCGAGAGGACATCCTCAATTCAATTATGTCTTTTCCTTTTAATCAGTCAACAGAAATATTTTAGTGCCACCGGCATGAAATTATTGAGTTTGGTCTTCCGGAGACGAAGCCAAATATTATTTAATTTTATCTAAATATGGTGGCCTGCAGCAAAAGGAAATTTCTAGGATGTGGATGAAGGAGCAGATCGAAGCTCGGAATCTTCGAGGAATGGGTAATCGGTGTAGCCCACGACGGGGTCGGGGATATAGAAGGTGTCCCGGTTGTACTTGTTGAGTGGAGCATCGAGCTTGAACCGTCTCGGAAGATCCGGATTCGCCAGGAACAGTCGCCCGAAGGCGACGAGGTCCGCATAATTCTCGGCGATCGCCTTGTTCCCCTCGTCCCTCCTGTACCCGCCAGCGGCTATGAAAGTACCCCTGAAGGCCTTCCTCATCGGAAGGAGGCTGTGAGGGGTCTCGTACCTGTCCCCGATCTTAGCCATCCTCGGCTCTATCGCGTGTAGGTAGAGGATGCCGTACTTGTTGAGTGCATTGGCCATGTAAAGTCCAAGGGCTTCCGGATTTGTGTCCGCAGTTTCCATGTAGTTGGCAAAGGGCGAGAGCCTCATTCCGACCCGGTCTGGTCCAATCTCTTTAACCACGGATTCCACCACCTCCACGGCAAACCTGCACCGGTTCTCCAAGCTTCCACCATACCGGTCGGTCCGGTCATTCACGGTGTCCTTCATGAACTGGTCGATCAGGTAGCCATTGGCCCCGTGGACCTCTACCCCGTCAAACCCAGCTTCGACGGCATTCCGTGCGGCAAGCCTGAAGTCGTTTATGATGAGAGGAATTTCATCGGTTCGGAGGCGACGAGGAGGTGACCAGTCCACTCCGTCAAGCCCTGGCGTCACTCCCTTGTCCGTGCAAGATATTGGCGCCTCCCCATTAGGCTGATATCCTGAAAGTATCAAGAGAGAGAAAAAACTGAAGTTTCTTCGAACTGCAATTTCTTTTCGGCTCTTTTCCATATAATATATGGTTCGGGTCTCATACCAGTGGTCGAGACACGGCCGACATGCCAAATTTGACAGAAGAAAATACCGCCTTTCTCGTGGACAGCATTCACGATCGGCTTCCAAGCTTCGACTTGCTCCTTCGTCCAAATCCCCGGAGTTTCGGGATACCTGATTGATGTACGTGATGCATAGGCCCGACAGATGGGGAATGATCATGCGGGCAAACCATAAAACTAATACTTTCACGCAGCATCAAGGCCCTCAAACTTCCCAAGCACTGGAAAAAGGCTGTTCTGAACAACCATTCCATTTGCTTATGTTTGTCCTTCATCCTCAATTAGATGGTAACAAGCAAAAAGTAAAAAAATCTCAATCGTGTTATTTTCAGTTTTTATCACCGGCTTCCGCCAACGAAAAGTTTATTACAGGGAACATCCTCCAAATTTTTGAGTCAATCTTCTAAGTGTTAGGAGAAAAGGGTAAAAGTGAAGAAAATAGTCAAAGTAAAAATCTGTGAAATTAAAATAGGTTGTGACAGTTACAGTTATGCATCACAGGTCTATAAAGTCATTTCATTTTTAGGCCCCGTTTCATTTGTAAATTTAATTTTAGAATCATGATTTTAATTTTAATTCAATACACTACACAACAAAAATACATGTTTCTCAAGTCAAATTTATAATCTCATCTCATTTGTCTTTTTCCACAATCAAAATCAAAATCAAACTTACTTTAACTCTAAAATCAAATGCACCATTAAATTCGCATATTCAAAAGTTCAATTAGACTTCAATTAATCCAGTAAAGCTGGATTGACCCACTAAGAGAATAAAACTCTCACATCGTGAATTTTTTACATTCACGAGAACTCAAAGGAAGAAAATAATTAGAAGTAAAAATCTGTGAAATTAAAATAGGTTGTGATAACTGAGCGTAAATTAGTTCAAGAGGTTCGACGCTTGTTTTGCTTAGATAAGGTCTTGAGTTCAAGTATTTGTAAATGTAGAAAATTCACTATGGAAGAATTTTATTTCTTAGTGGACCGACCCGACTTGACTGAATTAGTTAGGGTTTTATTGAACTTCCGAATACTGAAATTCACATCGAAAAAAAAAAAACTGTGATAAGATTGTCGCTGATTATGTCCAAATTACAGTTATGCATCATAGATCTATAAGTCTGATTAGTGGAGGCTAGCGCCGCCAGTTTACATCAACATTTTGAGATAATAGTAAGAGGTCAAGCGGGAGAGCATTTGTTTCAAATCAATTACCCATGGAATTTAAAAAGAAAGCTTTAAGTCCTTTTGGCTATGGCTAGAAAAAGGGTTAGAGTTGGGTTACCCTTGGGCAGTGTCGGAAACTCCAGTGGCCTCGGTGATGAGAAGGCCGCCGGGAGTCGTCCGCTGAGAGTAGTAAAGAGCGGCATGCGGCTGAGGAGTGTTGCCGTACGATCTGTTCCTCGTTAAAGGTGCTAGCACTACCCTGCAACCATCAAGAAAAGTTCCTGTGCTTTGGGCTACGGCTCCGTTTGTTCATCGAAAACAAAACGAAACTGAGCTTAACAAAGTTAATTGAAAATTGAATGCATTCTCTCGGTTATGTTATGCCACTAATGTAAGATCCTTTTCGAGGCCAGCACTAGCATGAAATATGTAATTTCTATCTCATAAAACATTTGGACCACATATTTATATTAATTTAAAAGAAAATATTAGGACAGAAATGTCTGCAACCAAAAAGAAAAAGAAAAAAAATCTCTTTTTCGAAGAAAAGTGGTCCCGGCTGGATTTGCTTTCTGAATGTTCTATGTAAATATTCTTGCAGGAGTCGGGATTTCAATTACTGGACAAGAACAAAACGCAGTCAATCAATTGGTTTGCAAATTTTCTTGCCAAGCAGAAACCCGCATCACCAGATTCAATCTGACGTGATCCGGGATGCGAGAGTCGTGTTTACAAATCGATCAGAGGCTCATCCAGGACAGGGCTGATGTCGAAGTCGTTGCAGCATCGACAAGCTACTTCCACGGCGATAAAAGCCTTTCGGATGAGCTTAGAGCTCAAAAACATTGATCGAGGAAGAGATCATCATGAATGTAATACATACAATGTAGAGAAGTACTTACCTGTGGGAGAGCTCGAACTTTCCCATCTTGTATGGAGTGAGGAGAGGAATGGTTGGAGCGTTTGCTGCCATTTCTCTTCTTCTCTGCTCTTCTTCTTCTTGACTTTCTCTACCTTCACCCTCTTTTCACCTTAATTTATATACATAGACACGAACCCATGCCTGCACACATGCAAAAATAATGAGATCCGCTTCTGCAAATTATATTAGACTTTTGATGGTGTTACGTTGACGGGTCAGATTCGCTCCTTTATAATCCCCCTACGAGAAATAAGGCTCCCTTTAGTAGTCTTAATTCAGTTATACCCGACTTAATTCTATTTTTCACAAATTAAATAATATAATCATTACTGTTTTGTCATTTTTTTTCTATATAATAATAATTTTTTATTCATATATATTTTAAATTATTTTTATAACTAATTTTTAAATAATTATTTTCACATCTATATATATATATATTCTCATACATCAATATAATTCTTAACACTTATAATCATTATCCAACTCAAAAAACCAAACGCAAGCTAAGCTATTAGCATCTTCGTGATGTTTGAATTGTCACGCCGCCCGGGTCATCTGTCAATGAAGACTGCATGCATTATTAGTTTCACTGGGAGAAAAACGGGGATGAAGGCGACACATGATGCGCATTATAATTGTTGTTTATAGTGAGAGTGAGACCATATTCTCTTCTTTTGGGATATTTGAGATTTTATATGTTTTTGTCTTTATTAATGACGTTGGGCGGCGCTTTTTAAAGTTTTAATTCATTATAATCAACCAAACTCACTGTTTATAGTGCGAGTGAGACCATATTCTCTTCGTATGGGATCTTTGAGATTTCATATATTTTTGGCTTTATTAATGACGTTGGGCGGCGTTTTTCAAAGTTTGAATTCATTATAATCAACCAAACTCCCTAGGAAAGACCTGCCTTCGAGTGGTTAAATCTATGCCCCAAATGAATTTATTCAATCTATATCTGCGTGCGCGCACATATATATATATATATATATATATAAAGTTAGGGCACGCCTATGAGGAAGTGCCACCACTTTACCTTTTCTAAAACGGGGTATTTACTTAAAATAGCACATGGTTTATCCGTTTTGTCAAATATATCATATGCTTTTTTTATCAAATCTATCACATGATTTACATTTTGCATCAAATCTATCCCGGCGTTATCTTTTCCGTCGACATCTAACGGCTGTGCTGACGTGGCGCTACGTGGCAAGTGTGGCCCACTATCTCTCCACGTGCCACGTCAGCACGGTCGTTAGATGTCGACAGAAAAGATAACGCCGGGATAGATTTGACAAAAAAAAAGTATAGGATAGATTTGACAAAACGGAC